>NC_063262.1:22604589-23242987 GCF_019578655.1 Ricinus communis
AGGAACAAATTGAGAGAGAAAACAGTAGAAAGAAGTAGGATATCATATGGATAATTCATGATAATTGTCTCCAACATTCCAGCAAATATAATGGTTAATGATCGGAAGCATATAACAATTCTGTTACTACGACAAGAGAAAGATAACAGTTAATTCTAGAGCTGTAATCGAACCGAGTTGTGTCTACCATCAACAAGTTCATGCTTGGTTTGTTTGATTTTGACAGAAACTTGAGCTCGATTTGAATTTTTATAATGAAATTTGAGCTCGACTAGTTTAAAAATAATTAGGTTCGCGAATAGCTCGAGTTCGGTTCGCAACTAACTCAGTTCAATGAATAGCTCGAGCTTGGTTCAAGTTTGAGTCGTTAAGTGATTGTATAATGAGAAAAGCTCGAGTTCGAACTGGTTAAGCATAATTTGAGCTCGAGCTCGTTAAATATTTTTTAATAATTAAATTAATCAATAACAATATCTAAAAATATAGTAAGAAATGGTGAAAGTACCGAATGTAGCCAAAAAAGATAAATTTGCAATAAAACAAATCAATATCAGTGTCTAAAAATATAGCAGAATATACAAAAAAAAAAAAATATTACTATAACAACATGAATGATGAAAGTAAAGACTAACAATGCATAAAAATTACAAAAGGACCATATTAAATATTCACAAGTCTATGTTAACTTAAAAGAGCATATAAATCAGCCTTACAATTTTTTTAGTAGCACTCACCTTTTAATAAATAATACTTATAAAACTTAAGAAATACATATATATATATATATAAAATAGTCGAAGTGTGATACAATAAATATTTTTATAATGATATATTAACTTATATAAATTATAATCTTGATTAATTTTAGCTTAGTTTTTAATTTGATTACCATTTATAAATATAAACGTAAATTCAATTCAAAATTTTAATTAAATTAAAATTTTCTTAAAAAAACCATCTAATCCAACACTCACACTCCATTCTATTGACTCCAAGATTCGAATTAGAAAAATATAAGATATCTAAGGTATTTAAAAATTGAAAAGCATGAGATTGAAAAGAAAATACTTTGTATTAATGTTAAGATATATATAAAGTTTCACAATAATGATAATATCAATAACAATATTTATTTACATACAATTTATAAATTTTATCTTTCTATTCTAGTACTTGGTTACTCATGACCTATTATATACTAGTTAAGATTTTAATAATAAATAAATTTTATTAGATTAATATAATCAAATGATGCATTTAGAATATTTTTACATTTATAAGAATATAATTAAATTTTATAATATAAAATAATTTATAAATAAGATAAAAATTGTAATGATGAGTCAACTTTATTTTATCTAATTTGCAACATGCTCATTTTATTTAATTGACATATAATATATTTATCTATTATTTATTATTTTATTGTAATTCTTACTAATAGTAATAGCTTTATTTAAATATAGTAGTTATATTATTATTATTATTATTATTATTATTATTATTATTATTATTATTATTATTATTTTGAACTCGAGTTCGAGCTTATAAACGAACTAATTCATGAACCTGCATGTTGAGCTTATAAATAAGCATGTTTATCAACTTTATGAACGAGCCTGTTCACGAGCTTTATAAATGAACCGAGTTTGAGCTGAGCACGAGCTCACGAGCTTGTTCGCGAACTAATAAACCAAACTTTATAAAGTTCGAGCTCGGCTCGATAAAGTTATCAAGCTCGAAATTGAGCTCGAGCTTGGCTCGTTTAAATTAACAAATGACCTCAAACAAACTTTTTATCGATTCAAATTTTGAATAGCTCATGAAACATTTAATTCATTTACAACCCTAACCAATGCACTAAAAGAAAATTGACAGATAATAAAACAAATCACCAAGAACAAATAACAACTTCCACATGCTAAAATCATTGGCCATATCTTCTATTCTTCTTGTTGTGGCTCTATCTGCTGCGTTTGAGGTGTAAGTTTAGGTCCTTTACTCTCATGGTTCTTTGACATACCCTTCTTTTGGACATTTTCCTTATCCTCAAGGAAAAATACAGGAAATTGAGACTATGAATGACCAATTCTCCCAAGTAGCCTTCATTGGTGATAATTTGGACTCTTTTGCGGACTGAAAATGGTTTAACCGAAGCGCCTTTCTATTCTATTACTCTTTGATCTAATATAGTAGCAAGTTAAATTTGGAACATAAAAGCTAATTTGTCGAAGACTCAAAACAACTGTAGCATTAGACCCTATAACCTTCTTTAACAAATTGACATGGAAAATAAGAAAGATTGCAGACATTTAAGAAATTCGTTTTTCTTCTTTAACTTCTCAATTTCTCGAACTCCAATTCTTTAAGAATGAAAACATCAGTATATATCCATTTAGGCACTTGAAATAATAGCATCAACAATCTATATTTCATTCTAATAAATACTTTGTAGGCACAACATATTTTCTAATTTCCTCGAATCAATCATGTTTCCTTTACCAATCTTAACATCAAACTATTCGTTACTTGTTGTGTTTTCCTTATCACACAAATTACCCACCAGCTTTAACCCAAAAATTACATGAGGTTTTTAGGTGTTTGAATCAAACTAAGAGGCTGAGGAGCTACCAATAACATGATCATGGGCAAGCTTCATAACTTTCAACTGTTGGTCTTTTTTTTTTTTTGCTCAAAACTCTGCTCCAATCTCAGTTGTTTCTGCTCCCATTTTGTCATGTTTGGCCCTTAGTGAGAAATTGAATGGTGGTTGAATTGTTCGGAGGAGAGTGAATAGGTGAAGTAAAGTTGTGTGCTAGAGAAGAGTTTTCTGAGTTATGAAACAAGAGATCGTATTATCTCATTTAACTGATCCATTTGTTCTTTCATATCTCTGCGAAAAGCTATCCCAACCTTTTGCATAGATTGATAGGGAGATTGCAGCTCCTGGAATGGTTTGATTTGAAACTGATGAGACTCGTTCATTATCTATCTTTTTGAGAACTTTTTTAATTCTTTTCTTAAGATTTTTGCGATATCATTAACCTAAAGGGTTTAGAGATTTTCATAGGTATTCTATTTTTATCCATTAGACATTAATCAGGAAGAGATTTTTAATTCAAGGAAAGAATAGAATACGTAGAGAAGAAAAGAATAATTCCTAGATGTACTACTCTGATACCATTTGTCTTGTACCAAACTGATGGACAACAATGGATTAACAGCTTAACATATACTGGATTCAATGAAACAGTAAGAATTTATAAGAAACAAAATAAAGGAAAGAAAGAATGGTGAGAAAGAAAGTTGCAGAAGAGAATAAGGAAAAGAATAACAAGGTGAAGAATGGAGGAAGAATCGAAACAGAAAACAGTAGAAAGAAGTAGGAAATGAATTGATAATTGTCTCCAATATTCGACAAATGTAATATGGCTAATGATTGGAAGCATATTCCAATTCTGTTGCTACCATAAGAGAAGATAATAGCTAATACTCTAAGAGACGATTGACAACTAATAAAATAAATCACACAAAACAAATAACAGCTTCCATATGCTGAAATCATCGGCTATATCTTCTATTCTTGGCTGTTTCTTCATTCCCTCTGAAATCTTCTTACTGTGGCTCTATCTGCTGCGTTTGAGGTGTAAGTTTAGATCTTGTACTCTCATGGTTCCTGACAAAGTGAATCAGATAATTTAAGCTGATTTTTGAAATTATATGCAAAGAGAAAGAAAAAGGAAAAAAAAAAAAAAAGAGAGCGGCAACAAAACTATTATTAAACAATGAGCTATTGCTTAGGTTCAAGATATACTATCAAGAAAATAATCACATTTTTTTATCAAACTTACTATCTACGACATGGTGAAAGATCAGAACCTGTCAAAAAAGCTTGTTTAATAAGGTCTACAACTGTCTTCCCCCTTCATAACTAACATTGTTAATTATTAATAATAATCCAGGCTTCATATTAACCTGAATGTCACCACTATCAATAGCTTGATGCAAGAAAATACATGACCTTTGCTCGAGTACAGATCTTAATCATCAAAAACATAGATCTTCCATTGTAATTGCCAACTTGAAGCATATAACGAAAGGCGTGAACTAAAAAACGGAAAAAGAAAAATTAGTACTGAACACCAAGTACTGAATTTCACCATGTCTTTTGCCTTTTGTATTAATCAATGTAAAATATTTGTCCCGAATATTGCCTTATCCGATAATTCAAAAGATTGATAAAGTATTTGCATAATCTGAATATGCAAAACAATTTTCAGAAATGAGGCACAACATATTTTAACAGATTATAATGCCTACATTAGAAGTAAGAGTGTCTATAGCAAAATGAAAGATATATATATAATATGGTAATCTTCAAGAAAAGATAAAATCTTATAGAGACTATAAAACTCAAAAGTCAACGAAAATAATACTCTGTTAAAACTCCATTTTTTTAACAGAATAATTATAAAAATAGTGTATGAACTTGTTAGAATTTAGTAAGCAAGTGTTTATATTTCTAAAAGTTATAATTTAACGTGTGAAATCAAGTATTATTAATATTTAAGTATATAAAACCGGTCACTTATATAGAAGAGTTGGATCATTTGTGAACTTGTTAAAATTTAACAATTAAGTGTTTAAAATTCTAAAAGTTACAATTTGGTATATGAACCTAGAAAATATTACAATTGAGTGTATATAGCATATTAATACTAAAAATAGTATGTTAAAATTTGATTATTAATACTTTTGCTTATGTAATGCATAGTATATATTTATGTAATTCTTATGTATTTTTATAATTTTTATTGTTTAAATTAAAAAAAATTACCATTTTAAATGTAAATATTATCTTTTACTATGAAAATATAATAAAAATTCATTTATTTACGTCAAATTTTTTTAATATAATGACTGGTTCCACAAACTCAAATATTAATATTTTTTAATATTAATATTAAATTATAACTTTTAATAGTTTGAACAATTACTTATTAAATATTAGTAAGTTATCATTACCTTTAAAAGAAAATTATGTGAATAATTTATAATATGATGTTGATGTACTATATACATTCAAGTACAAACATTTACTAGGTTTATATATGAAATTGTAACTTTTAAAAATTTAAAAATTTGAATATTCATGAAAAAGGAAGACTCTCCTACTACGTGCATCACTTCCTCTTCATTGCTATAATGATTAAAAAAAAAAAAAACTGAAGAAAAAAGATAAAAAGAAAAAAGAAAAGAAATGAGGGAAGTGAGCATAACAAAAATTATTAATCATTTTATACTCACACCCATCTTGCTTTAATATAAGCTACAATAAAATGACACAATTGTATTCTTAGAAGGAACAAATCTAAGCCTGTAGCCAATCAAATATAAGAATACATAATATCTTAAAGCAAGGGAACTAAGGGCTGCTACTATATCTGGAGAACATCATAATATATCATAATTAGCCAATTTGGCTCTCGAACTTGGAATCAATGGCCATTAGTTTGGATGGCTGAAAGGGCAATTTGCCCCCTCTACTTGGAGTCCACGGGCAATTCACTTAAAATTTTTTTTTTTTTGGCCAATTAGTCTATCAGTTTGTCAAAAATGGTCATTTTACCTATTAATTTATCAAACCCACGTGTGTAATACAAACCAGATGTTTCAACAAGTAAATAATGGGCAAAAGTTTTTTAATCAATAAAAAATGGATAATGAATAATTTATTTTTCATAATAAGTAAATAAATATTATTGTTCCCTTCAAATACCATCTTTATTCCTCTATCAAAATCCAAAACTCAATTTTACAGATTTTACTTTTCAGTTATCAAGTCCCACAAAATTTCACTCAGCTTGCATGATAAAGAAGCCAATAAAGAGGAAATCAGTTGAGCCTCTACTGGAGAACTAACCACAGGAAGAAATTGACGAAGATTAGGAAAGATGATAGCAAAATGAAGAATCAATCGGAGTCCTTTGATTTATTCATTCTACCTGTGAAAAAGAACAATGAAGAATGAAAGAAGAACAATTGTGTGTATTTACTGTATATTGAATTCTGAGTTCTTTACATTATGTTGATGGTTATATATACATTCTGAATTTCTTATTCTGACGATAGTTACAACGGATCTTTCTGTAAAGAGTAAAGGTAGAAGTGACCTTGAAGGAAAGGTTGCTCCTTTTATCCCAAGTCAGTGATGAGAATTCTGCACAAGCAACCTAGCTTGTGCAGCCTCTGAGACCTTAGCTTGTGCAGCCTTCCTTCTTTTTCCTTCAACACTCCCCCTCAAAGTGGGTTCATATAAGTTTATTGAACCCATCTTGTTGAGAATCAAATGGTGATTCTGGTTGTCAAGAGCTTTTGTAAATATGTCTGCTAATTGATCTTGACTCTTGATATAAGGCGTTTCAATTTCTCCCTTTTAAACTTTTTCCCTAATGAAGTGGCAATCAACTTCAATGTGTTTGGTTTGTTCATGGAACACCGGGTTCGATGCGATGTGGCGAGCAGCTTGGTTATCACAATACATTTTCATAGGTCCTTTACTTTCAATTTTCATGTCTTTGAGGACTTGCTTGATCCAAGTGAGTTCGCTAGCTGTGGATGCCATTGCACGATATTCGGCTTCGGCGCTTGATCTTGCAACTAAACTTTGCTTTTTGCTTTTCCATGTTACCAAGTTTCCTCCTACAAAGACACAAAAACCAGTGGTTGACTTTCTGTCACAGCTTCCAACCCAATCTGTATCAGAAAAACCAACTATATTATTAGAATTATTTTTCTTCATCCAAATTCCTTGCCCCGGGGTTCCCTTGAGGTATCTGAGAATCCGGTCAATAACTTCTAGGTGACTGGTGCGAGGGGCATGCATGAACTGGCTCACCATACTCACTGCAAATGAAATGTCAGGCCTAGTGACAGTTAAATAGATCAGTTTTCCTACCAAGCTGATAATGCCCTATGTTGGTGAATGGTTCTCCATCTTCTAGATTAAGTTTGATTTTAGTTTCCATTGGAGTGTTGGCAGGTTTAGCTCCTATTTTTCCAGTTTCCTTTAATAGATCAAGAGTATATTTCCTTTGAGATAGGAATAAACCCTTGTTAGACTTTGCAATTTCTATGCCTAGAAAATATGAAAGCTGGCCTAGGTCTTTGATGTCAATTTCTCTTTTTAGACTTTGTTTGACATTCTCTATCCCTTGATCATTGTTCCCTGTTATTATGATATCATCAACATATACTAAAATGACAATAGTGTGTATATGAGTGTGTTTAATAAACATAGAAGAATCAGATTCACACCTATTGAAATTAATGTTTAATAGATAGTGACTGAGTTTGGCATACCATGCTCTCGGAGATTGTTTCAGGCCATAGATTGCCTTCTTTAGCTTACATACCAGGGAAGTGTCTGAGGTTGATTCATGCCCGGGAGATAGAGTCATGTAGACTTCCTCTTCTAAATTTTCTTGTAAAAAGGCATTCTTGACATCCATTTGGAATAGGTTCCATCCCTGATTGGTTGCTATTGAGAGGAGGATTCTGACAGTATTCATTTTGGCCACCGAAGCAAAAGTCTCTTGGTAGTCAACTCCATAAGTCTGAATGAAACCTCGGGCTACAAGTCTGGCCTTGTATCTTTCAATGGTTCCAGTACTGTTGTACTTGATCTTGTATATCCATTTGCATCCCACGAGTTTTTTATTTGGTGGAAGAGATACAATACTCCATGTATCATTCTTTTCTAGGGCGTGAAGTTCTTCTTTCATGGCCTTACACCATTTGGGGTTGATATTGGCTTCATAAAAGTTTATGGGTGAAGTTCTTCTTTCATGGCCTTACACCATTTGGGGTTGATATTGGCTTCATAAAAGTTTATGGGTTAAGAGTGGTTTGAGATTTGGCATAAATAGTTGCGGTATTGGTTGGTTAGGGCATTATAGGAAATGAAGTTATGGATTAGATATGTTACCGTATGAGACATGGTCTCTAAATTTCACAAGTGGTCTAGTTTGACGGATAGATCTTCTCAAGGCCATTGCTGCTTCTTCTTGAGATTGAGCTACTGGTGTTTGACCGTCTCCCTCTGAAGGAATTAGCCTTGAGGCTGGAGGTGACTCCCCCTAGAGCAGATAATCCTGTTCAGAGCGGCTAAGAGAGAAATCAGAGTTAAGTGGAAATAACGACTTGCATGGCCCATTGGGGAAGTAAACGCGGGTGGGGTTGGTGTAGTAGGGATCAGTCTCGATAAAAGTAACATCTCGAGAGATATAGGTTTTGTGGGTTGAGGGATCATAACACTTATACCCTTTTTGAGTGGAGGAGTATCCTAGGAAAAGGGTTTTGACACAGCTTTTGTCAAGCTTATGCGGACGTTTGATATGCACGAAGCAGACACAACCAAAGACCCTAAGGTGCCCTAATTCTATTTTCCGACTTTTAAGGACTTCTAGAGGGCTCGTATTTTTTAAGTTGACAATGGGTAGCCTATTGATGAGGTATGTGGCGGTTAAGAGGGCATCCGACCAAAACATAAAAGGGACGTTATTTTGAAAAAGTAGAGTACGATTGACATTGAGAAGATGTCGATTTTTATGTTTTGAAACACTATTTTGTTCAGAGGTGTTAACACATGTGATTTGATGCACAATTCCATGTTGTTTAAAGAATGTGAAAAAATTTGGTTTATGTATTCCGTGTCGTTATCAGAGCGAAAAATTTTTAAATGGGCATTATACTGATTTTTGATGAAATTAAAGAATTCTTGAAAATGAGAAAAAACGTCATTTTTTCCTTTTAGTAAATATACCTAAGTGGTGCGAGAGTAATCATCAATAAATGTAACAAAATATCTAAAGTGATTATAGGAGGTAACTGGGGCAGGTCCCCAAACATCTGAATGTATTAAATCAAAAGCTTTTTCTGACATACTAGGAGATAAGAAAAAAAGGTAACCGAGTATGTTTAGAAAATTTACACACATCACAATTACTAGAGTACAAGTTGTAATAAAATAATTTGTTTAAAACGGTGTCGGAAGGATGCCCAAATCGTCGGTGCATTAACATGCCTTCGGTGGGATTGGTTGACACAAAACATTGCTTGGGAGGATTATGGAGATAGTATGAGCCATTTTCTAGTTGTCCTTCATCAATCGTCTTCCGGAAAATTCGATCCTGAAATATGACTGAAGATGGTGAGCAAATAACATTACAGTTTAAATCACGCGTAATTTTACCAACAGATGAAAATATCTTTAAGGTTGGAATTAAATAAATTTGTGGTGCCATATCTATGAATTTTGACTTTGCTTCCATTTGCAACTGTCACATGATGGAAATCCCTGATAGAATGAATTTTTTATAATTTTGTGGGATCCCAAGTCATGTGATCTGTTGCTCCAGAGTCAATAATTCAAGCATTTTGACAGGATTTTATATTTTTTCAAAATGAATTTAAAGTGGTTTGAACCGAACCTGACCCATCTGGTTGGGAAGACCCGAACCCATGGGGTTGCGGAACCAGGGTTTGAAGTTGGGCCAAGATTTCTGTTATGTGGGCCTGATTAATCTGCTGGGCATGGGCCTGGCGGGCCTACTGAGTCTGATGGGCCTGTTGGGTCAACAGAGTTGAATGGGCTAGATGGGCCTAAGGAGGAGCTGGGCTGAACCTAGTAGAGTGGGCCTGAGGTTGAGTTAGGCCGGGCTCAGTGGAGTGGGCCGAGTCTGGATTATACCCAATCCGAGTCGGGTCCATATAATGCTGCCAGGTCAAGTACTCGAGTCGAGTCGCTGTGTGACACTCGGAGTCGGGTCGGGTTTGCTTATAATTTAGGGACCCGGTATATACACCCGACCCCCCTTCTCTCAACCCTACCCCGTCATATTCTCCCCTACTTCTCTCAATATGTAATCCCTCTCTTCTGCCGCCACCCCTTTTCTCTCCTCTCCCCCCTCTTTTCACACCTCCAGATACTTCCCACCCCCGAGATGGCAGCAAATGCGGGTAGAGGTGCCAACAACCATCGCGGGAGTGACACTGCTTTTAGCAGTGGTCACAGCGTGCGATGGCGCTCGGTCCTCCCTGCTGACGAGCTGGGTCTCGTCGAGTGTTGTAGGCCTGGTTGTCTGTAAGGTCAGGGATGGAGTTCATGGTGTTTCTCCGCGTTTCCTCACGCTGTACACTTGCTATTACTGCGTCGATTTTTGGAAGTTCAAACGCGAGGAGGATCTGTGATCTCAAGCTTTCGTAGCTTGAGTCCGGTCCTCCAAGGTAAGTATATACTAGATCATATTCTGCTCTTCTCTGTATCTCGTCTGGGTCATTTGATGGCGGAAGGTAATTCTACAACTCTTCCTATCTTGTGAGTATTTCTGTTGCATATTGAGAGAAATTTTTTGTTCCTTGCTTGATTTGTGATAACTCTTACTTTAGTCTGAATATGTGGGCAAAATTATATTGATGGCCGTATAGACTCTTCATTTTTTCCCAAATTGATTTGACGATTCAATTAAAATGCAAAGACAAAAAATCTGTGTTTCCATGGTGTTGGTGAGCATTGACATGACCAAATGGTCAGTCGTTTGCCACTCCTCCATTCTTTCATTCTCTTCCTCTGTTGGGGCCTCTGGCCTTTCTGGTTTTGGCTTTTACTTTGTCCCAGTGATAAACCCCAGCTTTCTTCTGCCGCTGAGGGCAATATACACGGTTTTTTACCATTCAAAATAATTGAAATTTCCTTTAAGTGTGATGTTGGTTAATTTTTTATTTTGAGACATGGCTGAGTGAGAAAAGAATTTGGTAGATGATGAGCACAGGTTAAACCTGCTCTGGCACCATGTGAAAAACAACAATGAAAAATGAAAGAAGAACAATTGTGTGTATTTACTGTATATTGAATTTTGAGTTCTTTACATTATGTTGATGGTTATATATACATTCTGAATTTCTTATTCTAACGGTAGTTACAACGGATCTTTCTGTAAGGGGTAAAGGTAGAAGTGACATTTCCTGCTTTGCAGGAAAGGTTGCTCCTTTTATCCCAGGTCAATGATGAGAAGTCTGCACAAGCAACCTAGCTTGTGCAGCTTCTGAGACCTTAGCTTGTGCAGCTTTCCTTCTTTTTCCTTCAACACTACCCCATTTATGATACTGTAAGTGCTTTGATTTTGATGGTTATAAATAAACAATTGATTTTGCAAATTGCATTATTCTTTTTTTTGGTGAACTTGCATAAAAATTAGTAAAAAAAACTGAGGTCTAGGTTTAAAAAAAAATCACGCCTACCAATTTATTTTCTTGATTGTTAATGATGGGCTCTATCCAATGGCCATTGTTAAGGCTTGGCCTTTTATAAAACTGTGAAAGCTTATTGTCGGAATTTTGATAAAACACTAGTAAAAAATAATGTTTCTTTGATTGGCACCCTTGGAGCTTCAGGCAGGATGTTTCTTCTTTTTCTTTAGGAGCTTGTGCTTGTAGAGAACTTTATAATTCTCTGTCTTAGGCGGGAGTGATGGCGGAGCAGAGAACTTGTGATTATCTCTCAACTAAGAGTGGTGGTCGTCATCGTGGTGGTAGAGGTAAAGGTGGAAAAAAGTATTTTTATTTATCTAAAATAGATAACCGATATGAGTTACAAGCAAATGTATGAGACAAAAAAAAACAGTTAATAACATAACTTTTAAAAAATTTATTTATAATATTTAATAAATATGAGTTTATATTACACGCACTTGAATATGATAAATTAATGGATAAAGTTACTATTTTTTATAAAATAGTGAGCTAATTGGCCAAAAGATTAAGATCTAAATAAATTGCATAGGGACTTCAAGTAGAGGGGGCAAATTGCCCTTAAAACTTTTAGTCGATTTAGTAGAAATAATCAATTCAATCTAATCAAAAAAGATTTACTCAATATGAAAAGTTCAATTTGATCCTTGAACTTCATATTAAATGTCAAATTATTTAAAAATGAATATTATTGAGTTAAAGTTAAAATTTAATTTTAACATGAATTATTCATATTATTTAAAAAAAATAATTATATCATATTTTTAATTAACAATTTTAAATTATTATTGAACTCATATAAAATTGTGGTTCCACAAAAATAAAATAAAATATTATATTTTAGCTAATAATTTAATTAGTATATGACTCGGTTTCAAATCTTCACCCTATGATCATATAAATAATTAAAAAAAATAAAAAAATATTTCAAATAAGTTTTTGGTAATACTAAATTAAATAATCTTATAAATGTCTAGTATTTCTTCGAGTCAAGATTCAGGCCGAGTTTGAGAATGAAAGATTATTAAGTTATTATTATTATTATAAATTAAGACCAAATATTGTTGAAATATAAGATATTGTTTTAAATTTATAAAAGTATAATCTTATATAAGTTTGGTAATGTTATTTAATTTATGATTTTATTTAATAATATTATATAATTTCTTTTATAAAAAGTTATTTTTATAAAATTTAAAATTTAGCATGGAGTTCAAGGACTAAATTAAACTTTTTGTATTGACTAAGTAATTTAATTGAATTTAATTGACCACTTTTATCAAATTGCTCAATAAACTAATTAAAAAATTAAAATATAAATTAATTGCTCATTAGCTCCGAGTTGAGGAGGCAAATTGATTCTTTAACAGCAACAAAATACATTCTTCTTTATGGAAGAGCAATTCAGGAACTGGATAGTGAAAACAATACAGAATATGGAAAACATAATTAATGAAAACCCGTATATGTTGTAGAGATAAATATACAGATTGAGGAAGAAAGTTCCTTTAATCAATTTTAAGAATATATATATATATATATATATATATATATATATATTCTTTTAGAGAGGTTACAGATTTAAATAAATAAATAAATGAGCTCAATAAATCAAGAGCTATACTGAATAAGGAGATTAATATAGCCATGTCATCTAGATACCTTTTGGCCTCTCTTTTTTTTCTTAACCTTTAATTAATAATATAATAATATTTATTAATTCATCACATGATAAACTTTAGTTCTTGTTTGGTATTAAATATATGGATAAAATCTATATGATAACCAGTATTATGAGTGAGTCTCATATTTTTTTAATTTTTTTTTAGTGAGTTGTTAGTTGTATGAGAAAATATGCATTTTGCTTTCGAATGTAGTATAAGTGATATCCAGCTGGAGTTGAACTGTTAAAAAGTTGTCAATATAATTAATAAAGATTTTATTGTCTTTTCTGAGTTTAGTCTGGTTCTTGAAGATATAGACTTGCCTATTTTTTTTTTACTGTCTTTTTTAATTTTGTTAGTCGGACTTGCAACTCGATTGCTCATAGGTTAACTAGTTTTGGAGTCGGACTAGACTCTTAACAAATTTAGCTTTAGGAAGAATGCCCTTTGTGGATTTGGCAATTTCTATTGATAGAAATGTTATGATTGCATTGTTTGTTTATGACTTTAGTTTTAGAAGTATTATTTTTTTTTTTTCATTTTAAAGTTTTTTCTATAAGATTTTCTTGAAAAGTTCTTAATGAGACTCCTTTTTTAAAGTGGTTGATTTTTTTTATACAAGCTCTCCTTTTTTTAAAAAATAAATTATATGGATAAGATCTCATAATATATAAAACTTATTAGAATAGTTAAGTTAAGGTACTAAACAAAAAAACTAATAGGAGTTTTGGATATTTCATGAGATAGACTCGCACATTTTCAAATATATAAATATCCGACTCTATTTTCTTAATGTATATGAATTTACATTAATAACTAATTAATGTGTTAATGTAGCTAATTATAATACTGTAACTATAATTTGCCAACAAATTTCTTGTTGGTTCATTTATTTTATTTCCACCCCTAATAATTTAAATTATCACAAAGTATTGATTGGCATTTGGATATCAACTTCAATATTTAGTGTTTTCTAGCACAAATTGACTTGAAATTACTAATAGCATCATAATATACTTAGATTCATTTATTTTAAAAATGTAATTTGCTAATGAAATTCTCAAACACCAACAACTACTTCTATTGACTTTATCTTTATGCTTCCCTTTCTTACTATTTTTCCCTACGAATGAACACGTGGTAATCATAAGAAAAGTATTATTTCAAGTCATTGAAGAATTACATATGTCTAGAGATTTTTAACTCGAAATAAGTTGTACGGAGGACAAATAACAATGACTGATTATGATTGTTTTTAGGAGTGCATCATTAGCATATAAATCTAAAATAGGAAAGTCAATAACAAAATAGCAAATTTAGCTCATAAATTGTTGCGAAGCCTCAGGAGTGTCTTTTGACAAAATTAGTTACTTATTATCCTATAAAAGCATCATATACTTCACCATAGAAAAAACATCATTGAAAAACAAAAAAAAACCAGTCGCATTAGTTAAAGAAAAACAAATAGAAAAATGAGTTCAAAAACAATTATCTCGACAATATTTATGCTTCTATTGTCGATATCTATTCCTAGAGCACTATCAATTGATGTTGATATAACAACACTTGGTGCTAAAGCTGATGAGAAGACAGATATTAATGCAGTATGCATATACATTAATTTGATATATTTCATAGCAATTAACATTAATATATGTGATTATATATTCAGCTGAAGTATTTTGTTTTTCATTTCTTTTTCTTAGGCTTTGACGGATGCTTGGAAACAAGCATGTGGAGCAAAAGGTGCAAGTAAAGTTATAATTCCAAAAGGGATATATCTGTTAAGCGGTCCAATTATAATGGCAGGTCCTTGTCAAGGAACAATAGAGCTTGTAGTTGAAGGAACATTAAAAGCTCCTGAAAGTATAAAAGGAGATACATGGGTCAGTTTTGAACACGTTGATCAGTTTACAATGTCTGGTGGTGGAATTTTTGATGGTCAAGGGCAAAGTGCATGGGGAAAAAATGATTGTGCAAAAGATGCGACATGTGATGCAATGGCTTATGTAAGCTATTTTTAACATTTAGTTACATTACAATCTCCTTTATTTTAGAATAATATAATTATTTATATTGTTGATAATGCTTCTAACAAAATTTTACTTATTCTTTTTTGGAAACTCTTATTAGAATTTAAGGTTCAATTACCTCAACAAAGCTTTGATCCATGATATAACTTCCCTCAACAGTAAGAATTTTCATGTCAATGTCTTGGGATGCAATGACATTACCTTTAAAAGCTTCACAATTACTGCACCTGCAACTAGCCTCAATACAGATGGAATTCATATTGGACGATCAAAAGGCGTTAATGTTATTGACTCAAAGATTGGCACCGGTGATGATTGCATCTCCATTGGTGATGGTAGCCAACAAGTACATATCACAAATGTAAAATGTGGACCAGGCCATGGCATTAGCATTGGAAGTCTAGGGAGGTATCCTAATGAAGAGCCTGTGTCTGGAATCTTCGTTCAACATTGTACCCTCTCAAATACTGATAATGGTTTGAGAATTAAATCTTGGCCTGGACTAGAAAGTGGTACTGCAGCTGATTTGCATTTCGAAGATATTATCATGGAAAATGTGAAGAATCCTATCCTTATAGATCAAATGTACTGTCCATATAATCAGTGCAACCATAACGTAAGTATTTATGTAGTTTACAATGAAAATGATTTACAAAAGGAATATCAGTTATCAAGATTTTATATATTTATTAAATATATCACTAATTGTTTTTCCTTTTCTAATTTTTGATTTTTAGTCAGCATCAAAGGTAAAGATTAGTAAAGTTAGCTTCAAGCGTATAACAGGCACTTCTGCAACTCCTCTTGCTGTTCAACTTGTTTGTAGTAGTGGTCTCCCATGTGAAAGTATAGAACTTGAAGACGTTGATCTTAAATATACTGGTGGCGGCGGTCCTGCAACATCTGAGTGCAGTAATGTGAAGCCGAAAATTGCAGGAACATTTACTGTAGCTGGATGCGAAGCTTAAAATCACATCTGCAGTAGTGTGGTTTGTAGTTGACGTATTCAAATGAAAACAATATTTTTGTTTTGAGGATCACCCAGGTTTTTTAATGCTTGTAAGCAAGCATAAGTGGTGAACGCCCTTCAGTTTATTATCGATAAATAATATATTCTCTTTAATTGCCCAAATTTTTATTTTTTTTAATGCTACTTTTCTACCCTAGAAATCTGCAATGGTAATCTGTGATTTATCTCTTATATTAGTTTTATTCAATTCTTTTAATGAGTATATATTTCAGTTTATCATACTTAAAATTGCTTATAGATCTCTTATCACACTTACTCAAATTTTAAGCTGAGTTAAATTCCTAAGGAAATTCTTAGTTAATTTTGAGCCTGGTCCATTTCTCATTGTCCAAATTTGGCCAAAATAATATAAAGTAAATTTATATTCCATTGAAATCTAATCCTAATTGCAATTATATAACTTTCTCGAAAACAGAATAATTATATCTTTGAGTTTTCATTTCGTTAGCACTTACAGTGTTTCTAATTATCATTACAATCACCAGATGGAAACAATGATAACAGCGCTGCCACCAACTTTGCAATATTGGATGCCAGACTTAAAATCATATCTGTAAAATATGAATGTAATAAGGTGAATAATATTTTATTCTTACAGTTAATGTATTCAATGCCTTGTTTTGACCCATTATCTTACTTTGAGATGGATTATGAGTGAGTGCATTATTGATAAATTAAACAATGTTTTTAGTTTTCTAGTTCTTAAATATTTAACAGAACTTTTCTAACCTAGGAATCCATGCTGATTTTTCTTTCTTTCGTTGTGGTTTAATCAGTATTGTTTAGATCATACACTTTCTACTTGTATGAATTTCACTTTCACATCCATAAGACTTCACAAGATATTATAGCCATGGTTTTATTTTCTTTTCTATGGTAATTTATAAGCTTTTCTCGCACAAACATGACAAGGGCTTTGATAAGGGGTGTTTTGATATTTTATAGGTTTTATTTT
This sequence comes from Ricinus communis, assembly GCF_019578655.1. Taxonomy (NCBI): domain Eukaryota; kingdom Viridiplantae; phylum Streptophyta; class Magnoliopsida; order Malpighiales; family Euphorbiaceae; genus Ricinus; species Ricinus communis. Next base: position 22,621,582 of record NC_063262.1, read on the forward strand.
GCTTTACAAAAATTGTATTAATCTATTTTTATAAACTTGTTTGAAAATGATTATCTAGATTTAAAACTAAAAGTGTATTTAGGAAGTAATTAATTTTTAGATTTATAGTACAGTTTATTAAGCTTTCTCAGAAAGAAAAGTAAAATTCAAGTTTAATAGAATAAACATCGATTTTGAAATTTGTTAAGTAAAAAATAGTTTTGGGTAGATCTATCTTTAGAGCAATCTTGAGAATCTAAATTTTAATGATTAAAATAATAAAAGTTTTTTAATTCTTAAAAGATACATGAATGCGGAATAGTTAAATTAGAAATAGAACTAGCAGTATAATATGATAAAGGGATAATTAAAAAAATTATATTTTTATTTTACTGATTTATAATTTTTAATATGTAATAATTTTTTTCAAATAAAAAGAGGTATTTAATTAGAAATCGTTATAAAAGAAAGTATCTCACATTAAAAAGTCTCAATTTATAAAAATTTAACTAACTTCACTCTAATTGGTCATCATTATCATATTTTTCACATTTGATAATATGAATTTAGAGTTTAAAAACTTTTAATTTCATTATTGACTGTTAAATTATCGTTTAAAAAGTTATTAATCTGATGAGATTGATTAACAGTCAAATAATAATATATTGAATTATTAATTTCTAAACTCATTTAATCAAATATATGAAATATGATAACAATGGTTGATCAGAGTAAAGACAACTAAATCCTTATCAATCAATACTTTTTAATAATAAAATACTTCATTTTGGTGCGATTTTTAATTGCATACCGCTTTATATCTGAAATATATCATATTATTAAAAATTATAAATAAAAAAATATAATGGCACTTTAGAAAATTTTAATAGTAGTAATTTTACCTCATATTTAGATAATGATTATAAAGGAAAAATTATATAAGGAGAAAAAAATAACTAAAATTCAATTATTTAAGAAAAAGACTATTACATATTTAAAAAGACAGTTGAATGAAAATTCTGATCTTATGAATCTCAAAATCAACAATATATTATAAAATAATAGAAAAAGGTCTAGTATATAAATATTGAAATAATTAAATTAGCAACACATTTTTTATTTTTATAGCAAAAACCTCTTAGAAAGGCAAGACTTGCACTGCAATACATGCATTGTGCTTAAATAATTAAGTCAATTTGATGCAACTCGCAAAAAGGAGTCTTCAATTTTCACCTACTTAACTCAATAGTTTTTAAATCAGTAATAAGCCATGATTCATTTACTATGAACTTTTGAAAGCCCTAAATACCTCCTCATTTTTTTTCTATAAATAGTGAACTAACAGAGCCATTTTCTATAAATGGGAAGTAAGGAAAGAAAAGTAGGATAAATCTAGCCCCCCAACTATAAACTAACAAAAAGGTAGAAGTTTGTTGGCTCAATTTTTCTTTTTTGACCATTGGAGCCATAATAAAAATACAAAGTTCACAAGCCAATAAAGTCTAACTCCATTACAAAATGAGCCTCAAACATGAAAAGTCCATCTAACTATTTCTACCACAAACTCTAAACGATGAATTGTTGAAGCTGTGCATATTGTTTTGGCATCAACAAAGAACAAAATGCATTCCAATTTGGACCATCATTGATTGCTCAAACCCAGCTAAGTAGCCACCAAATAAAGGAAAGGAAGAAAAACTCCATCAAGACAGTAATCTTTCATGGTGTTGTGACACCCTCAAAACTATTGTCACACGCTAGATCCAAACGCTCTAGTCTGAGAAAATTGGAAACAAGCTCAAACCTCCATTAGAGAAGGTTGAAAATGAATCTTGCATCTCTGCTATTAGACCATAAAAGAAAATTCCATGACCAGTGTGCTAGCAAAAGAGCCACCCATATGCACAAGCCAATGCTTGAGAAGAAAAGAGTATAATTCCTTAAACAAGGTCATTACACCTAGATAAAAGAAATATAGAACAAGAAGTAAAAGGACCAATAAAAAAAAACTGAGAAAAAGAAGAGTCCTTGCTGTTGGGAAACCATCAACAGTAAGGATAGGCAAAGACTTTTGAGAGTATTTTTTGTCATTTTTTCTCGAAAATTGAATTTTCCTAAATCTGGTTTCAAAATATGGAAGCTTAACCAAGACCATATATAATTCAATCTCTAATCAAATGTAATTTTCCACACCCTAACTCTTGTAATTTAAACTAGGACTCAGTTATTGATTGGCATCGTAGAACTAGAATGTGCCCCTAATGGAACAATTCTTGAATCAGGAAGATATCAGTGCTATCTTGAGAATTCGAATCGGTGCGAGGCACTTCCCTGATAGGCTCATCTTGTTCCCAGATAAAAAAGGCATTTTTTCCATCAAGTCTTGTTAACCTCTTGGCCTACTCTCGTTCTCAGAATTTAGACTCTTCTTCTTCAAATGCTATCCACATCAACAACTAGTTTGGAAATCGATCAGGAAACTCAAAGTTAGTCCTAGAGTTAAAACTTTCATGTGGCGTGTAGTTTGTAATGCTCTCCTATCTTTAGCAATCTTGAAGCACAGAAAATGCATTAGCTCGAACATGTGCTTGTTTTTATGGGAAGAGTAATGAGACTATAAAGCACCTCTTATTCTTTTGTGATCAAGCATCTGTTACGTGGTTTGCTAGCCCTTTACAATATAGACCCAATCCAATTGGGTTTGATAGTCTACAAGATTGGTGGCACAAGATGGTGGAATTTGACAAAGAAGATAGAGCTGATAATATTTTGTCCCTTGTAGCCAACACTTGTTAGTATATATTTGGAAAAGTACAAAAGGTTTTGTGCTTGAAAAGCAAGATCCACATCCAATCTGGAATGTGACTAGAGCTCAACAATGTATAAAGGAAGTGGTAAGTCTTCAACCTACTGAGAGTGTCGGCAAGGCAATGGATGAGGATCAGCATGTTGTTGTTGCAAGTAATTGGATTCCTTCCCCATTGATTTGCATAAAAATTAATGATGTTTTCCTTATAAAAAAGATTGTATGTCAGGCTATAGTATTGTGAGTCGTGATCATTAGGGGCGAATTTGGAAAGCAAGAATCCAGTTCGGTTCTGCAAGGTGAAACGAGAGCTCTAGTGGAAGCCATGCTTTTTTTTTTCGTCTAGAAAATTTGCACATGTCAATTTCGAAACTGATTCTCTTATGCTAGTGCAAGCCATTGAGAGCAGTGATTCAGAGATCAATTTGGCCATAGAAGCCGATCTCCTCTTTATTAAATCTTTAGAGTTATCAACTCCTCCTGGAGTATTTTGTACATGAGTAGAACTACTAATTTTGTTGCGAATTGATTGGCCAAACAAGGTATGCTAAATGTTTGTCCTATTGCATGGCAAACCAATCCCTAGCGCTTTTTCACTTGAGGGTTGAATATGTTTTTTTTTTGTATCAAACGAGTATAATGTATTTTTTTTGTTACAAATTTATATTTTTATTATTTTTTACATAATTTTGCATGTATTTAACATAAATCATTACTAAATTATGATTTTATAAAAAATGCAGCATCTTATAATGCATCATATAATTCATATATATATTAAAATTTTACTTTTAAAAAGTAATTTCTTAAATTTGATGAAAATAAAAATAATATATGTTCTAACAATCTTTTATCATTACAAAATATCTAATGGAATGTTAAATCACTTAAAAATACTTATTTTATAAGAAATTTATATTTCTATTAATATTTACAATCTAAAAAATGAGAAAAATATTAAATGTACCTAAAAAGTGCTAAAATATTAAAATACATGTTACTTTTTTAATATAAAAATACATATATCCATCAAATATAAAAGTGTAAAACCATAAGGTAATTTTTTGAATTTTACTCTAAAATATATACCACAAGAATCGTAATTAATTTGAAAGTTAGCACTATAACTGAAACGTACTAATAATATAAACTATCGAGTCTATTTCCATCATCCTGCACACCCATACATATATATATATATATATATATATTGATTTATTTTCTTATTTATATATAAACAATATTAACATAAAAAAAATTCAAATCTTATCGTGTTTTGACCTTTATTATCCAATATTTTTAATTTTGGCGAATTTATCAAAAAACGTAAATATTTTGACAATTTTAGCCAATTGATAATACTGACTCAAATTAGCTGACATTTTATTTAATATGACATGTAACTCATGTTGGCATTTAGTGCTTAAAATACGAGGGATCTATATGACACCTTATTTGTCACATTAACAACTAAGTTATTATTTTTAACCAAAACTGAAAAATATTTAGATCTATACACCCAATATTAATAATATCAAGATTTTATCCGATTCTAATCTATTTGCAAATAATTTTATGTTTAGCGATTTATTGCATCAATACAATCATTTGACTTGAATTAAGAAAATTCATCCAACTTGGTTACACTTTATTGAATAGCAAATGAAGTGTTGCGTATACCACATATTTAAATATTACCATTAATAGATATTCATATCATTGTTACATAAAATATATCATGCAATTTTGATCAGCATAGTTAATTTGCTAAAATGTTTAAATTTTTGGATAAAAATATCAAAATTAAAAGGATATTTCCAATTAAGAGTATCAAAAGAATAAATTTTAGAGTTAAAATAAAGTACAATTTGTATGTAAAATACACCCATATAATGTGCAACCCCCTCTTATAGAAGGATGGCTACGGTACTACCTTTCTATGAAAGGGTGCGTATGAAGCCCCTTAAAAGGAATGCCCAAGGCACAATCCTATATGGGGTGCATGCGACACCTTCCTTGAGCAAGGTATTGTATAACACCTTTTTCCATAAATGGGTGCTACAACTATATTGTTAACCTAGATGATTTATCATAAAGTTGAAGTCTCTAATTTTGATCTCAACAGTCAAATTGAGTCTAGAACTAATGAACTTTTAAGTGTTGTTTATGTAGTAAATATCATAGTTCATAATCCAAGTCTATTTAAAAATTGTGACCACACTCCTCAAAGCTCAACTACGAAAAGCTCAAATATAAAGACAGAAGCTCTGGCATATTTAGGAAAAAAAATCATGACCACACCTATGAAAGTGTGACCGCGAAAAGCAAGAGTTTTGAGGCAAAGGCTATTGGACTTTTGAAGCTGAAAATCGCGACTACTATCTTTAAAGTGCAACCGCAAAAATTATGAAGGGTTGTGACCGTTGTAAACCGCGATGCATACATTTGAAGCAGCTAATCCTTGTGTGCCATGTCAGATAACCATTGGGGACATTTCAAGAATCGCGACCGCGATTTTTAGACTATGACTGTGCATTTAATTAATTATCTTAAAATAAAATGAGTGCTTTTGAAAAAAAATTGTATAACAGTTCTTTAAGGTTTCTAAGGTATAAATACCACCTCAAATAATCTTAAATGGCTGATCAACAACCTTCAAAAGTTTATAGTTATTGTGCTTTAATTTTCTTTCTTCTTGCATTCAATTTCTTCAATTTTAGGTTGTTGTAAGAGCTTAAATACTCTTGTGAGATTTGAGTGTTATTCTTAAACACTCGAGATTGAGTTTGAGAGCTAACATAGGAAAAAAGTCCTATAAGGGTTGTGCGTGAGCCATAAGACATAAGTATAAAGGTTTGGTGTAAGCCTTAAATATTAATTTGAGAGTAAAGTTGGAGAAATTGCATTATAATTAAGTTAAAGATAGTGAAATATCCAATTGGAAATTAAAGAGTGGAGGCACAACTGGTTAATATTCGGACCACTATAAATTGTGTGTTATTCTTTCTTGTATTTACTTTCTTCTACTCTATAAATATTTAGTTAGCAACCATTCTCATATTTATCAATTCAATCCCCCCTTCTTAGTTCATAAGGATAAATATATACCCTCTTATGAGAATATTCATTTATGCTCTTTCTTTCAAATAATGAGTGATCTTTAAAAATTATATATATATATATATATATATATATATATTAAGCTATATTTCTCTATAAAAATATGAATTTATATAATCCATTTTATTTTATACACGAGATTTATTTAAAAAAAAAATCAAAAATCTCATGTATAGTATAAATGTAGACGCATCTAATAATGTCATTATTCAATATTTAAATCATATTACTAAATAAACATTATTTCAAACTTTATTATTGTGTTTTTTGGACAATTTTAGATTGTAAATAAGGCCAATTGTCATTCAATTGTGATATCTAATGTAATTCTGGCTTCACATGCTTAAAGTAACACTACAAGAATACCAACATGAGCACTAATTATCAACAGTTTACCGACGGATTAGTAACCGATACGGGTGTAATCCTCCTTACTTTTATTTGAAAGACATATAACATAGGGCCAAATAATAGGAAAAGAGGTCCAAACTACTTAACTGACTCAAAACCCATCTAAACACTTTTCTCATGAGATGAAGCCACGTAGCATACAAATCAATGACTATCATTGGCTCATTATCACTACAAATAATCCGCATTTCCTTATGAAAAGGACTTGCTCATTCTACAACTTCAGAGAAATGAGAGCTTCTTACTCTTAAATTTCTTTCTCTCAAACTATATTGCACGACTGAGCTTCCTTGAGTATCATTTTTATATGTTTTGTACGTTAAAAAAATTGTGACAATAACTAAATAAAAGGATGGGTATATGCCTAATGTCTCTTATAAGAAAGAGGCAAGTGCAAGTGTATTGCATGTGGATTTCTATTGTTTAAGGGATTTAACCATCTTTCTTCTAAATTTAACCAAAAACATAAAAACTGTTATGTCATCGTAAAGGATTTCAAACCGAGAAAAGGGGTTGCACATTGCATGTTATAACAATTATTCTTGACTTCGATCCCTTTTTCCCTTCTCTTCTTCCTCTCCTAAAACCCTAATTAATCTTGGTACATGGAACAAGATGTATGAAATGTAAATAGATAATTTACATGTAATATTGCATGGAAAGGTAAAGAAAAGAAAAGGAAAAGGAGATAAAAAGAAAAGGGAAAATGAAGGGCCTATTCAAGTCGAAGCCACGGACACCGATTGAGCTTGTGCAGCAAACGAGAGAGCTTCTCATCTTTGTTGATAAAAACACAGAAACTCGTGAGCGCAAGCGGGAAGAAAAGGTTCTTTTATATTTTTTTTTTCTTGAAATCTTTCTTAATTTTTTATTTTATTTTTCTATTATATTCAATTTTCTGATTGAAATTAGAAACTGGGGAAATTATAATGCGATGCATGACGACCCATTGAGCTAAATTACCTAATACATTATTAAATCTATTTCTCATATTGCATGAGATCAGAGTTTCAGACCTTTGATCTTTCTAGCCCTTGTAAGAACAACAAAAAAGATGCAAAGACATGAGAAGATAGATATCAGGAAAAAAACAAAAAAAAGATGGCAAATATTCTTTATTACATAACCAGTAATCCAATATAAAGATTTTGTATTGATCATGAACATTGTTGGGCAGATGTCAGAGCTGAGTAAATCAATTTTGGAAATGAGGACTGTTCTTTTTGGAAATGGCCAAACTGAACCAAGTCCAGAAGCTTGTGCCCAACTTGCACAAGAGTTCTTCAGAGAGGATACATTTCGCCTTCTCATTATTTGTCTCCCGAAACTCGAATTGGGGGTTAGCTTAAACTTCAATTCCAGTGATAAAATTTATTACATGGCAATTAATTAGAGTTCTTAATTTGATCATTCTTTTTCTTTTTGATCATCATAATTGCAATAGGCACGTCAAAATGCTACTCATGTGATAGCAAATTTGCAAAGACAACGTGTTAAGGGGCGGTTAGTTGCACCTGATTACCTGGAAGAAAATTTGGACCTTATGGATATTTTGTTACCTGGGTAAGATTTTGTTCTGCTTAACAGATCAAATGCTACTTATATATGAAATTCAAATATTTTGAACTAAGAGTTGATAATGTTGTTGATAGCTATCTAGATGATGAGATTGCTCTAACTTATGGTGCAATTTCAAGGGAGTGCATTCGTCATCAGACTGTGGCTAGGTAAGCAAATATGATTTATGTTCATTGACTTGGAGAAATCACATCATTAGTCTCAACAAAAGTTTATTTTTAAATTTGTTTTTGGCCATTTCAATTATTCGAGGTGCGTATACAACTGGGTTATGACAATTTTTAACCGTGTAAATTGAATAAAAGACATATTATAATGTAAGCTAATTTATAGTTAATTTATTAGGTACGTTTTGGAATCCGAGCACATGAAGAAATGTTTTAATCATATACAGATTCCCAATTTTGATATAGCATCAGATGCTCAAGCAACTTTTAAAGTTAAGTACGTTTAACAGTAATGAATTCTTGTTTTCCTAATTTGCTTTCACACTCATATTTCATTTCAAACTGCTAAACAGTTTCTAGTTCTCAATTTCATCAGGAACTTTTGACAAGGCATAAATCTACTGTAGCTGAATTTCTTTCTCTAAATTATGAGTGGGTAAGTTCTCTTTAGCTAGCACCTACTCCTAAAATCTAACTTTCTTCTCTTAGACAATGGTCAGAAAAGCTGATGCCACACAGAAGAATATTGCTATCTGAAACTTTAAGACAGTTTTATTGAAAAGTACCACCATATGTGGCATTAATACAATTAATTCATTTGGTGATTTTTGAACTGTCATGTAACAATTTTTCACAAGTAATTAGTATCAAGAGAATAACTTTGTTACTTGAATAGTCAAGTTACTTGTTTCTTAATTTTCTTTTCGTTTTCGTAAATTCTGAGTTTAATTATATTCTGAGGTATCCTCAAATTTTCTTTTGATTCAGTTTTTTGAAGAATACAATACACAATTGCTGCAATCTTCGAACTATATAACCAGACGTCATGCTGTCAAGGTATCATTATTTTTCACATATCCTTTTGTTTTAATTGCTGCCATGGTCAGTTTTTTTTCCTTCAAGACTCCAATCATTTCCATTTAATTTTGTACTGTCTATAGCATAATAAGAAATGTATGAATCTAATTTTGGGTGTAAACTCAAACATTTTAAAGGGTTAATTCTTACCTACACCGGGCGTATATATCACAATTGAGGAGAAAAGTGATATATATATATATATATATATATATATTTTAGACTTTATTATTAAATGATCGATATATACTCAATTATTTAAAATTAATCAACTTGGTGTATGCGTGAGGAGATCTATCTAGACCGACAAGAATTTTTCTATTCCAAAGAATTTCTAAACAATGGACTGAAAAGATCTGGCAATATAAAAAGAGGGCAATTCAATTTTCCAGTATTTACTTTCTGATGGCAGTGTTACTTGAATGTCTCAGTAATTTTTGCAAAGCAAAAACTCTCAAGTACTGGTGACAGCATTCTTCTATATTTCTAATTGCATTTATTTTTGTTCCTGCATTACTAATAACGTTTATATATTTTATCCTAGTTGTTGGGTGATGTATTACTTGAACGCTCAAATTCTAATGTGATGATTCGCTATGTGAGCTCATTGGATAACATGAGAATTCTGATGAATCTTTTCAGGGTACTCTCCTATTCTATCATTAAGCAAATATGCTTATACTTGGGATGCATTTCTGTTCTTATAAATTTTGGTTCATCCATTTGCAGGACTCCAACAAAACAATACAGTTGGAAACCTTTCATGTCTTTAAGGTACTATTTAAATACAATTTTGTCCTTTTATTTGTCCTTCCAAAGTTTAAGTTCTTCCTTCTGTTTTGCTTTGTTTTTCTCCTATTTTGATAGTTATTTGTTGCAAATCAAAGTAAACCTCCTGAGATCATCAGTGTACTTGTCACAAATAGGAGCAAGCTTCTCAGGTTCTTAGGCGACTTCAACATTGACAAGGGTAAGTAAAATATGTTCATATTTTCTGAATTCATAAAATTGATCTGACAATAAATGATAATGTTAATGCAGACAACCTTCTTTTCTATCTTTTATATATGTTTATATTTTCCGGATTCATAAGATTAACCTGACGATAAATGATAATTTTAATTCAGATAACCTTCTCCCTTATCCTTTCTGATCAAAATTGTATAGAAAAGACAGAAAAGATATAATTATGGAGCTTATATATGGATCTTTTTGGTCCAAAGTAGGTTATATATAGATTCTGATGCAATATAATATTATGTTAATCTTGATGCAGACGATGACCAATTTCAATTGGACAAAGTTCAAGTCATGAAAGAAATTGCCACTCTTGAAATTGGAGATCGTTCATGCGTGGATTCAGAGGAGTGTGAGGTCGAATCTTAAAAATACTACTCAGCATCTAATTTTTATTTACACATTGCCTTTGCTATAATATCACATCAGAAACTGTAGAGGAAACATGCCTGTCTCTGTACCACCAATCTGTTGATTTCTGTATAGATACTAACATCTTCAAATCTTCTTTTCCATTTTCACCTCGTTTAATATGTATACAAATTATACAACTAGTTACATATTTTTTTTTGTACATTTCCTATTTAATGAAGAAAAATATACACTAAATTTTGAACTCTTTAAAATAATACAATACCAAATAAATAACTCTTTCATCACATAATGCAATACGAAATAAGCATCCCATCCAATAGTTTATTATTAGCAGGTTTGCGTAAACTTAAGGCTCAGTTTGTTCTCCAAAATAGTAGGGAACAAAAAGACTAAAAGCAATTGGAAATAAAGACTATAGGCTTCAAATAACCTTATGAAACCCAAATTAAATTAGGTGTTTTTTGTTTTTTTGGTTATTTTGCTGTCGAGAGTTACATCAGGGGTGTTAATAATAACCTTATGAACCCAAGTTTTATAAAGTGTGTTAATAATTAAAGATATGAGCCATAGGCCATTGTTAATTGCAAGCCCAAGTCAATTATTAAAGATAATCTTTTTTTTTTTTTAAAGTAATAAGAATTATTTCAATTCTCTCAGACAATGAGAAATAAATGTAAACAATCCAATAAAATTTCTATGTAAGTAACAAGAAGAGTACAGCCAATCTATCAACATGCCCACATGACACTGTACTCACAAATCACCATAAAAAAGCTATAATGAATAAGCTCTACAAAACACATAGGTAAATCCGTATAAAAGACTCCAAAAAAATGGGGGAAAAAAAAAAAGAAAAGAAAAAGCAACCCAGCAATTGGGTACGTACCTAAAGTAAAGTACAGATGATGAGCTATAATTTCTATATATAATGGCCTAAGCACCATATCCATTAGTTCCATTGGTATACTTGTCAGAGCTAACTGTTTTCTTCCTTCTGATGACAATAAGCCATGTGACTGCCTCCAAGACAGCAGCTGTGGCTCCCAAGAATATTAGAACGCCACTGTATGCCCTTTTCCATTTCTTTTCTGGGTCCAAAATGTCAAGCCCTTCGTATACATTAATTATGCTCAAAATGATTGTTGCATACCCAATGGAATGATGGTAGATGTTCCAGTACAGTCTGTATTTGTGATCTGGCTTTGGCCTCAATAACATAGCAAATATCTGTTCATAATTGGAAAATAAAAATATTTGATCAGATTATGAAAGAAAGGAAAAGTAATAATCAATGACAGAGGTAAAAAGAAATGTTTATTTTGTCATTTTTAGTTTTTAATTGGTAGTCTATATAGAAATAATCGACATAAATTGAACATTGTGGTGGGTGGGGACCTTCCTGGGTGGTTCCTTTGGCTTCTAGAAGCAGAAGTGGGACGACTAGAAAGGAACCCACCCAAGTATTTAGCCGACTGCTGGAATATTTAATAGGACACAAACACTGACTTTTTAGGCATCTTAGAAACCAAGAAATTGTCACAATCTTAATAGAAGAAAATGGAAAGTCCAACAGAAAAAATCTCTATTTCTAACAGAATACTTTGCAAAAAAACCAGTTTTCATATTTCCAATGCAATTGCAAAAATATTCTAAATTTTATTGAAAAAGATAAAGATTGACTACCTGAAGGGTTGCAAGGCAGAAGAGGGTTATGCCAATGTTCCTGTGCTTTTCATACTTAATTCCAGGAGAATCACTGCCAAGTTTAAGACCAGTTCCCCACCCAGCAACACCAACAACATATGCAGAAGATTGGCAAGCAACGTGTAGGTAAAACCAGGCTGGGTTTGCTACCTTGAACACCTTAACGTACCTAGCTATCATAATTCCTGTAGGCATCAGAATTCCCCAACTCACCGCATTCAGCACACCATGAACCTGAAAATGTCAGTCAGAATTTCATCAGGAACTCATTCTTTAATCAGTTAATGAAAAGGGTATTGAAAATGGTCAAAGGTTTGGAACTTAGACCAATTATTTCATTTGACTGCAAGTTCTTAAGAAAAGGAAAAATGGATCTTACATTCTTTTTACTGTTTGATGGGGCACTTCCGGCAACGGTTGTTCCAGTGGCGAAATTAATAGTACCAACAGATGCTCTGTTCGCTGGATCCATAGCATGCGAATTAAAAGTAGTTCCAGTCATGGTGCCAACTTGCCAAACTTGATTTGTGGATATCAAGTTAGCATTAAGTTGCAAAGTAGCAAAAATGATCATCTCATTATTTGAATACTCGGCTCTAATATTCTGGACCCCGAAACTCAAATTTCCCCGCTGCATCGTCGGGCTCATAGTATCTATTGAGGTAGTGTACGCAGTGGGGGTGCCAGTGGAGTCATGGAAAGCTAAAAGTGCTTGTGACCCTTGCATCTGTTGTCCTGTAGGATTGAGAGCCCAAACTACCCAGTTGGATGTTGTTGTTCCAGTTCTACGAAAGGCAATATCCGCTGTCATGTTTGATGGGTGGTAATTCCAGTGGAGGAAAGAATCCAGCTGAGGAAGATCACTGCAAGTGGCATATATTTGATTGCTAGAGAAAGTAAAGGTCCCGCATGTTTGTGCTAGAGAGGGAACGCTTAAGCACATGAGTAACACACAAGAGAACAGAGCAGCTCTTAAAGATTTACCCATGGCGGTATCCAAGTTGCAGAGATGATGATGATATTAGAGAATTCTGATAGCTCTGTCAAGGGAACAAGGTTTCTTCAGTGTGTGGGTATGTCCTGAAATATGTTCCCCTGTGGAGTTGTTTGAGAGTTGTTGATTCAGAAAGTTGGGATGGGTTTATATAGAGGCTTGGAACAGGGCGGAGGGAAGTCCTTGGAAGGTTGTGTTTCTTTGACTAATTCTGCTCCGAGTGGGAGACGGATTCTTAAGATCATATATAATTATATTATTTTTTGGAAATAAATATAATCTATTATTAAAGAACAGAATGTGGGTATTATTTTCACCTTTTCTTTTTTTTTTTTTTTTTTTTGGAGGGTTTGAAGGGTAGAATGAAAAGTTATAAAAGTGGTAAAACATATATTAATTAATTAGTTATAAAATTAGTTGATATCACCTAATTAGAATTGGCCTTACACACCAGATTTATTAGCTGTATTTAGTAATTTGTGAATCATATGTAAATTGGAGATATCTTAGATTTTAATTGAGAAAAAAAATATTTTATTTAATTTTAATGAGAAGTAGTTTTTGTTAAAAAGTGTAGGCAACATGATGATCTTTTGCATCTAAAGGACAGTGGAAGAAGATTTTGGAAATGAGTGGGGCAACTATTGTTTTAATTAAAAAGAAGGGGGCAAAGAAAGATTTTCCATAAAAAATTGTAAATCATTTGTGGTCCTTGGGGAAACATGAAAAATAGAAAAATACATGCGCAAGTAGACTGGAAAGTGACCTTCTTTGTTACGGTTAGGATTAAAATATTTCTAAGTTATGAAGTTTCTTAGTGCCTATATAGATTAGTGCTTCTTTTTCCAACTACTCTCCATGTTCACACATGCTTTTTTGAACTCGTCCCTCTCAAGGAGTTGGTTTCTTTTCAAATAAACAATAATCATATTATGTGATAGTTTATATTTAAGATTCGTCATGGTCTGATTTCGGTTCAAAAATTATAATCGAATTTTCATTTAATAGAATCGGAACTAGCACGTATGAAAATAGTACTGCGAATTTAATTTCAGATAAGGTCAAATCGATTAATTTAAAAATAATTTAAAATATTATTTTATTTTTTATTTTTTTTATTTTGAATCAACACTTATTTATTCGATTTCAATTTAAATAACGTAAAAAAAAATATTATAACTAGATAGATTTTCTTGAATAGTTAAATATAATATTTTTGATTGATTTAAGTCTAATTCTGAATCAATAATTTATCGTGATGAATAATTTAATATTTAAAAAATTGGAAAAAGTAGCTAGAAAGATGGTCCCACGTGCGAGAAAAACAAGGTATGAAATTTAAAGTCAAGTTTTCAGAAGATCAACATACCACACCTACCCATTGCAAGACAAAAATGACCAACTTCATTAGCACGAAATGAGGGCAAATACAAAGACGAATTATGTAGAGACATTATAGACCACGGCTTCTTCTCCTTGTTTTTCCTCTTTTCTTTTTTTCCTTTTTTTAATTTCAATACTTGAAATGATTTTTTCCTTTTTGTCTTAAATCATTTTTACAAAATTTCTATAACATTGACCATAATTACCTACCATCATCGATGACAATAACAGAAATTTGACTTTAAATATGTAATTTTTAATGTGAGTTCACAAAATTCATAATTCATTACTGTGTTACATTGCTGATTGTTCTATGGATTTGACATATTAATGAATTTCTTCTTTTTTTTTTCTGTTTTAGAATTTTTTTAAATACTGTCGTAACTTTTATTAATGACTATTTTATATTATTTAGTTACAATATGTGTTTTTAATTGATATGCATTATATTGTATAGTAGGTATTTCTTTTCTTAATAGTACACATTCAAGTTGGCGCCATCTAAAGGAGAATTTAAAAACCAAGTCGAAAATAGAATAATATAACTAAATCAAATATATTAAGTATTGTTGTTAAGGTGCACCCAAGGGTGTGAAAACATCAAGAATTTAATTAACATTCATATTTTATTTTTTTATCGTTAATGTTTGACTTTTATAAATGGATAATTAAAGTTCTAAATTACAAATTCACGACCAAATCTTAAGAAAAAAAAAACATATTTATATTATTTATATAAAATAGTGTAATTTAATTAGAGCATCCATTTCTTAATAGAATCATGCTAAAATATATATGTAAGGGAATTAATGATACTGATTATAATAAAAGTAAATGGGAAATAAAAGATTATTGAAAAACAAAAGAGAAAAGGTTGTAGTACAAAATGTGAACTATCGAATAACGTACAGAATATGAGTAATGCAGCAGTACACAAAAGTGAAGAGAGAAAAAAAGGGGTATTTAATTATCATAACGTGTTGACTGACAAGAGGTCAAAAACGCAAGTAGACTCGGCCGTTTTCAGACAATGGAAACATCTTTATTTTATGCCAAAGAGAAATGACGGACTAGCATCTAACTGGCTTTTGTCTCCTTCTTTTAAGAAAGTATTTTCTCCAATTTTGGTGCTTTTGTTCAGAGTCCATTTATATACTGAGCTTGCAAATAATATAATAATGTTAAATAATTATAATATATGTTAATTATTTATAATATGCATTATATATTATTTATATATTGTGTATAAACATTATTAATAATTCCTTTTCTGGAAAGAAAATTAGTAACCAGAAAATTATTTCTAAGGAAAATGAAGAATATTATGTTAATATAAATGACTTAATCAGAGGAGGAGACCTTCTCTATGGTTACCTGCAAAATCGCATCCTATGACATGAAATTGAGTTTTGCTTTGCCGTGTCGGTTTTTTTGTTACTTGTCGTTTATTACAATGTCGTCTTTGTCCCGACGGTGACGCTGCAAAATCCCACATGTCTGAATACCAAACAAAACCAAAGTGTATATTAATATTCCCTCGCAACGTCGGCTCAGCTGCCAAAGAGGAAGGAAGGTACGTAGCATCTATAATTGGAGTTAAATGGTAGTACTGGTTTATCTATGCCTTCACAAGATATCATTATTTTAATTAAATTTATAAATAAACTTTATTTTAGTATTTAATAATTATTTACAATATTCGAAAAGAATTAAAACACTATATATTTTTAAATATATATTTTTTTTTAATATTTTAAAATTTAATTAATGTAATAACATAAAAATTTATAAATTTCTTTTGTGGAGATTTAATAAATTTAATTTTAGTATTACATAAATTAATGATTTGAATGTAATTGTTATTACTATAATTTTTTGGATTAGACATTATTATATAATCAAAATATAATTTATTGTTGAATATAATATTAAAATATATTTTAAAATATTATTTTTAAGAATTATAATTATTATTTAAATAGGTACTAATTTAATAATTAATATAATTTTAAAATATAATTAATATACTATTTTTAAAATTAAAATTATTATTTAGTAAAGAATATAATTAATAAATTAATAAAAATTATAAATTTAAATTTATATATCAAAAATATTATATATATCAGAATAAAAAATTTATGTGTTAATAAATTTATATTTTAAAATTTAATATATATATATATATATATAGATTACTTTTGGCCGGTCACAGTAACCAATATAAGTGTAGAGGATCAAAGAATAGAAAGCTCAACATTAGGAGTCAAATTATATACGAAATAATCAGGTATTAATTTTAGATTTTGAACTTATTCTTTTACACAATCGGAATCTTATTTAGCTTAATTTGTTATATAAATAATTATAAATTTCAATAAATCTAATTGATCTTTGATCATATTTTAGTACAAAATTATAAAAGATATAACCTTGCGGTTTAACATTTTGACACAAGAAATTTTATAATTTTTTTGTGACATTTTAATATTTTAAGAATTAAACCATTAATAATTTACATTTAAATTTATTAATATTGGTAATTAAATAATTGTAGTTCATTCATTTAGTGGTAATTGGTTGCGATTTTACCACCATTTCACTTCTTATCAACTTAGTTTTTATCCAAGACTAGTTATGTTAATTTTTATAAGGTTTAAAGAAAAAAATTAAAAAAAGAAAAAAAAATCTCATAATTTGATTATTTTTTTTAATTCTAATAAATTCCGACGAATTTTGTATAATATAATAAGACTAGATAACTCAATATTTTGTCATCTATCCGACAATAACAATTTTGCAATCGGACTTTGTTTGAAATTTAATTTTTAAAACTATTAATATTATTAATGAATTTGAACAAAACTTACTTAAAATATAATTCTCAAAATATTAAAGTATCACAAAAAATCATATGATCTTGAAGAAATTTGTATTGACTTGTATTAATAAACTCTGATGAGCATTTACAATTCTAAGTTCATTTACAACTGATTGAAGAATTTATACTGATACTTGCATATGCCTAATGGCTACTTTCTGAGAAGGGAAAGGTAGAAGTGTTTGCAGGAAAGTTTACTCCCTTTCACCCTTGGTCGGTGATGAGAAGCCTGTACAAGTAATCCGGCTTGTGCAGTCTCTGAGACCATGCCCTCCATGTCCTTCATTCTACTTTCTTTAACACTCCCCCTCAAGCTGGGTTCATATAGGTTTATTGAACCCATCTTGCTGAGAATAGACCGATGACTCTGCTTGTCAAGGGCCTTTGTAAATATGTCTACCAATTGATCTTGACTCTTGATGTAAGGAGTTTCAATTTCTCCTTTTTGAACCTTTTCTCGGATGAAATGACAGTCGACTTCGATGTGCTTGGTCCTTTCATAAAACACTGGGTTTGATGCTATGTGCCGAGCAGCTTGATTGTCACAAAATATTTTCATAGGCTCCATCGTTTCTACTTTCATGTCCTTGAGTACTTGCTTTACCCAAATGAGTTCGCTAGCCGTGGATGCCATCACATGATATTCTGCTTCGGCGCTTGATCTAGCAACTACGCTCTGTTTTTTGCTTTTCCATGTCACCAAGTTTCCCCCGACGAATATACAGAATCCAGTGGTTGACTTTCTATCACAACTTCCAGCCCAATCCGCATCCGAGAAACCGACTGCATTAGTGGAGCTATTTTTCTTCATCCAGATTCCCTGTCCGGGTGTTCCCTTAAGATATCTGAGGATCCGATCAATGGCTTCAAGGTGGCTGGTACGAGGAGCATGCATAAACTGACTTATTACACTAATTGCAGAAGAAATGTCAGGTCCAGTGACAGTTAAATAAATTAATTTCCCTACTAAACGCTGATAGTGCCCTATGTTGGTCAAAGGATCTCCATCTTCTAAATTGAGTTTAGTTTTAGTTTCTATTGGAGAGAGAGCAGGTTTGGCTCCTATCTTGCCAGTTTCCTTTAATAGATCAAGGGTATATTTTCTTTGGGATAGGAATAAACCTTTGCTGGATTTTGCTATTTCTATGCCTAGAAAGTATGATAACTGACCTAGATCTTTAATGTCAAATTTCCTTTTTAGACATTGTTTGACATTTTCTACCTCTTGATTATCATTCTCGGTTATTATGATGTCATCAACATATACCAAAAGAATAATGGTGTGTGTGCGGGTGTGTCTAACGAACATGGAAGAATCAGAATCACACTTATTGGAATTAATACTTAATAGAAAACAACTGAGTTTAGCATACCATGCCCTTGGAGATTATTTCAGGCTATAGATTGCTTTCTTGAGCTTACATACCAGGGATGAGTCTGAGTTTGTCTTATACCCATGAGGAATGGCCATGTAAACTTCTTCGGCTAAATTTCCTTGAAGGTAGGCGTTCTTGACATCCATTTGGAATAGATTCCAACCTTGATTGATTGCTACTGAAAGTAGGATCTTAACTGTGTTCATCTTGGCCACTAGAGCGAAGGTCTCTTGATAATCGACTCCGTAAGTTTGAGTGAAGCCTCGGGCTGCGAGTCTGGCTTTGTATCTGTCAATAGTTCCATCACTATTGTATTTGATATTGTATACCCATTTACATCCCACTGGTTTTTTATTTGGTGGAAGAGAAATAATACTCCATGTGTCATTCTTTTCAAGGGCTAGAAGTTCTTCTTCCATAGCCTTACACCATTTGGGGTCGGCATTGGCTTCGTAGAAGTTTGTAGGTTCGGAATGATTGGAGAGTTGACATAGATAATTGCGATATTGGTTAGATACAACATTATATGAAATAAAATTTTGAATGGGATACGTCACCGTATGAGACACATAGTCTCTAAATTTCACAGGTGGTCTGGTTTGTCGACTAGAACGTCTCAAGGCAGTTGCTTCCTCTGAGACTTCGTGAAATGAAGCTTCTTGTTCTTGTGAGTGGTTATCTCCCCCTGAAGGAATTAGCCTTGAGATGTCAGGTGGCTGTTCCGGGAGTGTACTGTAATCAAAGCTGCTAAGAGAAATATCAGAGTTAAGCGAAAAAAGAGAATTAAATTCAGTAACGGTAGGGTTGGTATAGTAGGACTCATTCTCGAGGAAGGTGACATCCCGAGAGATATAGGTCTTGTGAGTCAACGGATCATAACACTTGTACCCTTTTTGGGTGGAGGAATATCCGAGGAAAAAAGTTTTAACCGAGCACTTGTCTAGTTTGTGGTGGCGAGTGACGTGCACATAGCACACGCACCCAAAGACTCGAAGGTGACCTAAATCAATTTTTCGACCTTTGAGAATTTCCAAAGGACTCATATGATTTAAGGTGACTGAGAGAAGTCTATTAATAAGATAGGTAGCGGTTAGGAGGGCATCCGACCAAAAGATGGAGGGAACATTATGTTGAAATAGGAGAGTACGGGTGACATTGAGGAGATGGCGATTCTTTCGCTCAGAGACGTCATTTTGTTCGGGAGTATTGACACAGGTGGTTTGGTGAGTAATGCCATGTTGTTTAAAAAATATGAAAAAATTCTGATTTATGTACTCCGTACCATTATCTGAACGAAAAAATTTTATATGTGCATTATACTGGTTTTTGATAAGTAGTAAAATTCTTGAAATCGTGAGAAGACTTCATTTTTGCCTTTTAACAAATAGAGTCATGTAGTGCGGGAATAATCATCAATAAAGGTAACAAAATATCGAAAATGATTGTATGAGGTAACAGGGGTAGGTCCCCAAACATCGGAATGTATTAATTCAAAAGTTTTTTCAGACATGTTTGAAGATAATGAAAAAGGAAGCCGTGTGTGTTTGAAAAATTTACATACATCACAGTGGCTAGAATCCAAGTTAAAACAAAATAATTTGTTGAGAACATGGTCGGAGGGATGCCCTAATCTTCGATGCATAAGCATGTCTTGGGGGGTTTAGACACTAGACATTGCTGGGGAGGATCAGAAAGGCAGCATAAGCCATTTTCTAGGTGTCCCTTACTAATCGTCTTCCCGGAAATTCGATCCTGAAAAAGCACTGAGGATGGTGAGAAAATAACATTACAATTTAAATCGCGAGTGATTTTACAAACAGATAAAAGGTTAGATTTAAAATCTGGTAAGAATAAAATATTCGAAAGAGATGAATTAAATAAGTTTGAGGTGCCATAACCCTAAATTTTAACTTGATTTCCATTGGCCACTGTCACATGCTGAGAATCTCTACTATGGTAAATTTTTTATAATTTTGCAGGATTCCAAGTCATGTGATCAGTAGCACCTGAGTCAATAATCCAGTCATGTTGATTAGATGCAGTATTATTTTTAAGTGACTGAAAATTAAATTGAACCGAACCTTACCCATCGGGTTGAGAGAATCCAAACCCGTGGGGTTGCTGGGCCAAGGCTTGCAGCTGGGCCACAATGTCCTGAATTTGGGCCTGGCGGGCCTGCTGTGAAGAGTGCAGATGGGCCTGAGGCATATGGGCCTGTGCTAACCTTGGGTCCGGCCCAGTTGAGGACATATGAGCCAGGCCTGGGCCGAGCCCAGATGAGAAGGGCGGGCCTGGATCAAAATGTGGGTAGGGCCGGGTCGAGCTGGTGGACTGGGCTTCTGAGTCGGGTCGGTGGAGCCCAGCATTTCCGGGTCGTGTTTCGGTTCGGGGCGTCATATAACTTTCACCATATGACGCCCCTGAACCCATACCCCTTCGCCTAGGGTTTTCGTCCCTTTTCTCCCTAATTTTTCTGCCTCCTTTCTTCCACGCTCCCGAGGCTTCCCACCCCCGTGCTGGTCGCAGCTGAGGGTGGAGGTGCCAACAGCCATCACGCTGGTGACCCTGCTTTTTGCAATGGTCACAGCGTTTGATGGCGCTGACTCCTCCCCTCTGTCGATCGAAGTCGCGGTGCGTGGAATAGGCTCGGTTGTCGGTGGTCTCTGGAATCTCGTTCATAGAGTTCCTTCTTGTTTCCTCAAGCTGAATCGAGGCTATTATGGCTTCGATTGATGGCAGTTGAGGGGCGAGCAGGATCTGCGATCGCAAGCCCTCGTAGCTTGAATCCAGACCCCTCAGGTATGTGTAGATGAGATCTTGCTCCGCTCTCCTCTGTAGTTCTTCCAAATCATTTGATGGTGGGAGGTAGTTTTGTAACTCCTCCCACCTGGTTAGAATTTCTGTCGAATACTCGGTTGAGTTTTTGGTTCCTTGAGCAATCTGGGACAGTTCTTGCTTTAATTTGAATATATGTGCGAAATTGTTTTGATGGCCGTAGAGGGTCTTTATTTTTTCCTATATTGCTCTTGATGTCTGCATAAGGATACATAGCCAAGCTATTTTACTGTCCATTGCGTTGGTGAGCATGGACATGACCAAATGGTCAGATGATTGCCACTCTTCTAATTTTTATAAATCTTTTTCTGTTGGTGCTTCTGGAATTGCTGGTTTTGGCTTTTGTTTGCTGCCTGTGATGAATCCAATTTGTTTTCTAGCACTGAGGGCGATGAAAATGGATTTTGACCACTCGAAATAGTTGTGACTGCCCTGCAGCACAATATTGGTGATTTTGGTGGTTTCATTGTGAGCCATTGTTTTTGAGTGTTGAACTGTGATTTTTGTGGCTTGGTAGGTGATGACTGGCTAAACCAACTCTGATACCATGAAGAAATTTATATTGACTTGTATTGATAAACTGTGATGAGTATTTACAATTCTAAGTTCATTTACAACTGATTGAAGAATTTATATTGATACTTGCATATGCCTAACAGCTACTTTCAGGAAAGGTCGCTCCCTTTCACCCTTGGTCAGTGATGAGAAGCCTGCACAACTAATCCAGCTTGTGCAGTCTCTGAGACCATGTCCTCCATGTCCTTCATTCTGCTTTCTTTAATAGATCTCTTGTGTCAAAAGGTTAAATGATATGATTCAATTTGCATACTTTTTTCTAAAATAAATAAAATTATAAAAAGAGTATAAAAAATTGTATAATTCTCTTTATAATAATAATAATAATTAGAATAAATATAGCTTTAAAATTTTAAAATTAAGTGCTATAAAACTATTGCTAAAGAAAAAAGCATTGTAAACTTAGCGTGTCACCCCATTCAAGTAGACTGAGGGCGAACTCAAGCTCGAGTTTATTGGTACCAAATTTGCTTACATCTTTTACTTTGTTTTATTTCTATGATAAATTTTATTCCTTTATATTTTTGAGGTCATTTTTGGTTCCCTTGTGTGCCTCTTTTTTTTTTTTCTTCGGACAGTCTTCTCTTAGAAGTGTTTTAATTGAGAAATGGTTGGCAGCTGTAAGTAAGTGTAACATAGATCTATAGAGGATATGTATGTGTTTATTAGGTCTAAGGTAAGCCAACTATTATTGATAATTTTACCTTAAAAAATGTATTATTAGTGAGGCTTTGGTTCTCAAGATCGGTAGGGTTTATGAGTACCCTAACATGGAACTGCCATAGGCTTGCCAACCGACAAACAGCCAAACACAAGGTTGATTGTTAATCCGCAATGGTTAATTAGCATTTTTGGTTTAACGATGGAGGATTGTAGTTTATTTGGCCTAGTTTTGGAGGGTTACCAATTTACTTGGAAAAAATCTAGAAATTCAAGTAATTATTATGTCGAGAAAACAGGTTGTAGGAGATACAGTGTTTTATGATATTAGACAACCATTTCTTCAGAAAATTAATCAAAAGGCTTAATTGTCCAACAAATCCTGTAATTTGCACTCACTTGCATATCCAATATATACTTTTTAATTTTTCAATTTTAATAATGTATTTTGATCAGTTGTAACTTCTATCAAAATTATCGGTCAAAATTTATTGACATGGCTATAATTTCAGCCATAATAATAAAAAAAAAGAAAATTTTGAATTCATATTAAAATTGTTAACTCGTTACATAACTGTAAATTATGTCATTTAAGAACAAGTTAGCAACTGTAATGCTGACTTAATTATTTTTTCAAACACTAAAATTGTAACTACATTAGTAAAATTTGATTGATAATTTATTAATGAATAAAATTGAAATTAATATTAAAATACATTGCTAATATTAAAAATAATAAAAACTACATGGATTTAAAAAGAAGTGCAAAATATCAAATTTGTTTGGTAATTAAGCCTAATGAAAATTAGTGATGTTAGTGTAATAATGGCAATAGCGGGATAATGTGACTCCATTTAAAGTAAATACTTTCTTCAACAATTTTTTCATTTAATTCTTTTTAATCTGTCTAAATAAATCATATATATCTCAATTTTTTAGATTTATTATATATATATAATTTTTAAATATTATAGAATTCATATATCAAATTATAACTTTTTAAACTCATAAATATTAACTTTATATATTATTTTTATAGTTATTCGACTATTTTTATATAGTGACTGGTTTTATATTCTTAAAAGTTAATAATTTCTAATTTTACAAATTAAATTATAAAAACAACATTAGTGGCTTGAATGATAGAATAGCATCTTACAATTAGAAAATGTATTTTCTTGATTATCAAATGTACAGTTGTTAATTAAACTGAGGCTAATTCAGGATCTAATTTTATTTTTTAAGGAAGATTGCACCTAATTACATCCGCATGATGTAAATATGATTACCATTTTCTTTTCTTTCTATAGAATAAAATGTTCTGGCTAAAATGGCCACAAAACCTATTCTCTTTTTCAACCTTATTCATCTTAGAAGAAAATAACTTGCCCTCAATTTCAATTGCCTTTTTCTTTTTTTCTTTTTTTTTTTTTGAATTGCACAACTCTAACCCACAAAGTCAAGAGAACTTGACAAAGGGTTCGAATATTTGATTTTGTTATTATTACTTATCAAAAAGTCATACTGAGAAAAATGATTTTGCGTATCAAAATATTATGTGTGGCTTAAAGTATATGAGGGTGGAGTTCAGCCATTATTGATCACATCAGATAAACAGGTGAAAACGGTGTCGATTTGGCAATGTCCGCAGGCAGGCAGCAAAGCATTATGTAAATATCACGAAAGCAATCGTTATCTATGGGTCCCTATAATTGGCAAATAATAAAATTATGTAATTAATAGAACTTTAAAAATATGTTTAAATAAAAATATTTAATGTGTCCTAAGTTTTAAGCTGAGTGATGTGAAAAGTATATAAAAACATTATTAAATTGTAGGTCAATTCTCAAAAATCTCACGACGGAAATGAGAAGATGATTTTGGGTCGTAGTCTAACTATTATTGTTTAGCTCATGCATTTAACAAAAGTAGGAATAAAATAAGTAAAGTGCTAATAATAATTAATAACACAATAAGACAAGACTCAAATAAATTATTTAGATGGAAGCTTCATGGATTCCAGCCTCAATTCAGGAATAAAGCTTCTTCCACCTGCTCCCTTCTTGTTATGATGTTTAATTTAACATTTTTCCAACTCTTTATTAGCATTGAAATTGGTATCTCTAATAATAATAATAATAATAATAATAATAATATCCACCTTAAATTATTTTTCTTGTTCACTAAACAAAAAATAATTAAATTATTATTCATATACCAACCTAGAATTTAGACAGTGACCTTCAATATATTAATTATATATTTTATCAGCTCATTATATGATAATGTAATTTATAAATAAATGGTTGTTTGATATTATTTGCTTTATTAACGTATATATTTTTATTTTATTCTACGGAAAATAAATCATCAATTAATTTATCTTTTTGATGATAAAAAAGAGAAAATGACTAGTATTTCACCTTGTAAAATTCAAAGTTTCTTAATTTTTATACAATGATTAAATAATTAATTATTAATTATAATAGTATTATTTATCATTACTTTTTACATTAAGCTAATGCATGTGCGTAAAGGATGAAATCATTCGATGTGTAAAATATTAAATAAATAAATAAATATATGATTTTTCACCGCATGCGGTGTGAACAAAATTTCCCTTATTTAGAATTTGACCAATTATTCGTGACACTTTCATAGTCGGATTTTGTAATCAATAATAAATAATCTCAAAGAGTACTCACGTGCATATACATGACTTGCAAGCAACGCGTGTACTCCACACTCTTTGCACGCGCAAACAGAAATCCATGAAGATTGCTAGGAATTGCTCAACCTTTGTTACATTGTTCCTTAAGATTTATATATCTTCCTTCTTTACCCATTTCATAAAATATAATATCCAATTGTGACATATCTCAAACATATAAACATGTTTTCTACTATTTCATAAGAGAAATTATTTTATTAGTAATTTAATTTTTTTTAATTTAACATATTCTAAAATTTTAGCATATGATAGTAAATATATATTCCAATTTAAATAATATCTCAAATTCGAATCCCTTTTATTTATAATTCAAAGAAAATATTTTCTAAACAAATAAAGAGTTAGAAAATATTTCTTTGTAATTTCCAGTATCATGAGCATTATTTAATGAATATCCTAATTGAATTAACTGAAAGGGAACTTTTCTTTGTTGGTGTGTCTCAATTCTCAAGAATGTTGCACTTTACAAATGTGCATTATCTTTGATCTAGTGTGAGTTAGTTTGGTTGGGATTCTGGTAGAAGGGCTATAGAGTTGTGGTTTAAGTGTAGAAGAAAACATGTTGACCCATTTTCCTAGCACAACCGGTTATCAACTAACCCACTAGATAATGTAAACCCCATTTACCAAAACCCCTCTATTACCAATGCATGGAAATTCCCCAAACTCAATTTTATAAAATTTATTAACAAGTTCATCAATTTTAAAATGCCTTTTACCACTTCCAATTAATGTTCATGGGACTGTGCCCCCACTTAAAAAAGTATACGGGTTTTCCAATAAATGACAATGATAAATTTTGATGATTAGATTTTAGCCGGCTAGAGAGATATCTTTCAGTCATTTTAGGCATATTATTAAGGATAATGATATTATTTATTATTTTTTTAATTTTATAAAGACTAATATACCATTTAGCTTATCCTAAGATTTAATTAATATACATATTTTATTCTCTTCTTTCATTTGAAATGTGAATTAAATGAGTTCTATTGATAAAAGATAAAATAAAAAAATTAGCTAAAAGTAATAAAAAAAAAAAGGTTATGATCTTATCACATTTCTAATTTTATTAATGTTTCAAGTTTATGTGATGCTCATTGCTTAGTAAGAACATTTGTTTCGATCTCTGGTTCAAATATGTGGAATAGTTACCTGCATAATTTTTTTCGCAATGTTCTCTATTTGATTTGCAATAATATGTTTATTCAATTTCAGAAATAAAGTTTGTAATCATTTAGCCACTCAAGATACAATATTGACTACAATTAGACATCTTATATATTGTAAAAAAATAATTTTTTAATAGTTATTTATTAATTTGTCACTAATTAATTTGTGAGATTACTGCTATAATTATATAATTATTATTTGTTATTAGTTTTTAACATTTTTAATAAATTAAATCAATTAACTATAATATTTTTATCATGTTTAAAACCTTAATAGTTAAATAAAGATTGCCACGAAATTAAAATATTATAATAAATTAATATATTTAAAATATATGATTAGTTTTATGCTCGATCAATTTACTAATTATATATAGTTATAAAGAGTAAGTTTTTGTTGCTAATGTAATGATTTAGCTATAATTTTATAATATGTAGTTAAGAAACTCTAGTTATATATTAATAGTTACATTCATTTCTTCAAGAACAAATAAATTGATGTGCATAGTATTACCAATAAGTGTTATATTTTGTATAAAAAATTACTAAAATAACATTTAATAATAGATATTTGATTTTCTCTTTCAAATATATAATATGAATATACTATTTATCATATATTATAATCAGTAGCATTGAGCATGAATTTACATTAACTTGATACTATAGCAAAAGCTTCAAATATCTTCTTCTTTTTCTAAAATGAGAAGTAGAAGTAATGTACCACATATTACTCATACATATAGCATAATAATATATCAACTTTATTTATAGGATTAATTGTAATATTTTATTTATATTTTTATTCGTTCAATTCATATATATTTAAAAAATATTATATTTAATTTGATGAAATTAACATAAATTTATGTAAATAGTTAAATATAAATTTGAATCTCATATTATGTTTATGAATTAATCTTTAGAAATTTTTTTCAATATGTTGAATTGTTAATTAAATAAGTTCTCTTGAAAATATAACATAGATTAAATGGAATATGTAGTTAAATTTAAATTTTAAATAAATTTAATAGAAGACTAGAATTCTAGATAGCTAGAATCTAGCCATTTAGCATTGTCCAAATTACCATATGTATCATCATCCATTATATATATGCCTTGTACCAACTGTGAATTTAAAATCTTAATGCTATTCATAAAGGAAAAAAGAAAAAAACAGAAAATACCACTTGACAACCCAAAACGATTATTGTTAATATTAGGTATCCATATCTGCCAGCACTTGGCAAACAAGCAACGAAAATGCAAAGAAACAGACAGTTCTTCCAAAAGAACATAAAGTGCGTACATATATATAGTCAATAGCATTTATAGACCCATCTGGCAGCCCAAAAGATATATATATACATATATATTTGAAGAGTAAAGCAGCCATTTTAGACTTATGGTTGTTGTACACATAGAAAGCCTATAGCATCCATACAAAAAAGCCCCCTTAGTGGACAACAAAGAATTGGCCATGACTTCATCAACTGAGATGAAAGGTTCAAATGTCACTGCCCACTTCATCAAGCTACCAAGTGGTCTTTCCTTCCTGCCTAACAATTTCTTGTAAGCAATACTATTCAATTGACTTCCTCCCCGCACATGGAAGATTCATCAGACACACCCCTAAAGTTCCAAACTATATCATATTTTCATTTTATAGGTGAAAAACAGTTCTAGTAGATCATCATCATGAAACACTCATGTTCTAGAAACATATACAGGAAACATCTTTGTTTTTTAAATAAAAATGCAACTCTGCTGATGTTCTCTAGGTGGTTTATCAGACTTTCACTTCTTGGACTAGGCTTTGTTTGAATTTGTATTAGGTTGGAAATGAAATTGCTGCATAACAGGAGAAGAAAGCTTGCAAGCAAGGATCATCAATTTCTCATGCATCCAGAAACCAAACTTGCATGACTTGGGTAACTCTGATCTCTTCTTCACCCTATCCCAAGATGGGAAATCATGCACAAGAAGATAATATGTAACTAGTTCAACAACCCTTGACTATGATCTACTCTACCTTCCCCTATAAAGTGGATCTCTAAACAATTTCCATTGCTACCTTGGATTAACTCCTCAAAAGTCTTACTGCCTGCAACCTGAATACACCGTCTCAATCAAGAAATAGGCTAAGCTAGAAGCATTTCTTGTCAGTGCCACTTGGTTCATCTGGAAAGCACTAATATCCCCATGGATATACCTTCAGGACTCAGATTGCTGATTGGCATACTTATTTCTCTAGTCTTAGTTACCTCTGCTCAAAGTTCATGCTCAAACTACATCTTTCCAAACAACGAAGTCTTCATTTCCTGCACTGACCTTCCTGCACTACAGGCCCAACTCCATTGGAACTACATTGCATCCTCAAGAATCGTTCACATAGCATATAAAGCCAGCCAAACCTCTAGAGGATGGATTGCATGGGCAATTAATCCAACTGGCATAGGCATGGTCGGATCACAGGCACTTGTTGCTTTCCAAAATTCTAATGGAAGCATGATTGCTTACACGACACCAATAACCAGTTCAAGCCCATCAATGCAACCAGGTGTTCTCAGCTTTAAGGTTTCTAACATTTCTGCAACATACGCTAATAATGAGATGACTATCTTTGCCATGGTGGGTCCACTAGAAAATGGCACAACCGTTAATCATGTCTGGCAAGCTGGCGATTCGGTGATGAATGGCATTCCTCAGGCTCATGCACTTTCAGGACCAAATATTAAATCAATGGGGAGTATAAATTTTTTTTCCTGATGGAAGCAAATAGAGAATGAAGATTTCAGGATGTCAATGCGCATTTTAGTCTCCCTGTCTTCCATTAGTGGAGGTATAACCACAAGTATTCAACTTAAGTCAATGTCGTTCAAAAGAGAAGGAAAAAAAAAAGTTAAATGTTCTGTCATCACCCTCGTGATGAGGATATGATCTTGTTGCGATTGTAGGCAATTATATAATAGCTTCTCCATTT
This sequence comes from Ricinus communis, assembly GCF_019578655.1. Taxonomy (NCBI): domain Eukaryota; kingdom Viridiplantae; phylum Streptophyta; class Magnoliopsida; order Malpighiales; family Euphorbiaceae; genus Ricinus; species Ricinus communis. The sequence goes on from NC_063262.1 coordinate 22,651,188, forward strand.
AGCGTGTAGGAATATGTTGGATCCTCGGCACATTAAGAACACAACTTTAAACATTTCATCCAGGTAGTTTAGTATTAATAAAACACCAAAACATGGTAAAATATAAACAGGAAATGACAAATTAGCAATGTCATGTTTCAACATGATTGAAATTCCTATCCTTAGGATAGGTCACTTGAATGGTAGAGCAGAAAGAGGGAGATTGGAGTTTTTCTCAGTGACATTGTGAAGTCAAGAAAGCAATCTTAAAACTTCTTAGCAAGATATAAATTACCAGGACAGAGTTCCCTGTGAGTAATATGAGAAAATCAACAGATGGCTCTTCAGGGATGCGTATGTGTAACCACATTACCAATCAAATTCAGCAACTCCTCATGCTTGGACTTCGTCACTGGTAACTCCAATGTCACCTGTCAAATTTGTCAGGATTGAATGTCAAGTAGAAATATTAAGCAAAAAGTAGATGATCTAGCCAACAGAAACATTACAATATTCTACCAATTAACAAATATCGCTCTTACAGCTTGAAATTACCTTACAAGTCAATATATAAAAGAAATTTTTGGACGGTAGTTCAGGATCTTTTACGGGCACAGCCATAAAGGCCCATATGAGATCCCTACATCTTGCACTGCTACGACGTTTATTAGACAATGCCCCTATATCTAGCTATTGATTATGCCATGCAATTGCAAATGTTCACACATCACATGTGGATTATACTTTTTTGGTGGTTGAAAAGGGGAAAACTTAGTCACCTCCTTGAAGATTTTACTATAAGAAGCCTCCTCAAATCCCTACAACAACCAGAAAAAACTTTAATCAACCTAATGGAAACACAAGTATAAGAGCAAAGTTAAAACAACAGTGTAAATGCAAGCCTCTTAATCAACAAAATATAGATGGAAACCTGTCTGTCTGCTATGAGATCGCATGAGCATGAGAGCGCAAAATTTAAATAATGTGCATGTTTTGAGAGAAAGACCAACCAAATTACGGAACATATTAAGAGATGCTCCATTTGATTCTCCAATTTTAGCACGGAAAAGATGGATCCCTAGGTCCTGGACAGCGTGGGCCATCATCATTAACACAGATTCCTTCGCAAGTCCTTTACCACGGCTATGCTAGCAGATGTAAAGTGATAAGAAATAAGGCTAAAAGGAACTGTCTAAAATACTTAGCAGCTATTGAAAATGGAACAACAGAGAAAACATGTAAATTTTGGAACAATCTATTACGTAGAATATGCAACTTTGAATTTCAGATATTGTCTCTGGTATTGCACTTGCGAGGGAACTTGGCCGAATGCCTTAATATAAATATATTGCCATAGCCTATATTTAAATAATTTTCTAATAAGGGTTCATAGGAGTAAAGTTAAAAGGCTAAATCGCTAGATATTCTGCCTAAGATGCAAGGTCAGGCCTTTGACAATTTTCTTTATTTTTAGGAATACAGAACTGAACATCACTCTTCGGACAAGTAGGTTATAGTTTCTTCCAGTCACAATATTCATTTCTTGTTTGAAAAGATGCACAACATTTGTTTTGCATTGGCGAATTTTATTCTATTTCTATCACTGGTGGTAAAAAGTTACGACTTGGCATATTCTAAGACAACCCTTTCCCTCACGTGATGAAATAAACCCACACATGGGCATTTTCAAAGTCTAAAAAGTGAAATGCAGAATAAAACTTATAACTAAAAGCCTACATGCATAAAGTGGAGAAAGAATCAGAGATTAGGTACCTTTTGGGTTCAGCTATCATTATCTCGATCTCAGCCATTTGGGGATCATCCAAGTCGTTCATATATATGTTTACATCGCCTACCATGGCTAGAAATGGGCACACAATCAATCTATCATTTTAGATAAAAGCAGCATATTCATACAAAAGATTATTAAGAACTTTTAAGCAATCTAGTGCCCTCTGCATGGGAAGCATAACTTCCATATAGGAACATGCGCTCCGCTCCAGAAAGCCAGTACCAGTTCTATAATTATCCATTGGGAAACTTCCTATTCAATTAGAACAGGTGAAAGCCTAGTTATAATTGAAGTTGTACAATGCTAATCTTCTAAACACTATAAATATGCAAATCATAATTGATTTGCACTCATCAAGGGTAGAACTATCTCTCCATTAGTTCTGCTCAGGCCATGTCAACAAGAAGAACTCGCTTAGGCTTCCAAGTTAGTTGAGAAAGTGTACGAACAAAAAGAAGAGGTTCATAATGTCAACCAAAGATCCTTGTTACAATTATTTTGGGTTTTACAACAAATTATTCAGCATAACTTTATAGGACATATACACATCAAGTTCATAATTTTGTTTTCCATGAACAAGAACTCCATAACAGTAGTTTCCAACTAAATAAAAGTGACTAAACGATCAATTATAAGTCAAACTAACCATAAATATTGTTGAATAAACTAACCATAAATAATGTTGAACTAACCTTCCACATGGGAATCTCCATGAACAAACTCTCCTTCTAACAACTTCTTATCCAACACAATAAAAGTCCTCTCTACAGAAACACATGATCAAAATCATTAACTACCCACCAGTATAAACATAAAAAGAATTCAATTTCCATAATCAAACCCATAACAAACAACATAACATCAAACGAAAAAAGAAAAATTTTGAAATATTGAAGAAGAAGAAGAAGAAGAAGAAGGAGAACTGAGTGGGTCTTGGGTCCAAGAAAGCTGCATCTTGTATTCCTCTTCAAGAGAGAGAGGCTCCGATCCGGTTGCGTGGAGGAGATCCGGGTCTTGCATCCATTGATGGTACGTTGGCACGTGAGCTTCCATGTAGGGTACAAGTATCACCTTCTCTCCTTCCAAGCTCACTGCCATTTCTTCTCTTGGCAAACCCTTCCCTGCAATTTTTCTTTTTTTTTTTTTTTGTGTAAGGATAGCAATGGGTAACCGGACCGTGCTCAAAGAAAAAGAAAGAAAAAACGGACCGCTCGGTTTTCGTTAATTATTCTTTTAAACCAACATATCGGTTTTTAACCATGAGTTCACCGAAAAATTATATATATTATATATATGAAAAGAGTTTGTTGACCGAATTTTTAGTTAATCGGTAGAAAAATTATTTATAAACAAACTTATTTTTAAAAATGGAGAAAGTTATGTAATTTAATCTTTTGATGCAAAGATTCATGTAGTTTCTTCTGTGAGACTATAGTACTCTAAGAATCTAACCATTAACAATTTGCATACAAGTATTATGCAATTTTATACATATTCTTTAGTCGAATTTTAATAAATTTTGAATCAACAGTTAATATTAATTGAAAAGGACTTAGATTTAATTAGGTATTTGTTTAAGTTAAACCTTCAGGTTTCTTTTTTTCTTTTGTTTACTTAGAAATTTTGGTTTGATATTAATATATTTTTTCATTTTTTATTGGAAAGATTAAAAAGGAAGCTTAAATAATCAAAGAAATATGCATCATAACCACACATAGATATGTTTGTGCTCATATTATACGTTGAAATGATAATTAGAAAGTATGGCTTGACACATAACCATGCTAAAAATCGTGTCGATCTGAGTCACTGAAGAATATGACGCACAAGTGTAACACAGGCGTGCCTGAACTTGTGACTACTTCTGTCTAAGTTGAAGAAATTATAAAAGCTCAGTATGAGTCTACACATAGTCATGTGCAAAGTCGTACCGTAAAATAAAGGACATTAGATGTCTCTTTAAAAGCCTTATCAAGCGAGGGAGAGTTTTTTGTTTTAGGAAAAACTCGAAAAATCAAGTTAAATTAGATTTTCATTGAATTGGAATATATAAAAAGGAAATTAAAAGTTGTTTTCATTAATTCTTATTGTAGAGAGAAACTTTTGAAGATACATGCAAGGAGATCAAAGAGAATTTTGTGCAAAAATTCAAGAGTTTAAATTAATCATTTTTTCTTATTTTTTTTCTTTTAGTTATGTTTTTGTATATTATCGCAATTTTGGGCAGCCAAACTCTTCTTAGGCTTTTGATTTATATAGCTAGTCTATTATTTATTTGAATTTTTATTTTTTTCAATAATTAATTTTCAGTTAATTTTACAAGTTGCTTTTAATTGTTTTTGTATTTGATTTTATGCATGATTAAATACATATTTTTGGGTAAATTAGATACAAAGAAAATTGCATGATTTATCATCTCATAGACTTGTAAAAATTAGGAACCTCGTTCACAAAAATAGATGAATCCTTCGTGGAGTAATAAATTGCTAAGAAATTTAATGAACCCTTGTTAATTGACATGACCATTGAAAATAGGCTATAATTAACTTTGGTATTTTTAGATGAACTCAAAAGAGACTTTAAGTAATTTGAGTGATTTATTCTTGACTGAATTAATGAATTGAATTATGAAAAGATCCTATAATTAGAGTGATAATTAATCTGAGCTATATTTTTAATTATTGAATTTTTAAAAAGAATTATTTTAGGTTTACGTTCTCTTTTTTTGTTAGTTGATTTATTATTTCATTACAATTATTTAATTTTGTTAACTTATAAGAATATTATTAAGGCTAGTACTTTGTATCAATCTCTTTGTGAGAATAATATTCATATTCACTCTTTATACTTGTTGTGGACCGTATACTTTATTAACACTATTAATTCAGTAGTTGTAGCATATTTATTTGGTGTCAATTACTTGTAATTCCTTAATCATTTTATTCCTTACCAACTTAGCTTTCATTTAAGATTAGTCATCAGTTTTTATAAAGTTTAGGGAGAAAATCAAAGAGAGAAAATAACATCACAATTCCATTTTTCTTCAATTTTACTCAACTCTCACGAGTTTTGGATGATCTGAAAAGACCAGAGAATTCTACACTTCGTCATCTATTGGACAAGACCGATATTACAGCAGTGGATTTATGGTTTGAGTAATCTTTTTTCAAGTTTGTTATATAAATTCAATCAAAATAAAAATCTATTGTGTATGTTGTAATTTTTTTCTCTTTTATCATGGTGGTAATGGTGATTACTATGATAGTGATGGTAGTTGGGTGTGATGGTGGTTGAGAAAGATCAAAAAAATAAAAAAAAAGAAATAAAGCAGTTATTTATGGTTTAATATGAAAAAAAAACTAAGAACTTAAGTTTAAAATTGATAGGAAATTAGTTTGGTTTTGATTTTAGAATTGACTTTATAGGTTGTTACTAGATATTGGACAAATTTTTATTTTTATTTTGAAGATAATTATTTTTGAAGTTCATTATTTTTATTGTTATTATTATTGACAGTGCAGTAGATGAAAATAATTGTTATTAAAGATGATTATAAAGGAAGATTTATGGATGGTTATAATTGTGGTAAAATTATGCAGAAGGATTTAAAAATGGTTATATTGCTGTTGTTAGTGGTGATTACTAGTTAATTTATTCTCAGCAAATGAACACATTGTAGAAAGGAAGAAAATCCTTTTTGGGAAATTATTTTTTACTTTTTTATTATCAAAATTTTCATATACTTCCTATTTTAGGTGTGTGTAATATAAATGTTTAACTAAGTGAAAAATTAAATTAAAATAGCAAGTATTGGGTCTCTTTATTGGAAGAGTTAAAATTCGTTTCATTTGACCCCTCAAGACAAGTTCAAAGGGCAAATTGATCCTTTGTCCTTAAGAAAATTAATCTCAAGTAGCAAAACAAGATATTTTCATACTCGAAAATATATTATTCCCATCTAAAAAACTCAGTGTTCACATCTAGAAATACTTTTTTCACTGGGGTGTAAAAGAAGACATAAGAGCTTAAATGACAAAAGACATCACGACTTAGGATGAGAAAATTTATTTCAACCTATGAAACTTCTTTTTCATATCTGAAAATAAATCTTTCCACCTAGAAATAAGGTTTTTGACAAGAAGAGAAGAAAACCACAAATGACCTCATTAGTTGGTACTCGAGAATCAAGATTTTTCGATTCGTGAATAAAAGCTCCCACCTATGAAGAGTGACTTTTCCACCCAAGAAATGAAATTCAAGTGTAACATGAATTTAAAGACTTTAAAATCTGACTTTTACATCGATACTTCTCACCTAAGAAGAAACATTCTCACCTATAAAGCTACACTAATTATGATTATTGAAATAATTATATTTATATTTAATAAAGCTCTAACGAGCACTTTTCTCATAGCATTATAAAATATCCTTTTTGTTGTTTTAGGACATCAATAGCATTTATTTTGAGTATCCAAATGTATTTTCTCTCAATAATAATATAGTAATCGAAGTTAACATATGTGGTTGTATATTTAACTAAATTTTTTTTTTCATTTCTTTGTTTTAGGCTTTAATGGATGCTTGGAAACAAGCATATGCAACAAAAGGTGCAAGTAAAGTTATAATTTTGAAAATGACATATTTGCTAGGTGGTCCAGTAGTAACGGCAGGCCCTTGCCAAGAAACAATAAAACTTATAGTTGAAGGAACAATAAAAGCCCGGACAACTTTAAAAGGAGACACATGGGTTAGTTTCGAACATCTTTATCAGTTTATAATATCTGGTGGTGAAATTTTTTTATGGTCAAGGGCAAGCTCCATGGGGGCAAAACAATTGTGCAAAAGATGCAAAATGCAATACAATGGCTTATGTAAGCTCATTTTTAATATTTAGTTATATTACAATCTATTATTTTATTTTAGAATAATAATTACTTATGTCCTTGATAATGCTTCTAACAAAATTCAGTTTTCCTTTTCTTGGAACTCTTACTAGAATTTGAGATTCAATTATCTCAACAAAGCTTTAATCTATGATATAACTTATCTCAATAGTAAGAATTTTCATGTTAATATTTTGGGATGCAATGATATTACTTTTAAAAGTTTCACAGTTTCTGCAACTGCAACTAGCTTTTAAATATAAATGGAATTTGTATTGGACGATCAAAAAGTGTTAACATTATTGACACAAATATCAGTACTAGTGATGTTGCATCTCAATTGGTGATGGTAGCCAACAAGTACTTATCACAAATGTAAAATGTGGACCAGGCCATGCATTAGCATTGGAAGTTTAGGGAGGTCAACAATAAGTTACAAGTTATCCATATCAGCTTCCTACAAAATAGTGTGCCAACTTATTAAAATTTAATAAGTGTTTAAACTTTTAAATGTTACAATTTAATATATAAAATTAAAAATTACTATATTTAAGTATGTGAAATCAATATATATATATATATATATATATATATATTTATTTATTTATTTATTTATTTATTTATTTATATAATGTAGACAAACCAAACTATATTAAATTTTCATAGTAAAAGATAATATTTATATAAAAAAAGACAAATCTTTATGTAAATAATAAAAATTACAAAGAAAGTTAAAAATATATAAATAAATACTACACATGTCATAAAGAGATGCATTAGTAATTGACATTATAGTCAAGATTATCATCATCAATAATGATCAATTTTATTTTAGATGTTTGTAGTGGTGGGTCGAAAAAGACAAGGTGTTGCTCAAAATTGGATTGAGATTTCTTTAAAAATATCGAGAAAAATATAGTGAAAGCAATGAAATAATAGTGATAGTAAGAACGTTGTATTAATCTATTAAATATAGATACTTTTTAAAGATTTTCTCGTCATTTTATTTTTTTTAATCTACTAAACTGATAATCTGTATTGTAAGTTACAAGTCCGTAATTGCTATTGACCTACTATATACACTCAATTTTAAATATTTACCAACTTCACACACCAAATTATAATTTATAAAAATTTAAATACTTGATTGTCAAATTTTAATAAGTTCACATTACTATTTTTGTAATTATCCTGCTTTGTTTATATAGGCTTTCCATATACTTTAATGTTAATAATTTTTGGTTTCACATACTAAATTGCAACTTTTAAAAGTTTAAATACTTGATTGTCAAATCTTAACAAGTTCGCACACCATTTTTTGTAATTATTTCTGTTTGAAATTATTTTTTTGTGAGATTTGACCCTAAGTACAATTATGTCAATTATTTGAAAATAAAACAATTAGATCCTTAAATTTGCATTAGCACTTAAGATGTTTTATGACAAAATGAATTGTTAATCAATGTTAAATGAATCAAGTCAAAAAAACTTATCATATAATTTTCTTCTTTTTCTTAACATGTGAAAGTTATTTAAGCTAATTCTATGATGAACTTGGTTTATTTATAAACCTTACCTTTTATCTTTGATGGTATATAAACTTTTGACTTTTTAAAGAAGTTATTTTAGATTACTTACTTGGTGTGGATTCCATTTTAACTTATTAATTTATTTTATATTTTGGTATATTTAATTAGTGTTGGTCTCACTTGATATTTTATGTAGTTATTAGTGTTACTCATTAATTTTTTATAAGATAAGTATTTTTATGTAATATATGTGATCATAATAAATAAAATTATACATATTTTTTAAATTTTAATCAAATTTATTTTTTAAATATATATATGAATTTATGATGAATTATTAGATGTCACATTACATTATAAAATTATAATTTAATGATGGTTCAAGTTAAATATGTGCAAGACTATAAAAAAATGAGTAAATTGCACAAATGGTACCTTAACTATGCTTAATGTATTAAGTTGGTACCGCAAGTCCATAATCACAATTAAAAGTACCTAACCTCTACATTAATGAATCATGCGAGTTTTTCCAGCAATTGTATGCTGATGTGGCAGGCAGTTGGTGCTAGTATTTGCCATCTCATAGTTGACGTGGATATAACCTATCATAGTAAGATAAAAACTCCTAATTCCCTTTGCCCCTAAATTCCCTCCCTCATAATTTCACTGAATTTAACCTAATTTTACATATTGCTTTATCTGTCATATTTTTGACAACCTCTATATCGATTGAGTTATTTTTCTAATCTTGCCTTTGACTCTCAAGCTCCCATACCGCTCCAAATTAGCTTTACTAAAGATTCCTTCATCTTGCCTTTCAGCTTGCTTGATTGAAGCCTGTTTCCTTAAAGCTAGTCTAAGTGACTTTTCTTAAATCAATTGAAGCTCACAATGTCTTCTGCTTAGCAAAAGAGGGATGGTGAACCACCCATGTTAGGCAAATTTCACAAGTGCACGGATCGCAACAAGTATTAAAGAGTGGATATGAGTATCGCTCCCACGAGAAAATTGATAATCTCCTTCTTGAAGCTCTTTCTTTTTTATATGCTTATCATGCGACTTCTTAGTTCTTTCTATATAGATCTTTGCATTCTTATAAGCATCTATCGTAAACTCTTAAGTTCATTAAGTTGGAGAAGTCACTTAGCACTCGCATCTGGATCGATGTCATCTTATTTTACATTATAAACTAAACATGCTTCAACTGGATCACTAATGAATTGTTGCTCGAATACTCCTTCTACACAACTCTCTCTCACTTCCACTCTAAAGCACGACCTTATTATTGAGGTTTGCTTTGCCATTTTGAAGATGTCAAACTCTATTGTTTCATCCCCGACTTCAAGCTTGATCTTTCCTTTTTTTATATCAATTATTGCTCCAGTTGTAGCAAGGAAATGTCATTTTAGAATTATAGGAGTTTGATGGTCTTCTTCGATCTCTAAACCACAAAATCACAAAGCACACAAAATTTCCTAACTTTGATAGGTACATCCTCCAAAATTCCTTCAGGATAGACTATAGACCCATCAGCTAGTTGTAAGAAAATATTGATGGGTTTGGATTCTCCAATATTTAATTTCTTACACAAAGACAAATGTATTAAAGTTACACTAGCTCTTAGACCACAAAGTGCTCTACCAATAGATATTTTACCAACAACACAAGTTATAGTTATACTCCATGGATCCTTAAGCTTAGGAGAAAGCTTATTTATAATAACAACACTACTTTCCTCATTCATCGGTATAGTCTCATGTTCATCCCATTTCTTTTTGTTAGATATGATGTCCTTAAGGCATTTGGTATACTTTGACATTTGAGTGACCACCTGCAAAAATGGAATGGTGATGTCGAATTGCTTGAACACTTTCAAAACCTTATGAAACTGCTTGTCAAGTGTTCCATTGTTGATCCTTTTAGGGAGTGCCAGTTGTGGGCTCATACTAATTACTCTTTGGAATATCACCTTCAATTTGCTTCTATTTTAGCTCTTCCCTTGGTTGCTTAATCTTATGCTCAACTTTAGGCAATTATTTTTCACTCTTTAAATTTACATCCTTTGCATGCTCTCTAAGATTTTCAAGTTGGCTAGATAGATGGGCTATTTGATGAAAATTTGAGGAAATAGCTTGTGATGTTGTTTGGTGATCTAGCATCTTATTGTGCGCGACCAATTATTCCAATCTTACTTTTTTCAGCTTTAGACTTGCTTGAATTGCTTGCATTGCCTTGTTTTGGGATTGGATGAAGTTTTACGTCATCATCTTGAGATTTATCTTGGGTTCTAGTTGAGGGTAGAAATTCTTTTGCTGAAAACACGATGGGGGTGGTGCATTATATCCTTTATTAGCATTGGAATTAGAATTCCTCAACGTAGAGTTATATGTATTGGAGTATGGATTCCCTTGAGGTTGCCATTGAAATTATTCAAGGTATTAAATTGCACAATTGAGCAACCTTAAGAATAAAAATCACCTTATTGACATTCTGTAGTAGAGTGTCATTTTCAATACACTTCACAAGATAGCACCTATAATGGATAACCTGCGAATTTCAACCTTTCTAATTTCTTAGTGAGAAAATCCAACTTAGCATTTACCATGCTTAAGCTATCAACCGCCTATACTTTTGCTACTTTTTTAGGATGATTTTGCTCCCCGTGTCATTGATAATTATTAGATGCCATCTTCTTTAAGAGTGCATATGCATCCTCCGGTATTACTCATAAAAGGGTCATGTGCAATAGCATCAATGGTAATTTACGAGCATTTAAATAATCCTTGATAGAAATTTTGCATGAGAAGCCAATATGGAATACCATGGCATGGGCAATATCCTTGCAAATCTTTATATCTCTCCTAAGCATCATAGAGAGATTCTATAGGTTGTTGCTTAAACCCAATAAGATCTTGGCAGTCTTTCTAGGTGTTTAGTACTTAGTAAGAAAGTACTTATAAAGTGTATTCCATGAAGTGATGAAATTTGGTGCCACTAATGTTAACCATAATTTTGCCTTATCTCTAAATGAGAAGGGAAATAACCAAAGGTGAATAGCCTCTGTGCTCACTACATTGATCTTAAAGGTGTCACCAATATCGAGGAAAGAGGCTAGATGAGCATTGGGATCTTCTAATGGTAGTCCACCAAAGTGATATTGTGAAACCATTTGGATTTATGTAGGTCTGATTTCGAAGGTATTAGCTCTGATGACAATGCAATTTTGGCTTCCTTTGAGACTTGGAACCCCATATTCTTCTAAAGCTCTATCTTATCCTACTGGTTCAGCCATTCTTCTATCTCTTTTCTTTTCTCATTTTAGTTTTTTTTGCAAGTCTTTTTAATTTTTAGATTTACTTTCTCTAGTTCAAGATGTTTCGAACTTATTTGCATAAATAAGAGTCAAGTACCTAAAAAGAAGAAGTAAAATTAATTAAATAAAATAAAATTAAAGATGTTAGTCTAGAGAAAATAAAAAGTATGCTAATTTTGGTATTGCAGATTTCTCTAATAACAATGCCAAAAGCTTATTAGGCAAATTCTGCAAGTGCACGGATCACAACAAGTAGTAAAAAGTGATTATGAGTATCATTCCCACAAAAATGTTGATACCAAGTACCAGTCCTATTTGTATTTCTACAATCTAACAAAATCGAACAATTGTAATTGAATAAACAACTAATAACAAAAGAGAACTTGAATCTAATAATAATTTCTTTTAAAAACCTAATAATTAAAATTAGAGCCTGGATGTGTTTCACTAGCTATTATTCAGATTACAAGATCTTTTCACAATTCAAATTATTAACTTTAGTCAAGAGTAAATTACTCAAATTACTTAGAGTCTCCTTCAAACTTATCTAAGAATACCAAAGTCAATTATAACCTATTTTTCATGGTCATGTTAATTAACTAGGGTTTATTAAGTTCTTTAGCAATTTATTACTCCCCGAAGGATTCGTCTACTTTCAGGATCGAGGCTCCTGTGTTTTACAAGTCTATGAGCTGATAAATCATGCAACTTTCACTGTCTCTAATTTATCCAAATACATGTATTTAATTAAGCCTAAAATCAAATGTAAGAACAATTAGAAGTAACTTATAAAATTGACTGAAAATTAACTGATTGAAAGGAAATAAAGATCCAAACAAGTAATAGACTAGATACACAAATCCAAACCATAAGAGGAGTTTAGCTGCGCATAACTGCAGCAATACAGATAAACATCATTAAGGAAATCAAAGAAGAAAATGAAATAGTTAACTCAAACTCTTGAATCTTTACACAAATCTTCTTAATCTCCTTGAATGAGTCTTCAAAAGCTTTATGTCTATGATGGTTAGTTTAAAATAGCTATTTTGTCCCCCTTTTATATTCAAGACTAAAAAAATCCTATTTTGCCTAAAATTTTCAAGTTTCATGTGAAAGAAACTCTCTTTTATTCGACACGGCTTGAAACACGGTCATATCACGTCCTTCACCTTACGGCCTGCCTCAGCTCACACTCATGTATTATTCCATGTTGAACTTTCACAATTTCTTCGATTCGGGCAGAAGTAGGCATAGTCTGAACCACGCCCGTGTGATGCCTGTGTGTCATACTCTTCAGCATCCAAAGGTAGACATGGCTTCTAGCACGAAAATATGCGAAGTCATGCTTCCTGATTCTTCTTCCAGTGTTCAACATAGGCATAAGCACGCCCGAGTTTAGCCATAACATAGCTGTTCATTATCGTTTAGGATTCCTTTCTAATATTTCCTACAAAAAAGTAAAAAACTTATTAAAATCAAATACAGATTTCTAAATATACCAAAGTAAATAGAATACTAGAATAAAGGTGCAACTAAAATAAGTTCTTAATTAATACTAACTATTTATTTAAAATTCAACTCAAAGACATGTGTACAATTACACACAACCCACATACAATAAGTACTTGAACTGGTTCTTGACATTCTTTGTTTAGTTTTAGTAATTTAGGCTTCTTCGTTGTTGTTTTAGCACATTTAAAATAATATGTGTTATATTGTTATGTTTGCACAATTTAGGTGACATGCATTGTTTTGTTGTGTATCGAAAATTAAAATTATATGCTATTTTTAAGTTTCAACCTTCTTCCTCGGTGTCTTTTCATTAATAATAAGATGAAATTAGAGTTGTGTTGTTTAATTTTTATGTTTTGACTATGAATTCTCTTTGTTTGTCAGCGGATGTTGATTATTTTTCAACTCAGTAGCATACTATAGATGTTAGGATAAATTACTACATGCATCATAAATTGACTCTTTTTGGTCTTTCCAAATAATTTTGAAATGTCATTATTTGCTGATGCCTCAAAAGTGATTCACATTTATTATAGAAACAAGACTATTTATGAAGTAGAACTTGGTGATAATAATTTAGTTAGATATAATGAATGTGAGATAGAAAATATAGAAACTATAGTTGATGAAACTTTAGATGATGAAGGGTATAACACGGGTGAGAATAGTGATAAAGAGATGAATATGACTTTGTAGACTCAAATTATGATTTGAGAGAGTTTGATGACAAAGATTATGAGCTATTGAACAGTTTGTGGATAAAGATATAGAAAGGAATAGTCTGTTGGAGGTGGCAATGGCAAAGGTGTATATTATATTCATGAGATAATTCAAATGAGACTGTCTATACTCCTTCTTATGAGCTGAGATCTTACTCATCAAGTAATGATGAAAGTGATACAGGTTCAAAGAAGCCTAGGTAAAAAAAATTTAGTGAGAAAAATGATATATACAATCCTAAATACAAAGTAGGCATGCGGTTTAGTTCATTTAGGCAGTTCAAAGAATCTTCAAATTACTCAGCCATAAAAAATAGAGATCAAGTTATACTTGGACCTAATACTAAAACAAAATGTAAGGCTAAATGCAAGAAAGGTTGTGGTTATTACATAAGGACATGCCTCACCATAATTGATAAGAATGTTGTGAAAATTAAGAGTGCCAACTTCAACCATACTTGTAGGAGACAAAACTATAACAGACATGTCAATGCAAAGTTTGTAGCTGAGTACTATTTGGATAGTTTCAGGGCAGACCCTACTTGGAAGATAGAGGGTTTTATTGCAGCTATAAAGAGGGATTTTACTGTAGATGTATCTAGACTTTTGGCTTGGAGAGCTAGGAAAAGAGCAGCGAGGTTTATAGATGGTGAGAAGAAGGATCAATTGTCAAGGTTTCATGACTAAAAGCTTAAATTCTTAAAAAGCAAGCCAGGGTTAACCATTATTTTGACTTGGATGTGGGGGTTTTCATGGCAATATATGTTTGTCTGGCTGCTTTTAGAGAAGGTTTTAAGAAATGCAGACTTTTAATTTCCATTGATGAGACTTGGTTAAAAGGAATTTTAGTGGGCAATTATTAACAACAGTTGGATATGTCAATGATTGAATCTATTTATTTGCTTGGGCTTTGTTTCAAAAAGAAAATAAAGAAAATAAGAAGCAACATTTGGAATTACTGGCAAAGAATATAGGAGTTGAGCACAACAAACATTAGGCCTTCATGTCAGACAAACAAAAGGTATGCAACACTGCCTTTGAGTTGTTTCCTTTATTGTTCTTAAGTTATGTAATAATAACAACTATTTTCTATTTTAGTGGTTGATTCCTGCAATTGAAGAATTATGTTCTAATGCAGAGCACATGTTTTATATCAAGCACTTCTTCACTAATTTTAGGAGGAGGTTTCATAATTTATGTATGAAAGCACTAGTTTTTACAGCTGCACAATCTAGTTACGCTATGTCTGAAAAGTTCATATAATCAATTAAAAATTAGTCTAGGGGTGCTCATGACTATTTAAGTAACATAGCTCACCATTATTGGACTAGATCACTACTCCTAAGTGCGCTATGTTATTGAATAACCTGTGTGAGTGTTTCAATACCTTTATACTATAAGCTAGGACACAACTTATAATTATGATGAATGAAATTATAAGGACAAAGCTAATGAAAAAAATTGATAAAAAGAAAGATCAATGTTGAGGGCAGCTACTATATATTGTCCTAAGATCTATACCAAACTTGATAAGTCTAAGGAAGAAAGTAGTAGATATACTATTGAATGGTCAAGGGGATAAATATCAAATTGTTAGACCTTGTGGGCAATATGTAGTGGATAAGAAAGAGAGGAAATGCACTTGTAGAAGATGGGATTTAATTAGAATCCCTTGTGCACATGTTGCGAGTGCAATTTACTACCATAATGATAGTCCAGAAATTTTTTTTGGATGATTGCTATAAGGTGACAATATTACTAAGCATATACAGTCACATAATCAATCCCACAACATCAAATGACAACTAGCCTAAAGCCACTGCCTACCTGTCATGCCCCGTTACCTATGCATCGTGTAAAGCCTAAAATAGGAAGACCAACCCTAAAGAGGAGACTTAAAAAAGAGGTGATTGGGGCCCTGGTCAAGAATGGAAAAGTTCGAAAGAAAGGATTTGTCATGTATTGTTCTATATGTTAAAACATAGAGCATAACAAGACTTTCCATAAGGATAAGACTCAACATGTTAAAAAGACAAGGAATAAGTTGCTTGGAAGTATAAATATTATGTGTATTAGTTAAATTTGAGTTGTTTTGATGCTGGTAATTTATATATAAATAGGCATAGGTTAAGGAGAAGAGTGTTGCACATCCTGAATCAAGTTATAATGCTGGTAATGAACCTATACCAAATGATGTTTTTTGGGAAGGAGTACCAAATGAAGGTTTTTATAGGAATGTTGAAGTACATGATTATGTTGATAGATATGAACATGTTAAATCATAGCACAATGCTGAAATTAATGACAAAGACCAACTCTCACAGGTACATGATGGTCCAATAGGACAAACCTCCGAAGGACTAGAATCTATTATCCCTAGTTCACAAGTCTATAATGCCTTTTAATTTCTTAAAACATTTATATGTAATACTGTGCTTATGGTTGTGTTTAAAGAAACAACTTTATTTTCCATAGATGTAAAAACTAACCTCTGTAATAGATTTTCCAAGCAACATGGTTGCTGTTGATGAGGTGTTTAACTATTGGATGGACAGTGATATAACTCCTATTACTACACTGGATTCATAGAGGTCTAGATCCATATATGAATTACTTGGTGACCTCCAACTATTTGAAAATCAAGTAAAGAGACTTCCAAAGGAGAAGAATGATGGACCTGGCAGACTACATAAAGAGAATACTAAAATATCATCAAAGCCTTTTGAAGTTCCTAGATCTCAAACAAAACAAGTGAAGAAGTCATCAAAACTAAGTCAGGCTGTTGGAAGTCAAGGATAGAACAAAACTAAGGAGAAAACAACTATAATTAATGACTCTTTACTATAGAGAAAGAAAGATAAGAAGGATAGTGTCTCCAAGGCCCCAAGATCGTACTAGAGATAAGGAAAAGAAAAGAATGGAAGAACCAGCGTTAAAGAAAAAACTATGGCTGCCTTTATACCATAATAGTGGTATTAGATAGAAAAACCTAGTTTGGATATATGTTGGTGGACCATATTTTATGGACCTAAATGGTCCTTTTTTTATATGTTATTGAGCAACTTGGTTAAAAAATTTGCTCACTTTTTGCTATTCTAATACAATTAAGGCATATGAATTCATGCTTTTATTATTAAGAAGTTATTGTTTATACAAATGGCAGATTCTGTTGTTATTTTTTTTTGGCTTTTTAATATTACTTGCGCAATTGATTTATATCTTTTATAATACTACAAGTCATACCCATAATATGGTTAATATATTAATGAAAAGGTTCATGGCTACAATGGAAGATAGCAAACATCAAAATCATTAAAAGCATAATCCCATAACAAGACCTACAGGCTTTAACACAACCTTTACAACTACTTTCCAGTATAAACACATAAAAAAAAGACGAGCGTCATTTAAAGTACAAAATAAGTAGCTCATAATGCTACTTCATAATCACATACAACCCATACAACTTCAAATTCCCCAGCACTTTACTGCCACACCCAACAAACAAGCTTGAAAGAATCCAACCACTATTGCCCAACAAATAAGCTTGAAAGAATCCAACCACTATTGCAATCTTAGTTTTCAGTTTTACTAAAAAACCCTTCTTTTCTATCTTTATTTTTAAATATAATATTTCATATGCCTCCTTGAAATACTCGTACTCTGCCTCAAGATACTAAACCTGAAACCTCTACCCCTCGATTTCCTCATCCAGTTCTTCAATTCTCAATTTGCACTCTTTAAGCTACTCTAACTTGAACTCATACTTTGCAAAAGCTTCACGAGCTTGAACTAAGACATTATTTATTTCATCTCTCAAGTCATCAAAAAGATTCAAGTTGAACCCATTCTATTTGTTTTTTGTTGAATCCTATTGAAGTAATGTGTCTTCAGTATCTGTAGCTTGAATCGTCAGGGTACATTGCCCCTAGTTCTACCATTTCGTGCTTGACTAGATGATGGAGAATAACAAAGAAGATGAAGATCATAGTTGAGTGTAAAGTGTAGAAAGTAGAGAATTAATGGTTATATGGGGATAAATTATGTCACGACCTTATGAGAACCCATGTAGCACAAGGAATCCTACTTCAACAAAGAATCCTAATAAGTATTGATCTTGGCGTGTAATCTTCTTGTCACGACTTCATTTGTGGGCCCGTGACCGGCACTAGGGAATGGGTAGGCGTAAGGCCACCGAATCCCTTAGTAAGCCTGACACTCACTGACTTAAATAAATCTCATCTCAATTTAATATTATTAAAGCCACAAATTATCTTAATAGTTATATTTTACATAATTACTTCGGTCTGCCAGAAAAGTTAGGCGAGACCCGAAACTTAGAAAAATTACCACTGATACCTCTACTATTACTACTACGGAGAATCTAAGATTTTTACAATTTGACATACCAAATCAAACATCACCCAATGATGAAGAAGTCGGGTTACTAAGTAAGAGTCGCGAGAAGACTAACAGTCATGAATATGAAACACAGTAAATGGAGACTGTCAGTCTCGAGAGTGAGTTAAAATCAATTAATCTAGGGACTATTATATTCTTCACAGAAAATATAGATTATTCGAATCAGTATATCAAACCATGCACATAAATACCAATCATACTATAATCATACCATAATTAATAAATAATAAATAAATATATATATATTTTTACTTTTACGGGATGAGTGGCTCAGTAGAACTCTAACCCCAAATTCTAGTAGCCTTTTGGCTCTCTTAATCCAATAAGACTGGCACCCAGAGAGCAATGCTTGATCAAGGACCTTACCTCCAATCTGGTCACTTAAATTTCCAAATAAGCCGGCGCCCAGAGAGCAATGCTCGACCAGGGACCTTTACTCCGGCATCTCATTCCAATAGGACTGGCGCCCAGAAAGTGAAGCTCGACCAGGGTCCTTAACTCCAGTCCGGTCACTTAATATTCACTATCTGCTTAAGCCTTTCAGCTCTCTTATTCTAATAAGACTGGCGCCCAGAGAGCAATGCTCGACCAGGGACCTTACCTCCAGCAATTTACTCAAATCAGCCCAGAGAGCCATGCTCGACCAGGGCAAAACTCATAATAATCTTATTACCTATCCATGATCATTACCGGTACGCACGCGGTCCTGATGTAACCCATCAGGTGGCATGTTCTACGAAAGCTACATTTCCAAATCGCAATCATCACATTTAATAAATATCATTGTCTAATGAAATCATTCAACACATATTGAAATAAAGATTAAGAATTTAGGGTAAGACAATGTGCAATTCGTGTTAAAAAATAATAATATCTGTATTATTATAACGCTACTAATAATAATATTTATATTATTTTCAATAATTAAATATCAAGTGAAATTATTTATATTGCGATACTAATAATCATATTAAGCATAAATTTTCTAAAATAGCATATTTAATTCAGACTTAGCAATAGTGCAACGATTAAGTGACTTTAACTTACAGATTTGGCGACCTACTAGCTCTGCTCCGGTGCCTCGGTTGGAGCGAGCCGAACAGACATATCATCTAATCACGGAAAATAATTTATCAAAATGCTGAAACAATCGATCATTAATCCTAGGTCTAGACTCCTAGGACTGACTGTCTAAGAATCCCGATTCGGGAGAATTCTACCAAAAATCCGGCAGAACTTCCCCTACAACATGCACATTTACCCCCTGTAAAAACGGGTCCAAGACCTACCAGAAAAACACTTCAAATATCCAACACTTCAAACAACGGGAATCGGGTCCCCAGACTTCACTATTTTTCCGACTCCGCCATACAGCACAAAATACGAGGCAGGCAAACCGATAGACAATTATTTTTGACTCACAAATATCAAATATTCAACACAAAATAATAAGCATAAATTAAATCAGAGAATTTCTAAAAATTAACGGGCCAGAGAAAATTACCGAAACGCTCAATCGCTCGATCGACTTCCCTCCAGCCGCCGGAGTTCGATCGACGTTTCGAACTCACTATCGGACTCGAAACGACGCGCTAATGACGATCCCCGCTTCTAATTTTCCGATCTGACCTCCGATCATCCTGGGATATTTGCGAACGATCTCGGCCGTCGATTTGCAAACGGAGTCCGATCGCCATGAAATCGGTGCCATTGTGAAGCTTGAGCTGAGGAGAGTAGGGATACGTCCTCCGATCGTCCATCCTCCGTCGGAGCTCATCGGAAAAGCCAGAAAATGCGGCTGCCACCTACTTCGCAGGAACTCCTTCCTCTGGCTACCAAAACCGACGCCACCACCGCCAAAAGGTAGATCTTTCCGAGGGGAGCCGATCGCCACCGAGATCGGTAGGAAGGTGCGAAATGGCTGAACAGCCACCGCCACTCTTGGCGATTTCGCTGATGCCGCTGTCGCCACTGGCCGCCGCGGAAGGACACCATGCTTTTCTCTCTCTCTCTCTCTCTCTCTCTCTCTCCCCTATCTTCTCTCTTCCTTTTCTGCTTTCTTTTCTTCCAATATCGACATTAGGCCCCCAAACTTTCCTTCCTTACAACTTGGTCCCTCGACTTTTTGAATTACTTACAATTTCGCCCTGCAAAAATTCCAATTAACTCCTAAACTTCTTTTAGCCTTTCAATTAAGCCACTAACTATTTAATTTGGGCCAAATTATAATTATTAAAAATACATAATTACATATATACTCCTGGCCGACACATTTATTTACAAAAATACCAAACATCCAAATTTCTATTACGAACAGATCTGTAAGCCTGTGATCGGGCACTAGGGAATGGGTAGGCTTAAGGCCACCAAATTCCATAGTAAGCTTGACCATTCACTAACTCAATCAAATTGCAATCCGGATTCTAGCACTATTCCACAATTAACCTTTAGCCATTAGATACTACATTTTAAATTTGGTCTGCCAGCATAAATAGGTAAGACCTGAATTTATATAAAATTATAAAATGATAAGTCTGAAATTTCTACTCCGGAGATTCTAGAATTTTAAAAATCAAACATACCAAAAATAAGTTACATTAACCTGAAGATGAAGAAGTCGGGCCGCTAAAGGAAAGAACTGCGAAAAACTAACAAATACTTGAAAAATAATTAAATTGAGACTGTTAGTCTCGAGGGTGAGTTAAAATCATATATCCAAAAATGAACACAAATACTTCAATAAAATATTCATTTAATTAAAATAAAATATTAAGTCATGCAAAAACACGTGTCATGCCATGCTTTTATAAAATAAATTTTACATACTACGGGACGAGTACCTTAGTAGAACCCTAACTCTCAATACTAACAGTCTTAGCCTTTTATCTCTCTCACTCCAATAAGACTAACGCCCAGAGAGGAGCTAAAAACAGATCTCAGAAGGCAGAAGAGTTATGTGAACCCGAAGTGGGAGTGCGTGGCGATTTGTATTAGAGAGTATGTATTCGTAATGCGTCTCATATGCAAGAAGTGATGTGGTTTGGTAAGAAAGGTAAGTTAGCTCCTATTGTATGGGACCCTTGGGATTATCGGTAGGATTAGTGAAGTGGCATACAAGTTGGGCTTGCCGCCAAATATCTCGTAGGTCAATCTGATATTTCGTAAATTCGTGTTGAGGAAGTATATTTTCGATCCTTTGCTCGTATTGCAACCTCGTTATGTGGAAGTAAGCAAAGATTTGACTTACGAAGGATAGTTAGTCATAATCGTGGATTCTCAGGTTCGCCAGCTTTGCTCTAGATTTTACCAATGGTCAAGGTCTTGAGGTTGAATTATTCTGTCGAGGAAAGTATCCGAGAAGCCGAGATGGAGATGAGAGGTTCCTACTCTCATTAGTTTCAGTCTTAGTGTGAGCCTTTTATTTTAAAATTCGAGGACGAATTTTTATTAAGGGGGGAAGAATGTAATACCCGGAATTCTCTTTTAATAATAATAATATTAGTAATAATTAATCACGAGTTTTTATTTATTAAATTAATATTATTTTATTTTTAACTAATTTATTTGGGATGATTTAAAATAGAATTTCAATGCTAGATAAAAATAAAGGACTTATTTTTCTATATCTGATTAGTTTGATTTTCAAAGAAATTAATTAAATAAATTTCTCAGGAAATAAATTAAGTTCTTGGTCACTTAATTTTCTCCCCATATGAATATATGAATTAAATTCTATATTTAAAAGTTATGAAAGAATTAGTAAATAATATTTTTATAAAAGAATTTATTTGGGGAATGGCAATTTTTAATTAGCAAATGATGTTGATTTTAATTGAAAAATAGTTAGCAAGGTGATTATTTAAGTTAATTAAGTGTTAGGATTAATTTGACAATTAATTATGAAATAAGGACTAAAAGTATAATTTTACTAATATGGGATTTTAATGAAAATTTGCATGGTTGGTATTTTTGTAATTAAATATATCGATAAGAGCATTTTAGTAATTTTACTTTTAAAATCAAGGGTAAATAAGTAATTCTCTATTTTTAATAATTGTGATTTGGCCCAAATCAAGTAGTTAGGGGCTTAATTGAAAAGTTAAAGAGAAGTTGGAGGGTTAAATAGAAATTTTGTAAGGTGAAGTTGTTAGTAATTAAAAAGTTGAGGGACTAAATGGTTATTAAGAAAAAGTTGAGGGACTAATTTTCGATAAGGAAAGAAGAAGAAGAAGAAGAAGAAGAAGAAGAAAAAGAAGAAGAAGAGGAAAGGGAGCTTGGCATCGGCATTCATGGCAAATCGGGTCATGACAAATAAGGTTGAAATTGAGAGGGATAAGGGGAATTTGGAATTTACGGGAATTTGTATGCTTATTAGGATGTCTTCTAGACATGCCATCAAAGACATGTAATCCGTTCAGAAATTCTGCTGCCGTATTGTCACATGTTTCATTAATATGGAGGTTCGATACTATTAGTTGTGATTATAGATTTATGGTACCAACTTCATACATTTGGAATAGTTAAAGTGCTATTAGTGCAATTTACTCAAAAATTAACACATAAATATATATTTAAAAAATATTATAAAAATAGAACATGTCATACTCCTTTAATATAAAAAATATCTTTATCACATCAACTTTTCTTTTTATCGGTTAAACATTTAAACAATCACCTTTTTTGCCTTTTAAATGCTTAAATTTGCTCATTTGTTTTCCAATGATCACACGTATCACACACTTTCAGTGACTTTAGTTTTCAGATATCTTATTAAGTCCTTATAATTTTTATAAAATATATTTGAATCCTATTTTTATTCTTTTATAAAATAATAAAATAATATTTTTGATATATTAGGCAAGGTAACATTTTATTTGGTGAGAAATTTGGTCGCCGCATCAGTGCAAACAACCAAAAAACATATATAATAGCCGAAAGTGTGCATGTACTGTCGCCTGATTCATCAATGGAGAGGAGAAGTACTATTAATTTTGATTTATGAGTTGCACTACTAAATAGATAAATTAGGCATAGTTATAGTACATGTTATGCGTTTTACCCTAGGTTTCATAAATATATTAAATTTTTATTTAAAAATATCATCTTTCAAATCTAATTAAACTTAAAACAATTATATGTACTAATAATTTATTATGATCAAAAAATGTTTAGTTAGATGATAAATTACTTAAAAAAAATATTTATTTTATCAATAATTTATTTTTATTTTAATATTTAAACAATAAAATATGAGAAAAACATGATGTTTACTTAAAGAGTGCAAATGAAAAGAAAACACAAGGTGCTCGTTTGAAATGAAAAATATATTTGTCCCTTAAGCGTAAAGCATCAAACCTCATGGTAGTTTTTTAAAATTTATCCTTAACTTTAAGAATGCATTTTTAGCATACAAAACTAACGTAAAAAAATCAAAAGCATAATAAGTTTGCTAAAGAGTGTTGTGGAGTAGTATGAATTTTATAAATCATATAAATATATAATATTTGGTGACTAAAGTCATTACTCCAACATCCAATACTCTTCCAAATCGATCCAAGAGTCGGTTTGTACTTCGAAAAGCTTCATATTTACTTGGAATTGCTAATATACCTTGAAAACACACAATTAGCAATTCAGTAACTAAATCAAATAAAAACTCTATAAAATTACAAATATACCAACAATAAACATACAATAAAACCATGAAAATATATATTGCTACTTCGATCCTGACCATTATATGAACCCTAAGACCATTTCTAAATGCTCTTTAACTATTGTTGATAATTAATATCGGATAAATATTTTACTTTCATTATTAACGGGCTAAGTGAATGATTGTCCTTTTATATAACTATGTTCAGCAATGGATTAAATTATCACAACAATGTAATGGCTCTTTTATGTTAGTTACTATGTATCTATAAACACTGGAAACAAAGGATTTCTGCATATTTTCTTTTTATAGAAATAACCAATAATCATAAAACTATAGATTAAATGAAAAGTACAATTTGAATTATGCATCCTACATTTTAATATAATGAGACGATAAATTCCCACGATCCAGTCTCGTATTAAAGTCACGGTGATATATCCATATCGTCACTATCATCAATAAAAAACCCCTAAGGCTTGTTATCGAGGAACTTCTATTTGTGAGTGTTGACAAAAAAATTTAAACTCAAGATCCCCCTAATTCTTACGAATAAAAAATCTCAATCAAATGACTTCCTAATTTGACATATAATTTGAAAGAAAACTAGCTAGTAAATAAAAAATATAATAACTTAATTAATTAATATGGAATGTAATCATTATAAGGGAGTAAAATTGGTCGTTAAAACAACTACAACCACTAAAAAACTGAAATATGAATTAATTAAATAGGTTGTTTCTTGTCTATTTATACAATAATATACATTTATAATATATAATAATTCATGTCCACAGCTAAAAGAGATGAAAATTGAATATATATTGATAGTTAAGTATATTTATAATTTTAGTAAATGTCAAGTTAAGAAAAGTCATATGTTAATATAAATTAAATATATGAATTAATCCGTTATTTAATAATTAATACGTTGTATAATTCATAGATTTCATTTCATTTAAAAACTGTTAAATTTACAGAATTTTACTGAATAAAATTATGAGATTAAAAATTAAAATCAGATAAATTAATATAAAATTTTAATCAGAATCTGATAATTAATTTGAAATTCGATTTGAAATTCTAAGCAACCCAATATTTCTGAATCTGACTTGATCGGAATTCTTAATTATCCAAACTCACATGACCATTGTGAATGTCAAAGAGTTTGGTTCATAGTGAGTTAGTGGCTTCTATGGCATGCCAAAAAGAAGTAGACGAATTACTTTGTTCTTTAAGCTCGGTTCTTTGGATGATTGGTTAATTGTTGGGGATTTCAAAGACATCAAATCTGCAGCGGAGAAATTAGGGGGTTAACCTCATCCTAAGTGGTTATTGGGGGGTTTTAATAGGGCCATCTTAAACGCTACACTGTTTGAAGTTGATTTTGTTGGGTATCAATTTACTTGGTCCAGGGGAATCAATGGTGCAGACGGAATTGAAGAGAAGCTTGATTCGCCTTTGGTGATATTGGATGGCTTTGTAGTTTTCCAGAAGCAAAGTGTATTAGTTTGCCTGTTGTGTCCTCCGATCATTCGCCAATTTTGGTGTAGGTGGTTAAAGTTGTCTATCGAATTAGGAAAAGAGTCTTTAGATTTGAAAAGTTTTAGCTTAGCGAGTCTGATTGTGCTATCACTATAAGAAATTCTGCATTTAATGATGGATTCTAGTAACAGATAGCATCCGTCGCTAAATGCCAATGGAATAACGACAATATAGTGATGGGAAAAGCAAAAGAAAAACATTTGAGCTTTAACGATAATTTAGCGACAGACTAACGACAACATTTAGCAGCGGCTATATTGATGTTAAATTTGGCGCTATATTTTTGGCGCCAAATTTAGCGACAAATTTATGATGGTTTCTACCAACAAATTTAAAATCCGTAGCTAAAATATGACTACTTGATTGTTAGCCAATTTTAGCAACGGATGTAGCTACTAGTTAAGCGACAGATTTATCGACGGATTTGCAACGGATTTTTAAATGTTTTATTTTTCACACTTTTCTATTTTCACTCTTTTTTATCCAATTTTAGCGACTGGTTTTCAAATATTTAGTTTTTCATATTTTTTCATTTTCCACTTATTTTTCTTAACTTTAACAATGGATTAGCAGTGGAATTCTGAATTTTTTCATTGTCGCACTTTTTGTAATTCTCGCTATTTTTATTGAATTTAGCGCATAATTTTTTCGTTGCTAATTTTTAGTCATTATAAATCACTTCTTTTTATTCATGGTCATCTAATGGTTAGACAATTAAACTCCAAGACCTCAACTATTGTTAATCTTTCTAATTTTCTTCTCCTTTGTGTTACACATTTTTTAATATATATGAACATATGCTCGAAAAATGTCTACATCTACATATTATGTCATAATTTCTTAAAAAATATTATTGTTGATGTGTCATGTTGCTGTATTTGAATGTTATTATGAACTCGTACCCCATAATTGGACATTTATGGCTATAGATCAAAGTTACTTATGCACATATTTTAAATATGTGACATATATAAAAATTAATTTCAAATATGATAAATTATTGTAGTGATGTAGCTAACTATAGTATTACCGATAAAGATATTTTATAGGTTTATTTATTCTAATTTTTCTCTTAAACTTTTAATTTAAATAATTGAGAATAAAATAATTGGCATTTGGATATCTAGTTAAATATTAGTGTTTTCTATGACACATTTACTCAAATTACTTGTACCATAGCTTATATATCAATTTAGATTTATTCATCTAAAAATTTAATTTGTTGATAAAAGTTTCTCAAAATAGAGCACTACTTCTATTGACTTTTATCTTTATACTCTCTCTTTCTTACTATTTGTTCTCCGTATACTAATTTTTGGAAATAATTAATTATAAAAAAGTTCTAATTATAAATCATATAAATCTAAAATTTTATTTGAAGCAATGATTGGTTATGATTTAATTTCGGAATGCCTTTTAAGCATACAACTCTAATATAGGAAAGTCAAAAATCAAATAACTAGTTAGCTCGAAAAAAGTTGCAAAGTCTTAGATATGTTTTTGATTAAATTAGTTAACCATTTATCCTTTAAAAGCATCATATATTTCACCAAAAAGAAGCATCATTAAAAAGTACAAATCCATTCATAAGTAAAATAGTTTGATCAAAACAAACAAAAACATGAATTCGAAAATAATTTTCTCGATAATATTTATGTTTTTATTGTCGATGTGTATTCCTAAAGCAAAATCAGTTGACGTTGATATAACAACACTTGGTGCCAAAGCAGATGAGAAGACAGATATTATTACAGTATGAATATGCGTTTGATATATTTTTAATAATATAGTAATCGATGTTAATATATATGGTTGCATATTTAACTAAATTTATTTTTTTTATTTTTTTGTTTTAGGCTTTAATGGATGCTTGGAAACAAGCATGTGCAGCAAAAGGTGCAAGTAAAGTTATAATTCCGAAAGGGACATATTTGCTAGGTGGTCCAGTAATAATGGCAGGCCCTTGCCAAGGAACAGTAGAACTTGTAGTTGAAGGAATAATAAAAGCCCCGACAACTTTAAAAGGAGACACATGGGTTAGTTTCGAACATGTTGATCAGTTTACAATGTCTGGTGGCGGAACTTTTGATGGTCAAGGGCAAGCTGCATGGGGGCAAAACGATTGTGCAAAAGATGCAAAATGCGATGCAATGGCTTATGTAAGCTCATTTTTAATATTTAGTTATATTACAATCTATTCTTTTATTTTAGAATAAGTAATTGTTTATGTTCTTGATAATGCTTCTAACAAAATTCACTTTTCCTTTTTTTGAAACTCTTACTAGAATTTGAGATTCAATTATCTCAACAAAGCCTTAATTCATGATATAACTTCTCTCAACAGTAAGAATTTTCATGTCAACATCTTGGGATGCAATGACATTACCTTTAAAAGTTTCACAGTTACTGCACCTGCAACTAGCCTAAATACAGATGGAATTCACATTGGACGATCAAAAGGTGTTAACATTATTGATACAAAAATCGGTACCGGTGATGATTGCATCTCAATCGGTGATGGTAGCCAACAAGTACATATCACAAATGTAAAATGTGGACCAGGCCATGGCATTAGCATTGGAAGTTTAGGGAGGTATCCTAATGAAGAGCCTGTGTCTGGAATTTTTGTTGAACATTGCATCCTCTCAAATACTGATAATGGTTTGAGGATTAAATCTTGGCCTGGAATGCAAAGCGGTACTGCAACTGATTTACATTTTGAAGATATTACAATGGACAATGTGAAGAATCCCATCCTTATAGATCAGATGTATTGTCCATATAATCAGTGCAACCATAAAGTACGTATTTACAATGAAAATAATTTACAAAAAGAATATTAGTATTAGATTATATTATAAAGAGTTCTTATACATTTTTTATATATCACTAACTTTTCTGTTTTCTAAATTTTTAAATCTACAGGCAGCATCGAAGGTAAAGGTTAGTAATGTTAGCTTCAAGCGTATAACAGGAACTTCTGCAACTCCTCTGGCTGTTCAACTTGTTTGTAGTAGTGGCCTCCCATGTGAGAGTGTAGAGCTTGAAGATGTTGATCTTAAATATACGGGTGGTGATGGCCCTGCAACATCTGAATGCAGTAATGTGAAGCCAAAAATTGCAGGAACATTTAACGTAGCTGGATGCGAAGCTTAAAATCAAGTCTGCGGAATTTGAAATGTAATAATGTGAATATCATTTTCTTATAGTTAATATATTCAACTGAGAACAATATTTTGTTTGAGGATGAGTGGTGAATACAATTAAATTTATTATTGATGAATAATATATTCTTTTTAAATGCTCAATTTCTTTACTTTCTAATCTAGGAATCTGTGGTGGTAATTTGTTATGTTTGTTTTATAATATAGGATATTTAAAATTGCTTTTAGATCTTTCAACACACTTATTCAAACTTTTTTTCATGTAGGTTTTTCAGTTAATCTTTAGCTTAGTTCATTTCTTATTGTCCAAGTCTGTTAAAATTAATAATATTGAAAATTATATTTTGAAAATGAAACACTTACATTTCTTGAGTTTGCATTCCGTTAGCACTTAAGATGTCTTTTGTCAACACAAATTGTTAGTCAATGTTAAATGAATCAAATCAAGAATAAAAAAAGAGCTTACCATAACATTTTCTTCTTTTTCTTATTTAGCTATATTTTACTTAACATTACCATTTTATTTTAATAATTTTAAAATTTAATGATCATAAAAAATAATTAAAAAATAATAAATACATATATTAAATTTGTGGCATTATATAATTACTAATTTCTTAAATTATATTTATCCATCTTTATTTTAATAAACACTTAATTATATCATTTTATTTGATTAGTATTTAATATTAGAATGTATTTGATATTATCATTCTATTTAATTAGTGTTTAATGTTATAATAAATTATTATATAACCATATGAAAACCACATATATTTTTTATTGAAATTCTACATGATGTGATTTTATAAAATGTTGCCAAATGCAGCTTTATGGAAAAACTTGACTTTCTTTATATCTATTATTTATTATTTATTTGATTAGTATTTAATTTTAGAATGTATTTAATATTATCATTTATTTGATAGTATTTAATGTTATAAAATATTATTATATAATCACATTAAAGTCATATATTTTTTTATTGAAATTTTACATACCTATAAAATATTGCCAAGTGAGCCTCATGAAAAACTTGGCATTATATATATATATATACATACTAGTAATTTATTTGTGTCAATGCATAATAAATTAGTGGCGTTATATAGTTATTAATTTTTTATATATTTGTTTAAAATAAAATATTAATATTCATTAAGAAAGCAAATTCAAAGCTAGCAGAGGTTAATCAAACCATTCACCATGGTCAACTTCTGAATCGGTCACTCTAGCCAACAAGTGGGCAACTCGATTCCCAAACCTTTTCACAAACACAATATGTGCATGATTCATCTCTTTGAGAAAAGATCTACAATCTCCTATAAGTAAACCAAATAGCGAGCTATTAACACCAACCTTATTGACAGCATTAACAAGAGTAAGACAATCAGACTCAGAGACCACATAATTCAAATCAAGACCTTTTACCCAACACAAATCTTCTCGAAGACTTAATGCCTCAGCAACTTGAGGATCTAGAGGGCCAGAAATCAAGCCATTTGTTGCTGCTCGAAAGGTACCTGAATCATTTTTAAAAATGAAGCCAAAACCCAATCTATTGTTTGCAACAAACACCACAACATCGATATTGCATTTGAGCCATCCTTCTACTGGACAAGTCCAAATCCCGCTTGACTGATGTGCAGGCACATTTTGGTGAACATCATTTCTCTTCTGAGCTATACACCGCTGTTCTAAATAGCTCTGACCCTGGTGAATCAAATTGGCAGACCCATTGAACTAATTTTCCCAAACCACACTATTTCAATGAGTCCAAAATTTCCAACACAACATAGCAGCTAAAGCAGCACCTTCCTTCGGATAAATAATAAAAACAAACTAAAGCCACTCTTTGACTAATGTCACATTACCTCTATAAAAACCAATAGAGCTTGAGAACCATAAGTCTCTTGCAAACTAACAATCAACTAAAATATGAAATTCACTCTCTTCTTCTCTAGCACAAACCAGGCATTCAGCTCCAACCTCAACATCTTTTTTCGTAGATTATCTCTAGCTGGAATTCAATTTCGAGCAGCTCTCCAAAGGAAATTCTTAACCTTTGGAGGGATATGAAGCTGCCAATGTTTGTTCCAAAAAAGATATTCTCTATGATTGCTGACTTGTTCTCCCCTGTTTCGTAACGTTCTATGGACACTCTTAACCATATATGACCCCTTCTTGTCAAAAAACCAGCTCCATTTATCCTTACTATTTTGAGGGCTCAAAGGAATGCTAAAAATCAAAAACTATCCCTATCATTGAAAATAGATCGAATAAGATCCCTATTCTAGCTTCGGGTGTTAGGAACAATAAGATCTACTACTTGTAAATTCTCATGTCCGTTAATACATTGACTACGAATGAAAGGATCATTATTATCAGGAAGTTATGGTTCCTTCCATATAGAACCTTCTTTCCATCACCAATCCTTCTCCTACGACCCATCTTTAACAAATTTTGAGCTGAATAGGAATTATTCCCCCAAGTTGAGCTTCTAAAAGCGAACAATGTTGGAAGTAACGAGCCTTATATATCCTAGACATTAAAACTTCAAGGTCATTAAGCATTGGCCAGATTTGCTTCCCTAAGAAAGCAATATTAAAATCATGGACTTGCCTAAAACCTAATCCCCCTTTTGATTTCTTTTCACACAAACTCTCCCAACTCATCCATGGGATGCCTCAACCCTCTCTACTATTTGTGCCCCACCAAAAAGAATTCATCATTTTCTCAATATCTTTACACAATCCCAAAGGAATGAGAAACACAACCATAGCAAAGTTAAGAAAAGATTGAGCAACAGTTTTTAGAAGAATTTACTTACCCGCACGAGATAAGAAACATTTGCCCCAACCTTGCATCTTCCTCTAAATTTTATCCTTTATTGCTCCAAAAATTCTTTTCTTATTACCACCAATCACTGAGATTAAACCCAAATAATTACTAAATTCATTAGATGCTTCCACCTAAAACTGAGAGCAAACAATTCTTTTGTTAGTGTTACTAGTATTAGAACTGAAATAAATATGAGACTTGCTATAATTAATTGCTTGTCCCGCTGAATTCTCATAACAGCTAAGGATCGAAGCAATCTTTGCACTTTCACTTCCATTAGCTCTGAGAAATAACTAGTTATAGTTTGCAAGCATTTCTTGCTACTCAACAACCATGTAACAGCCCAGCCAATTCATTCTTCCGAATAGTAGGCAACAAACCTTCAGCACAAAGAAGGAATAAGTATGGTGATGACAGGTCAACTTAGCATAATATTTGGGAAACAATAGGGCCAAGCATATCTTGATCATGAATAATAAAGTATTGAATAGTAGTAACATAGAGCATCATCAACTCGATCCATCTATTTGCAAAACCCATACAAATCATGATACTCTTTTAAGAATTTCCAATCAACTCGATCATAAGCTTTACTTATGTTGATTGTTAGGGCTACTATACCTTCCTTCCCTTGAGTCTTTCTCCATAAATAGTGCATCACTTCGAACGCAATCATGATGTTATCAGTTATCAGCCGCCCCAGGATAAACGCACTTTGCATTTCTAAAATGATATGTAGTAAGATCAACTTGAGTCTATTTGCTAAGAGCTTAGAGAGGATTTTATAAAAAAAAATATTACATAGAGAAATTGGGCGTAGGTCACCCATAATCTCCACCTTTTGCTTTTTTAGAATTAAGATCACAATAGTATCATTGAGCCCGTTAGGAAGAAAACAATATTGAGCATGTTGATCACTTTCTTAGAGACATGTTTGCCAATAACGCTCCAAAAATGTTGGAAGAAAGCAGGGTTTATACTGTCAAAGCCCAAGATTTTTCTGGGTGCATGTCTTGGATGGTAGCCTTTACTTCTCAAATGAGATTAGAGCAAGTTATAACTCATTATGCTCAAGCGAGACCACCCTGGATATTTTCTCACTAATGTTTTCAGATTTGTCCTCACTACCACTAAAGAGCTCAGTAAAATAATCCATGATCACTGAACTTATCCTATTTGTTTTATCCCTCCAATGGCCATCACTGTCCTTTAAACGACCAAAGCTATTCTTTTTCTTTCTTTTAGAAGCCACTGCATGGAATTAGCAACAATTGCAATCCCCCTCTCTTAGCCAAAATGTTTTTGACCGTTGCTTCCAGAAGCTTTCACATTGCTAAAGAATAGCATGATATCAGTTTTTACACTCCTGAAATTCTTTGACAGAGGACATGTCATGTCTGCTACAAAGAAGGGCCATTTTATTCTTATAAGCATTAAGCCTTTTCTTAAAGTTGGCAGAAATCTTATTACCTCATACTTGGAGCGTCCGACCACAAGTCTCAATTTTTTTATTGAAGCGAGTGCCCATGAAATCTATTCCACCATTCCTCCACAACAATCCTATAATGATCATTAAGAAGCCAAGCATTCTCAAAGCGGAGTTTTTATTATGGATAAGAACATATGATCAGAAGAAGTCACTTTAAGATTCTAAAGAAGAGCTTCTCGAAAACAAAATAGCCAAGACTTATTACCCAATACTCTATCAAGACTTTCCTCAACCCAAGTAATCGTGCCACGACCTCTTTCCCAAATAAACTCATACACTTTCGTACCAATATCAAACCATAATCATCAATAGCACTACGAAAACCGTCAAACAACCATTGAGGATGGTGGACTCTCCCTTTCTTCTCATGAGGAGATAAAAAATCATTAAAATCTCCTCCACGACACTAAGGAAGAGAAGATTTAAAAGCAATAGAACAAAGCATGTTCCACAACTCCCTATGTTTAAAGCGTTTTGGCATTCCATAGAACCCCATTAAACGCCAAGAGGGCATATTAGCAAATGTAATTTCTATATCAATAAAATCACGGGAGTAACCAAGGAGAGAAATAAAATTTAGAAATCTCCATAATAGGGCAAGAACCCTACTATGGCCAACACAGTCTACTGCAAACACTCTATCATAACCCAACTAGACTTATTATTTTTAGCTTAGAACTATTACAAAGAATTTCTGAAAGCAAAATAAAGTAAGGTCTTTTAGATTGGATAAGTTCATGCAATAATTGGATTGCTCGTGGCTTGCCCAGCCAACGATAATTCCAGAATATGGTGCTCATTGCTCTGGATATGCCTGGAAGCCAGAGCCCGCCTTCTCCAAGTCTTTTGAAGTTGCAGAATCATCATGGGCCATTTCCAAGTCAAGCCCATTTTCATGAGAAACCACATCTTCATTATACGTATACTTTTAATGTCAAATAATTACTAATCCATCTTTTCCATGCGAATCTTCTTCCATATTCTTTCCATGCACATATGATACCACAATCCCATTATTTAAGCCATTCATCAGCACAACCCTTCTATCTCCTATAATCCCTGCTTGATGCGTGCTTTCTTTCCTTATCACCTTCTCTTGATTTATAGCAAGTCCTAAGATTATAGGATACTTTTGTTTTTCTAAAACTGGATCAACAATCATATTATTAGAGTTGCTCACCACCGTATCACTGACCTTTATCGGTGAAGTTGACCTCAACCACTTTTCTCCTTCTTGTTGATTTCTACGAGTTGGAACCCTCAGCTAAAGGCCATAAAGCTTTTCCATCGTCTCACCAGGATCCTGAAATAGTTTTTGGGTAGAAGCTTTCACTATGGCCGATAATACCACAATAAAACAAAACATAGGGAGTCTTTCATATTTGAAATTCACCCAAAGTCCAAGTACCTCCCACCTTTTTTATTTTCATCTTCCGCTTCAATCGTAGTCGGATATCCAACCTAACCCTCATTCTCATGTAAGTACGCCATATCCTATCAAAGTTGTTTGGGTCTACCTCAATAAATATGTTCTGCCACCCTTAAAGACATGAATCCTTCCGGAAGATCATAAATATGGACCCAAAGAGCAGTATGAAACAAAGGAACATGCATCAGTTGTTCATCTTGTTCCAGTTGTTTCAGCAAAAGAAGATGTTGCTCGAATGTCGATGGTCCAGAATTGATAACCCGCTTCATATCAATCTCATGGAAAAACTGAAAGAGAAACAAAGTAGAGCTGATTTCTCTAATACAAACTCCTTCAACAGGTCTGCATAAAGAGGCTAAATTTTGTTTCATGAAACTGAACTTGATCGGCTTCTCAGTTAGAAATCTACCGACCAAAGTCCATCAAAGATCCACATTAACCTCACGAACCTCCACATCCTCTAGTATCAATCCATTTTCCTCTTCCTCGAATGTCATATGAGCACAGAGATCTTTGATATTTTCTTATTCCATGATTGCAATGGAAAGAGAAAAAAAGCAATAAAAAAGGAGAAGAACACTTGTCAAAGAATAATACTTACAACCTCATCTACATTAACTATACATTTTTTATTATATTTAGTTATCATTTTATTTTAATAAACACTTATTTTATTAACATTTAATATCATAATAAATTATAACCACATTAAAATTACATATATTTATTTATTAAAACTCTACATAACATTACTTTATAAAATATTGCCAAGTGGAGTTTCAAAAAAAAAATTGGCATAATTTATATATATAGATGTGAAAGTTATTTCACCTGTATAAATGTTCTGGTCTTCTTATTTAGGCTAATTTTACAGTGCGTCTGGTTTATCTAGATTTGGATATTTTTATTTATTTGTAGTTAATAAGCACAATATGAAAAAAAAAATTAGATTGTAAATGAGATACATGGTTGAGATTCTAGAAAATTAGAAAAATATAAGAAAAAATGAAATATAATTATAAATTTAGAAAAAACTGAGAAATATATTTATTTATTGCAAAAATCAAATGAAATTTATATATATAAGCTTAATAAAAAAATAATTTCTGATGTGTTTTTTTTAGTACTCGCAAGTGAACGAACCGTTCCTATAGTAAGGGTAAGTTTACCACGGGGTCGATCTCTCAAGGAACTATAAGGCAACTTATTATAAAGACTAATTATCAATACAAAACAGTAAAAATAAATCTAAACACTCTAAATTAGTATGTTGAGAGGGTAATATTCATAAAGTAAAGTAACTAAATAATAAATAAATATGCAATGCAAATGGAAATATTTATGATCTAGAACTATATGCTAAAAACAGTATTTAGTCTAGCCATGTACTTAATAATTCATTTGTTTTACTTTAAACCTAGATTTAATGAATGAGACGGTGATGTGTCTTTTTTCCCAAGTCACTCAAGCTAATAATAAACCTAGGTTTCTTATACCAACATAGATTAAAGTAAAGATGATTTTTCTAATACTTTTAACCTAAAAATTTTCATAACAAATATTACTACTAAATTGATATGATGGTCAACCAATAATAATATATGAAACTAATAAATATATGAAGGTAAAGGAATTATTCATTAAATAAATAAATAACAAAATTCTTATAAAAGTAAAAAAACTAAACTAAACACTTATGAAAACTAGCCTAACATATTTAATCAATGATTATGGTATTAAATAGAAAGATAAAAAAAATAAAGTAAAAACTCCCTCTAGATCAAGAATTTTTTAAAGTATGAAGAATATTGGTCATCACTCTCCACTTCTTGAAAAGCTCATTAGATCTTTAAAAAAATAATGAAAATCAAACTAAAATGTTTATGAAGAATTGTAGAAAATTATGCAGAGAATAATGGTGGCAGGTATAGAGAACATATGGAAGAAAACTTTCCTCCTTAGAATTAGATTTTTATAGAGATATATATATAGAAGAGTCATCCTCTAAATAAGTCTCCCTAGAGATATATACCTACTATAAGTCTATCTAATAGATAAGACTTTAAGTATCTTTATCTCCATCAAATACTATCTCATAAATAACTCTTAATATAAATCCTAATAATTATACAAAATGACTAAAATATTTCTTGGGCCTTATAATTAGCAGTCCATGAATCTTAATCTTGGGCCTTGACACGAACATGTCCAATTAAGATTCTTTTAGCTCCATATTTTTCTCTTTTTGCTAATATTCCTAAAAATAGGCAATCAAGCTTAAGTGAGATAAAAACACATAGTTTTACCATTTTATATATAGAAGTATATCATTAAAGCTCTAAAATACTCTTAAATATCTATACATAATTTATATCGATCAATTTCACAAATAAATAAACAATAATAAAAATAAAGAATTTAATGGTTTGAATAAAATATTACAAAGTGTACTAATAATTTAACTACTCACTCTCTATCATGCAGAAAATATATTATGGAAGCGCCCCAATTGACATTAATTATAAAGATAAAATATTAAAATATAATAAAATTGAGATGACTCTATAATTTATATTAAGATAATTAATATGATTAGTTGGTTATTACGAAAAAGAAATAATGTAGCTTATTTCAATATGTGTAAATGTAAATTTATTTTTCTATTGGGATTTTGTAAGTTACTCTATATTTAGAAAAAATAAAATAAAATAAAATAAACAAAAGAGTAAAGTGTGTACTGTACAATGGCAAATACAGTTTTGCTCAACCAGACTGTGCTCACAAACAAAACGATCTTTTAATTCTTTTTATTCATTTAACTAAAAATTGAATCATTAGTTCAGTTAGCCAACATATCAATTTTTTAACTACAAGTTTTCAATTAATCAAAAAATAACAGAAAGAGAAGGATAGAGGTTTAGATCATTGGTGTTTTTTAGTTAACTCATGAAAATTTTAAAAGTTATTTTAAGAGTGTATAAATTAACTTACATCTTCTCTTCGACCGCAATTGATAGTTCAAATCCACTAATAATCTACTTTAAGTGTAAACTAAATCTTTATATTGTACAAGTTCACATGAAGATTAAACCTAAGCATTTTCTTTAACTTATAGTTAAATCCACAACTTAAGATTTTCAATCTGGGTCACAGTAGCAATAAAATCCTATATACACTCACTCAATCATGCAAAGGAGTCTTCAATACAAGAATTAATCACTCAACTACCTAACAAGCAAGTTCTTTTTAAAATTTTGATTATAAATTGAAATGAAATAGTTTTAAAAATATATCAAATTCATATTCATAATGCAATACTATATGTCTTCTTGTCTGCTTTGTCACCAAATGTTGTTATATCAACATCAACTGGTTTTATTTTAGGAACACGCATCGATAATAAAACATAAATATTATCGAGATAATTATTTTCGAACTCATGTTTTTGTTTGTTTTGATTAAATTATTTTACTTATGAATGGATTTCTATTTCTTAATGATGTTTCTTTTTGGTGAAATATATGATGATTTTAAAGGTTAAATGGTTAAATAATTATATCAAAGACATATTTAAGACTTTGCAACATTTTTTGAGCTAACTTGTTAGTTGGTTTTTGACTTTCCTATATTAGAGTTGTATGCTTAAAAGGCATTCCGAAATTAAACCATAACCAGTCATTGCTTCAAATTAATTTTTAAATTTATGTGATTTGTCAATGATTTACAATAGAAATTTTTTATAATTAATTATCCCACAAATTAGTATATGGAGAACAAATAGTAAGAAAGAAAGAGTATAATGATAAAGTCAATAGAAGTAGTGCTTTATTTTGAGAAAATTTGATCAATAAATTAAATTTTTAGAGGAAATAACTCTGAATTGATATAGTAAGTATACTACAAGTAATTTGTGTAAATGTGTCATACAAAAACTAAATACTTAACTAAAAAAATCGAAATGCTAATCATTTTCTTCAATTATTTAAATTAAAATTTAAAGAGGAGAATTAGAATAAATAAATCTATGAAATATCTTTATCGGCAATACTATAGTTAGCTACATCACCGTAATAATTTACCATATTTGAACTGAATTTTTCTATATATCACATATTTAAAGCTTATGCATAATTAACTTTGATTTTGTAGCCTAATTGCCCAATTATAGGATATGAGTAATACTATTCTTAAAATATTGTACAGATGCAGACATTTTTGAAGCTCATGTTCATATGTCTAACATAGAGGAGAAAAATATTAGAAAAAATCCCACCGTACAAAAACTAGAGCAATTTTAGGGTTTTTGTATACAGCCTTTTATGTTTGAGATAATATCTAGGATATTAAACTTTTATTTTTTAAATAAAATACAAAAAAGTACAACTCAATCAAATATAACTGTCAATTTGAACACAAAAAAAGATGAGAAAACATACCATTTCTTGCTGATAATAATCTTTTAGCGACTAGAAAACTTGAATTTTGCAGTGAGCATGATGATGATTGTTGTTGTCCTTGCATCGGAAGAGATAGAAACACCTGACCAATGGGTACTCTACCACAACTACCATGAGGTTTGCTGAAAGCACCCCTAAATACCAATTTAGAGCCGATCAGCTTCAGCACATGAGCATCTTGTTGACATGAAAAGGGATGCACCCTGACTCTCAAATGAAAAACAACTATTCCAGCAAACTTGGGTCATCTTTTTAATCGATTCTTTTTATGTATCTCAAAACGTTCTTTCTAGCTACTTGCTTGTAAAGCAATTTGTTTTATCTATTATTAATTTTAAAAAATATAGTTCAGAAAATATTTACTAAATTAATATGAGACTCTTCTCGATAAAGGTCACCAGCAATATTTATGACCAAAATTTTTCATACTTCTTAGGATGGCAAGAATATGACAACAACCCTTATAATGAGATTAAGAACCCAACAAGGATCATTCGAATAAAAAAATCAGGTAAAAAATTGTAATTCTTTTTATTAGCTTTTTTGAATTTTTCTAATAAAGGAAAAGGAGAAATTTTGAGTATTAATTGTCAATTTTCTTGTCAATATATTTTTATTACTTTTTCTTTTATTTGCTGCTCCCTCTGATTGATTAGAGCAATAGTTTGTGAAAAAGAAAGAAAAGAATTGAAATCACGTAAAAAAGAAATAAAGAAGGTGCAAAAAAAGAAAACTATAGTAAAAAATTATAAAAAGTCCAAAAGTTTGCGCATGTACTGAAATTATCTCTAGCTATTTTGATATTGATGGTAATTGCTTTGTATAGTTTGAGGCTTTGAGAAAAAGAAAAGAGTAAAAAAGAGGTTGGTTAACAGATTTAGAATGAGCATAACATCTTTTTTTATTAGCAATTTCTATAGCCATTACCAAATCAGGATCACTTGCTATGTGTTGCTTGGCTTCAAAGCCAATTAAGCATCACAATGACAGGGTCCCCCCACCCCTCACTCTTCACATCATATGCACAGGATCAGGCTGTACTTTTCACTAGACTATCATATTCAACAACCTCAACAAACTAAATCCTATAACTTTCATTTCTCACATCTACCAAAATTAGCACTTCAGGATTTTGCCTTTCCTTCAAAGCTAAGCTCTAAAAAAGAAAGAATGCCATATTCTCATGATACTATCCACCATGACCTATCACTCATTCCACAAAAGAAACCACTGTTACCCCCACACATAAATGCTAACAAAACTTCTTTTTTCTTTCCCTCCTCTTTCAAGCCTATTCTATCCCTTACTCTCTCAGCTTCTTTCTCTTCTCTCATACCACCATGCTTCTCCTCTTCTTCATCTTCCTTTTCTTTTGCCATTTCCATAATGCAATCTCAGCTCACTGCACCACTGTTACATCTTCTAAAACCTTTGAAAAATGCATGACATTTCCTACCCAACAGACCTCCATGGCGTGGACCTTTCATAAGCATAATTCGACGCTAGACCTTGTTTTCTTTGGTGCATTTATTTCGCCTTCAGGTTGGGTAGGATGGGGTATCAATCCTACCTCCCCAGAGATGGCAGGAACCCGTGCCCTTATCGCCTTTCCAGACCCCAATTCAGGCCAATTAGTTGTATTACCTTACATATTAGACCCAACAGTAAAGCTACAAAAATCACCACTTCTATCTCGCCCTTTAGATGTCCACCTTCTGTCTTCCTCTGCCACCCTTTATGGGG
This sequence comes from Ricinus communis, assembly GCF_019578655.1. Classification (NCBI taxonomy): domain Eukaryota; kingdom Viridiplantae; phylum Streptophyta; class Magnoliopsida; order Malpighiales; family Euphorbiaceae; genus Ricinus; species Ricinus communis. The sequence continues at coordinate 22,691,661 of NC_063262.1, forward strand.
GCAAAATGGCCTCCATACACAATGGTGCAGCAGTTCAAATTTACGCGACAATAAGACTTTCACCAAACAAAACCAAACTCCACTTTGTATGGAACCGTGGCTTGTATGTCCAAGGTTACTCTCCAACCATCCACCCAACAACATCTAACGACTTATCTTCCATTGCAACTATTGATGTCTTGTCTGGTTTCAATGCTGCCCATAAAGATAACACTAGAATGCTGAAGATAATACATGGAATCGCTAATGCGATATCATGGGGTGTATTATTACCAACTGGGGCAGTCACTGCTCGCTATTTAAGACACATACAAGCACTTGGGCCAGCTTGGTTTTATGCTCATGCAGGGATACAACTTTCTGCTTTCCTTTTAGGTACTGTTGGATTTGCAATTGGTATCAGGCTTGGAGAATCATCACCAGGGGTTGTATATAGCCTCCACAGGAAACTGGGGTTTGCTGTTTTTTGCTTAGGTGCTTTACAAACACTAGCACTATTGTTTAGGCCAAAGACTACGAATAAGTACAGAAAGTATTGGAAATCTTACCATCATTTTGTAGGATATGCATGTGTAGTGCTGGGAGTTGTTAATGTTTTCCAAGGATTTGAAGTGTTGGGTGAAGGCAGGTCTTATGCTAAGTTGGGATATTGTTTGTGCTTGTCTACACTAGTGGGTGCCTCAATAGCTTTGGAGGTGAATTCTTGGGTCATTTTCTGTAGAAAATCAAAGGAAGAGAAAATGAGAAGAGAAGGATTGATTAGTGTGTCTGATAAAGTGAGTGTAATTCACAATTGAACGCAAAAATTCAAATTACAATGAAGAGAAAATTGGTCTCTTCCAGGTTGTTCATTTTGTAGGCTAATGAAATTGGCCGTTCTTGATTTTTGCATCCCTTTGGAATTAGTTTTGATTTATAGACTGATATTTTCATACAGGTCGCCGTTTATGGCTTCAGAACTTATGATTTCTTATTCTAATCTTGTATTATTTATCTGGAAAACCTTCATGTTGATGTTAATTACTATTATGCACATTGATAACTGTATACTTCTCAGTGTCAGCATATATTTTGGGTACTTCAATTAAATGTTTTAAGAAATAAATAAATTCTCCAAAGTTCCTTTTGTTTTAAAAAAAAATTTGAAACCCCCTGAGGCAATAAGAAAAAAATTGTGTCAAGAATGGGATTTGAACCCATGCCCTTTCGGACCAGTACCTGAAACTGGCGCCTTAGACCAACTCGGCCATCTTGACGTTGTGATTGGTAACATTAAACAGCAGTAGAAATAATTTTCTGATGCTTGACCAGCATATGTATAATGGGGGGTTCCAGTAATGTAATATAAACTGCAGTTATAACACAATAGGTACCTACCCTCCAAACATGGATTTTGAATTCATTGTGAATTGATACCTTGTGGGTTAGTGACATCTTTGTTGTAACAGTGTCCGCTTTAGTATTGTAAAACGGGAACATAATACTGGCTGGGTGATTCCTCAGCTGTAGAGTAGAAGCCTTTCCTATTATGCCTTTCTCTAAAGGCCAACTAGGTTAGATAATTAGATGAGTTGACTCTCCCATTTAATTTATTGAAATTATCAATTTTGGAAAAAAAAATTAATTGTAATTTTAGTTTGATAAAATTTATAAAAAAAAAAAAATTCTCCTATTATTTAGTTTGTAATCTCATGACTTGTTATATCCTGGTTGGAGAATAAAAAAGGATTAACATTTTTGGTAGAACTTCAATTCTCAAAAAACTTAGCTACTTTTACTATGTTGAACTCGATTATTGAATGAGTGGTACACAACATGAGTGATTTATATCTATTTTTTAATTTTGTAACTATTTTATATGTATCGTTTATTATTTTATATATGTCAGTCATTTAATTGTTACTATAGCTAGTCTTGTTAATGAATATGGTGAAATGAAGAATTAAATGGGTGTAGAAATGGCAATTTTAGACCAACATCTATGTAAATGCAACTCTTCGTAGCCTTGGCGGAGGAAGCAGCCATTTAGAACCTTCAATAAAGGCTAAGAGAAAGAACCGTCATGGCTTATTTATTTGTTAACTTGGTCACTGAGTTTGACGTGCTGCTCAGATGTGAGCCCTGGTCCATAGCTGTTGCAGTCACAGGATAATACAGTCCTGCAGTCCCATTATATATCTAAGATAAATAGAAGAAAGACACAGTGCTGACAGCATGATAGTGCGCTAGCATGAACTGTCAAAACGACATACCAAAAGAAATGTCATATAGAAAAAGAAAAAAAAGAATGAAAAAGCTTGATTTGTTGAAGGGGTATGATTGCATAAAAATAAATAGCTATTCAAAGTGGAAATTCAGGAATTATTTTTCCATGAATCACGCATTTGCTTGGTGTGTTAACTTACAGCCTGTAAAAGTCAGAAGATTGATTGATGATAACTAGCATTTCCATTTGACCGCCTGTTCGCAATTTGCAGCAATTTAAATACGAAAGCCACTTTCTACTCTTCTAACTTTTATTAGCTCTTTAATTTTGGCTTTGGACCAAATAAAAAAGGTAAATTTGCAAGAAACAGAGTGTAGCAGGCAAGATGGTCTGCCTTTTAACCTGCCCTAAACCATAAATGGGGATTCTGAATTGATTGAGTTCAACTTGGGAGGCAACTTCCTTCCTTTGCGCCCCCAGAAATTATGGGCATTGCTTCTCATGGTCTTACCTTCAAGGGACCATTGGGACAGGGCCATCTTATTGATAAGGCGTACATCCACCCAAAGATAAGAGAGCATTCGTTGCATAACATTTGTAATAAAATATACCACATTCCATCTAATAAAATATCGCATTTCATCTAAGAGCGTGTAATAAAATAGTAAAAATATTTTTTAGTTTAATTCAGGCTTTAAATATGCAGTTACCTTAAAATTTCTGAAATAATATTTTGGCAGCTGCAAAGATCTTATTACATTATATTTTATTTTTAATTTTTAATTTTTTTTTTCACTTCTAAATAAATTACATGATACTATATAATATTCTTTATTTCTATTATCTTTCCGCAATATATTATATTCTTTCTTTCTTCGCATTATCTTTCTAAAATGTCAGTTTCAAACTCGGAACCTTTACCGATTGTATTGCACAGAATGAGAAACATTGGCAAAGAAAATCAATGGTGTTTTATTATATGATCTATGTTCAAGACTGAACAAAAAGCCTATCACAACGATGACATCAGACTCTGTTTTTAACTTCCCTACTTAGCTTACTACTGAGACAAGTAAGATCTAAGTTTTGGGCAGAACTAAAGAGATTCCAGAATATGTAACCATTATATTGAAGGCATACTATGCAAATAATAATATCTTTACAAATCTTAGAGAACCAGAAGATATTTGAAGTAATGCAGAAGGTATTTAAAGTAATGCCAATGTCTAACAGACTAGTATGTATATATATATATATATATATAAATGACTTGAGAACCCTGCTTCTAACATGGACTATAGGGTTCAAGTTGAGTTAATAAGAAGAGGTCACTTGGCTAAATATGTGAAAATGCATGTGTTTAAAATGTTTCATCTCCACAAATTAAGCTTATGCAATTGTTGCATAACATATTTCCATGTAATAAAGAATCAAAGTATGTGGTAACTTATTCATGGAGAGACCCTAGATGGGTATCCCTTAAATTGTTTTCACACTAGTAAAATCAACAAGAACCTCGGATACAAACTGCTGAAAACATACCCAAATGATGGGGGTGAAGGAGAAAAACAAAGCATACCTGGCAAGAATCCACAACTTGGCCAGATATTATAGGACATGAAACCTAGAGGGAAGAAAAAAAAATGGTCTACAACTTTTTGTATCGCCGCCTCACCAGAGATGCATGATACATTTCTGACTATATGCCGCAAGCTGATTTTACATCTCACTCAAAAAACCAAAAACCCTAAAATGGTAAAATTGAAAATCAAAACCTTAACATGAAATCCCTTATAACTTCTATCCCTAAATTTAATTGTTCAAAACAGGCACTCCAGTTAGCTCTAGATAACCAATTTTCTTTATCTGATATATATTGTGGAGATGTGCGAAATTCACAGTTCACCTGCTTCACCAGATTATCTTCGCCTACAATATCTTCATAACCAAAATGATTCTCCTAAGCAGCAATTCCTGAAGCAAAAGAGCAAGGATGCATTAGAAAACAATAGATAAACAATTAAATCAGTTTATGAAAATGCCAAGAAAAATAAAGTGGTATATATCATAAAATTGTGAAGGAAACATAAACTGTTGGAATAGCTACAGAAAACACGAACTTCTTCGATTCAATTTTATAAGTGAGAACATCAACATCACAAGAAGGACAACAATTGACATCAGCAGAGATACTGGTGGAATGCAAGTTCAGAAGAATTTCCTCATTTACACAGCACAAAACAAACTTATAGCGCACACATCATACTTCCTTAGCTAATCATGGGTATTCTAGAATAATTTGCACATGATGTTGAACTCTTAAAAGATGTACCATCATATCTTGCTTATAATATATAAGCCTATGCTGAAGGAGTAAAAGTTCCATTTCAGATAACAAATAAAAAGTCCAACTAAGAAGTGTTTAACTATAAAATTGGTTAGAATAGAATCCAGGAACTAAGATTAAGAGTTCATATTTGAAATTCCTGAGACCAAGAAACTTGCGGTGCCAACCGATCTTCGCACTCTGTCCCTACTCTCCCTTTTCTAATTATGTTGTTAATTTATCTCGCAACTAATGACACAATCTTATCTGCCACTGCAATAAAACCAAAGTTTGAAGCATTGTGCGGTAAATGACATCTGATGGCTCACTGTTTCATGCGTGCAAATTAAATTTAGCAGTAAACGCTAGCACTAATTTATGTCCAAGCATTTAAATCTCTTTCAACTGACTAAAAATCACAGGATCCAGAAGTACATAATAATGTACAATAACTAATCGCAAGGACCATGCAACTCGTTAATCTTCCCAACTTAGTTCACTGCTTGCATATTAGAGGCACCCATTCCTCAGCATCCAAGTGATAAATAAAAAATCAAGTCCATAATATACAGAAGATTATCTAACATCATAGCTAGCAACTATGTACAAGCAACCTAGAATACAGGTGCATGCAGTTACACTGTTCCTATCTGAATTAAGATTTGGCACAGAATTAATAAATTGAATACCTTCATAATGAATTTCTTTTTATTTTCTTTTTCTTTTTCTTGAATCTTCTCTAATGTAATTCAGAATCCTATTTTCGCAATAAGCAATATGTTTCTTGTTCAGAACAATAGCCATGTTAAAATTACTTGTACCCTGAAAATTCTTTGAAAAGATTCAAGAATAACAAGTTTTCTTTGAACAGGGGAAGTTTAACCTCATGTACAATTAAGCACATGCAAAACAGCAAAAAAAAAAGGAACAAAAAAAGCTGTGAGAGATATGTATCAACTCCCACTCATTTTAAGACTATCACACAAGCCAATACAAACTCAACTTAATTTCATTAATCTGTTCCTCCACCCAGCCCCATGTAGAACCAAATTTGTGAAGACCATAACCACATTCTTTGCTTATTTTTTAAGTAGAGTCACTAGACGACTTCAATGCAGGGTCAGGGATATGTTCAGTTCCACTGAATATGTTGGCAACCACTCGAGGACATACCAAGTGAATGACACCCTCTAACTTGACAAGCTAAGATGGAAGATAAAAGAACATGTATTGAGTAAATAACAAAGACTATGCATTAATTTAACTGACGAATATGGCCTTGCAATATACAATGAAAAATTATAACAATGAGCTAGAAAGGGGAAAAAATTAATCATTGCATAACAACACAAGAAAAATTAAGTTCTTCGAGGTTTGTTTTCCAATCACCTTTTCTATATGTGCGCAAAAATTATCCTTCTGTCAAACTTAAAATGGATCTACTATCCAAAAATATAGAAGAAAAAAGCAATGCTGAACTAGCATTATGTTCTGAAAAAAAAGGAACTTAGACACTCCCAGCTTTGCACCTAGATTCAAAGAAGTATAGCTCCCAGAATCCCCAACAAACTTCTTTAACAGGGGTAAGAATGCACTGAGACTTGATGCCTATATGGTGTACAAGATAATGTTTTTCACGACCCTTTGAACTGTGAATTGAGCTCATTCAGCTATTTATTGTAACTTTTAACCTCGACCATTAGGTTTGCATGAATTCATGCAAATATCCTACCATAGTTTAAATTAATGCACTGTCCATACTTCATATGACTGACTAGTAAACTGATTCTCTTTCTGATATGTAAACATCAAAAATTATTGGTCAAGGAAATCTAACAAATATGGATAGAAAATTATATTGAATTACATGAGTTGAAGCAACATTTTAGATCAGAAATCAATTAGATAACGTGATGGTGAAAAGAGACACCAAGGTCCACTAAATGCACCCAAACAATAGCACATCAAATTAGGGACGCCGTAACAGATCCCAATTTCAAAATTATCCAAAACACAGAAGGTCCTCTCTTCTATCATCCAAGGGCAAGAAAAAATTCTAATTTGTTTTATCTGAAAATGCATACATGTAGATGATAAATATTCCACTGGACGACTAGAAAGAAATTTAGACAGCAGATATTAATTCCTCATCTCACTAATGGTTTTGAATATTCAAGCATCTCTTCTTACAACTATGACAAGCATCGATGAAGATTCAGTATGACAATTACCCACTAATTCCAGAAATATATTTCAAAGAACAGAGCAAGCATTCAAGCAGATATACTAGATATGAAGCTCATACCTCTATTTGTCTGTCTCTTATTAACACTATAACCAACATAACCAGGAGAATTTTTTACTGAAGCGTCGGAAGTGGCATTGCCAAGGCCGTAACCAAAGGAGCCAGATCCATCTCGCTCAGAGTTCGACGATCGCCAGGTGGGATCCCCATAATCAGAACCTCCACCATAAAGGTCGCCAAAGGTTCCATCAAAACTACCATTTGATGCAGCATATGATGAAGTTGTGGCCAAATTGTTGACACTGTTTCTTCCATATCCCCCTGTGCCCAGACTAAAACTGTTTTCACCACCTCCATACCCAAAATTCAGGTTGTTGTTGGAAGCATTACTTCCTCCTCCATGTGCTGCAAGTGTCGAAGAACCCCAATTAACCGCACTGTTGCCAAAGTTATTCCCGCCTATGCTTCCACTTCCAGAACCCATGTATGTATTGGAGCTTGCAGAGCTACTATTATAATTAAGGCCCCCATTTCCCCACAAGTTCCTAGTTACTGAACTGAAAAAAGAACTATTTCCTCCATTACCTCCATCATATCCTGTAGGATTAGCAAATCTATTTGTATTACCAATATAGTAAGGGCTCATTCCCCGTCCATAACTGAGATTGCTACTAAAATTAGCATTCCCTCCATAACTAGGGCTGAAAGCTGGCTCAAAATTCATACCCATTCCATAACCAGAACCAAATGGAGGAAACCCACTTCGGCCTCCAGCAACTGGACTGAACCTACCATCCATCCTAAGTCCATACCCTCCAACTGCACTTGGAGTATACCCCTGAGTGTAGCCATTAAGGAAACTATTAACTCTACTTAAACCATAGTTATATCCACCAAGTGGGCTGCGACTGGGACCAGGAGATAACTCTTTGGGAACTGCACGCTTAACTTCAACCATTTTTCCATTCAATTCATGAAAAGTCTTCATCAAAACTTTGTCCACTGCCTCTTCTGAATCATATGTAATGAACCCAAACCCCCTTGGCCTCTGGGTGTTGTGATCATACATCACGACCACATCTGTAATTGTTCCATACTGCTCAAAATACTTCCTAAAATCAGTCTCGGTAACTGTGGATGCTAAACCTCCAACAAAAATCTTCCTTGTGCGGCCTGGGCCAGGAGAACCATGAATGCTACTACCAGTGCTTCTATTCAGAATATTCTGGTCATCCCTGGGAACAGCCTTTTTTGCCTCAACCTGGGGATAGACAACTCACTGATTGAAAAAAAAAATCAACACTGAAATAACAAGTCACCAACACTTGAAATTCTACTGAAGTGCATCAGGATAATAAATTTAAAAGCCATTTAGCATAACAACTAAAGAATGATTGACAGAAAACTAAGACGGGGCAATCTTGAGCTCAATTTAGAATCTAGTTGAAATAATAACTAGAATTATATGAATTATGCAACTATAAATTGGACTCGGAGCTCCCTTAAGAAAAGGATTTCCCAATTTTGCTCATTACAATACTCTATAGTTTCACAACATTTACATAATAGAGCACTTTCTTTAAGATTAACAAAACTTACCATCCTGCCATCAATATTGTGTTTTTCCATAATGACTCTCTCTGCAACAGCTGCATCAGCAAAAACAACAAAACCAAAACCGCGGGCTCGCCCTGTGGTTCGATCCTTCATTATTACAGCCTCCACCACCTCCCCAAATGACCCAAAATACTCCTTGAGTCGCTCTTCATTGGTGTCCCATGAAATTCCACCGATAAATAATTTACCATTATCAGATTGCATTTTTTGTTCCTTCAATATCTACATGCCAAAAGGATAAAAATTATCTATCAATTGCAAAAGCATAAATTGCAGACCAATTGAATGCAAAATAATCAATCCAATAGAAAAGGCACCTTGTGCTCTAAGAATCAAAGCACACTTCCAACTCTGGTAGATGTATTATTCAATGACACTGGATCCACAATCACAGATAACATAATAGTTAATCAAGTAATCTTCTACAACTGTAACCAATCTAAATTATGTCTCTTATAATAAGAAATGCCCATAAACAATCAACTGAAGAATTAAAACAATACCTTATTTGACCAAATTATATAAGAAACAATAACTTTGTGTGTTTTGTTTGATGAAAAACAAAAGCTAATAGATCCTTCAACGATCAATCAATCAACAAGGCAACCAACTTGCAATGAACCAAACCTGAAAAACCAAAAAGCAATGAACAAAAACAAAGTACCCAGAAACAAAATTCAATCAAGGATTTAATAAAGATTAAAAATTTACAAATTCTGCAAAGATCCAAATCCAAAATCTCACCAATTAGAGAAAACCCAGATGCCAAATCTCATCAAAAGAAAAAACAAAAAATTAAGATCTGAGAGAGGAGGGACAATAACAGTTAAATAAAAATTGAGGGCATAGCTTATCCTCCTCTACAAATATGCCCCCTTTTTCCTTTTCTTATTCTTTTCAATCAATTTGGTATTTAATAATTTCTTTTATCAGCTAATGTAAATTCAAATTACCAAATAAAATGCAAGTTACACAATTTTATTCTAGTGAGAGAAAAGGGCTGTTTTTGGTTGTTGTTTTGGTGTTAGAGAGATAAAGAGAAAGGAAGGAGAAGGTTTTGTGGAGCCTGGTGTGAGGAATATATAGGGAGAGACTGAAAATGGAAGGAGCAGATTTTCAAATTTTTTATTATTATTTTAAAACAAGAAACAAAATTATATGATTATGAATTTGTATTTCATGGTTTTTATTTATTTTGCAGTAAATAGTATTGAAATGGAAAATGTTTTATTTTACTTTATTTTAATTTTATTCAATTCGTCTCTATTTGAGTGGGAGGACTGTAAATAGTCAAAATTCTCTCGAAAATTTTAAATTTGTGACCTAATTTTTATTTCTTTTAATGATAAGATAAAAGCAAGAAATATTGAAAAATAAAAAAGAAGAATTGCTTGTCCTCCAGTTCATTTGCTTATATATACCTATTGGAGAAAATTATAGCATATGGTCAAGCATACCATTATACCATCTTTTGTATCTACATGAAAGCATGAGATATGAGTATACGAGTTGTTCATAAAGATATTTGTTCATTCACACTTTGGAATTTTGATAAACGGCTGTGATCTCTTGATTAATTTGACTTTTTAGGTAACTATTGATACTATTGTAATCTTTCATACTATGATTATAAAACTCAAAAATATTGATTTGGATTATACATGCTAATGCTATTAGTTTTATTAATGGTCTATGTGGTTTTAGCAATTAGCTACTAAACTTTGTTTCTATGAGATCAAGGCCTTTGACAAATGTGCAAAAGTGGTGTCAAACTTGGGGTAGATTCTCACCTTTCAACTATATGGCAAAAAAAGAATGATATGAGATGGCTTAAGTAGTGCCCATTTGAATTTTTATTTCTTATTGTTGTTTCAAAACCATAGCTTAAGGATTGCATTTCCTTGATTTCTTCTAGTCCAATTGATACAACTTGGGGCATTGCTTCCCCACTTGGCCTCATCAAATGTTCTTCTAATTATATCAAATTGATTTCTGTTTTGACCCCAAAGTATTAAATTTATTTTCGAACTTTTAGTTTGATTCTTGGGGCTCCATATCAGATAATAAAGTCTTTCTGAGTGTATACTCTATCATTGTGAGAGATGCACCCTTAATATGTACCATATTAATGTGACAGATGCACCTTTAAATAAAAATAATTAGGTCTTAAAATTTTATTTAGACAAATGATGGCAAAACATTAAATTTATATATTTTTAAGGTCGTATTTGATAATAAATTAATTTGTAGAGTAAATCGTGATTTATTTTTAAAAAAATTATTTATTTTCCGATTTATTGACCTCACAACTCTACTCTTTATAAAAAAAAATGATTCTGATAAAAAGAGCTAATACTAAAATTTATAAAAATTCAGTTGTTTCAACTCTCAATTAATATAGAATGTAATATCATTGTATATTAAAGGGACTTATGCTCAATTCCAGATTTTATATAAATAGGCCTAATATAAATATTAAAATCTGAGAATTTAATTAAATGTTATTAGAAAAAAAACCATCTTTATCTTATATTGTTCTTGGGATAAATATATGACAAAAAAAAACTACTTTTATTACTCTTCTCATGCGATTTTATATTTATAAGACTTTACAGCACAAAATGGTTGTATGATTATCAATATAAAAAAAGTTATTTTTAACAAAAAATTATTAATCCATGTTTGATTAAATTGAAAATCCAAAGTTAATACGTCATATGAATAATTGGAATAAATTTACAGAAAATGATTAAATTATCATATGAGAATTAGAAAACATAATGTTACTAATTGTTAGGGAATATAGAGAAAATTAGAAACAACTCTTTCTTTTTTTTTCTTTTTAGTAAATATCTGCCTCTCAGGCGACTAAGAGCACCAAGTGATTCCGGGAATTCGTGGCCAAGCTTATGCCATAAAAATAATCATAAATTAAGGTCTTGCTATTAAAAATTAGTCTTTAACTAATCACGTACCTATGAATTGGATGACCGTTATTATTATTTTGATTATAAAATTAAATTAATAGATACAATTTAACAAAAATAATATAGTATTAATATTAATTTATAAAATTAAAAAATAATAATAAACTAATTATTTTTAAATGTTCTTAATTTTTAAAAAATTTATAATTTTATTAATTTGATAATATAAAAATTATATATTACTTAATTTTAATACTATATAAGTTAATATATCAATACAATTGATATTTTTATTTTAAACTAAAAAATTTATTATATAATTAAAAAATTAATTTATCATTGAGTATAATATTAAAATATAATTTAATATGTTATTTTTCAGAATTAGAATTATTATCTAACTACAAAACTAATTTATTAGTTAATATAATATTAAAATATAATTAATATGTTATTTTTTATGATTAGAGTGAATGTTTAATTAGGAATATAACTTATGAATAAGTTAATTAATAAAAGAATAATAAAATTACATATAATTTTGAATCAAATATATCAAAAGTAAGTACATATGTCAAAATAAAAATTTTATATGTCAAAAATTAAGTATACGTGTCAAAAAAATTAGATTTCAAAAATTAATATATATATTTAAGTATAGATATTTGTTGTTCAAATTTAGGTAACGTTATGGAAATATCGAGCTAAATTCTTCTCATTCTATAAATTTTGTATGACCATGTTACTATATAACCAAATTACTTATTTGATAATTTTGATTTTAACATATAACTAAAGTTGAATATTAATATTAGAAATGAGTTTAAAAGTCTAAAGTTTTAGCACTCATAATACATGTTATTTTAAATTTGTAATTTATTTTAGAGAAAATTATAAATTTGGTGTTTTCATCTTTTTCATTTTTTTGTTTTAATGTCTAAATTTTTTTTGTTAATAAATATTTAAACCTGCTAAAAATGCTTAATATAGTATCTCTAATAGATTTTATAGGTTAAAGTGTTTATGTGATTTATTTTAAATAGTAAATTAACTTAAATACGCTCCTTTAATATATTATCATTTTTTTCTTCTCTTTTTCTATATATTTTCAATATTATCTTTAAAAAATATTTTATTTGTCTCTTGAAAAGTTAAAAGAAAAGAAATAGTAAAATTATTTTTTTCCTTATTTATTTGAATGAAAAATTGAAAAAACTAAATATTATTTTTTATTCTTTTATTTTTTTATATTCATCTTAAAAAATTATTTATTCTTTCGCAGAGGAGAGATAGCAGTATTATATTTTTTTTTTAAATAATTTCTAGAAATAAAATGATGAGGAGTAAATTTAAAAATTTAAAAATGAACTCAACATCTTTTAGTGCTAAAATAAGATTTAATAAAAATTAGAAATATGATCAAAAAAGAAGGAAAAAAAATTATAGGTAATGATGAGTAAGGATATTTAGGTTATTTTATGTGTAAAACGAGTTAAATTATTACTTCAACCTATAAAGTCTTTAAGAGATATCATAATATATATATAAATTAGTAAATTCAGGTACTTGATTAAATTTAAAAAATTTAAACATTAAAATAGAAAAAATCTAAAATTTAAAATAATCAATGTATAATTATGCCTTTATTTTAATTGCAGATGCATATTTATCACACAGGTTAAAATATTTATTGTGAATATTTATTAATAATTTAGACCATCGTATTTAAATTGTCAAATGATATTATAAATATCGTTCAATAATTATGATGGATTTTTAAGCGTAAAATGAAGTTAGAGTAATTTATTTAAAAAAAAAAAAACTGCAACAAATGATATTAGATGAATTCATAGAGTAAAACCATTCATGTCTTGTTAAAAGATTATAACAATTAGACCCTAAAGTCAGAGCATAATTAGACCCTAAAGTTTAAATATTTTTCCTAATTTTAAACTTTTTTGGCTTTTTGAACCTTTTCTTTGCATCAAACAACAACAAAACAGCATTCGCATGTAAAAGTTGACCTCGAAAAAATTAATTTGTTTTTTGTAATATTTAATTATTGAAATTTAAGTTATTTGGTAATTATGCTTATGCATAATTAGACCTATAATATAGAAAATTATGAAAAGATGACAATTAAAATGTGAAAATCTTTAAAATTACCAATTACCTATAGAACAGTTTTTATTTCGAATGTATTTCCTTTTTCTTCCAAATTTCTTTTATTTTTATTTTATGTATATGAAGTCATATTTTATTTGTAAGGATAACAAATAAATAGATAAGTTTGTTGAGAATATTTTTGAGTTGTACTATGTGTTGTATGTTTTATAAATATACAATGGGTATTTATACAATTATTATCATCTTGAAGTTCTAAGTTAATGTTGTCATTATTATTTTAATTACTATTATAAATAAAAATTAATATGTTATTTATTCAAATTAGAGTTCATTATATAATTAGGAGACTAGTTTATTAGTTTTTTTTTTAAGAAGACTGATTATTAGTTAATATAATATTAAAAATAAAATTAAAATACTATTTTTTAGAAATTGACTTATTATATCATTAGAAAAGTAACTTATTAATTGATAAATTAATTATAGAATAAACATAAAAGTTTAAAATCAATAAACATAAAAGTTATAAAATCTATCCAATAGTTATGTGTCATACATAAATACACATGTTAAAATTATTATTTTTTATTGAGAATTATTATGGTTGTCATTCTTAGGAAGAAATTTGTTTATCTTGATATAAAATCGTATATTATAAGAATAATAAAAAATATGATAGGATAATATTATATATATATAATTAAGGCATTTTAGTAATTTATTAGTATGTTTTATATACATAATATATGGAAATATGTGCTTATTACCTCATTTTAGCCTTATAGTCTAATTTCAAGTGATATTGGCCAAAGAAGGAGAATATGAGCCAAATATACATAAATGGACTTTAATTGGACTGTTATTAAGAAAAGCTCGAAATAATATACGTGGACTATTAATTTTTGTAGGCCTAGCCGAAATATACAAGACCCACAAGGGGATATTCATTAGTTAGTATGTAATTAAAGATAATTACATTTAAGTTGTTTATTTTATTTAGGATAGTTAAGAGGATAACTATAATAGTGTTGTGCTTAGAGAATGACTCAGAAAAAAAAAATCTTTAAAAGTAGTGGAGATCAGTTAAATAAAGAGAGAATCTATTATTGTTCTCTCTGCAAATTTTCTATAGTTCATCTTTCATAAAAACTTAGTTAGTTTTGTATCATTTTTTCAAAGATCAAAGAAGTTTTTCAGGACGTGGAGAATGAGGATCAACCATCTTCATCCGTTTAAGAATTTCTAGATTTTGAGGAAGCTTTAATTTTATGTTTTATATTTATTATATCTTTCTATTTAATTACAAAGATCGTTGGATTAAATATATCAGGCTAATTCTCATAACTGTTTAGTTTAACTTTTTACTGATATATGAACCTTATATATATTATGAGTTTAATGAATAATTTATTTACTTTCATACATGTATTAGTTTTATCTATTATTGTTGATTGACTATTATATCAATTTAATAGTAATATTTATTATGAAATCTTTAGGTTAAGAGTATTAGAAATACCATCTTTAGTTTAATATATGTTGGTATAAGAATTTAGGTTGCATCATTAGCTTAAGTGACTTAGAGAAAAGGCACATCAGCATCTCATTCGTTAGATTTGGGCTTAAAGAAAAATAAGAAGATTACTAAGTATAAGCTAGACTAAATACTATTTATCATATAGTTTACATTAAATATTTCGTTTGCATATTTATTTTCTGATTTGTTTAATTTCTTTTACAAATTTTAAAATTATTTTCAAAATATTAGCTTAAAATTTTTAAATTTATTTATAGTGTTTTGTGTGATAATGAGTCTTTAAAGTATATGTTTTACAGTTTCTTGTGAGATTAATCTCGTGGTAAACTTGCTCGTACTATCATTTAGTTCGTACACTTTGCGAGTACTGAATGTGGGACATCAAAATACAATAATAGAAAAGATAAAAAAATTGCAACAAAGATCATCAATCATGTTAACAAAGTCTTAAAATATTTCTTCACTAAATGCGCTCCATGCGATGACTTTTTTGTCGCTGTAACAGTCTAATTGAAGAAGAGTTATTGTCAAATTTCTTACCCAAAAATTTTCCAAACTTTCATTGAAAAAGATAAAGAAACTCCTGTGAAGGAAGACTAAGAAACTCCAAAAAAAAAAGACAATTAAACTATCATCAAAAGAAAAATCAAAATAATATACTTAATTAAAAAAAAAAAAACCTCATAATAATGAAATGGAAGAACTAAATCAGATCTAAGAAATTTAAAAATATTAAAATAAAAAACTAAAGACACAAATAAAACAGAGGAATGGCTATTAATCAAAGATTGATTACTATCCCTTAAACTAATTTCTTTTTTAGAAAATAGAAAATAAGAACTTACACAACAAAAGAAAGAATTTGTGTTCTTGTTAATGAGTCTCTTTTATTTCTCTTTAATAACTCCCTCTTAAAAAGAATTTTAATTGATACAAAGAACTTTAAACACCTATAACTATAGTTATCTCTCTTTTTTATGTCAAAAATAAATATATCTGTTAAAAAATATTTATATTTTAATTTATTAATTATATTTATAACTAATTTTAAAAATATAATTAATATACTATTCATTAGCACTAAAACTTATTATATAATTATGAAACTAATTTATTAGTTAATATAATAATAAAATTATAATTCAAATGATATTTCATAGAATTACAATTATTGTTCAATTAGAAAAGTGACTTACTAATTAATAAATCAATTATATAATAAATATAAAATTACACATCAATATAGTATTTCTGTGTCAAATAAATATATATATATATATATACATCAAAAAAAATTATATGCCAAAAATAAATAAATAAATAAATATACATACATACATATATATATATATATATATATATATATATATTAAACTTTTTATTTCTCAGCATTTATAAATACATTAACTTCAATTGATTATCAATATTTTAAAATTATATATATATATATATATATATATATATATATATAAACTTTTTATTTCTCAGCATTTATAAATACATTAACTTCAATTGATTATCAATATTTTAAAATTGTATGTAACATTCTAGAAAATAATAATAACTTAGAATATGTTTGTAAGTGTCTTTTCAATAAACTTTTTAATATTTTAAAATTCTATAAATGCAATAGATATTAAAATATTTCAGAAAATATCTATTAGTTGATTTTTTATAATCTCGTGTGAAATTAATACTACAAGTATAAATAATTATTATTTTTTAGGATTAGAAATTATTTTATAATTAATAAAAAAACTAATCTATTAGTTAATACTATAATAAAGTATAATTAATGTTATATGTTAGAATTAAAATTATTATTTAATTAAAAAACTAATCTACTTTTAAAAAATAATAATTTATTAGTTAATATGATATCAAACATATAATTAGAATGTTATTTTTTACGGTCCAAACCATTATTTAATTTAGAAAAGTAGCTTACTAATTAATAAATTAATTATATTATAAATATAAAAATTATGTATTATAATGTCTATATGTCAAAAATAAATATATATATTTAAAAAAACTATATATCAAAATAAGTACCCATATAAAAAAAAATGTCTCAAAATCTATATACATATAGATTATAAGCTTAGAAAAATGTTTGGAGGATGAGCTCGAAATATGCTTGTGGAAAGTTGGCATGAAACTTGGAAAATATTATCTAATATTCTCCTCAAACAGCAGGTGGCAAGGGAACTTTGAGTTTGTGTTTTAGATAATGAAATCTGCTAAAAAGATGAGTTTTAGTAAAAATATCAGTAATATTTGAATGTTAAATGTAAATGAATTTAATTTAAAGGTATCGAGAAGAAAATGATGGAATTAAAATGGCTTTCAATTATAATATATTTGGTCCATTCTAAAAAAGATATTAGTATGAGTAGTTGGTTAAAATTTTAAAAAAATATTAATAGAATTTATTTATAAATTTAAAATTTATTTCTTTTAAATAGAGTAAAAATTAATTTAGTATCTACATAATTAAATTTGTATGAAATTAGTTATAGCTAAACTAAATTCTAACAAAATATGTAGAATTTCTAAATGGATTCCATATTAATAAGTCAATACATTTTCCAAATAAATTTCATGTTAGTAAGTCAATACATACCATAACACAAAAATATCTCTTTCAACTTTATTATTTTTATTTATTTTTTCTCTTTATCTTTTTTCAAATAAAATAATTTTTTTTTATAATAAAAAAATATAGCAGTAGCAGTAGAGAATATTTGTGAGAATTAATATTGAGTATATTTAGTTTGGTTTAAGTGATGATATAAGAATAAAATAGATTTGAGATATATTTGATTGAAATCCATTACACTATGTATGGATGCGAGGTAATTCAAAGGAAAGGGAATGGATGGAGAATGAGTTATCATTATATTTGGCTATTTAGTTTTTTAAGATGGGGAAATGAATTGAAGGGAACCTCTTTATTCCCTTTGGAGAAGTTGAAATTGATCACACTCCAATTTGAGGTGTAAAAATATTCAACTCATGGGAAAGAATTAAAATATATATATAAAATCTTTTTTTTTATTTTTTTTATTTTTAATAATAATTCAAAAATAACCTTTTTATATAAATTTTAGATTATGTTTCATTATATTTTTATATTTATTCATTCTTTCTTTTTGTCACGATAAAGAAGACTGATACTTCTTATAAGACATGTCTCTTTTCTTTATGCGAAGGTTTTATATTTTGTAGCTATTATTTTCATAAATCACTTTCCATTTTTTATAGTTAATTATCTCATAGTTTTATCAAAATAAAGATAAAATTTGTGTACATTTCATTACAAAATTATTTAAAACTAAATATTATAATTAATTAAAACTTGTAAAATTTGGATGTATTTTATTATGTAATGACATTTTTTTATATTTATATATCAATTTAAGGGTTTTTGTATTTTTTAATAATTATTATTTCATTCCCCTCCCCCTCATCCAAACAAATTTTACATAATTTCTCTCTATTCTTTTTAATGATTTTTTTATGTAACCAAACATAACAGAATAATAATTTTCTCCTTTTTTTTCTTCAATTCCTTTTTCTTCCCTTTAAATTATCTTCCCTTCTATTTTCTCTTTGTTGCCATGCATAATGTTAAAAAATTCATTACATAATAAAAATATAAAATTAAAATGATAGAATATAAAAAAAATATATTTAATTTTATAAATATATTAATTTACTAATATGGAATTTATTTAAAAAATTTATCGATTTTATTAGAATTTAGTTTAACTATTACTAATTCTATATAAATTTATTTATATAAAATTTTAAATTAACTTTCACTTTAATCAAATCACATAAACTTTATATTTGCAAATAGATTCTATAAATTTTATAGATTTTAACCAATCACATAATAAGAAAATTAGCTTTTTCATTTCAATATGAGTGCCGAGGTCATGCTTAAGAATCTAAATGTCGTTGATATCCTCTTGTGTGATGATCATATGTCAACGCAAAGTAACAATAGAATGAGATTATGTCTTGTATATCTAATTAACAATGCAATGTTGTAATGGTTGGGATGAAAATTAAATTGTGCAAGGGTTGAATTGAATTACAGCAAGCACAATTTGATTTAAATCTCTCTCTCTCTCTCTCTATATATATATATATATATGTTTAATTTTTAATTTTTTTCTATTAATATTTTTAAAATAATTTTATATTATTATATTAATAAAATTTTAAAATTAAAAAATTAAAAATATTTAAAAATAATTAATTCATTATTTTTTAAAATATTATAAATTAATATTAAATATTAAAAAATTTATTAAATTATATTCTATAAATTTAATTTTATAATCAAAATATAATAATTAGCGTGATTAAACCATATTATAAAAAACAAACCTGGTAGGAAAAGAAGAAATTGGGTGGTGGATGCAAATGTATTTCTTCTCGAAGGTCACCATTTTAGAAAGGCAGTGTTATCATCATTATCTCAAAGTTGCCATTTCTTGCCAGCAACAATAACATCATCCCGAAATCCGTTGTACCCATATCACAAATACTTTTTACCCATAATAACAGGCAAAATAAATAATAAAATAACAGACTTTCTTTTTAAAATTTTTGAACCTTTTATAAAATAAATTCTATTTTTGTTTAATATAAAAAATATGTAAGTTCTCATTAATAACATCAATATCGCTATTATTAAGTGATTTTTTTTATATTTATAATTGAAATAAAGTGAAAATGATGTGGAATTCTTGCAGAATGGAGTCATACAGTACTAATATAAAATAAATTTTCTAAAAAATAAGACTTTTTTCGAATAAGTTATTTCATTTGAGACTTTACAGATCTATTCTTTTTTCTATTCAAAAATTTGATTAAATGTTAAAAGCAGGAGGATTTTACTTTCTAACATTTAAATTTCATTTTTATCTCTCTTAAAAGATTTTATAAAATATAAATATAAGCAATAGTCAATTTCTTATTCTACCGAGAAAATTGGTATTACTTTTTTTTAGTAGACATATTGCCAACAAATTTACAATCCATCTCCATTAACTGCTCGAGCATTGATCCAAGACGAATCGATTCCAGAATTATAATTTATGTAAAAATGCTTAGTCAAACTTTTTCTTTTTCATAAATTTAGAAACAATTTTCTTCTTTCTTCTAAAGTTGTTTAATTCAAAACCCTTCTTTTCATTTTTCTATGTTTTTCATTTGAATAACTACAGATTGCTTTAATTATATAAATAAGAAATTAGGATGATGTTTGAATTATATAAATAAAAATTCATATTATCTCTAATATTTTGTATGTAATGTTAGTATAATCAGTTTTTTAAGTTACCGATTATTTAAAATAATATAATTAAATGACTGAAATTTAAAATAACAAATCTAACCATTAAAATTAAATATGATACTATCGGCATATGACAACAAATAATGGCCTTCCAAAATCTTAAAGGATAAGGATCGGTTAAAGTACAACAACATATTAAATCTAAATCGATCTTAAATCGAAATCGCATGTTCAAGCACATTCAATCTTTAAGAAAAAGCTAAATAAAAGTATTATTTTAGGAAAAAATTAAATATTCTTAAGCTTATGTTTAATTTTAATCTACTTATAATTTATATAAAAGGTTAAATATATACAAAGATTATTTCTTATTATTAAATATTTGTTAAATTCAAATTTAGGTAGCATCATTAAATCATGATTCTTAACTTTCAGGAAACATATGGTTATTATAACAAATATTGTAAATAAATTAAAAGTTGTTATTTTGTAAATTTTTTCAATTTAGAACTTTAATTCTATTTATATTAAAATTAAAAATTTCTAAAGCATATTGTTTTTAGGCCTAATTACTTTTTAAGAAAAAACTGAATTTTGCACTTCTTTAACATTTCTATCTAATTCCTTCAGATTTTACAAAAATGGCACCAAACTTTTATTTTTTTCAAAAGAAAAAATCCTCAAATGGCTGAGATTTGATTCTCACGGTGGTTTTTGTCTTTGTCTCACCAAAGAGTTATATATATATATATATACATACATTCATATAATGAGTCAGCATTTGAGTCATCGAAAGTTCTTTTACTCCTCGCCGGTTACCATCGTGCCTCCCACCACCACCTTCTTTCTTCTCACCACCATTCTTTTACCATTAACCTTAGCTCAAACCAAAGATTCAACCCATTTTTAAAACTAAAATTAACACTTAATAATTTATTTATTTTTAAGAATTCTCATAACAGTTGCTAGGTAGCTTATCTCTCGAAATACCATAACTACCATTCACCATAGCCACCATCAAAGCTTAGTAATCTTTGCATCCATTAGTTTTGGTTGTCGCTACCACTATCACCACCACCGTAAGCATCACCTATGAGAGCAAGGTCTACAGTATATATACAGTAGAAAGACTTAAAACTAATAATCAACAGAGCCATTAAAATCTTTTGAACCTTGATAATTACACTACAGCAAACTCTATTTAAATTGTTTTCGATAAAGAATTGTAGTTGCAGATCATACACTTGTAGCTATGTTTCTGACCATCTGTAAAATGAAGTAGTTGTGGTGTATGGCGGTGCTTTGCTTTTGGAGCGATGTTGTTAGAGATTAAGTGATTCCAGCGCGATTGGGACTGACGCTTTTGAGATTAGAATTGAAAGTCGTATTAGGAGAGTAAATGAATATAGTAAATCTGAAAGAATTAGCTTGAAAAGTTAAAAAGCGAAAAGTTCAGTTTTTCTTTGTAATTAGGCCTTATTTGTATGTCTCACTGCTACGCAGGGGTTATATGTTTCAGGACATGACGTCTGATTGTCACATTTTTATTTATTTATTGAAAGCCTATTTGATCTTGAGTTATATAATATATTATATTTATTATAAAAATAAAATATAATAATTATCTTTTTACATTCACTACAAAAAAATTCGCCTAATTAGACATAAATATTTAAATTTAAGACTTTTAAAAACAAATATTATTACATTTAAGCTAGTCGTGAAGTGGAATATGACCTTATTAAACAAGAAATAAAAGAAAATTACATACACGGAACCACGAGTCATTTCTAACCTTGAAACTAAGGTGGATGCTTATATTAAACATGGGACAGGCAGCAAATTCTTATATCTTTTAGATCTGCGAACGCAACAAGACTTCACCCATCTGGCGCCCTTTCTCCTTTGGCGCATAAATTGTCCATACGTGTAGAATTTCTTAAACTTGCCAATTCGTAATTGCAGAAACCTGAACAGGGACCATAATTACATCAACTGTCCTGAAGTCAATATTATTGGTCTTTTTTCTTAACTACTATATATATATATATAGTCATAACCGAAGCTTTGACCTTTTGAAGGTAGGTCTACGTTCACCTTTCCGAACAAAGTCGTGCCTATTAATGGACATTCATATAATAGAAGGGCCCTTTAGTTACCTCCAAATGAAATGTCTCCTTTACACTACTTCTGGCACTAAACCACAAAAGCTAAAGCTCTGCATGTCCATTTGTTTTAAATTAATGAAATAAGTGAAATTCAATTGAATTCATGTTCTATACGTATTCTGATATTCTCTCACATGCAAAAAAATGTAAATTGAAAAGAGTTAAAATGATTAATTTTATCACCTAAAACTGATTAAGTATCATTCCACTACACAATAAAATGGGCTGAGTTGGCGTATAATTGTCTTATTTTTAAAGTTTTAAGAATATAATTGAAATAAATTAAAATTTAAAAATTCACTTACTAAGAATTCATTTCATATAATAAATAAAATATACTGAGAAACTGAGCATCTCCTGTGTCCTTCGTGGACCACAAGAAAGGAACTTTGGTCTGTCCACTGGAGCTACGTAAGCTAGCTGGCCTAAAACGCAACACCCATTTCCCTTCATTCTCCCATTCCTTAAGCCAAAACTTTTTGCACTGCCAATACCACCCTAACTCATGTGAACAAGCTCCGTTACCAAAGAACAATGAAAGTGAAGGACATTGTGGTCATTCCTCTTATATATGTATATATATATATATATATATATATATATAGAGAGAGAGAGAGAGAGAGAGAGAGAGAGAGAGAGAGAGGTATAATGTGAAATTTGGACGTATAGGTAAGTTGATTATGTAGTAAATTGGGTTAGTGGGTAACATGGTCGGCCTCCAGCCTGCCACTAGCTGAGGATGGCTTTATGATAACAAAGAGAGAGAAAATAACAAAATGCAATTTGCATTTATTGGTATTCAAATTAATCTAAAAAAGAGGAATATTTCATCAAATAATCACCCAATCATCTTCTTGCTTTAGGTTTACTTTTTTTTTTTTTTTTTAATCTTGCTTTCAAGAATATTGCACATGTTATTTGATGAATGTCCCTATGCCTTGGAACTTTGGCATGAACACTTTTTTCATCTTTCATTTGTCTATTAAATTATGCTACAACTCTTTGCGACCGATTTACGTTTCTTTTAGTTTTTACTCTTCTTAAATAGTAGTTAGTTGATTGTCACATACTAACAAAATAGGTATGAGATATTGACAAATTTGTCCCGTGAAGTTTTCTATATTAATTAATTAACACCTCACTTTTAAATATTATGTTAAATTTGTAATGATATATATTAATTTTTTGTTATATTTTTCTCTTTTTAGCTTTTTTTATCAAGTTAAAATAAAAGGATAAAAAGGGTCTCCAATTGCTAAATAAAAAATGAATAATTACTATTTCTCTTAAGATTTGCTATAAAAAATAATTTATTCTCCAATTTCTAATATTGTATTAAATTTTTTCTATAATTTGTAATAATATATTTTATTCTGTTCTAATTATTTTTTTTGTTAGTTTCAGTCTATTTTCACTGAAATATTTCAATCAAAATATTTATATTTTTGGTTTATGATGTAATTAAAATCTTCAAATAGAATAACTGTAATGAACATTCTTCAATTAAATTATTAGTTTATTATATAATATATATATTAGCCATTGAAGTTTGTTTTAATTAAATTATTTAGGTTTATATATATATAATTCAAAATAATATAAATTAGTAATTGTTATATCAATATATTTAGAAATCTAAATTTTTAAAATAATTATTAAAAGTAAATAGTTATTACTTCTTAGTAGAATTGTAAATTCTAATATATAATAATTTTAGTAATTACTTTAAAATTTTGTTTTCCAGACTTATTAGCATAACTATGACTTGTTTATATTGTTTGAATTACTTTTACACATTTATCAAATTAATTAAATTATAAAATATTAATTAAGTATTTTATTGAAATATATTAATCGTAGTTATCAAGTTTGTAAAATATATATTATAAATTAGAAAAATAATATTAAAATACATAAAAAGATAATTTTATAATATAAAAACTAAAAAAATGTAGACTTTTGAATTGAAAACAAATTTGTTGTATTAGAATGTGATTATACTTATGATTCTATTCAATTGGCAGAATAAATAAAAAAAAAGGGTGTATAATCAGAATTTCTGCTTATACAGAAGTTCTGCTTATTATTCGGACGCACCTACTCTACTAATTATTTATAGTTACGACATCACATTGATAGCCTTTCTAGCGTCTGAGAGCTAGATTTGTCTCAATTATTTGTCTCCTGCCTTCCGCCTTTCTCAAGTTAGCTTCTGCTATTTCAAGATTTTTCTGAGCTTATTACAAGCTACATAGAGATTTAGTATAATAGAATGAATCTATGGACTAATTAGTGTAATATGGCAAGACAAAAATAGTAATTACCACTTTGTTTTTGTTTCAATCAATTAGAGATATTTTTGTTCTTTTGCTTTTATTTAACAGGAAAAGTAATAAAATAATTAACAGAAGATAGAACTAGTATATTATTAACAATTACAAGGGGTATTTAATATAATATTAAAAAGTGATATCTGATTAATAGACAAATCTTAGAGTCAAATTGCAATTACCTCTTATATGATTAATAGATAAAATAGGTCAGATATATATAACATTAATTTAGGATGGAAAGAGTCATAATTGTGCCAAAAGCGAAAAAGAAAAAGGAAAATTAGTCAGTACTTCTTCTTGTATACATTTGGAAATCTTTTTTAAGAATAATAAACTTATCTTAAGACTAATCGGACTTCATTTAAATAATTTAAAAGAATCCAACCATTTATTTACCTTTTTCAACTTTACTAAATGTACCTTTTGTAGGGTTTTTTTTTTTTTTTTTTTTATATTGAACCAATTGCCTGAGAACATAACAGATTATAGTTCTCTCTGTTTTTTCTATTTTTAAGAAAATAATTAAATAAAATAGCAGCAACAATGACAAAAAAATAATAATAATAATAGGACTTTTGTTTATAATTTAATTTTTAAAAATTTTACATTATTAAAAATAATAAATATAATATAAAAATAAAGGTTTAACTAAGGAAGTGGCTGGTTCTATTTTTTTAGTCTGGTTGGACGTAAACTTAATTCTATTAATTGGAATCTCTCAACACTAACGCATTCATTCAAATCTCGCCTTAATCAAATCAATTCAAACTTCTAATACTCGTGCAATTAAAGTTAAAGCAACTAACCAAGTAGTAAATGAACGCAGGGAAGCAAACTTGGTAGCAGACCAACTGGCTAAGAAAGTTGTCTTTCAAATACAAGACATCGCATCCTTGCAACAAATTAGGCAGAAAACTGCAGCACTCTTTCTGCCTCTTTGCTGCAGAATTCTGCAGCAAACTTTCTATCTCTTTGTTGCAGATGTTTGCTACAAATTATAAAGAGAATTGCAGCATATTTTCCGTCTCCGTTCGAGATATTTCTGCTATGTTTTGTACATTGAGGAGACCGGGTCTCTAAAGATTTGGCTAGCACCTTGTGATTGTGAATTTGAAAGAGTTGATCATAAACATTTTCCTTTTCTTTTGTTTCCTAATATGAAACAATAATGTGGGATGAAGTTGGTGAGGATCAGTTTGAAAGGGAGAGGGTTCCCCAGAACTTAGAACATGAGTGTTCAGAAGTTTAGAGAAGTTGGAGAGTGCAAATATTTTGAAAATTGAAGCCTTCCCTCTTTAAATTTCTTGACGTCATATATCAATGACCACTCCTTTTATAACTCTGGATTGAATTTTCTTCTTTTCTTTTTATTTCTTTTTAAAATCTTTAACATGGACCGGACTTCGAAACCCTTTTCTTCTTTATTTTATTTTCTCAAATGCCCAAGAAATAAAATTTATAATTTAATATAAATATTTACATAGGTTCTTTTTTAGTTCATGAATAATTTAATAAATGATAGATTACAACCTAGGAGATATTATCTTTTTTATATTCATTATAAAAATAATAACTTATTTAATGTGAAAAATAAATTTAAATCTAAAAATTTTACTTCTTGAAA
Organism: Ricinus communis; assembly: GCF_019578655.1. NCBI lineage: Eukaryota > Viridiplantae > Streptophyta > Magnoliopsida > Malpighiales > Euphorbiaceae > Ricinus > Ricinus communis. The sequence continues at coordinate 22,718,085 of NC_063262.1, forward strand.
GCGATAGAATCATCGACACTGACATATGTTATTACCATCAAAATGTGTCGCCAATTATCTATTATCAAATAATGAAATGATAAATAAAGTCAGCAATCTAATCTAATGTCTCTTTCTTTAATTTCAATTTCAATTTTAGTTTCTATCTAATTTCAATTTTTAAATGATGCCCACCTATTTATAATGTTTGAAATGAGCGCAAATATTTGCTTTTTTTACAAATAATGATCACCTGGCACGTATCCTCTAACGCTTCCTTAACTTTTAATGTATAAACTCATCAATTTTTTTTATAACTATTATACGATCAACTATGTAATAAAAGATAATCAAACTCAAAATTATAATATTTTAAATGTTATTATTGTTCTTGATAAAATAATAGTATTAAAAGCATATTTTTATGCAAATTTCTTATAAGTACCGACAAATCTAATATAGTTTATCATAATTGAATAAAAAGAAATAAAAAGGGATGGCTAAACTCAAAAGGTTATAATTTAAAATTATTAAAGTTGTCTTTTAAATAATTAAATAAGATTATTTGATACAAAAATTAAATGAGATTTATATATTCTTAAAATCATATAAATAAGCAGATGTCATTTTTATTAGAAATTAAATTATATATAATATATCGCCCAGCCATTTCTGTTTTGAAAATAAGGTGTCATTGTTTATTCTGGGCACCCACAACACTGCCAACGTCATACAGCAATTTCTTTTGGATCCGCCCACACAATAATTTCCATTTTGTGTCCTTCCTCCTTTGGCCCATGCGTAAATTGTTCGTACACATAGAATTTACCAAACATGTCCATATATAATTGCAGAAAGCCGAAACAAAATAACATCAACAAAAGTCAGAATTCTTTAATTATTTTTCAAAAAAAAACTCGAGCCTCAAGATTTTTTTTCTATTTCTTTTTGCTATTTTGGCGGCTTTTTTTTCCGTCAATGGTAGCTAACTCCAATTCTTCATTTTTTATTTTTTATAGTAATTTTACCTAATTATAATAAAATAATTAAATCATATTTTTATTTTATTTGTATGAATTGGTCGGAGTTTATAGATTTTGATTGCAAAATTTCTTATTGGATAAATAAATAACAAATAAAAATACACAAAAGAAGATCTCATGACATTAAAATTTCAACATTTAAAAATAAATCAAATCCTTCCAATAATAAAAATGAATTTATTTCGTTAAAAGTTTGTTTAGGATCTTATTTTATATTTACTTTTATTAGTTATTTTGTTAATTCTATTAATTAAATATTATGAGTATTTGGTTTTGTCTTCTTTTAAGGGAGTTTGTTTGTCTTTCTTTATGGGAGTTGTTTGTCTTTTATCATGGGAGTTAAAATGAGTTTAATTCTAATATTCAAAATATGAATTTTTTTAAAGACTTGTCAAATGACAATGAAGTTGATTTGTGGCTCAATATAGCTACCGTGTGAAATGTATTTTTTGCTTATGCGTCAAATGCAGTCAAAATGCTATACATAATTATTCCGTCAATATGATTAATAAAGCTTAAAGGAAAAACTCATTTTTATAAAAAAATTTGTATGTATTCCTTAAACATAATTATGTTTATTTGTTTCTTATAAGTTATATTTATTAATTATTTTTAATAAAATATTCTTTTATTTGAAAAAAATATAAAAATAGATGTGCAATAAAATAATTAGGAAGTTAGGAGGAGCCATGGGTCCCTTTATGTCCTCTATTTAATCTATTATATTAGAGGAGAGAAGGAGGTACAAAGCCCAATTTTAAGACTAAATATTAGTTTCTGACCATTAGATCACATTTTAGTCCCTTGACCCAAACTATATGTATTTCACCATTTAATATTTCGCCTGTTAAAAGCTAGTTCTATGTTGGTTAACCAAAGTCGTACATATTAATGTTCTCATATTGTAGCCCTATGTTTGGGAAAATATAAGAAGGAAGATAAGAGAGGAAACAAAATAAATGTTTAGATAAAGAAGGAACATAAAGAAAAAAAAGTTGGTATTTGAAATATAAATTATTAGTTTTATATTTTTTATATTTAATAAATTATTATAAGGGTAAGATAGTAACTTAAGTTATTTTTCTTGGTTTTAGAGAGAAAATGGTTTTGGTGGGTACATATTTCTTTTGTTTTTTCTTTGATTTTATTTATTATCTCAATAAGTGAGAGGAACATAATATTTTTATTTTTCTTTCCCCCTTTTATTTCTTTATTTCATTTTATTTTTGGATTATTTTGGATTTGGTCATTTCGGGTCCGGTTTTTTCGAGTTCAAGTAATTTTGGGTTTGGGCGATTTCGGGTTTGAATCTTCTGACTCTACTTTTTTTTTGGATCTGGATCATTATGAGTTCAATTCGAGTCGAGTCATATAAAATCTAGGTCGGGTTGCTCGAATTTTGAATCAAGTTTCAAATTAATTTATCGAGTTTGATTAATTTTCAAATTGATTTATCTCATTTTATTTTTTGATCTCAGCAATTTTTATCCAATAAATTTCTTTATATTTAATTTCTTTAAAATTTTCTAGTTGAAGATCTGAAGTTTAAATTTATGTATTGTGGTAGACCATTTTCTGCCTTATATCTGTATAGCCTGCCTCTTTATTAAGCTATCATTTTTATTTACCTTGTATTTTAAAAAAAAAACTATAAAAAATAAAAAGAAAGTCTTATTAGTTTTAAGAATAATTAATTTAATTATTTAGTTTACTTCCGAAAGTTATGTGAATTAAAAGATGTTAAATTCAAAATGGTGTCAACATAAAAAATTTAGTTAATTAATTTTTCATTATCAATTAAATTTCTTGACTCTAATAAAAAAATTATTTAATATTATTAATTTAATTATTTACTTAAAAGTATAATTTTATTTTTAGTCTCAAATATTATTTTTCTTATAAATATAACATAAAATAACTTTATTTTTTAAAAGAAAAATTTAAATAGAAATTAAATTAAATTATAAGATTCTTAACTTTAATTATTTTATTGAATCAATTCTTAGTATTTTATTTTTTGATTTTAAGTATAAAAAATTCAAGCTAATTATATTAAGAAAATTAGTATTAAAATTAGTTATACATGATAATTAAATGTCACCAAAATGCTATTTCTATTTTAATATAAAGTTATATTTTGGATTATAACGGAGTTTGTATTGGATTATGGCAGTTATTAATTCAGATATTATTGGATCTTTAATTATGCTGGCCTCGGGTTCAGATTATTTCAGAGTAAGATTATTTTTAGTTTTTTACTGTTTCGGACTCAAGTTATTTCGAGCTTGGGTCACTCGGATTTCAAATCACTCCGGTCTTGGATTGCTTCGGGTTTGAATCATTTTGGTTTCAGAAATTTCTGTTTCGAGTGGATGAGTCGGATTTCAGATGAATTGAATCGGATTTTCAAATTCGAATAAGACTTTGTCATCTCCATAAATAAGTAATAATCTAATGGCATGTAAAATTAAAATCTAATAATTTTCTTCCTCCATTATAAACCAAAAAGAAAAATAGGATTGAGATAAGATTTATGAACCAAAAAAAAAAAAAGAGATTGGGATAAGATTTATGCATATTGGAAATTAAAATTAAAATTATTATTAAATTTTAAAAAATTAACGAGTGTAAAGCTCAATTAATAAAAATTAGATTTAAGTCTAATTAATATTAAATAACTACAACTAACTATTTTTATTGGATGAATCTTTACCTTTATAAATTATTTCCATTGCTACATTTAATCTCAAATGAGTAAGACGGTTAATTTTGGATATATAGGTTAGTGGGTGGCATGGTTGCCCTCCAGGCTGCCACTAGTTGGGGGATGAGATGAAGATGATAATGGAGAGAGAGAGAGAGATAAAACAAAGGCAATTTGCATATTAGTATAACACTAATCTAAAAGAAGAATATGATCAAGTGCAATGTATGGTCCATTTATCGTGATTTTAAGAAGATCGTTGAATGTGTATTAAATTACTTCTTGGGAGCTTTGACATTACTTCTTTTTTTCCTTTTCCCTTGCAATTGTGTATTAAATTATGCTACACATCTTACCATCTAAACTTAATTGCACACCTACATCCTTTTTCTTTAAGCATGATTTACATGGAGAAATTTTAGAATCCATCAATTTAATTAAAATTATGAATTTTAAATTTTATGGGTAATGAAGTTTTTTTTTTTTTGAATTTTCTACTTTTTAAATGGATAATTTAAATGTTAAATCCTTAAGTTTTGATCCTCTTTTAGCTTGTTAACCAATGAGTTTAACTAAAGCTTATAAATTTTATGAAATCTCTAATTTGAAATTTTTAATCTAAAAAGTGCCTTAGTTTTAAGGCCTTCTAGCTAAACAAAGACAATAATAATAACTTGTATATATATTTAATATATATAAAACATATATTTAAAATATATAGAAATTTTTAAATATTAATTTTAGATACTAGTTATATATATAGTAAATAAATATTATGAATCGATACTAAATATATTAAAAATAATTAAATATTATAAAAATTATAACAATAATATTAAATAGCTTATTTTATTAAAAATATATACTTAACATACACTATCATATTTCTAAAATAAAATTTCAACTTGTTATTTTTATTTTTCTTTCTTAGATATTTCCTCAAAAATTTCAGAAAATAATATACCTTTACACATATGTTCAAATTTCTTGATAGGCCGATTCAAACTTTAGTTTTTGCAACGTTGCGTTTCCTGTATTTCTTTGAAAAAATAATAAAAATATTTATTTTTATTAAATCTATAATTTTTTATTTTTTATTTTTACTATATTAAAATTTTAAAAATATAATTTTCATTCTTTCTTTAATTATGGTTATTTTTTGAGAAAACAATTAAAGGATTGAAAAATAATCACATATAAATTAAAAAAAATCAGAAAAATATTATTTTTTAAAATAAAAATTAACACAATAAAAATAATATTTTTATTAATTTCTAGAATTGAATACAGATAAACCCTTTGTCGGTGATAGAATCATGTGTGTATAACACGTGCTTTAACCTATTGATAACTTTTGTCTTAGCAGCAAGAAAACAATGACGTGGCACAACTTTACTCTATGGTCTGTATCACTCTTTATCCTGGAAAATCTGCAAAGTAAAATGCTGTTCCTTCTCCTCTTCCATCTTTGCTTCCTTACCTTTTTTTAATCTAAAAAATAACAAAATCAAATTGCCATAACCACCGCCAACAACAAGCAAGCATCAACATCTGTTACCAAATGGTCACAAATCCTCAAGGTTTAATTCGCTGCCCTCCATGGATACCACCTTGGAATAACAACTGCATCAACTTCTTCTTCGTGAATTTCAGTCTCACTATAGCAACAGCACCTTCTATTTCTTATGATCAATTGTTGCAGGGTGTTATTGATTAGTCCTTTTGTTAGTTTTTATCCTCTTTTTTTACATCATCAATACACTTAATTCAAACCCATAATTTATATGGCTTACGAAAGAGGCTAATCTGCTTAGTTTTAGTTAGGGTAGCGTGTGAAGAATATTCATGATATTAGATTGGATTTATGTTCATTCGCTCTGCTCGTGGAGCGGCATTACCGAAAAAAAGAAATATCGATAGCTCAATTACATTTCTAAAATAGAACAAGTATGTGCTCAGAGCCAATTCTTTTTATAACTATAATGATAGTTTTAATTTCTATTTATCAAAATAAAAGAGAAATTATTATTTTATGATTTTTAACTAATACTTTCTCATATTCAAATAGAAATTAAAAAAATTAAAACAGTTTCTTCTAACGTTTAAAACTAATTAGAACTCATATTTATATTATAGATGGAATTAACTTCTATTTTCATACTTTAAAAATGTAAAATTTAATTGCATTTTGGTTGAAATTAAAAATTTATCTGTATTTCTTGCTTAATAATAGTTTAAATATTTGTTTGATATTTGGCTAATTTAAAAGATTAAAATTATCGAGACGACAAAATCTAATCAAATTGAAAAAGGTTTAATACAAATTATTGAGTCAATAATAATTTTGCCCATTCATCAATTTTCTTGGATTTGAAAATTCCAAGCATAAATTTTACAGTTTATGTAGGCACAAGTTAGCTCTAGATGGTCCAAAGCCTTTAAATTGATTGCATTAATTACAATGGATATTTCTAATGAAAATTTTATAATTTTCTCACCAAAGTTTAATTATTTTAAATGTAAACATGTATAAATTTACATAATATGCCATTATTGAGATACATTTATTGTCTCTACTTGATACAAATAATATTTTTCTATTCCCCATATAGAGTATTACTATAACGAAATTTTATTATATTCCTAAATATAAAATTATGACCAAATAGAATAATATCAGGTGACAAGATAGTTTTTTTTAGGAGTGAGAGGTTTCAAGTCCGAGTTGTTTTCTTTGCACTAGATGAGTTTTTCTTTTTATAACGAATATAAGAAGTTGTAGTCCACGGTCTATTAGCCTCTTTTCTTAGAGTATCCCATAACTAAAGATGGTTAAGTCACACGTATAAAAAAAAAAAAAAACAAAGCAGAAGAGTTTGTTAAGTCAAACCTAATTAGGGGTCCCTTGATGAAGAAGTTTTGTACAACTTGCGGCATAGAATCACAGCTCTCCACAAGTAGTAAACAAAGAAACCGCACATATGATATGGGTCCCAGTCCAAAATTCATGATCCATGATGCACCTCCACCTCCATTACTGAACTTTTTAATTTCACACTTTCCCTCCAAAATCCCAAATCTCTTCAAATCATATTCCTTTCCCTCCATTTATTTTCTCTCTTTTTTTTTTTTTTTTTCAAATAATTCCATTCAAAAAACCATACCACTTTGACGCTCCTTCAATTCTATTTAATTCCACCATGAAAGTCCCTCTTTTCCACAACCAATTCAATTCCCTCTTTGGAAACCCGAGCTCTTTTTCTCTCTGTGAATAATCCATCAATGGCCACTCTCAGATCCTCAATTTCCATGACCTCCTCAATCGATGGAGATGGTCATAATAAGCCAGCCGGTGAGGTTCATGTCATTGTGGGTCCCATGTTTGCTGGAAAAACCACTGCTCTTCTCCGTCGTATCAATTCCGAAGGCAGCAACGGCAGGTCCGTTTTATTATTTTGATAAAATTGTGTGTTTGTTTGAAAAAAAAATTTAATTATCATCAAAGTTTAATAGTTGATTAATTTGTCTACAGAAATGTAGCAATGATAAAATCAAGCAAGGATACTAGATATGCTAGAGATTCAGTGGTTACACATGATGGATTGAAATTTCCTTGTTGGGCTTTGCCAGATCTATCCTCTTTCCGAGACAAACTTGGTCATGATGCTTATCAAAGGGTAACCTGATTTAAATATCCTCGAATTCTTCCCCCTAAAGGTCTTACTTTTGTTTTGATTGCATTTTGTTGCTGACAGATTGATGTTATTGGTATTGATGAGGCTCAATTCTTTGAAGACCTTTATGATTTTTGCAGCAAGGCTGCTGATCATGATGGAAAAACTGTAATTGTAGCAGGTCTTGATGGAGATTATCTAAGGTACCCGTGCTTGAACTTTTCATCATGATTTTAAAATTGTTAGTATTGATCAATTTATTAATCCTGATTGAGTGGGCGCATGTGGGTACCCGCCATGATTAACTGTCAGAGCATTTCTCTACAAAAAGTAATGCATCAAGTGATTAAATTACTGATGTAAAAAAAAAAAAAAACCCATTGATTGGTAGGAGGAGCTTTGGTTCTGTGCTTGATGTGATTCCGCTTGCTGATAATGTAACCAAGTTGACTGCGCGATGTGAGCTTTGTGGCAAGCGCGCTTTCTTTACCTTAAGGAAGACAGCAGAGACACAGACAGAACTAATTGGCGGTGCTGATATGTATATGCCTGTTTGCCGCCGACACTACGTCAATGGACAAGTTGTCATGGAAGCTGCTCGGAATGTCCTGGTGGCGGATTCATGCAAACTTCAGCCTGACTCGCATGCTGAGATAGCGAATGTTGTCTAGCAGAAATCTTGTCACTTGTTTACAGGCCAACTTGGTGTATGGTTTTGGTTTCTAATTTATCAACAGTGTTCTGTCATGCTACATTTACATCTTCTGCAGTCTTCATTGGACATTGTTCAATGTACTTCTCTCATTGTGTATAGCATATATAAATTGGGTGTTATTTTCTCATTATAAAGATTCAAACAAATAATTTTGCAGACTACTTTTATATTTGAGATTCTTCGGGTGTGTTTCGCATTTGAGATTGGAAATTTCTGGATCTTTAGTTTTTATTTTATTTTCTAAATTTTAAAAATCACTTTTATAAAAAGTAAGTAAATTAATGTTTTCTTTAAAAAAATATGTTTGAAAAAGAATAATTTATAAAAGAAACATTTTTAAAATTTTAAATTTAATTTTTTAAATTTGAAAAACAATTCCAAAACACATATTTCCGATCAAATATAGGGTGTGTTTGTTTGTTTTTTTTTTCCCTCAAATTTGAATATTCATGTACTCCCACAAATCATGATTTTGGCCGGCTATTCCTTTTGTTCAGCAGAGATATCCTTAATGAGTTCCCTTAAGGCCATTTTCAAGCTTTTAAAGGCCATATCATGAAATATTACATTCAGCTGTAATTCCAAATACGTACCAAAGGTGATTTTATTTATTTATTTATTTAAAAAATTGATGCTGTGATACCAATGATGCAAGTGGGTTATCTCAATAAAATAATATCCATTAGTTTTGAGTTCGACAAGTATGTATTATAGCGACATGCAATATATGGTATAAAAGTTTCTTTTCTGAAAGGGGATATGGTATTATGTTAATACAACAAACTCAAAGGTTAACAATAAAAGTGATAAATAATATTCATGGCAAATCCATATTATAATTACGTATACTGAAAACATATTTATTTGCATTTAAATTATTATAACTGATCCTTCGAATTTTAGGATTAGACATTATATTCAAATCTAACCAATTTTAAAATTATAATTGAGTGAAAAGTATGTATTATAAGACAATGTAGCATGTATGAAATATAAGTAAATAAATAAATTTGTAATAATCAATTACGATTTATGAAAAATTTCATATAATAAAATATAAATTACAAATTTATTGTAAGAATTTATAATACGAGAAATTTTCCATTCCTTTCTTCTAGATTGCATTAAATATATATATATATCAAATCCCATTATCAATATCAATATTTTTATACTAATAGAATGTTATTCTATATGTCAAAATGTTGAAATTGTTTTTTTTCTTTATTAAGTTTGTTGAAAAAGTTCTATTTATTCAAAAAAACATATTTTTTTAATATTCACTACTTACTTTTTAAGTAAAAAAAAAAAAATCAAATCCTTACGTATAAAAATAATAAATTTAGAAAAAAATTTGAAAAATAGAATAAGAAATCATCATTATTTTGACACAATGTGGAAAATTCCTTTTCTTGAGTCGAAGACTAAGAAGATAAATAAAAAAAAGATTCCTTCTTCATATAGCCTTTGGCTTTTCTCTTAATTATATTATGCTTAGTAGCTAGTAAAATAGAATTCTATTAAAATAGAAAAGAAAAAAGATATTGATAACTTATATGACAATAATAAGTTAATAACTCCTTTTTCATTTTATTTAGAATAGAAAAACACAAAAGAGAGAATAACAAAAAACTATTTTACCAACATATTTATTATGATTACAAATGCAGCATAGTAATTTCAAAAATTTGATAAAAAAAAATTAAAATATTTAGAAATTAAAGAGGTTTTAATATTTTTTTGAACATATATAGTTATCAATTATTATTTATTTTAAGATTTTAATGTTGATAACTTTATAAATCTAGAAATTTATTTCGATCAATTAAATCTTCTCTGACTGTTTTCTTTTCAAGAACAAAAAAAATTTTATATCAAAATAACGGACAACAAGAACAAAAAGCCTTTGCCCAGGTAATGGGAAAAGTTTGAACTTTGGGAAGTGACAAATTCCCTCTGGGCTTCAGTTTTGGGTAATGAAGACCCGACTCGATTTAGCCCACTCGGGCGCGACCATATAGCATAAAATACGTCGTCGTTTTTTTTCTCCTCTAAAATCATTCGACTGAGATTCCAATTGCAGAGAGCTCTTAAACCCTGGGCGCAGAGAGAGATCCCAAACCGCCAAAGGCAGCAGACAGGAATCAATGGCGCTATGGAGGAGAGCTCGGGCTGCTTCACTTAAGCCTCTTTTCACTAGAATTCTAGAACCTTCTTCTTCTTCTTCTTCTTCTTCTCTCTCTTCCGTTCCCAGCCATACTTTCCGCAATTTCTCCACTGGTAATGATAAACTTCACTTTCTTTCTCTTTCCTTCATACTAATTTCAATTTCATTGTCAAATAGAATTCCATTTCTTAGGGACTTCCTTTTTTTTTTTTTTTCGCGGTGTTATCTGTTTATGGTAATGTTGTAAACTCAAATGCTTCATATTGTTTCTCTTAAAATGTATTTTTAGCAGCAACGTAATGAACATTTTGTTTCCTATATGACGGTAGATGTAGCTGATACTCCTTCGTTTCGAGAGAAGATGATGAAACAAATGGTTCATCTCGATATCAATTCACAAGTAGGGACTTGTATGCCGCTTGCTTCTATGCGTATCGGTACATTTATCCACAACATTGAAGTTAACCCAGGTCAAGGTGGAAAATTGGTTAGAGCTGCAGGTACTTGTGCTAAGATCATGAAAGAGCCCACAGAAAAACACTGTTTGGTCAAGCTCCCTTCAGGAGTTGAAAAATTGATTGATTCCCGATGTCGGGCAACAATTGGTAGGGTCTCAAACCCTAGTCATAGCACTCGAAAGCTCAGGAAGGCTGGTCAGAGCCGATGGTTGGGTCGAAGACCTGTTGTTCGAGGAGTGGCGATGAACCCAGTTGATCATCCTCATGGTGGTGGTGAGGGTCGGAGCAAAAGTAGTGGGTCCTTTGGGAGGGTGTCTCAAACACCATGGGGCAAGCCAACTAAATGTGGTAGGAATCAAGAGAAGAAGAGGACTGGAAAATTTGGGTTATTGTTGCCACAAAAATCAAAGAGCAACTTAGCTAAACGAATCAGGTGGCAAGAACTAGAGCGCTAGCATCATGGCAAATCAAAATGATATTTGTTTGTTGGTAGGTGGGCTATACACATCTGAGGTGAATTCTTCTGGGTGGAGTTAATTGTGAACTGCTACATCAGTTTAAGATTCAAGAACTTCTAAATCTGCTCTGCCATACATATTAATTATGCACTAAGCATGTATGCCCCTTGGTTGCTGTTGTTTTGCATTTAGTTTTTGAACTCAGCTTATTTTACTTCATGAGGCTATCATGGGTAGGTACAATTTTTATTTTGTTCTTTTTAAATAACTATCAATTCTCTAATCTACTTCTCTCTATTCAGTTATACTAGTTCTTGAATTGTAGGTCACATACTTTTTGAAACAAATTGCAAATGTGAGTTGTTACATGTCTAGGAGTTGAGCTGATGCTCTTGAAATTCCAATAGGAGACTCTTTGGGCCAAGAAACAAGAGTTCTTTCTTAAATAGATTGTGCAGGCTATTTTATAATCTTTTGTTATTACTAGGTATCATCTCAACAATCTTTAATGTATTCTTTTTAATATATCTCATGATATGCTCATAAATGTAGCATGAAAAGATTTTAAAACAATTGGGTTGTGCTTGCATCTCTTCTTGTCTCTACATGGTAGTTCATGGAATCTATTGATTCACTTTGGCAAATGAAGTTTGCTTTACACAAACCATGGCGATAAAACATAAACCAAACTAGTTATTGTCAAGGAAATGTTGTCTCTTGTTCTGAAATATACTCTATCTTTCTCAAAGCTTCGTGATGTAATGTCAATTCTATATTTGCGACTCCAGTTCTCTAATTCAAATTGAATTGCTGTCTGCTACTTTTTATTCATTGTATCCATGCATTTTCACTGCCAGATAAATATTTAATTTCTTCAGCACGCATTATATTCCATTTTAGAATTGTTAGTGGTGACAAAGTTCAGTTACACAAAGGAGAGTACAAAATTTCAGACTATCTAGAGCTTGGCCAACCAGGCCAGTTGGAGTGGTAGTTCACAGTTTTCCAAGTTTTTACAAGTTTTTACAATCTACGAACTACAAAGAATTCAATTCTGAAATTATTTGATCCAAGTTGTTACAATCTTCTATGATCAAGTCAAATCCATCTCCATAAGCTACTGATCATAATGGAGACGAAGGCTTGATATAGTAGGTGTGCATCCATCTCCATGATGATTCATGAGAGACTCTAACACTCGATGCCTCTGCCTCCTTTGCTGCATAAATACCTCCAGCACTTGAGGAACTAGCCATTTGAAAAGAACCATTGCTGCCTCTGATAACCTAACCAACCTGGAGGTTTTCTCTTGCCTACATGTAGCTGCGATACCGTTGGCTTTAAGCCATTCATGAGCAGGTTTCTGCTATTTGCTAAGCGCAATTGTTCAAACCAGATCTGTTGCTACCCCTTGCTGCTTTTCCTAGTTTCTTGTCAATGACTCAGAAAGTTTCTTGCCAAACTCATCGCCTAAATCACCCTCTTAAATGTGCCATTCTAAACAATTTCATTCCGTTTTCGCCATATACTCCAGCAAAGAACCACAACCAGATTACAAATATCTTCATCTTCCCTACGATTTTGAAATAGAAACAGTAAGCACTCCACAAATTGAGTCACAGGTCGCATGTATTGAATGTTAATCATAAACCAACATTCCCTTGCAAGCGACACAATTGATAAGGAAATGGAAAATAGATTCATTTCCTCTGCGACATACCAGGCAAACTCCCATGGCATCCATTTTATTCCTCTTCTCCCTGTTCCATTCAAGCCCCACCAAAAACTATTCAACATCCTTTCTGTGTCTTTACTAAAATCAATGGGAAGCAGGAACACACTCATTACATAATTTGGCAAGTCCTTAGCTACTGATTTGATCGGTATTTCCTTCACTGCTATAGATGGCAATTTCTTATTCCATTCTTGAATCATAAATGGCCTTAAAAAGAGTTGTTCCTGCCAAGACCTAGAATCAAAGGCCCGTGGACTATTAATTTTACAGGTCTAGCCAAATATATCAAGACCCAAAGCGAGAATTAATTAAATCTTTTATGTATTATGGACCATTATTAGTTATTTACTTAAGGTATGATAGTTAAGAGTTGTGGAAGATAACTCTTAAAGTTTTATACTTAGAGAATGACTCTGCAAAAGGAATCTCTACAAGTAGTGGAGATCAGTTACATAAAAGGAGGAAGAGAATTTTCTCATATCGGTTCTTTGCTACATCTCCCACATGCATCTGTCTACCATTCTTTTCTTTACAGTTCTTTCACAAGCATTTTAGCTTTAGTTTTCATTGTTCTTTTAAGATCTAAGAAGCTTTTCAAGAAGTGGAGAGTAAGGACCAATCATTTTCCTACTTGAAGGATTCTGGATTTCGAGGAAGCTTTTAATTTTTAATTTTTGTATCTTTTTATTTAATACCATATACCATTGGATTAAATATGTCAAGTTAGTTTCATAAGTGTTTAGTTTAGCTTTTTACTTATATATGAACTTTGTTATTTATTTATTTAATGAGTAATTTCTTTACTTTCATATCTCTATTAGTTTCAATTATTATTGTTAGTTAACCATCTCATTCATTAAATCTAGACTTAAAGTAAAACAAGGGGACTACTACGTAATTAACTATGTTAAATACTATTTTTATCATATAGTTTAAACCATAAGCATTTGCATTGCATATTTATTTATTGTTTGGTTACTTTAGTTTATGAATATCATTCTCTTAAAATATTGGTGTAGAGTGTTTAGATTTACTTTTAGTGTTTTGTGTTGATAATTAGTCTTTATAATAAGTGGCCTCATAGTTTCTTGAAAGATCGACTTCGAGGTGAATTTACTGCGAGTACTAACTTAGACACATCAAGTTTTTAGTGTCATTACCGAGGAATTGTGTCTAAATTTTATTAATATTGATTGATTGTCAAATCGTCTTGTGTTGTTTGTTTGTTTTGTGTTTTATTTATGTATTTTTATTTTGTTTTAAGATTTAATTTTTAAGTTTTTAGATTTGATTTTTTTTTTTAATTTTGTATGCTTAGCAGGAAAAAACTAGAAGAAGAATCAAAATAAGAAGTTGATATCATGATAAACCCACCAAAAGAAATAAGAGCTGCAAGGCAAATGACTATGAACGATTTTGCACAGCCTATAATTGGTAATATTACATCATGTATAGTTCTAGATGATGCATCTAGAAATTGTGAATTTAAGAACATTCACTTTAATATTCCTTCTTCATTTTATGGTATACTTAGTGAGGATGCGTTAATATTCATTAGAGAACTTTATGTCATAGTTCATACTTTTCCATTATCTGGATTAAATGAAGATCAATTGAGAACGAGGTATTTCTCTTATTCATTAAAAGAAAGAGCAAAAGGCTTGATTAATGACATTACCTTCTAATTCTTTGAGAACTTGGGATGAAGTTTATTAAAAGTTTATGAGTAAATTTTACTTGCATCAAAAGACTAAAAAATTAAGAGCTGAAATTTCTAATTTTTATCAAAAGAATACCGAGTCCTTTCATGAAGCACGAGATTGCTTCAAATTACTTTTATTACAATGCCCACACCATGGATACTCACTTCTAATAACCAACCAATTATTTTATGATGGATTAACACAACAATATCAATATATGATTGATAATGCAGCTGGGGGTGCTATGTTAGAAAGGACAGCTAATGAGGTATATGATATCTTTGAGATGTTAGGAGCTAATTCGCAGCACAAGAGTGTGAGAATAAAAAGAGTAGTAGTGAAATGGCTATGTAATTGGTTGAATTAATTAAGTTAAGATACTTGCTTCAATAAAAAACACACCAAATAATAAGGTATATGGTATTTGTGGTATTTATGGTTATGATGCTAATATTTGTTTATCTTTCGACAATTATAAAAGAAATAAATATGACCAGACAAATTTGATGGATTCTTACCAACCTAGGCAGCCCCATGAATGACCTTTACATATATAACCTAGGTTGGAGAAATTATTCAGATTTTTCTTAGAGATACAATGAACAGAACCCACCAAAATATTAAGAAATCCAAATCAACCTCATTACCAAAACTAATATTCTCAATTCTAAAGAAATTCCAGTCCTTCCTGTCAAGGTCAAGCATAAACTTTTCAATCTAATGAGCAAAGAAAGCTAAGTTTGGGAAAAATACTGCAATTATTTATGATAGCTTCTCATGAGAGGATGGATAGGAAAGAAAAAAAGACAGTTTCCATTGAGTTGGATATAAGTAGAAGTATATGATTTAGATTATTATCTTCTTGTTATTAAATTGGCTTGCCCAAATTTTGTGAAATATGAGGTAGGCAAGTAAAAGCTTTAAGTTTAATAATCTACTCCGCTTATTTTAGTTGCTCAGTAACTATAAATCTTTATGACCAATGTTGATTTTCGTGTAAAAAGACAATTGAGATTATGAGTATGCAAAACATCTTGATGTATGTTTTATTGAGTAACTAGGTGCATTCATTACTCATGTTTGTATTTGCATAAAAAGACATAATATCTCAAGAAAGAAAGAAATTCCTCAAGTGTCCAGTTTAAATCCAAAGGGTAAAAAGAAAGAAAAGAAAAGAAAAGTAAAAGAGCTTGAAAAACAATTAAAAAATAAATGCCTATTGATCTCTTATTATGAATGAAGGTTTGCTTTTTGATTAAGTTTATGATGATTTGGATTATAAACTATAGTTTTATACTTTAAAGATGAGTTAGACTATTTGTTGTGAAACAAGTGTAAAGGATTTGATGCTTGAATCTTCTGTTAACAATGATTGAGTTTTTACTTTTAAAGAAAATTTTGATGATTCAATTTTTTTTGGGGATTAACATGGTATTTGCATTAATGAGATTCTTTTAAATTATATCTTTAAGCTGAATATAAATATTCTTCATTATTTTTGCAAAGGTTAATTTTTAGTCTTAGGTTAATATTTACTTAAGGACAAGTAAATGTTTAAGTGTGGGGGTATTTGATAGGTTTATATTATATATATATATATATATATATATATATATATATATATATATATATATATATATATATATATATATATATAATATGTAGAAATATGTGCTTATTACCTCACTTTAGTTTTATTATCTAATTTCAGATGTTAATAGTTAAAAAGGAAAGATATGAGCTAAATACTCATAAATGGGATTAAAAAGAGTTGTTTCTGCCAAGACCCAGAATTAAAGGCACGTGGACTACTAATTTTACAGGCTTAGCCGAATATATCAAGATCCAAGAAGGGAATTAATTATACTTGGAAAAAGACTGTACAAAAGGAATCTCTAGAAGTAGTGGAGATCAGTTACACAAAAGGAGGAGGAAAGTTTTCTTCTATCGGTTCTCTGCTACATCTCCAACCTGCAATCCACTATTCTTTTATCTATAGTTCTTTCACAAGCATTCTAGCTTTAGTTTTCATTGTTCTTTTAAGATCCAAGAATCTTTTCAAGAAGTGGAGAGTGAGAATCAATCATCTTCCTACTTGAAGGATTCTGGATTTCAAGAGACCTTTTATTGTCTTGTTTTTATGTCTTTTTATTTAATACCATGATCATTGGATTAAATATGTCAGGCTAGTTTCATAAGTATTTAGTTTAGCTTTTTACTTATGTATGGATCTTGTTATTTATTTATTTAATGAGTGATTTCTTTACCTTCATATCTTTATTAGTTTCAGTTATTATTGTTAGTTAACTATCATATTGATTTAATAATAATAATTGTTATGATAATATTTAGGTTGAATGTATCATAATACTATCTTTGCTTCAATTTATGTTGGTAGAAGAAACTTTAGTTGTATAATTAGCTTGAGTAATTAAAGGAAAATGCACATCACAATCTCATTCATTTAATCTAGGCTTAAAGTAACACAAGGGCATTACTAAATAATTGGCTAGGTAAAATACTATTTTCATCATATAGTTTTAAATTATACGCATTTGCATTATATATTTATTTATTATTTGGTTACTTTAGTTTATAAAATATTGGTTTAGAGTGTTTAGATTTACTTTTAGTATTTTGTGTTGATAATTAGTCTTTATAATAAGTGGTATCATAGTTCCTTAAGAGATCAACCTCGAGGTGAATTTACCGCTTTACTATAAGAACGGTTTGTGCACTTACAAATACTAATTTAGACACATCAAATATTATATTAACTATTAAATTAGTTTTGTAATTAGATAATAATTTTAATCTAGAAAATAATATTTTAAATTATATATTTAATATTATATTCAATAATAAATCAAATTTTTTAATCATGTACTAAATTTTTAATCTTAAATAATTTATATAATATTAAAATTAATTAATAAATCATTTAAAAATATTTTTATATTATTGCATTAATTAAATTTTATAATTTTAAAAAAATTAAGAATATTTAAAAATAGTTAGTTTGTAATTATTTTTTAATATTTTACAAATCAAATATTAAATATTAAATTATATTCTTCAACTAAATTTTATAATCAAAATAATAATAATGGTTATGCAACACATGGGTAAACAACTAGTACTCATATAAATCTATAGAGATTTCTTTTGGAAAGTCCTCTTTTAAATAACATTTCTAAAAATTATTCTTATCAATATTCTTAATTATCTATAAATAACTAATTTAACTTAAATTTCTAAATTATAAAAAGACTAATATGCTTCCAGGTTAGGTGAATTTTCGGCTAAGCCTTATGAAAATGGCTAGTCTGCACCTCTCGATTTTAGGTCTTGACACCAATATGTCCTATTAGGCTTATCATTAAGTGTTTTGCTCCATAATTCCCTCTTTGATTAATATTATTTAAAAATAGACAATTAAAGCTCCAAAATATTATATATATATATACATACACACACACACATATATATATATATATATATATATAATATTATTTATTTTATTATCTAGTTAATTTTTTATTCATAAAGTAAAAAGAGAGAAAAATGAGTAAAGAGAAAATATGGTTCTTAAAGAAAAAAGATGAAAAAAATAAAATAATAAAATATACTTAAAAGTCAAATTTTCTTTTCTTAAATTTAAGGAGAGAAAGTATGGTTGTTAAGTCATTTTAGGAAATATCTTGAAAGTCTAGAGCTTTTTTACTTATAGAATACTATCTTAGTTTTTTTTTTTTTAATTTCAAATAAAAATTAAAAAATAAAATTTTGTATTTACTTGTACTATTTATCTAAAATAAAAGTAGAAAACAATTTTGTTATGTTTTCAAAATTATAACTAAATTTGAAATTTTTTTGAAAACACGTTTATGAAGTCGTTTGTTTTCAAATAAAAATTAAAAATTTTTATTTTATTTATTCTAAATCTACTATTTTTATTTAAAATATTATATCTAAATAAAAATAAAACATTTCTAAAATAAATAAGTTCTATAAATTTTACAACTTTTTTATGAAATTATTTTTCTTAAAAATTAAAAATAAAAAATAAAAAAGTTCTCTTTATGTAACTTTATAAAAATAGTACATATTTATATAAAAAATAATAATTTAAGAGCTTATTGAGATATTCTGAAAATTATTATAATTTCATTTTTTATAAAATAAAAACCGTATAAGACTTAATTAAGTGAAAAGTCCATTCAATTTGACCTCGAAATTTAAATGTACATGGAACATGTTTTAAAGTTGAAAACATGATTTTAATTGAAAATAGACAGGATGTTAATTTGATTAATTATTGCTATTTTATTATAATCTTGCTTATCACTTTTTATGATGAAAAAGTAAAACGGTCCATATTCTTTTTTGTTTTTTAATTTTATCTTACTTGTTACCCTAATTATTATTTGATAAAAATAAGGTGGGATTTTATTAGCTAGAATAGAATGCTGAAACGGTGACACGTGTTTAAAACAGTTAGACAATTGAGAAACACCAAAAAGAAAGGGGAAAAAAAAAATAAAAAATAGTTGTGCTCTTTGCAGAAACGGTGTGTTTCTCAAAGTATCGCTACGACTGTCTATTGGTCGTTTTGAGCTTTCCCCCTCATCGGTGAAAGACATTTTGCATACCTCCGGCGTCGTTTTGCTTGGTAAAATTTCTCATCTTTCTCTTCCTCGTTCTTCGTTCTTTTCATGTTTATTATCCTCTGCCCGTCGTCGTTTCGCCCTTTCTCCTTTTTCGCGGCAGCAAAAGCGAAATTTTTTTTTCCTTAATACAGTTAGGGTTTTGACAATTTCCTAGAGATTTAATAACTCTCTTACTGATGTAGTAAATTCGGTTAATTTCTTTAGTGTTATCGTCTTTTCTTTTTTTGAAAAATAATTTTTTGATTTACTTACATTCATGGAGCTAAATTTTGATCTTCCATCTTGTATTAATTTGAGATTGTGGCAGTTTTGTTTAATTATAAGGAGTGAATGGAAGCGAATCCTGGGCCAATTGATGGCTCTGTACTGTATGATCAAGATAAACATGTATCTGCTGCTGTTTGGGATGGCCAGGTATGCTTACACTCACATTATAGTTAACTATCTTGTATTTTTTCTTTTAAATATTTGGTAGTTAATTTAAGGAGAATTATCTGTGAAAATGCATTTACAGGAACGTGGTGCACTTAGATGCCACGAGCATACATCGAAGTTGGGTGAATGGAAGTTGACCCCGAAACAGATAGAGTTGGTGGAGAAGGCTGGATTTGGATATTTAAGAAAAATTCCTGCTATTAGTTTAGATAATCCTCTTATTTCAGCATTAGTTGAGAGGTGGAGAAGGGAAACAAATACATTTCACTTTGGCGTAGGTGAAATGACGGTTACTCTTCAAGATGTTGCGTTATTGTTGGGATTGGCAATTGATGGGAGGCCTGTTATCGGCATAACACATACAACTTGCAGCTTGGTATGTGAAAGGCTTCTAGGGAAAGCCCCTGATTCAAGCTATGCTAGTGGTGGGATGGTGAAACTAAGTTGGTTGAAGGAGTACTTTTCTCATTGTCCTGAAAATGCTCCGACTGAAGAGGTTGAGCGATGCACACGTGCCTATCTTCTCTACCTCGTTGGAAGTACAATATTCTCCACGACCACAGGGAATAAAGTTCCTGTCATGTATCTTCCACTATTTGAAAATTTTGAAGAAGCTGGGAATTTTGCCTGGGGAGCAGCAGCATTGGCTTTCTTATACAGAGCGCTTGGAAATGCATGTGTTAAATCTCAAAGTACCATCTGTGGTTGTTTAACCCTTCTACAGGTACTTATTTACTTATATATTCCTTTAATTTCTTTCAGATGAAAGATTTATCTGTTAGGCTTTTATTGTAATCCTATGGTTATGGCCTTAAACTAGAATACTGGCTCGACTTGTTTTTGCTCCTTGCAGTGTTGGAGTTACTTTCATCTGAATATCGGTAGACCAAAGCTCAATCGGGATCCCATTCATGATCATTTTCCATTTGTACTTAGGTGGAAAGGAAAACAGAGTGGGCCAACAACAAATCGTGATGTAGTCTTTTACCGCAAGGCATTGGATTCGCTGAAACCGAGTGATGTGGGTTCCTCTTGTTGCTGCTTCAGCCTGTTGCTAATGTCTTGTTTCTACTTCACTGTTCACAAACTGCTAATGTACTTTCCATGTTGTTCTTATGCAGGTGGAGTGGCTTCCTTACAAATATATGGACAGTACTGTAATACCAGAAGACATAAAAGATACATTGATTTTAGGAAGATCAAAGACAATGCTTATATGCTTTGACAAGGCAGAGAGACACCTTCCTGATCGTTGCTTAAGGCAATATGGCATGCTTCAACCGATTCCTGAAGATGTGGTGCGTTGGATAAGAAAGAGCAGAGGAGTTGATGGCGGGGTAGACTTGTCCGGAAAAATGGAATCGGAACTTAATGAATGGTCAGACCGTCGACTCTATATTGTGGATGGTGATGATGGTGTAGATGAAATTGAGTACATGCAATGGTACTCTAGAATTACTCGTAAAGTTGTAGGGAGACCTATATCCTTATCATCCGAGTTCCAAAGAACAGTAGGGCTATGCTTAAACTTTAATGTATATTTTTTGCTTTTTTCAGTTCTATACAACACATTTTCTAATGGTTCATTCCTTAACTGTTGCAGATATCTGGTTTAAGGGAAATTGCCTACTTGGCAGATTCGTTCTCAACAAAAGGGTTGGATGGACAACAATTTGAGTCAATTACAAGGATCAGATTTATTGCACAGGACTGTTTGAGGGACCAGGCTGGAAGTCCTGTCACACCATCAGCTGCTCCACAAATTGAACTTGGAAAAAGGTCTAGGGGAAAGGAAAGAGTAAGGAGAAAGGCTTCCATGAAACGCAGGAGAAAGGATGACCCAGTGGAATATTATGAAGGTAGTGAGGATGACCAATCTCAGTTTTACAGTGCAGTTATTGAGGTTGATCAATTACAGTTATGTCAGGCAGAGGATGATGCTCGTGAATTACAGTTACATCAGGCAGATGAGGAGGTTGATCCGCAACAGCTGTGTCTTACACCTGATGAGGACAATACTGGAGAGCTGCATGTTGTGGTGAGCAAGGCTGATGATACACATCTTAGCAACACAGCTGATAACATCAATAACTCTCAGCTTCAGAATGCAACTAACAATGCCATCAAGGATTCAAAAGTGTGTGATGCAACAATGGAAGTGGTTGATGATTCTGAGGCTCATACTCCAACTAATGAGGCGAATGAGTCACAGCGCTGTCAGACAACTAATGAGGTTCATGGCTCTAAGCCTTGTGAGACAACAAACATGGTCAATGACCAAGAACTGCATGATGCAACTGTTAAGGAAGCAAATGACTCCCAGCTCTCTGATCCAATCAAAGAGGCTAAGGACTGGCATCTCCCTGATGCAACTCTGGACACAAGGGACTCACAGCTCCCTGATGTAACTGAAGAGGGAAATGGCTCACAGCTCCTTGATGTAATTGAAGAGGGAAATGGCTCACAGCTCCCTGATGTAACTGAAGAGGGAAATGGCTCACAGCTCCCTGATGTAACTGAAGAGGGGCTCCCTGATGTAACTGAAGAGGGAAATGGCTCACAACTCCCTGATGCAACTACTGGCAGCAAGGATTCACAGCTCCCTGATGCAACTATTGGCAGCAAGAATTCACAGCTCCCTGATGCATCTGAAGAAGAGAATGTCAAACTGCTCCCTGATACAAATACAGAGGGTAAGGGTGCACAGCTTCCTGATTCAACTAGAGAGGAGAATAGCTCACAGATTCCTCCTGCTACTGAAAAGGGGAAGGGCTCGCAACTTCTTGATTCAACTAAAGAGCCAATGGACTTGCAGCTTCAGGAGGCAGCTGAAAAGGGGAAGGATTCGCAGCTTCTGGATGCAACAAACAAGGGGAAGGAGTCACAGCTTTCTGATGCAACTGAAGACAGGAAGGACTTGCAGCTTCAGAATGTAGCTAAAGAGAAGGACTCTCAGCTTTCTGATACCACTAACGAGGGGGACTCGCAACCTCCTGATAGAACTAGAGAGGCCAATGACTTGCTGCCTCCTGATGCAACTGATGAGGCAAATGGCTCAAAGCTCTCTCATTAGCTGTTTCAGCTGCCAAAGCAGCACCAAATGATATTCCAAGGGGAGTGGTTAAGAAATAGAACTTTCATTTTGTTATCACAGATATGTCAAGACTGACATTACCATTGTGCTAATGCTGGGGATAATTGGCAGTATTAGAAGAAGATTTTCATCGTATCGCTTTTGAGGTTAAAACATCTGGATCTTGTGGCTTAAAGACACAATATTTTGTTCACGAACATCGACTTTCATGTATCATCCGAGGGCGCATATACTACAAAGATGCTACCTAGTGTTTAACATCTTGTCAATTCAGTAGTTTAGTGATTGTCTTTATGCTTGGAATTGTTCAAGTTCTTTGCTTTGGTTTTTATTAGGGCGTGAACTGGCTTTCACATGCTTTTGGATTAGCTGTTGCTAGTTCTTAGAATATGGATTTCCCTCTGCTGTATGCAGCAATTCAATTATTCCTAATTAGGAGCTTCACATCTTTAGGATATTGTCTTAGCATTGCAGTAGCATATTTTTGATACTATATCGAAAAATATTTTGATCTCAACCTTATATTTGAGTTTTAATATTTGTATCTCCTTTGTGATTGAGTGGCATATTGACCCTTTCTTAGAGAGATGAACGGGTTACTGCTCGACTTTTATGTAGTTATCTTATATAAATTGTGTATGAGTGGCATAGTAAATTATTGAGAGAAGAAGTGTCTTGCTGCTCCAGTCCTTTGGTTAATATCTACCTGATGGGATCACTTGCGTGGTTTTGATCATATATAAGGAAGAGGATATATCTGTTTAATTTGGGTGCTGGGGATGTAGGAAACAGTTTATGAGTGCTCATATCTTTCTAGCAGTGTCTTCTCTCCCTGTAGTGCCAAGATGTCCACAAATCTCGAATAACTCCAGTTAGTAACACATTTTATCTTGGTTCTATATATACTTCAAAATTGTAACTGATGGCTTTTGTCGTGCTAGAATTTCATGCATTTCTACTTTCTTGGATGATCCTTTTCTTCACTTACTCACGAGGCATGGGGTTTAGCTCTAATTTTAATGTAACTATATTGCATTTCAGCATAATATAATTTTCATTTACTAGTGTTATCATACATCTTTTGCCTATGATTTTTCTATTATGCTTCTTTGGCTACCAAGCCAGGTGTGCTTGGCTTTTTCTTCGGTTTTCTACTTCCGAACAAGGTAATCCGGCGGAGAACTTTCAGTAGCCTACTAGCATACCTTCTTTGTGAAGCAAAATTCACAGAACCGATGCAACCTGTAACTTGCCCAAGTGGGTTCCTCTTCTTGCTTAATGATCTGTTTTCCATGCCATATAATTTCATGGTTTGTGCTTTGGCTGGCATTGGTTCTGCTCTCTTTATAGAACTCTGCAATTGAAGGCTCTTCTTCAGTGACAAGAGCTCTTGTTCAAGGTTCTGAATTCTGAAGCTTGTAGACTCGTATTCTTTCCTTGATAACTCATATCTCTGTTCTGCAACATCTTTTTGTAGCAAGAAACTCAGCGTTCTACTCACTGGCTCTGCTCCTTCACTATATGGGCTTGTAGTCTCAAATAAATTTTGGCTTTTGGAGTTTGGACACCTTGAACTTGAGAGGCTTCCAGAGAACTCTCGACAGTTTGCAAACCTAAAGGAATCTGAGCATTCTCTGAAGGCTTGGTGTGTATTCAGCTGTTGAACAAAGAGAGCTTGGACAATCAAACGTAAAGGCAACAGCTCATTCTGAACTGCTTCAATGCATGCCTCTTGGGATAATTTTTGGCAGTTGAGGTATTTGCAGACTAACCCCTTTTCTTCTTGGGATACATCTAGGTGTGCCTGAAGAAACAAGTACAAGGTTACTGTCCTGGAAAATTAAAGAAAGCTGGAAACTTAATGCCAGTTTTTAGAGACTCACCTGCAGAAAGGTGCTCATTGCCTGGTATAGTTGATCATGGCTCTGCCTGCAAGATATCGGTACCGTTTCAACAAGTCCCGTGAATCTCTTGGGCTCCATTTTTGGATCAGAAGCAATAAGAGAGAGGTATGAATCCCATAATTCTGCAACAGCTGAGTTTCTCGGTGAAGGAGTGTTGTTTGCATCCATGTTAAGTGTCACATAAGTGGAAAATATGCTTTCCATAGTAGCTAACTCCATGCTAGTAGCAACTGAGTCTGTCCCAGTCTTTGGAATGAGAAAATCTTCTACTTGCGCCAAGTGCAATAGAGATGCAATTTGATCTTGCAACTTTGTCTTGCTTTCACTTCTCAACCCAACTTCAAAGGACCTAGAAAGCAATGCAAAATAAAATCCAACAGGAATCACTCTCCTAGCCTTCTCTCTCGTTGGCAACAAATCAAGAATACCTTGTAGTATAGTTGAAACTCTGTTGTTAGCATCAACATTGCCAAGTCTATCACCAGAATTCTCCCAGAATTGTCGTGTCTTGTTAGATAGTACCCATTTGTTTGCATAGAAAACAATGACTGGACTAACATATTTTTCCTTCATTCCCTGCCTCCTCAAGGATCCTATTATCCTTCTGAAGAATCCAAATGGTAGGGCAATTAGATCTTTGATCCAAAGATCCTGGATCACCATCTCCTTGGCTGTTTCGCGACTCCAAGCTTGGCCCGCCAAGGCCTCCAATGTCACAACTGGTTTGTCCCTTCTCCTTTCTGGGTCAAGAATCTCCATACAAGCCATGAAGGCAAGAGACTCGATGCAGCGGCCAACAATCAGCAGCTCTTCAGACCATGGAAGCAGTGTTTGACACCTCTGAAGAACAATCAGCGTATCATCCCAACTTTGCAACACAACTTGATTCAGATAGAGATCAAAACGCTCACAAAGATTGCCGGAGCAGTACTCTTCTTTCAATTCAAGGAACTCTGCTGCACATCTCAGGGCTGCTACATTGAAAGGGTCAATCAATGTGGATGAGCCATATATGAATAGAGCAATCATCTCAAAGGTTTCTGGCCCTCCAGGGAATTCTTGTGGCAGTTCAAGCTCAGTCGTCTCGATCAATCTTTTCTTGAAATATCCACTTTTCGAAGACAAGGGATTCTGCAAATAACAGAAAGAGAATTAGCTGTGTTCCTGCTTTACATCTTAACTTTCTGTAGGTGTAACCATCGATCTTACCTTGTGAAGGTTGAAGGTTCTGTCACCAACTCGAACACGAACTGTGACAGGCAAACCAGTCTCTTGACTCCTGAAAAAGAACACAAGAAAAACGTCAGCTGTTCAAAGACAGACAGTAGACATTAGCATCACAAGAACCTCTGTGGAAATCTTATGTTTCTTACCATGAAATGATCTTAATCTTTAGTAAGGCTCCAATGTTGGGTGAAGAAAAAGGACTCGAGGCAACTGAACTATCTTTAGAGCTTGCAACATCCATTAAAAATAGCTCATGAAAATGATCTGACAAACTTAGATATTACCCAGTAGTGAAACTACAGAAAACCAAATCACACACTTAATTTTACTGCAAGTACAAACATATGCTTCTCTTTTCATTTGTGTCATTCAATGGCCATAAATGCTCGAAACCCATCTCGAGAATCGAAGTAAACAAAAAATAAAAAGAAAGAAAGAGGTGGTTTGATCAGTTAAATCCACCAACACTCGTGCATTTAGTTTTATACATTGATTATTATTATTATTATTATTATTATTTTGTAATTGTTTATTTTAGTCAAAGATCAATATGCACACGAGTGAAGTGAACAACTCAAAACTCCAAAATTTAAGGCTTCAACAACGTTCCTCGAGTGATGAGAGGTTGAATTCCAGTGGCCTCGGCCACTACATTCACAAAGCCTCTTTTCATCTGCTTCCTGTGTGATGTAAAAACAAAAAAAACAAAACAAAACTTGCATCAATCTTCATATTTTTATTTTCTTATCTCAAGGCAGTGGTTCAATTGGGATTTATCCAATTTATTCTTTGCTGTCAACATCCATTAACAACTAAAACATACGTGGTATCATGTTATTCTTTACGTTGATGCAATAGATCAAGACATTTGATTGATATCTTTTAGGTCTAGCGTTTGTTTGTTTTTATGAATCATTTTCTCTATACCATGTGAATTTTTATTTTTATGAAGAGTGTAAAAAGATTAGTATGGCTTGCTGATCATTTTCTTTTAGAATATCTCTTTTTGATTTAAAAAATATATATCTAATTAATTGAACATACTATCATTTTACCTATTTTCTATGATCTATTGTGTATTATTTCTCATATATGGTTACCTTACAAATTCATTTTTTGGATTGTCTTTTGAGCGAAGTAAAATTTCTATCATATATTGAAAATAATAAACTTTTAATTGGTTAAGAATTATCTGATCTAATGCATTAGGAGAGTACATCAGAATTTAAAACTCATCAAAACAAATATATATATATATATATAAATATTTTTATTATAAATCAGACTTCAATTAAGATCGGAACTTTAATCCGTTTATAAGAATGATCATATGATTATGTCAAAGCATACAACATTCCATGTTCACATTTTTAATTTCAACTAATAACAAGGCATAAGAGGGCAAAAAGGCCATTGGAAAAGTGAAAAGCTTTAATAGCAACTATCTTTCCTTATACACTAATTAGATAAATGATTAATATATAATTATATATATATTATTATTAAATAATTAAACACATGCAATTATCCAACTTTCAAGCATAAAATAATTAAAAGAATTTACTCAAAAGAAATTGAGAAAGTAAAACGAAAAGAGAAAAACACTCCGAATGGGAAATGCATAGGGAAAGTTAGACAATTTAGATGGCAAAAAATGAACAAGTTGGGGCTTTGTGCTGAAGCATATATATATATATATAATTTCCATATGGAAAAATGGGAAATTGTATAGGGAAAGTAGAAAAGGAGAGACAATGGAAAAAGTGAAATGAAATAAAAATGGTAAAAGAGGTGAAGTGCGGGTGAAGTTTTGCTTGCTTTTGTAGCATAAATGTGTATACATAATATTCACATATGCTAATGCTAACTCCCAAGACGGCACGGCTTCTTAAAATTGGGGTGCTGCTTTTGCTTTGGATGGATGGATGGATGAAGGGTTTTCACTTTGCTTTCTACTTTCCAACCCCCCACAATTCTCAATCCCAAAATCTACTTAAAACCACCTTTTGCAATTCAGTGCTTTATATTTAAATAACAAAAGAGTTAAATTCTATAACTAAATTTTATGTGTATCCTGGTACCCATAATAGCAAAAGCCAAAAAAAAGAAAAAACTCCATTTACAATTACTTTTTTACATAGAGTATATGGGTTTTTATAAACTCGATCGAGTGAAATTGTTGCATCTAAAAGTTATTGTTTTCTAATGGAAGAAGAAAGGGATGTAGATGAATATGTAATTCTTTAAGGGGTCCTTGGCAATTTGGATTTGTATATGTATTATATATGGAGAGGCAGATTTGTGGGTGTAAGTGCGGATTCACAGGTTTTATGCATTTGGGTAGGAGACCAAATTCTCAGCAACCATAATGCCTACAGCTGGGTTTCTTTGATTTCAAGCTATTACTTCCTTTAAATCCGTAGAAGTACTTTTCTTTTTAGTTTATCTATAATGTGTATAAAATCTCAATAAAATAATCATAATTTTTTAATTTAATGATATAATTTACCTTATTTATTTTATATTTTATAGTAAATAATACTTTTATTTGTTACTTAGGTTGCTTAAGTTTAATTAGTTGGTATGAGCTTCACTCAGTCAAATATTTGACTTCGTATTAAAAAGAAGTAAATTATTTTATTCAATATTTTGGCTTCATAAAACTAATATTGGCCAAACTAATTAAACTTTTTGGACCAAATACTGAAAGTAGTGTGTTTTATATTCTATTAAAATTAGAAAACCAGTTTAGAAGATTGATCATTTTAATTAAGAGTTAATTAATGTGATTAAAAGTAAGCATTCTGACCATAATTTTATGCTAACCATATCTTTCCCAAATTCTTCTCATTACTACATCATACATATAACTTCCTTTTTTTCCCCAAAAGAAAAAAAAAAAAAAAAAAGATGTAAGAATTGGAACACCATGCCTTCTTAATTTGTAATTTGCAATTGTTAACCGATTGGATAATGTAATTAGATTTTATTTTTATTATTATTATTTAACTCCTCAAGTTAGGTTCATTATTATACTAATTATTATGTGTGTTTTTCTTATTAGATGAAAACTTCTTTTCAAGTTTTTTTTTTTTTTTTTTTATGTTACTAACTGCTATTCCCTTTCTCTCCAAAAGTTACATTGATAAAAGAAAAATATCTAATCATTGAACTTATTATTTTTAATTAATTTTTTATTAAGCTCAAATAAAATTTTATTTCTAGAATGAATTTATTTTTTGTATTTAACAGAAAAGATTAATTAGTATCTTTTACTTGATTTAAATTTTTATTTCTAGCGCAAATTAGTCCTAGCAGGATTTCAATATTTTAAAATACTCATGGTTAAAGTAACACTATTCAATTGCTATACAATTCAATCTTAAGTAATTTAAATAAAATCTCTCAAAATAAAAGTAATTTAAGTAAAATAACTAAACTATCATTTTTGTTATTATTTTGATCACAATCAAATTTGTAATAAAATCGAAATTAAGAAATATATAGATGATTTCATACTCTATAATAAATTTGAGAATTAAATTATATAATATTTAAAAAAAAATAATAATTCTCTAACTACATTGATTTGAAGAGAATACTAATATAATAAACTAAAAATTGAAAGGTGTTTTAACATAGATAAGAAATTTAGGTGTTTAACATAATGAATAATGTGGGTCTAATTGATGTCACAGGTCCAACCTTAGCAAATAACTCTTTTTAGCTACTTTTTTGGAGAGCTCATGTATTCATATACTTAACAGGAAAAGCAAAGGGATTTTTCGTGAACGAAATAAAAATATAAAATGAAATACTTATAAAAATTAGGAAATAAAATTATCTAAAAATAGAATTTTATTTATAAAGATATCATGAAATAAAATTTTATTTATAAAATGTCTAGTTTATCTTTTTTTAGAATAAAAGATATATATTGAATATATTTTAAAGAAAAAGTGTATAAGTTGAATATACTTGATAATAAATTTAAAACATATTAATTTTTATACATTGTTATATTTTAATTTTTGATATTAATGATGAATAAATAAATATATAGGCATTTTTTTCTAATTTAAGAATTTAGAGATGTATTGAGAATATCATATCTGAAAAATTAGATAAATTACTATAAAGTAAGAAAAAAAAAAGTATATTTCAGTATATATTGAAAAAAAAAATGTCTAGTATATTTTTTACGTAAATAATAGTAAAAGGTATATATTTAACCAAAAATAATATATTATTAAATATACATTATGTATCTCAATATTTTCCAAATAAAATAAAATGTAAACTCAAAAAAAAATTAACTACAAAAGGTATACGTTGTCGAGTAATATTATTTTATGGGTAAATGAAATTTTTTAAAATAAAACAAAATTCAATTTAAATGTTCAACAGTAAATAATATATATTTATTTAAATATGATATCCATTAGGTATTTATAAAATATCATAAATTAATTTTTTTTTAAAAGGGAAAAGATAATGAAGTGAAGCATGAATACTTCTAAAAACAGCAATGGATAATTTTAAAAAAATAAAAAAAAATAAGATTATTTTTGTAATTATTTTAAAAAAAATGGAGAAATCGTGAAATTGCATCAAAAGGAAAGGACTAACTAAAGATTAGACCTAAGATAAAAGTCACAGAAAATTAGACCTAAAAATTAAAAAGCCTTGATTGCTCTCTTTCAATTAAAAAGGAAGTTCCAAGGATCATCATTGACTTCCTTTCTTGTAAATTAATAGCAGCTTCAAATTTTGAGACTTGAATTCACCTGGATAATTTGCAATATTTGCACATAAAAAGACTCCCACATTATTTGATCATAGTATAGAAGTGGCCCTTTAGAACAACAACGGGAAACATAATAACCAAAGAAATTTCTTGCTGAAATGGATTTGCACTCAAATTCATTTAGCAGAATGACAGTCGACCTTTTCAAAAGGCAGCCTACTACCGCTATTTATTTACATGATAGATGTTAGGGAAGAAAAGTAATTGAAAGGGGATTTTTGGTAGTAGTTTTAGGCATCGAATTTTCAGTAGAAATGTTAAATGGTCAACTTTAGGCATCTGATTCTGCCTCATCAACACTGACTTGAGAAAAGAAAGGATCCTTCAGCAAATCACAGGCTGAAGGTCTTGCCTTTGGCTCACCTATGCACTTCTCAATAAAAGCCTTCACCTCTGGATCAGCTACCTGGTTCAATGCTTGGGGCTTTATTCCACTGGTCACCTTCTTATATATCTTGGCAACACTGTCACATTCGCTATATGGTATCTCCGCTGTAACCATCTCTAGCAAGCACATTCCAAATGAGTATATGTCCACCAATTCAGTGTAGTCTTCCTCGTATAGTTCTGGTGCCATAAACTCTGGTGTGCCTATTATTGAATGTGCTGCATGACTCTTCCCCACTATTGTTGCAAAGCCAAGATCACCAATTTTTACCTGTATGGTGACCAAAATTTTCTAAAAAAATTTGTTGAATTGACTGAAAAGTCCCAGATTAACTATATATAGAAATTACACTAGGGCGAGTAATCTTCTCTTATTTCCCTTCGAATTTCCGTAGATCCTGAAAATAATTTTATTTTCTACATGATTTTGAATTTCCAAAATATTCCGAGTGAAAAGTTGTAAGTTCTAACTATATACAAAAAGAAATTACC
This sequence comes from Ricinus communis, assembly GCF_019578655.1. Lineage (NCBI taxonomy): Eukaryota > Viridiplantae > Streptophyta > Magnoliopsida > Malpighiales > Euphorbiaceae > Ricinus > Ricinus communis. The sequence goes on from NC_063262.1 coordinate 22,749,737, forward strand.
AGGGTGGATATCTTCTACTCTTCTTTCCTTTTTAATTTGTAGATTCAGAAATATTTCTTTTCCTATATGATGTTGAATTTCCAAAATATCAATTGCAATATGAATTGTGTTAAAGTTGAAGAAATCTGGATCCTAGAGTATGTACTGAATTAAAAACTCCAAAACGGGTATAGCAGAGTGTAGAAATAGCAATTATGGCATGAAATATAATTGATTTCCCATTTTGGAAGCTGATGTGATGATTTAATGTTCATAGTCTGCTCATTTTTAAATGAAACACCATATTTCCTAATTCCCTGCCACCTTAACCACTAAAAATGGCACATTAAATTTGTAGGACTCCGCAAGATATTGGAATCAGATAGCCCCTATTAATTGTCTTCAACTGTTGAATAAATAAATACAGCCTAAAAGAGAAGAGAAAGAAAACTACCTGGCCAGTGTTTCCATTGACAAAGATGTTGCTGCAATTGAGATCTCGATGAATAATACATGGGTCATGTGTGTGAAGATACACTAAACCTTCAAGTACTTGTTTTGCCCACTTCTTCAAAGCTTTCAAGGAGACATGGCGATGCTTCTTCCGATAATTTCTTAAATTTCCAGAAGTACACACTTCAGTAATGAAGTTGAGTTTGATGTTCTCTTGGTCCAACCAAACACTATAGCAAACAATGATATACTTGTTCTTTAAGGCTCTCAACAAATCAACCTCTGAGTGCAGCCTATTGATGAGTACAGGATCTTCAATAAAATTCCTCAACCGCACTTGATTCCAAGCCACCTCTATACCTTCCTCCTGATCAAATGCTCTATAGACCTTCTTCACAGCACCAGCACCCAGCAGATCATCATACCGACCAAACCGCCCAGAAGGATCCACTTCAACAAATGGTTCACCCTCTCTATCACATGTATTGGGTCTCGCAGCTGGCATCTTCAATTACAACAATTATGAACCTTAAAAAGAATATCAACATCAAATCAGTAATCCATATGATTCAAGATTATTGATTATGATCACAAAAAGTAATAAACTCAAGCCAGCAGAAATAAAATCAGCCAAAACATGGTTTAAATGTTCAATTGCAATCTCCCCTGACATAAGTTCAATCAAGTTGCAAAATAAACACATTACTTAGTTTCAATCTAAATTTGCTAAAAGTGCATGAAATGAAATTAAAGCAATCATCTATGAAAGTCATAATAACAACAGATCAACCAGATTTTATTTTTAAACAAAAAAGAAATCAAAACTAATTAGAAACCTAATTGTTTTTCCTTTTCAACGAAATATATAAATCAATCAATAAAGAAAAAAAAAATACAAAAGCTAAACAATAACCGCTATTTCAAAGCTCATAATTTTGAAACTGAAGCTGGATATGGCAACTGAATCAATCATTAGGGTTACAAAGGAAGTCAGTTCAAATCATCATGCCAAAACAAACCATGAACATCTTAATCAAGTATAAAACATGAAACTAAAACAGATACAATGTATATAGCGAGAGAGAGGGAGAGATTTATGTATAGGTAGATTACCTTGAGAAGTTGAGGGTTTTATGGAAAAGTCTCTAGAGAGAGAAACAAGTGTGGAGAAAATGAAGGAGTTTCGTAGAGGAACCAAACACCACCATGCTCTGTGTATACATGTCAAGGAATTGGAGGAGATCCATATTTATACCCTCTGTTGCCGTTCACGCGGGGTATTCTGTTGCTGGATACGACAACGTTCTGTTCTCAACTGATATATTAGAATAAAAAAAAAAGGAATAAGGTTCAATTCACCCCTTAAAACTTTTTGAAAAAATCAATTCACCCCTTTTGATTTTTTTTGTTCAATCAGCCTTGAATTTTGTTTTTTTATCTTAATTTCTGCTTTAGTTGAAAGAGTGGGTTAATCTTTTAAGAAAGAAAAACAATTCTTAAGAAATCTACTTTATAATTTAAAAATATTTAAATAAACTTTAATTGTCTTACCCTACCACTGTCAGTACTCTCACCAATTGTTGTAATAGCGTTCACCAATATTATTATTACCATCACCACCACTAGTAGCATCCTTCATATCAATAACTTTTTATCCTCACTTATAGCAAGAATTGTTTATTAATCTTTTAAAATCCAAATGTCTTTGAAATTAATTATTTAACAAGTGAAGGAGGAGAGATTAGATTTGACAAGCAAGAGAAGATCAAGACAATTTCTTTTTCTTCTTCTTTCATTTTCTCATTACTCATTGTTTCTACTGTTGCATAGTAGACACAATTTGTTGTTTTTCGATTTTCTTTTCTAAGATGTATTTTTTAGTCATCTTAATAGATTTCGATATCTTTTACAATTATTTTTATTGTTTGCGTGAGTATTATTATTATTATTGTTCGGTAAATCTCTTAGTGCTTTACTCTTTGATTTTGATTTCGCTTTGTTTTTTACCACTTTTATGTACATGTCTATTCACTCTATAAAGCCTATATTGAGAAGAAAGCTTAGAACCAAATGTAAAATGGTGGAGGAGAAGATAAATTTATGTTGGGTGATTGGTTGTGATAAAGGTGTTAATAAAGGAGAGGACATGATAGTAGAAAGACAGTCAATTTTAATTCATTTATTAATGTTTTAAACTATTTATACACTTTTCCTTGAGAGTAAATTCCAAGTATTAAGGTATATAAGAAAAAAAGAAACTTAAATGATATAACTTGGTAAAATTCTGCGCTGATTTAAATTAAAAAAAAAAAAAGTCAAAAGAAGTGAATTGGTCCATATTGAAAAGTTGGAATGGCAAATTTGGACCTCATTCTAAAAAGAGAAAACTATGGGCATAGCATCATGGTATGGTTGCTTACGACGATAAAATGCCCACGTGCCCATTATTCAGGTGGACAAACGTGGGCATGTTCCGTTATCCCGTTTCTTCCCCTTATTTATTTATTTATTTACTTATGGCATCGTGAAAATAGCGAAAGAAAATGAATTACATTAGAAGGGCAAATGATTTTTGGAGTGCCTTAATTTGTTGAAATAAATATAAAAGAACACCTTGTCATTTAATTATTTTATAACTTTTAAATATTATTAAAAAAAATTTAATTTTCACTCCGATCAATTATTATTAACATATTACATATGTTTAATGATATGAATTTGAAGCTTAACAACTCTTAATTTCATTATTTAACTGTTAAATTACAGTCTAAAAAGTCATTAATATGACGAGATCAATTAAATAATTACGTTTTAAATTGTTAAATTTTAAATTTATACTGTCAAATATGAAAAATATAATAATAATAGTCGATCAGAGTAAAAATAGATAAATTTTTATCAATTAATACTTTTAATAGTAAATTTTTTTATCATACTTTTTAACTATATATCTCTTTTTATCTAAAAAATGTATACTAAAAGTTTGTCAACCCGCATAGTATTTTTTATACTTACTTTTAATTTATTTTAGAAGTGTTTTTTGGACAGTAAATTAGTAATGCCATAACTTTCTTTTCTTTTTTTCTCTTTTGGTAGGAATTAATGGTATTTCATTTTAAATAATGATGTATTGATATTTTCAGATTTGATATGTGGTTAGAATGTTAATGATTATTTAGATAAACATTGCATAATAAAATGTCATTATTATTTGGATAGATTGCTATGTGTAAATTTGACATGGACAAATTATTTGCATAGGAATATACTTGGCAAAATGCATCATCATGATGAATTTTATATAAGACTTTACTTATTTATTTAGTTCCTTCATTTACTTATTTTATGCATTCAAACACCACAACATGACATTTTAATATTAATTGCTGCAGAACCAAAATACTAAAATGGCTTCTCTTAATAATTACCAATAAGTATATAGTTTATATTAGTAATATTTACCTTAAAACTTAACTAAGTACTAGGGATACATTAAACTTGTTATAAGATATATAGATTATAAAACCCGTTTGGAATTTTATTTCTTTTCTTAAGAAAAAAAAAATTAGTTGAAAGGTGCTTTTTAAAAAGAGTAGTTAAATTGATTTTAAAAAAAAAACAGATTTGACACTATTTATTAAAAAAATCAATCTTTTAAATGAATTCATTCTATTTTTAGCGCACTCATTTTTTGAATCAAGAAAGTGAGACTTATTTTTTAACATATCATCCATAATAATATATTAAATGTAGGCAAATTCTATTTCTATAATATAATCTGTTAAGACTATAATGTCTTTTTAATATATAGTTTGATATTTTTTGTGAAGAAAAGTTGTAAAATTAGCGCTTTACAAAATATATATAAAAAGAAGAGATGAAAATATGGAGAGTTAAAAGAAACTTTAATTTTTAATTTTACACTTTCCCAATTTTGAAAGAAAACTGTAAATAATATAAAAGTAAAGGAGAAAAGCTAAAATGCAAAATCTAAATTTATTTTCTATTCATCCAATTAAGAGAGCAAAGGATAATAAGTGAGAAAAAAAAGATTATCTTCTTACCTTATCTTCTTCTTTTTTTTTTTCTCTAGGCTCCGTAAATTTTTTTAAATTTTTTTTATTTAAATTCAGTATATATTTTTAATTATATAATATATTAATATATATTTATTAATTTTAAATAATTCGAATTATTTATTAAATAAAAAAATAAAATATTTATATATATATATTACTCTTTAAGCGGCAGTATTATTTTATTAACGTGTTAATAAAATAGTGGGCATGCGTGGTAGGACAAGTCGAAGTTAATGGGTAAAGAATGCATGAGTCAGGAATGACTGAGTTGGTATTTGCCAGCAGGTCTCCGTGGGATTCCGGGTCTACTAAGCTTTTTGACACCTTATTAGGGACTTTCACTCTGGTCAAGTCCATATTTACTTGCCACATGCGTTCTGCAAGAAAATCCCCAGACAGCAGCCAGTCTAATAAATAGCAGATTAGCTTTTCCGTGAATGTGAAAGCTTTTGTGAATTCATCATCACATACTAACCTAACTGCCCTTCCTTTGCGGTTCTACAATTTCAATGTCAAAGCATCCAACTAAAAAAATGGCCTAAACTCCTGATGAAGATTTGCACCTTCCGGGTATGGCAGGCAAATCGAAGCTGCACTGCACATGGTGCCCGTGCCCAGGTCGACGTTACTTCACGACAAGTGACAGTGTCCAAAGCCATGGAACCAGATTACAGCAATCTTTCTTTAGAAAAAGCTCACATGCCACTTGTGCCCCAATCAAAAAAAGATGAAAACATTGAACCTCACTACTACTGCTACTACTATGTAAATATCGTCTAGCTGAAGGGATGCTGCTGCTGGCAGATCGTGAAATGCCCTCCTTCATCTGCAATATTATATATATGGCATGTTGCTTAAATTGCCGGGATATAAACCTTTGCTCACAGCAATAAATGCATAACATGGTAACCATCCGCAGTTAAGATTAGAAAAGAAAAGAATCAAAGATGGCAAAAAATAATAATGCAGGAAAGAAAGCTTGAGGTTAAGAAGAAGATGACCCTCGATCCTAAGCAACTAATAGAGCACAAAGAGAGGCTTGTAAGAAACTTCAACAATAGAAACTGAAAATTGCTGATATATTTTACTATAGTCAATAGTTTCCGATCCATTTACATATGCATCTTGACCAATGAATGAGCAGAACATGACAAGGAGCCTAAAATCTGATACATCCATTCCCCATTTTTCACTGATTAACAATTTTTAGCTCCATAATTTCCAGTTACCATAGTTAATGGCTAACCAGATAGTATAATGTCTTCCTCTGGCCAAAATTATAGAAACATTAACAAGAGCTTGGCCTCTTGAAATATTACTTTTTCAGAAAATGCAGCTATAATTCAGCTGTTTGAAAAAGAAAAAGGGAAATACCATTTATTATTTTCTTTCTCAACTGAGAGTTATATTTTTGTCAACCAAACTCTTTGACCAAAATGAATTCCATTATAAGCACGTAATGTGACCTGTATCAGTCGATCAACTAGATAATAACCACACAAAAAATATGGACTTAATCCGAAGAAACACAGATCATAAATAATCATCAGGACTTGACTCAACGCATGAAGAACATGAAAGGGATTAGCCTGTGGATGAATGGCCTCAAACTCAAAAAGTATTCAGAGCTACACATCAAGTACTATATTATATGAGAATGTCTCCCCTAAATATGCAGCAGCAGTACTGCAACATCACTGACTGACAATGCTAGCAACCATATCAAAGCAATGCTACCTTAATTTTAAGAAATCTGGAAAAAAGGTTTGTGCATTGTCAAAGAAGAAATAACTTTAATAGGATAACCTATGATCCTCAACATTGACGAACAGAGAAAGAATTAGTAACAATTGCAAGGAACTCAGAAGGCAGTGCAAAATGATCCAGTCCCATTATATACCTCATCCAAGTTCCCAGTCCTCCTCCTAGGTGCCTAAACTAGGTCTAGGTGGCAGGCCATACCATTGCCGTTTTGTGTGTATACACTGCCTAAACACAAACAGCCTTTCTGATACCAATAGACATGGATATGAAGTAGCAGAACATCTACTTAATTCTTTTCCTCTTGAACTACTTTATAGTATAGCTTACAACTTGAAGAAAACTGATGGTCTCAAGAGGAGGGGTTAATCAGGGCAAAAATCCAGCCCAACTTCACATAAGATGGTAGAAATATGACATATTATTGACTCTTGGGTTATTCTGAAATAACAACCTTAAGATACACAGCAGCCATGAACCCGGCTGAAACCGTGCATTGTTAATCATTATGCTGGTGAAATTCAAGTTTCAGAAAAATGGTTCTAAAATATGCTCAGCCTAACAAAAGCTAAAATTTAACTATGACAATTTATATGGCTGATACCTAATAGAATATACCAACATGGCATTTCTGAAAGATTAAAATACATGGATTAGTTGAATGATCATTTGAAATAATAGCAATCCCTGTGATGTATATTAACTACAGTCACCAACTGTATATAGAGGAGAGGGAACCCAATTAGATTGTACAAGCATTGTTGATGACAATAAGTTCAGCACATTGCTAACATATACCAAAAGAAACTATTGCCTGCTAGTTTGAAACACCATACAGAATGAAAATACATAAATTTTTACCAAGGAGGATTAGAATCCTCTCTCACAGATGGTGACCTGGAGCCCATGCTTCCATCTCTTCCAAACCTCGAGACACTCCTAACACTCTTTGGAGTACCAATTCCAGGGCTTGATCCTCTGTAACTAGCACGAAGAGATTCGTCAACAGAAGAGGAAGACTTAGAAATTGCATTCCTCATAAACTTCTGTGCAGCAGGAGAAAGTGTGCGCACATTTGGACTAGCACTCCCCCCTCTTCCTGGAGAAGGCAATGGTGGCTTTTGAAACATCTTAGACCTCTCCCTCAATTTACGTGCAGCCTCCCTAGACAACGTATGTGCCTTTACATCTCGTGCAGGTGGATTCAGAATTTTAAAATGAGGTCCATCACCACTACCACCAATATCAATTGGCGTGTCTTCACTCTCCAACCTCAGTGGCGTTCCCTCAATCTCACCCCACGTAATAAATGGAGATTCATCCACCCCTGGAGCTGGTGAAGGTGTCCTAACAAAAGCATATCCATTTTCCGCCTTCTTCCCTGATTCCATATAAAAATTATTCGGAGTCCTCCTCAGGTCCTCCAAGTCATATTTCTTCGCCTTATCCCCATGTCTACCCGATACAGGAAGAGGCGTACCTCCAACTACTGGAGTATAAAGCACTTCAACACTACCATCATCTTTCGGCCTAGAATCTAACATTTTACCATGAAACCGTGTGTTTGACCTATTGATTTCCTTGGTTAAACCCTTCAATCTAACCTCCCTCTCCTCTTCAGTCAACGCAACCTCACCTCTATCAGCCGGGTGATACATCAACAAATTCTTGGCAGTGTAATTCCACCCTTCTAATGTACTTACTGGCTGATCAGACGTACCGTATCCATCTGTAATTCTATCCCTCTTTACATCCTCAATCAATTTAACATCTTCTTTTTCACCTTCTAATAGATGCCCATAAGTCTCCTTTCTTTTCCTATTCACTTTCTCTAATATCTTCGAAAAGCTCTCATTATCCTCACTTGTATACCTTCTAAAAAACTCATCTAAACTCAAAAACTCATCAACAGCATCATCGGCCTCATCATTATTATCACTCTTCTCTTTATCACCAAACATATCCATACGCGGCGTTTTATTACTATTAATAATATCAAATTCATCAAAAGGATTAAGATTGCGCATAAAAGTAGAACCTGGGGTTTGAGTTTGACTTCGATTTCTAGTTTGAGTAGAGCCATCAGAGTTTGAACTATTTACTCTTTTGCCACGGCGTTCGATGATCTTCAATTGTGCGTCTCGTATTTGAATTGGATCTCCGGTTTTTACGGCTTCAAGCCAATCGAGACGGTCACGGAGTTTCGAGATATCGGGGAAGAAGTCACGTTCGATGATTTTCTCGATTGCGGCAACGTAGGTATCCTCGTCCAGCACTCTGGCCCGTTTTCTATGGTTTGATGGTGTGGTGGTGATTGTGGATTTGTTAGAAGTTTGGAGGGCAATTTCGGAATTTGTAGATGGACCTGGAGAGGGAGATGAGAGATGGCGTGGTGAATGACCCGGAGATAGAAGCATGGTGGACAAGAATTAGGGTTAGGGGTTTTGGGAATTTGAATTTCTGGTATTGAGAACAAGATAAATTTTAGGGTTTGAATTCTGCTAAGGATTCCGATCACTTGCTGGTGGTAGTGGCAGTGGCAGTGGCGGTGGCGATTTTAAAGATTATAAAGAGATGGGCGTATTGGCAATGATTAATGAGTGGCAGATTTAGAATTGGAATTTCTCTGTCCTGGTTAGCGTTGGTAAATTCTCATCCACCGCTAAATTTTGATTTGCATCCAACGGCGGTTGACATAAGTAAATTCTATGGAATTCCAATAAAAGCAAAAGGTGCAGATAAATCTAGATGTTTTTCCAAAGTGCAATTAACCTTTAAATTTAAAAGTAAATCAAATTATATTTTTTAAAATTTAAAAAGTAAGACTATTATACCTTAAGAGTTAATTTATTTTTTAATTAATGATAATAGTATTAAATTTTTTTGGTTAAAGTGAAGAAGAAATTATCAATTTATAATTTATGCATAGTAAAATTTAAATATATATAGAAAATATGAATTAATGAGACATATAAAAAATGTGAGTTAAAAAAATTAAAACCTTTATTTTTAGCTCCTAAAATTAAATGAGTTTTGAATTATTACTTAGTGAAATAAATATAGCTTTAAGAATATAATAATTATATTTTAAAATTTTAAGGATGTATTAAGTTATTACGGAGTACTTCAATAAAAAATTAAGAACATTATATGTACCATAATAAAATAATTTAAAATTTTTACTCAATTATTATTTTTTTCGAAAAGAAGGTTTTTATATATAAATAGAATAAAATAAAATATACATTAAAATTTAAATGAGTTATTATTATTCACCAACTAGAGTTGTGGTAATCATTTTACTTTAAATATTCTTAATTAATTTTTTTTTATTCCTTTCTAATAATTCATACATTTATAAATTTGATTTATATAAGTAAATTCATATATAAAATAGTGATTATATACAATAAGTATAAAATATTTATTTAATAAAAATTAATATTTAAATTTTTATATACTATTTGTTTACTCGTACATTGCTGTCATTATTATTATTTCAATTATAAAATCAAATTTATAGATACAATTCAATAAATTATTCAATATTTAATATTTGATTTATAATATTTTAAAAAATAATAGCAAACTAAATATTTTTATTTTAAGAAAAATTATTAGTATAATAATTTAAAATATATTTAAAATATTTATTTATTAATTTTAATATGATATAAATTAATACTATCATTTCTAGAATTGAAAATTATTATATATAATTAAAAATTAATTAATTCATGAATATAATATTTAAAATATTATTTTATATAATTAAAATTATTATCTAATTAAAAATTGATTTATTAATTAATTTAATATTAAAATATAATAATATATTTTTCTAAAATAATTATTATCTAATTAAATTAATTATTATTTAATTATAAAATTAATATTATCTAATTAAAAATTAATTTACTATTAATATATTATTTTTAATATTAAAATTAGTGTTTAATTATAAATATAATTTATTAATAATAAATTAAATAAAAAATTATACATATAAATTTAAATTTTATATGTCAATAATTAAGCACACTTGTTAAAAGAATTTTAAATCTCAAAAATTTATATATATATTAGAAAACTGTATATTAATTATCCATATCCTAAAAAATTATCAATGTTAATAAAATAATTATTACTATTTGTAAAATTTTGATTAGTTATAATAAAATTTAATCATGTAAGCGTAGCTAATCTTATTTTTTATTTTGTAGCGATGAATACGAATATTTAACTATATTTGAATCGTTTTTTATGCTTTTAAGAAAAGCAAAATAAAATGAAAATATGAACCTCTAACATCTCTCGAGAAAGAAGAAGAAAATTGTGTTTTCAATGTTTTTATATTCAATGAATTCCAAATCATGCAAGTTATTCAGAGTAGCTTTAATGCTAAAATTTGGTAATTTAAAAAAGAAAAAGGGCTTATGTAAGGATAAATCAAGGAAAAGTTCAACCACCGATTACAACTTCATCAAGTTAAAATCCCAATCGAACGGCTGATATGAAGACAGGAAGATGATCAAAACAGTAGGCACAGATTCTTTAAACTGTTCCCTCGCCGCATCCAATCATTTCCTCGCGGCTCTTCTTCTCTTCCCTCACTCTCTTTCTCTCTCCTTCTCGTCTCTGATTATGGATTAGACTTTTTTTTTTTCTCTTCTTCTTTAAACTTTCACTTAAATTTTATTTTTTAATTATTATTTTTGTTTTTGTGTTTAACCTTAAAATCGCCAACTTACATTAAAACTAAAACTCAGCACACGCTCGTCTAAATTTCTAGAAGCTTCGATTCGCCGGTTTGGATCCCGAGACCGGCGCGATCTACGGCACTGATTCAGAGTCAAAAATAAAAATAATTCCACCGGTTTCACATGGAAATGAAAGCACCTGATCATCTTATGGTTCTTTTTGGTATTTCAATAGGTATATGGATTGTTGATTCCTTTTTCTTATTATTAATTTTATTGTTTAAGAGAATTAAGTGTGGCTTGATTGATATTTTATGTGTTGATTGATTTGAATTTAGTGTTTATTCATACGGGAATTGAAGTTCTTAGTTATCATGTGCTGGTGTTTGGTTACTGAGAAAATGTGAAGAAATACTAGCTTACCTGAACTGTTACTATTTTAACCATCTGAAAGTGAAGAACCGAAAAATAAAAAAAGAAAGAAAGGAATTCAACTGTTCCTTTTTGTTTGGCTGATCTTCTTTAACCATCTGAAAGTGGAGACAGCACATGTGAAGTGATTTTGATTTCCATTTTTCTGTTTAGATTTCTCATAAGCTGCTTTCATTTCACTTATTTAAGTCCAAAGTTGATGAAATTTATAGACTGGAGATCTAACTAGAGTGTTGTCCGATTAGGGATTTATAATTGCATCATATTCGTAACTAAAATATTTCAGTCATCGCTTGGTCGCTTAATTTTCCATATGTTGTTTGAATTTTTGTTAGCTGGCAAGGCAACTCCAATTATAACTTTTTTTGGGTTCATAACTTGACTTCTTGGATGTCTCCTCAGGTATGAACAACCGGCAGAATGTAGCATTCATTCAAGTTTGAAGTCAATTGCAAGCACTTTAAGTTGATCTGTTTATTTTTCTGCTGTATTTTCCAAACTTCAAATGGTTTCATCAGGGGAACGTACAGATGAAGTTGCTTCTAATAAATTGCAGAAAGGACAGAGCCCAGATAATGAAATTCATGTGTCCCAAAATCAAGAGGAGGTCACTTCTGTAACCCTTGAGAAATCTTTGCAGGATCCTGATGTTTCAGCTGGGGTCCGTATATCGCAGTTAGATAAAGAAGGAAGCATCTCATCTATAATACTGGGTAAAGTCTCACAAACCCCTGGTACTAGCTCCAGTGTCACGCAATCTGGTCCGGAAGAAAGAAGTATTCTGCGTGAAAAAGTAACAGAAGATGGATATCATTGGCGAAAATACGGACAGAAACTTGTTAAAGGAAATGAATTCATAAGGAGCTATTACAAATGCACGCATCCAAATTGTCAAGTTAAAAAGCAATTGGAACGTTCACATAATGGTCAGGTTGTAGATATAGTTTACTTTGGTCCGCATAATCATCCTAAACCTGCAAACAATGTTCCACTAGCCGTAGGCTTTGTTTTATCTGTTGTTGAAGACAGAGCTAGTCAACCTTTATCAACTAGCAAGCAAGGTAAGGGAAAAAGGTCATTGATCTCCAATTTTGGATCTTTATTTATAGATAATATTTTTTAAACCTCATATCAAATATGAATTAACATAATGCAGAAGATCATGTAAATCAGCTACCTAAGTCGAAGAGTAACTCTCAGATTTCAACTGTTGCATCAAGCGAGGATGTGAAAGGTGTGCTATCAGAATCAACTAGGATAAGAGATGAGGTTGATAATGATGATGATCTGCAGTCAAAAAGGCAGTAAGTTAGTCAAGTAACTAAATGCATTTTAACTTTGCTGGTTACTGATGAGCTAACCTCTTTCCATTTTCCCATTTATCAAACAGGAAGAAAGGCAGCCATAATGTTGAACCTACTTCTGTAGATAAGCCAAGTGGTGAACCACGTCTTGTAGTACAAACACTAAGCGAGGTTGATATTGTGAATGATGGTTACCGTTGGCGGAAATATGGGCAGAAATTAGTGAAAGGCAATCCAAATCCAAGGTAAATGTTAATTGGTGACCTGTCAATGCATCACTTATGCAAAGATAAGCACTTGAAATTTGGTTTACACCCGTGTTACACCTCTTCTCATGTGTGTTGATGGCCATATGACCAGAGAAGTCTGCTTACATGATTTTATGCAGAGACTGCAAACTCGTATTTGAAGCTATATAATATTTGAGCACTACGCTTACTTCAGTTCCACCCTTGTGTCATGTAGGAGCTACTACAGGTGCTCAAGTCCTGGATGCCCTGTTAAAAAACATGTAGAGAGGGCATCTCATGACTCGAAAGTGGTTATAACCAGTTATGAAGGAGAACACGATCATGAGATGCCTCCTTCGAGGACAGTAACTCATAATCCAACTGGTGTTAACATTTATACAACTGCTGTCCATAGCGGTGAGCTGGGTGCTAAGTCAGGGGGAAGCAATGGGGTTGTTCATAATTTGGGTTCAAGTAGGAACTCAAAGGAGCAACCTAGTGAGTCAAGAAATAAATTTAAAGGAAGTCATGTCAGTGGCTCCGAAATCGTCATCTTTTCAGGTTCAGGTCAAGACAACAAATTAAATCAGTTGCAAAATGGCAAATCAATTGCCACAGAAGGAAGTGATACTGCCGGCATGGACAAACATACAGTTGTCAATACCAGTTCGGTCCCTCAGGGCAGATCAAATGAGCAACACGACGGTGAATCAAGAACTGAACCAAAAGTGAACTATTCTGCTTGTAGTGTTCGTACCATTACTCCAAATGCTGAGAGTAATCCAAATGAGAAACACATACCAAATGCTGAGCCTGTCCAAAGCTAATTTAAATAGATGGATTTGTAGATGGGAAACTACATTAAGCTATGTAAATTATTACAATTGATCAAATAATGCTTAACAGATGTATAGGTTCTTAAAGATAGCTAATAGTAGTATATAACAATTTCATTTTTGACAGGATCGTTTTAACCATCAATTGCTTGTCCTGTTCTCTGGTAGTTTATTCTTGTATATCTTTTTCTAATTGGAAAGATGATTCCAAGCTTGTAATATGATATTCTTCCTCTTATATACAAGGGAATGTTTGTGCAATGCAAATTCTATTTGTGCACTATTTATTGCACATTCCATATGTGCACCTCTTTTACTGGAGAATGCATATTTAAACACCTTTTTTATTTGCAGAATGCATATCTAAACACTTGAAATTTGGTCTTCTAGTCACTTTAATTTTTATTTTAATTTAATGAACATTTGAACTTTATTTTTATAGTCTTATAAATACTTTTAATTTTCGGTTTAATATAACAAATATCTGAATTTTATTTTCTAATAATATTTAAATATTTATAAATTATATACGCGAACATATTGAATGAGATTATATATTAAAATATGTTTAAGTATCGTAAAAAAATAAATTAAAATGTCCATTAGGTTATATTATGTAAAAAATTAAGATGTTAAAAATGAGTAAATGGACAAAATTCGTATGCCCAAATGTACATTTGACTGTTCTCATTTATGGTTGGTAGATATGACAGGAAGGCTTATAGAATTTTTAAACTGACATTTTTAGATATGACTTGTTGAGAGTGATGATTTTCAAAGCATCACCTGTTCGCCTTTCTGATGTAAAACCAATGACGACGAATTAATCCTATCATGAATACCTTATTCGAGAGACAAAATTCGCAGGTTCATGATTCAAATACTTCATTCCATGGCTGAATACAAAATGGATTGACGTGTTATATTTCCTTGGTTATCTTCAGACCAATTCAGCTAGAAATATATTCCTGCGTTTCATTAGGAAATTTGAACGGCAAGAGGATGACACAACACTTAATTCTCTAAGAATGTGAATTATTCTGACCATGTAAAAGCACCAAAAGTCTGTTCTCTCTATAAACCAGACAAAGCAGAAGGTTCAAAGCCATTGCAATGGTGGCCTCAAAGCAGATGGCCATCTTTCCACATATTAAGAGAATCACACGACAGAGGACTCTACCTTGCACCTAATAAGACAAAAAACAAACAAACAAATGAAAAGGGTATAAGACAAAAAATGAATAAAACCCCGAAAATAGTCGAGGTTCTACCTCGACTGCCTGACCAATTCCAAAACAAGGGTGAATAGATACCAAGGTTTCATTTCCATGCACAAGATGCCACCAAATCTCTGTTCATCCAACCAAGATATAGAGCTCCATCTCTCTCTTCGAGTCTATACTTATAGCAATAGTTCTCTAGCAGAATTTTGATAGTGGAATTTACCAAGGAACTTAAAGGGTATGGTGTGAACCCTGCCATTCTGAACCGTGACCTCCATTTCCCAAGAAGTTCATGTCTCTCCACCCTCTCAGTCCCCTCACATGCTATTATGTTAACAACATCCCTTGCCAGGCAATGCTGCTCGACGTTGATCCGCTCCTTATGCTCTCTTGAGAGAGTTACATCAATTGATTCAAACATTGCTGTATAATAATTTAGTGTCTCTAGGAACCGAGGGAAGAATGCAGCTGTATTCGTGTTTGATTCCTGCTCAACAAGGGTTACCACCTTTGGAGACAGGCTCTTAACCAGCCTCAGCAGCCTGTCCCGATGGTTCTGAGTGCTGACACTTTCATCAGGCAAGTGGTGGAGCATAAATGCAAAATTCACGGCTAGAGCCTCCCCAGGCTCAACACCGAGGTTCTTTATATGAACTTCAGAATTTGGCATGGCAGCAGCATGAAACTCAAATGGCACCTTAACTGATTCAGCAAGCTTTGCTAGCCTCTTCCCCACAATATTTGGTCCTCCTCCACGGGCATATGCAGATGTAGAGTCATCAATGCCTGTAATACGAATGCGGGGTGGCCCACCAGGTCTGGCAGCGAATGCCTGGATTAAAGTAACCCATTGACTCCCCTGACCAATTTGGAAATCAATGATGTGCACCTTGTTTTCATCCTTCATGGCTTCTGCAATGGCACCATTTGCAGACATGTATCCAAATTTGAAATAGGGACAGACCTCATAAAGAATGTGCATGTAAGATAGCAGATCAGCACTGGCTGGTTCTTTGCATCTCAAAGATTTGTAAATGGAGCTCCCTGAGGAGGCAAGTCGGGCAACTAGCCCTTCCAACATGTATGCACCCAATCTTTGAATTGGTTCACCAGAAACCGACACTATCTGTCGCAATTCATCCATCAACCATTGTGCCATTAACAGATCGTTATCTGACACTGCTTTTGCACAAGCAATAAGAACATGTTTTAGGTCTCCTCTAGAAATTGCCTCCATCATTTGTCTCCAAATATCCATCTCTGGCGACTTGATGCTTGACCCATTCTGAAAATTGCTCTCAATGCTCTCCATAAATCCATAATCAGGACCCAACAAATCAGTTTCTAATTCTCTCAACTTGCTCCGAAAGTCATTGACATCATCTGTTATGCATGAACCACTTATTGGAGAGCCATAGTTATTGTCAGGAGAATGGTGTAGATCAGGTGGGTATGACTGAGACTCTTGCTGTGACACAGGACTTCCATTGGGTGAGAGACTGACGGTTGATGGAGAGTTGTAAATAGGATAACTGCCATTTGCTGAAGATGACTCCAAGGTGCAGTACTGATCACGAGCATTTGGAATGGATAAATGTGTTCTTTGGCTGCTGCCATTGTAGCGTAGCTGGTGGTCCAAAGTTTGGAACTGAGGCATGCAGTAGGCCTCAAATTCCTGCATTGGCTGATTGTACAATTTGCTAGACATGCATCTACTTCTGTATTGTTGTGATGATTGCATTGAACACGATCAGTTTGCCCGGTGCTGCTTTAGCAACAAGGAGCAATTTTTTCTAGCAGGAATATTCTCAGAACTTAACTTACAATCTAACTGCAATAATGCAGCAAACAATCAGTGAGCTTCAGTTTTCATGGCGGCTCTAGGATGCTCTCTGAAAAATCAGCTAAATGATCTTTACAGAAACAACAGAACTAGATCAAAATAAAAGTGGCAGCTCCAAGATCATTTACCAAGATTTCCAGATGAGTCACTTGCGATCTACCAACACATTCTGCAACAGCAAGATCAGCAATAGTAAGTTAAGAAAGCAAGAGAGGAAAAGAAAATCATACTTCAGCAAATTCAGTCATAAAACATAAAAATCAAATTCCTCTTCTCCCAAACTAAAATCTATAACTTCGAACATGAATAATGGTAGAATATAAGCTTATATCAGGGTAATCATTTCGCAGTAATCCACTTTCTCGGTACAAGAAAAGAATAGAAAACTTTAACAATCCAGGGATCAGACCCCTAATGTTCCTAACTAGGCAAAAGTTCCAAAATATGAATCCTAGAAGACAAAGGTTCTTTATCTTTTTCTCCCTAAATTGCATAAATAACACATGCCATATATACAATTTGTTACCTAAAACTTTCAACTCCCATTCCTGGGTTATGTAAATAGAAATGCTCAAAAGTAAGGCATTGAGTGTATAATATTCTTTGATAATATAATAATAAACAACGTTTGTACCTTATCCAATCTATTTCATACAAATGGGATCATACAAAAACTCATGGGCACTTTCCCGTAGCCTCCTACAACATACACACAAACATAAACATTGTATCATTCTCTTCTTTCCTCTTAAAATTCCTTTCCGCATCATATAGCTTCTTTATTTTATTTTTTTCTCTTTTGTTCTTGTTTCTTTTTGCAATTTTTGAATTAAAGAATAACTACACCATATTTCACATTATTTTATATTACACAAAAAAAAACTGTATCTATCATGGCAGTCAAGGCTAGAAAGCAACCTCATTATCAAAAGCAACCATGAAAGCCAACTCCAAAAACAAAAATAAATTCTCAGTATACTAAACCAGATCATATAAGAGCTTGAAAAAATTTTAGTTCCTTAAAACACCAACTCATCCCAAGAGAACCAATTACTATCCACAGACAATAAGAATCCAGGTTTAAAAAACACATACACAAAAAGACATGTACAATAAAGAGTAAAAAAGAAATTGTGCACCAATTTCATTTCTAGAAATAAACACCAAAGTCTATCATGAATAAGCATATACACCAAGAGACTGCCAATTCCAAAATGAGAGTACATTTTTAGGATGAAACCAAAACAAAACTTTCAAATTCACATTATAAATTGTAATTGACACAATCGATAATATCAATTCTTTGCCCAGAAAGGGAAAAAAAACAAAAAAAGAAAAACAAAACTAGGAAACAGATCCACCACCAACCCATTTCTTTCATTTCTCCGTAGTCCATGGAAATTGATTTTTTTTTTTCTCTCAAGAAGTAACAAACTTAAACACTGACTAAATTTTACTGAAAACAGAGAAATTTCAAGACCAAATGAGAAAAAAAAAAAAGATAGGATCTTTTTTCTCCGTTGCTAGAAGAATTTCACTGGTATAACATATTGACATACCCACCTTTTTGGTAATTCACTGCAAAATAGAGCGTGAGAGAGAAAGAAACAGAGAGAGAGAGAGAGAGAAAACATGTCAAGACTTGAAAGAGAAGAAGAAGCAGAGCAAGAGCAGAGCAGACCAGAGTATTATAGCATAAGAAATTAAAGATTGATTTTAAGAAAATAATAGTGATTAAATATTAAGCAATAATCCTTTATGGTAAAACTACAATTTCACCACTAAACAAGCTGTTAGCTGTCGAATGGAATCTGGTTCCCATTTAATTGACCAGAATACCCTCCATTCCTAAAACAGTACACTATTACATGGTAATTATGATTTAGAATTACATTTGTGACTAATTAATTTTATAAATACGAAAATTTAAAATTAGCGAGATTTGAATTTTACAATCTCTAAAATATTAGAATTTTGATTTAAGAAAATAAGTATTAAAATCTTAATTTTAATACGCTTTTAACTCTAAATTAAATTGTGAGCAATGAAGTTTCACTTATCCATCAATCAGAGAAATAATGAAAAATAATTAGATATTTCACAACTTAAACTTTATTTTTTTATTTTTTTATATAATTAAAATATAAAATTATCTATTTATTTATTCATTAGTTTTTGTTATAAAGATGACTCTTTTACAAAGGACTTAGGGAAGAATCTTAAGTTTTTCAAATAGTAAATACAATTAGGTATTAAGTTAGAAAAAAGAAAGACAAAATTACAGAGTCCGAAGAGTTATTATTATTTTGAAATAATATAAAATTAATAGTTTATATGTTGTACATTATTATTATTATTTTAATAATAAGAAATAAATTTATAAATATTATTTAATATACATAAATTAATATTATTAATATTATTGATATTATTATTTTTTAAAATTAAAAATTATTATATAATTAAAAATTAATTTATTATTGAATATAATATTAAAAATATTTTTATTTAATTAAAAACTAATTTTTAATTAATATAATATTAAATATAATTAATATGTTATTTTTTAAATTAATTATTATCTAATTAAAAATTAATCTATTATTAATAATATTACTCTTTAGAATTAGAATCAGTATTTAATTAGAAATATAACTTATTAATTAATAAATTAATAAAAAATTATAAAATTACTATAAGCTTGAGTCTCATGAGTTAAAATAAAAATTTTATATGTCAAAAATTAAGCACACATATAAAAAAAAATTAGGTTTCATAAATTAATATATACTAGTTCGTTTACCTATGCATTGCACGGCCATTATTATCATTTCAATTATAAAATCAAGTTTATAAATCCAATGTAATAAATTTTTTAATTTTTAATATTAATTTATAATATTTTAGAAAATAATAGGAAACTAATTATCTTTTAAATATTTTTAATTTTTAAAAAAATTTATTGATGCAATAAAAATTTAAGATATTTATTTACTAATTCTAGTATTATATAAATAAATATAATTGATATTATTATTTTTTAGGATTAATAAATTATTATATGACTAAAAATTAATTTATTAGTATATTATTTCTTACAATTAGAAATAATGTTTAATTAGGAGTGTAATTTATTAATAATAAATTAATAAAAAAATTATAAAATTACACGTAAGTTTGAATCTCGTATATTAAAAGTAGGTATATATGTTAAGACAATAATTATATATATTAAAAATTAAGCACACATTTTAAAAAGAAATTAAATTTTTCAAAATTAATATATATATATGTATATGGATTTCTGAAGGTTGACGTAGGAACCATACAAATTCCAAACATTGCTTCTTTCTTATTACATTTGTCTTTCTTATTTTGGTTTTGACAAAGAAATTATGTTTCTCTTTTATCTCCAAACCAATAATAGGAAATATTTTGTCTTATGTTCTAATTTGATGCTGCATCCACTTCAAATCTATTACTTGACGCCAATTTTGTAATCTTCTACTTTTTGGCACTAAATATTGGATTTCCGATCTCATATTTTATTTTATATATTTTTTAAATTCTAATTATTACTTTTGTAATGCAAATGAATTTCTTAAAAATGAATTTGAATAATAATAATTTATAAAAATAAAATAATATTATATTAAATTAAAAAATTTCAAACCTACTTTTTAAACACTAAATAGCAATTCTAAAATACATTAATCAAATCTATCATTCTGTAAAAGTGAGCGACTCATAGAAATTATATATTTTATTGAAATCTAAACTCTCATGCTAACTTTTAAATGAGCTGAAAGCATTTTATAATAATATAATAAATATATGTTTATTTCCTTAACTGGCTAAATAATAGAATAGCCATTTCAAAATTTAATTTCTGTAAACATTATTATTTTAGGTAAAATTCATTGTTAAGCTCTTAATCTTTTTATTTTATTATATTGCTGTTGAAAATTTTATTTTATTTTATCAAATTTTTATTTTTAGTTTCATTACAAAAATTAATATTTTATAAAAAAAATTATTCTATTTAATTTTTTTTAATTTAATTAAAGATTATTATATCCTCAATAAACATAAAAATAAAAGTAAAAAACTCAATAAAATAAAATAAAAATTAAAGAGTTTAATAAAAAAACTCAAAAACTTAAAAGTACATTTTATACATATTTAATATGTACATGTAATACTTATTTGTAGTTTTTTAATAATAATTAACCCAAAATCATAAAGCAAAAAATGAAGTAAAAATCATTTAAAAAATAGTTATTCTATTTCACAACTATTTTATTCCATAAACTAAATATCACCTAAAAGTTCTTTGTTTAAATACATTAAAAAAAAAAGTGTCAGACGATCTTTGGTTTATGAAAAAAAACTTGTAATTTAATTTTTTATTTAAAAAAATATGCAAAAAGCAACAAAGTGTGGACTATATAATACTAATAGAATAGAATCATCATAAGAAAAAAAATTAAGAAAAAAAAACTCATTTAATATAAAAAAAAAAAATTGAAACTTGAGATTTTTCATTTTTAAGCTTTTACTATTTGTATTAAAACTCAACTTCTTTGCACAATTGAAAATATGTGCAAAGATAATAATTATATAAAGGTTAATGGAGATTAAATTCATGCAATTTGGATCATAGGCTTGTACTTTAAATTTATTATAAAAATCTAGAATATGCTTTTCATTTTATTTTATTTTATTTTATACGGCTAATCACAAATGTTGAAATCGCTAAAAGTGATAAAAATTCTGGCTAATTAAAAATATTAAAGAATGATTATCAAGTAAGCATCGATTTCTTCAAAATGACTTTATTTTTAATAATTGAGACATCGAAACGATTTCTTTATTTTAGTATGTTACTGGAAATTTTAGTATGCATTATAATTTCTTTTCTTAGTTTTTTTTTTTTTTTTACAATTAAGTCTAATAAAATAAGTAGGACCCATAGATAAAAGCGATTACTCTTTCTTATTCTTATTTTTCTTCTTTAAATTCTTTATAAATCTTAAAAATTTAATTCTATTTCTTTGTTAATTTTTATGTAGACTACTAATGGTGAATATATATATATATATTATTTCTTTCTTTCAATTTTTCTGTTTTAGTTTACCTATTTTTTGTGATATTTAGATTTTTATTATTTTTTATATCATTTTGAGTGAAAATGTAGGAATCTTTCTATAGAAATTTTGCTCATGTGTATGGAAACTTTTCAATATTCTTTTTCGGAAGTATTAGAAAGATTATTGATGATATTTGTATAATGAAACTCATTCAAAGACCAAATATATATCGAGCAAAATGATTATTTATCCATTAACATGATTGAAGAACATTAAAAACAGTTATTTATTTTTAAATAAACATTCATTTTATATATTTTTGAATGTAATTATTACTTTTATTTTTATTTTTAAAATGTATTTTTAAAATATTATCAATAGAAGGTTTATGTTTTTCTCTCAAAAAAAAATAGAAATAATATTCTGATAAATAAAGTAAAAATAGTGTAAATTGTTCTATTTATATGCTAATATCTTTACATATCTTTTTCAAAACACATTATAAAAATAAAGTCCAAAATTGATTAACTATTACTTTTTTGTTTAAATATCAAAGAACGAATGAGAAAAGAAAAATCAAATATTGCAATTTGATATAGATTTAAGGACAATAATTCTTATGGAAGTTAATGTTGTAATTTCGGTTCAAATTAAAGGATACTTTGGACGAAACAAAAGGTTATATAAGATAAAGAGATGAGAAATTAAGACCTTACATTCAAGAGAAGGACGCATACCCATGTCTCATCCACCATTTGATTTGCTTATTAAATATCAGCCAGTCATCTAGGTGACTTGTTACCTGAAGTATCGGTTATAATTAAGAAAATTAAACAATTAAAGATTATTTATAAAATAACCGATTTTGTTAAGAGTATATTATTATTCTACCGTAATCAAATTTATTTGTAAATTATAGACCTGCATTGGTATTATCTTAATTGATTTAGTAATTTTTATTTTTTCTGAATATAAAAAAATACTGTAAAAAAAAGTCAATATGTTATAAATTACTAATAGAGATATTTATTTATTTACACTCGATATAAAGATAAAAATTTATACGAAATATATAAAAAAATTTAAATATGAAACTTTTTATTCTTAAAAGTAAATGTTCATACTATTTGAACTAACCGTCAAGTGATTATTTTACTAATTAATTAAATAGTAAATATATAACAGTATAAATAAATATTATATAAGTAAATGTCATAATTAGTATATCATTAATTAAATATGAGATATAATAGAAATTTTTAATAAGTAAAATTAACTAAATATGAAATATATCTTTTACTAATTCAATATTTAATTTTATTAATAAGTTAAAAAATTTAAAACAGTATTAGTTGTTATAGATTTTTTACATACTATATATTTATAAAATCAGTTAAATTAATTAATTTTTTCACACACTAAAAGTAAATTATTTAAGTAATCGAATCTTTAATACTAAATCATCTTATGAAATATTTTTAAAGTTTACGAGGCATCATAAAAATTAAATTTTTTATTGGATATATGTTTAATATAATTTGGTTTTTATTCACTTGAATTTTTTTATAATAAAAAATAAAATAGTTAATAAATTTAATATAATAAATACTGTTAATATATAATTGCATAATTTCTTAAATTATAACTGGTTCATTTAGATTTTACTTTTAAAAAATTATTAAGCCATTTATATCTATAACTACATTAGTTGAGTTAAAATTTAAATTTTAAAATAATTGAACACAATATTCTCATAATTTAAATTAATTTTACACTAACACTAATAATTTGTCATTAATAAATTGATATATTATTAACCAAAATTGAAATTTTATTTCTCCAAGCATTTCATATGTTTATCTTCTTCAATAGTCAACATCTATACATCTGTTTATTTTTAAAAACTTAAAGTTTTTGATGTTAGCTAAAATATAATTTTAATAGTATTTTATTAGATAGATTTAATATTGATTTTATTAATCTTAACTAATTAATTTTTTTAATAATATTAATGATTCAGTTTTTAGTGATATGAAAAGTCTAAATAGTTTATAGAAAAATATAGATTTATCATATATATTTACTTTACTGGTCCTATCTTAATTATAACTTTTATAAAATAATTTATATTCTATATTTATATCTGCAATTGTTCTTGATAATTAAATTCTATATTTATAAATTAAATTATAGTTGAAATTGATTATTTAATATTTTTTAAGTAGCTAGACTTAATAGACAATTAATTTCTATTTAAATACTTCTAATCCATTAAGTTAAAATAGAAACACTTTTCTTTTATATAACTGTAATTAGACTTGCAAATAATAAAATATTTATTAAATCCAAACTTAATGAATATTGAAATTTAATATAATTTCATAAGATAATAGAATCTAAATCCACTCCGATGACTAATTGAACATGTCTAGAATTATTATATTATAAAATTTAAATAATTAAATATTTATAATTTTTTTCTTTTAAGAACAAAAATCTTAAATTTTTTATTGATTTCGAAATCAATTTCTTTTGCTATTAGTTAATACATGACATATTAGTTTTTTTTTTTTTTTCATTTCTTTCCCTCTTGCGCGCACACACACTTGTATAAATACACATTTGCTTTTTTACATTTAAATACATTTGGTATTCAACATATTAAATTTGATATTTAATTTTCCTGCTACTTTTTTTTTCTTAATAGAATTCTAGTTGTTTTTTATTTTTAATATTGTAATATCCTATTTCTATATGAATTTTATTATGATATTGCTTATATATTATCTTTTTTATTAATTTAGTAAAAGTAATTTTTATAATCTTGCAGTGTCCTACTTCTATATAAATTTTATCCTTATATTATTATTATCTATTATTTTTTATATTAAATTAATAAAAAATTAAATTGATCAATTTTACAACACTAATTATAAGACTCTTTTAATAAATTTATTCATTTTTCTCTCTTTTTGCACTTTTATATATGTTATAATATTCATTTTCTACTCACTAGAATTTCAATAATAGTAGATGAGTTTCAAGTCTACCTATAATTTTTTTTAGTGCTCCTAAGAAATCTAAATAATATTATGCTAGTAACATTCTTACAGTTTCAATATATATAATCAAATTTTTTTATGATGAACAACTTCTTTGGGATAAAAAAAGTCTAATCATTTGATTAAACTTACATCCTCATAACTTCAAATTGTATTCTGTGAAATTGCAAATAGTTTTAAGGAAAACCTTATTGCTTGCTAATAATGTTATAGTAATTATAAATTATAATTAGAGATAATTTTTTAATATTCTTAAAGTATGATATATTAGTTATTTATTTATGTATTGTACGTATTTTATTATTATTTTAATTATAAAAAATTAAATTTATAAAAATCTAACGAATTTTTATTTTTAATAGTAATTTATAATATTTTAAAAAATAATAATAAACTCACTATTTTTTAGATATTTTTAAATTCATTAATATAAAAATTATATTAATTAATTTTGATAATATATAAATTAATACTCAATGTAATTAAAATATAATTAATATATTATTTTTTAAAATATTTATTATCTAATTAATTATTATTCAACTAAAAACTAATTTATTATTGATATTTTTTTTAATTAGATTCAGTATTTAATTGAGAATCTAACTTATTAATCAATAAATTAATATAAAAAATTATAAAATTATACATAAATTTTAATTTTTACATGTCAAAATAAAAATTTCATGTATTAAAAATTAAACACATATATTAAAAATAATTTAAATTTCAGAGGTTGGTATATATATATATAAATTAAGTAATTTTGTAATTAGTATTTTTGGTTTAACTGACTTTAATCGATAAAATAAAATGCAAGAAAATAATATTTTAATAGAAATATTATAGAAAATTAAAGAAGAAAAAGTAACCGGCTGAGTTAGGTAAACGTGTTGCCTCTCAAATGATAAGAGAGGCAACGTGGCATGCGTAGTGGAGAATCTCAGAAAGCGAAATGGATGACGTGGGGAGTAGTGCCTTCCACTTCAGCTAACAACAATTGCCTTTTCTTTTTGTCCTTTTCAGAGTTACGAAATCATTTTTCTTTTGAAGGGCAGAGTCATGAAATCATAAATTCTAGAATTTTGTAATTATCCCCAAATATAAAAATATTGTACTATTAGATTTTGTTCGATTTATGCAGCAAATTGGCCCCTCAACTATCAAGCAAGGTTCGAATCTACCAAAATTAACTCTTTAGCCCAATTACCCTTTATTATTAAGAAATTAGCTTATATGCCCCCTAATTAGCTCTCAGCTTCACGCGTGCATAGAACGCACACTTTTAATAATAAAATAATAAGAAATAAAATTTTAATTTAATTAAATAATAAAAAATTCAAAAAATAGAAATTAAATTTATTTACCAATTGAAACCTAACTACGTTACTTTTCTTTCCTCCTTTCTTGAAATTACAATTATTTTTATCGAGTAGTTGCAGGAACGACAAGATATAAGTTGAAATTAAGGAACAAGAAGTAACTAGAGTTGTAATTGAAACCTCTTCTTTTATAGGATTTTCGCCAAGTAGTCGTAGATTCTTTGCTGGAGAAAGAAACAACGATCGTGAAAGTAAGGAAAAAGAACACGCCTGAGCAATCTTCAAAACCTCAATAATCTTAGCAAAATAATGCAACAAAACAACAAGAGCAGTCCATGAGAATCAGCAATTGAACCAATTACCATGAGTTTTAAATCTACTCCATCTGCACACCAAACAATCCCATAAACAAAATTGCTGCAGGAGGCGCTTCCATCCCTTCTACCTCCTCCATCTCTTACTTCGCTTCTGCAGCTGCTTTTACACCTATATCTAAGTAAGGAGACAACAACTTTTGTGGTTCCGATACCTTAGAAACCAGTGTCAACAATTGTATATGCAATGAGGATTGCCCAAATAGTCCATTAAAACTCATTATCTTCAAAGATTCTTCTTTTGCGGGTTTCATTCCAATATTAAAAAAAAAATCTAAATAGACCACTCCCTTTTGCTTCTTTCTTTTACTGACTTTCAGTCCCTCTAGAGCTCAAATTTAGAGGGAGAAACAGAAGAGAACCACTTTTGATTTGTGTTGTTTGGTTAATCACTGTAAATATGTCCTTATTTATTTATTTTTTTAATAATTTGTGTTGTTTGGTTAATCACTGTAAATATATTTTCCTATTTTTTATTTTCTTTTCCTTTTTTATTCAAAAGAAAAAGAAAATAGGAGAGAGGGAGAGGGAGAGGGAGAGGGAAATGTCAAGTCTTGCCCGCGATTCTATGCATTTTCTTCTAGATTATTTTATTTTTTATTACTTATTAGATCTTTTAACTCGACTGGACGTGCGCGTTTTATGCACGCGTAAAGCTGGGAGCTGATTAGGAGGCATATAGACTACTTTTGCAATAATAAAGGATAATTCCACCATTGAATTAACTTTGGGTAGATTTGAACCTCACTTAATAGTTCAGGAGCTAATTTGCTATTTAAATCAATTTTGTTTGGTAAATAAAAGTTCAGTTTGAAACCACTGCCTTGTTACTTTGGCCCTTTTGAAGTTGAGTAAATTTTAGGAATAACTCATGTCTAGCTCCATCTATTTTTGTTATTATTGAGTTTAAATCTTTGTACTTTTATTTCATTATATTGTATTTTTATATTTTTAGTTTATAAAATTAAATTTATATTAATTTATTGTGCAAGAAATGATATTGATCCTTATATTTTTAATTTTATTTTTTAAATTCTTAAATTTTAATTTTTAACCAATTAATTCTTAATTATTTTTTAAGTTTTTTATTTAACACTAAAATTATTTATTATTTCACCATTTGACAACTTGAAATATTATATGATTTCTTTTAAACAAAGAAAGATATATGGTTACAAATCGTGATAAATAAATGAATCTCAATATTAAAAAGTCTCGACATGTGAAGATTCAACTATTTTTATTCTGATAAATCATTATTATCAAGTTGCTCGTGTTCGATAACATGAGTTTTAGAGTTTAACAACTTATAATTCTATTATTTGACTGTTAAATCACGATTTGAGAAGTTATTAATTTAATGAGATTAATTTAATAGTCCAACAATGATATTTTGAATTATTAAATTCTAAATTTATATTATCAAACACAATAAACATGATAATGACGACTGATCGGAATGAAAATAGCTAAATCTTTATCAATCGATATATTTTAATGGTGAAATATTTCTTTTCATCATAATTTTAACTATATACCTTTTCTTTTATCTAAAAAAACTACATACTCCAATCTATCAAATAGTGAAACCACAATATTATTTTTAATATTTATTCCAATTAATTTAAATATTAGTTTAATAATTTAAAATTTTGACTAAGTTATATCCTTTATTAAGAAATAAAAATAAAAGTTCCTTTGTGAGTTATATAACAATAAATTTTTTTATAAATTATGTGTTATATTGAATCAAATTCTATCATAATATATATGAATTAAAAATATTTTATTTGATCATTATTGTGTATATATTTAATTAGTAGATATTTTATTTGACTAAATTCTAATTGAATATTTTTATAATTAAATAAGTGCTTATTAATATATATATATAGATATATATATATAGAATCTATTTTTATAATTATCTCTTTATAATAACTTATATCTCTTTTTCTATTAATGAATTTTTTAATTAATACAACTAATTTAATCTAACAAATTACAGTTTTAATTTAAATAGATTAATATTAAATGGTATCATTCTAATTAAACTAATAGCTTATTATTAATTCATAGAAAATATATAATTTAAATCTAAATTAAAAATAATTTCTTATTATTCTTATAAATTGAGAATTTAAATAATTATTTGCAGGGTTAATGCCACCAAAATAAAATATATAAAGATATCATGTTATGAAAATAAAAATATAAAAATTCAATCTCAAAAAAGTAGAAATACAAAAGGTTAGCACAAAAGATTTAAATTTTTTTCTACGTGTAATTATAACGCATATAATACATGCTCTTGACTGTTTTTCTTAAAAAAAATTAAATCTGTAAATAAAAATCTGAACTCAATAACACAAAATAAAGATGTAAGAACTCAAATCTAAAAATAATAAAAATATAAAAAAAATGAGTTATTCCTAAATTTTATCTACATCATATATATTAGAACTAATATAACAATGATATATATGATTATTAGTAAGATATATATTTAAATATTTAGATATTTATTATTTAATAATATAAAATTTTAATTTTAATTTAATTTTATAAATATTTGAATTTGATTTTTAAATTTTTAGAATTAATATAAAATGATATATATAAATATTGGCAAGATATATATTTAAATATTTATCATTTAATATTTATTTTAATTCTAAAAATATTTAAATTTTTTAACTTTTTAAATAATTTTATAAAAGAAGTTGCAAATAATAATCCACACGGGCACAAATTGCCCAGGTGTTACCACTTAGAATATGACATTTTTAGATAATCGAATGAGATAAATAATTAAATAAATAATAATGCTGTTTCCTTGTCCCCTCCAAAGAGTGAGTGCATCTTATGACCCACTCTCCCTCGTCTTTATTCACCTTCCTCAAAGCCCAAACTAGTAATTTTTTATTAATTTTTTACAGTTATTATTATTATTTAATTATAAAATTAAATTAATAAATATAATTTAATGAAATTTTTAATATTTAATATTAATTATAATATTTTAATAAATAAATAAATTACTTTTTAAAATTATTATTTTTAAAATTTTATTAATATAAAATATAAAAATTATCTTACCAAAAAATTAAGTTTTAATGAACAAATTAGACCTTGAAAAATATCTAATGTCTAAAATGACACTATAATCATTTGTAGTAATATATATATGTTTAAGGATAATTAAGGATGGTAGTTTAAACTAATAAAATAGTTAAAAGGGAAAAGGCCAAAAAAAGATCATCCCCTATAATTACCTTAACAAAATCAAGTAGGCACTTGCAAAAGAATCATCATGGCATATGTTTATAATGAACTCCTTTTTACCAAATGCTAATTAGTGAACATAGTCTTTTATGTATGCCCCGTGCAAAGCTTAATTATCATTGGAAACTGCTCAATAAAGAACCCATTGCTAAAGCATAAGTAAATGCTTTTTTCTTCATATATATATATAAAAGCATAAGTAAATGCTTAATGTTATAATAATTTGGTGAATTTCTCCCGGGACAAAAAATAGAATTTAATTGCCACTTAAACTCTGGTATTATCGAAGGATATAATATATACAATTTTCCACACCTTTTTTGAAAAGGTGTTTACTTGGATAAATAGTGGATCCTCTTATATTTAATATTTATATTTTTATTAATTAATAAGTTTTTAAGAAACAAACATAATCAATAAACTTATTATTTAATGAATAAAAATTTAATAGCAATCTCTTATAATTAATAATTATTAGAGATGATATTTCAAGAACAATTACAATATGAGGAAGTAAAAATAATTCAATTAATTTTTATATAGAATAATAATAAAAATACCTTCTATAGTAATATACATTTCTTTTATAATCGCTTATTGAACTGAAAATTATATATTTAACTAGAATATAAATTCGTTTTTATATAATAATTTATTGATTCTAAATTTATGTAACTCAATATATCTTGAATATATTAATACGTTATTATTTTAAATTTTTCAATATTATAAATTCAATAAATCCCTAGTTATAAAAGATTGTACGAGTGTATTGATGGCTATTTAAAGTTTAAAAACCTTACCTGCCCCTATTTCTACCAAAAATGCTTACACTGAAAGGGCCAAATACTAATAGCTTGGCTTCTTCTATATCATCTATTTCCGAAGAACTGGTTCTTGGAAATTCAAAAATTTCTAAGTTTGAGTGAAATTTGCCCTTCTACGTTTGCTTCATAAAAAGAAAATAGTTCAGATTCATTGATTCTTCAGACTCTGCCGGCCAAAAATTCAAATCCTTCCCGATTTACCATAAAATTAAGAGCAAAACGACAAGGCTTAAGTATCATCCAACTCCAAAACCCAAAAAAAAAGAAAAGAAAAGAAAAAGAAGCAACTTACCAACAATGGGTTGGTCCATACAAAGAAACTGCGCATGTCAGATGCAATGAGAATTAAGGCGCAAACAAATTTTCTAAATTACTACTAATATTACGAAATTCAATGAAAGAAATGGACAAAAAGAAGAGAAAGAAAAGGAAAGAGGAAATGCCATAATGAAACATTGACTTTTAATTACATGCAAACAGAACTGGCAACCTCACTGTCGTTTTGCCGACCAAATGTATTGGCTTTTGGGAGATTGACTGACTCCATCGATGTTGTTACTTGCCTTTTATAGAATATGCTGCATCGTTTCTTTCTTCTTCCTGGGTTACACTTGTATTCTTACCCTTATTTATTTATTTCTATGGTAAAAAAGTGAAAAACCTGGGAAAAAAAAAAGCAATGCTGTCAAGACTACTACGTCCTTTTTGTTTTCCATTTAGGGTTTCATGTGGGTCCCTTACTACACTTGCTTGTCTCTCTTTCGACCCCTTTCTGTATATATTATTTTCATTATCTTTTGCTTTTTTCTCTTCAAAATTTGGGCCCTGTATCAGCTTCTTCATTCATCACCGGCGTGGCAACCGCTATTAGTGTGTTCAAAAAACTTTAGCTTCTTCATGCACAGGCTGTTGTTGGAATGTGGAAACACACTGTAACTGACTGTATCATCAGATAAGAGAATAATTAGTTATGATTGTCATCCAAGTGCACCATTCTTTTCTGTCTGCCCAACAAAACATATAAACATAATTTGTTGGCAGTAAGTTTATCAATGGGCTCTAATGATCATAATAAGTGTTCATAATTCGAGTTGATAGCATTTCCAATGTTTATGGTCTATTTCGTAATAATCTTTTATAGCGCCAAAAATCTTAATTATTACTCTCGATCCATTTATCCTAAATGAGTGTCTCTACAACTGACGTTCTAGATAAAATTTATGTAAGAATTTCTCATTATTTATATATATATATATAAGTTTGGAATATTTAATTGTTCTTTGGCCAATCATATAATGTGGATCATATAAAAAGGTTTGGTCGATTTTATGTTTACATCTCTGTAAGCTATTAACCAGGCTTGTAAACTATTTGAATACTTCCATTTAAGCCATATATTGTCTTGGTCCTTTGTTTTTAGAGAATAGAAGAAGTCAACATTGATTCTATATAATATAAAAGATTAAATGGGCTTCAACTGAATCCTTCCTCAGTTAATTTTACCTAATAGCTCGAGCCTTTCAGTTGGATCAAAATTCAATTATCATACCTTCTATCTCTCTTCTTTTTCTTTCTTTAATTTGTTAGGGAAGGAAAAGGGATGGAAAGAAAATGTAATCTGAAAAGCTCTGAAACTGAAACAGTTAGGAATTCATCCCCATGGCCTTAATGATGGCAGCAACTGCTTCTGGTTGTGCAATCAAATATAGAGAGATAGCATTAGCATGTAGTTGTACAATTATAATTATAATTTTATGTTACGTGGATGATTCTTGTAAGCAATTGTCATTATCAAACATCCCAATTGTCAATAGAGCAACTTCAAAGCAAATTTAAGCATCTTTTATTGCAACTTACTATACAAAAGTCATTGTCGGGAATTTTATTAAAATTAAATTTTTAAAAAATAATAACAAAGCCTTTCATTCTTCTTATATTCCATCAATCCCTATAGCACGCTTTTATAGCAAGTTGCATATAAAAATAAAGTAAAATACAAAGCATATATATAATATATTTATATTATATACTTTGTATGGATTCGATATATCTCTTTCTCATGTTCTTTGTTTTTGACCCTTAAAGTAAACGCTCCAAGTAAACTATTCCATTTTGATTTTGATTTTGATTTTTTCCTATAAGAAATATTATATAATATTAATCACTAATTTCAACCAAATTTATTCCGAGAATGTTCATGCTTACACTTCACATTCAACCATTGATCATACAATAAACAACATTAGTCTTGAGAAAATTTGGTAAGTGAGTAGACTCTGGGTCAATTTAAAAATGCTTTTCTTGAACTCTTGGTGTTTATTTTGAAAAAAAAAAAAAAAAAAAGAAATAGTCTAAAAAGTAGATAGAGCAAAATGAAAAAGAAGATAAAAAATTAAATTTTCAGAAGCTGATGAATGCTCCATGATAATACGTACTAAACTCTCCATTTATTATTAGTTAGTAATTGTCTCTATATTATATCAATTAATCAGATTTTATTTGAGCTTAAATTGGTAAATCAATTATCAGTATATGAATATCTAACTATTCTATTAGATTTCTTTTTGAGAAGTCATAGCAAATTGTTTTACATTAATCCATTCTGCATTATAATTTTGTGTTTCACAAGAATATTAGTTCAATAAAAATAAATACATATATATATATATGTGTGAAGAATCACTTTATATGAAACGAAATGAGATGCACCCAATAAAGTAAGTTTGAATTTTCAAGAAATGAAAATCTCTCCTTTTGGGTCTTCATTTTTAAGCCTAATCTCCATAGCATATATATATTATGATATTGCTACTTTAAAAAAAAAATAAAAAATGAAGGATCTCATTCCTCGACTTTATTGATATTGGCAGATACTTAAGCGTGGTGTTGCCATTTATTTATTGATAGTCATATGTGCGGTGTTGGGTGTCTTTATTATTATTAATTTGAACTTCTAGAACTACTTTGTTTGAAGTGTCCATTTAAGAATTTGTGCTTTTAGCCATTCTTAGATTACTTGATAATTTAATATAATGAATCTTACCAATTCGAGTGCGATTTAATTGGTGCTAGAATTATTTTTTCTGTATTGGGTTTATGGATTACTTTATTCCTTTCAACATTATATATACTGCATTGTCAACATTTATATTGTATTACAAACATATTTATAGTTAATTTAGAATGCACGACATATAATTTTTACGGATAGTAAAATATTATTTCAAGAATTTTGATGTAATTATATATTCAAGGATTGAATTCAAAATATTAATTAAGCTAGAAAAATTTCTTAGTATCTCATTAAATGTTCTCGAGTCGCATTATAATGTCTTATACATGCTAATGTGCCTACACTCGGTGTCAAGTGACATTGATTTTTTGTAAATAGCTATAATTTAAACTTATAGCTCAAAACAATTATCATAGACTCATTTGCCACTAATTTCGTTATCTACCAAAAAGAAATTCATTTGTTTGGTAGGATGAGATGATATTTACCTTTTAATGAAAATTGTGTTTTTATGGCTTTGTTCCTCCTTGGCCCAAATTCAACTATCTAAGAAAGACGAACGCAGTACGTGGCTATTGGATTGTTTAATGCCAATTATTTAGTATGTCCAATACTCGAAACTTAACATCCTCGTTTATTTTCTTCTGAAAAAAGAACATCCCCGTTTACTAACTAAACGGTAGGGATGCAATCTAGTCGAGGAGAGCATATCTTTTGAATATTCAATAGAGTTCCAACTTTATAATTTTTTTGAATATTGAAGACAAATTACATAAAGTGTGTGTTAAATCTCATCATATCCGTGAAATTTAAATTAAGTTTCAATCATATTTGAATCGAGCTGATGAAAAAAAATTTAATTGAATGTTGGATCTAAAATTTTAAAATCTAAGTATATGAGTAAGAACAAAAAGGAGAAGCATATCATAACCCTATTCTTGAAAGATTGCAAGATTTGGATCTAAATATAGAAAGTTCATTTCTTTTTTTACTAAAAGTTTCTTTATTTTCTTGATATAGTCTTGAAAAGAGAAGCAAATACAATATGGAAAGAAGTAAAAAAAGAAGAGGAAAGAAACAATTGCAAATTTAAGAGAATATAAGATATGGGACAAATGAAACCTTATAGTTCTAAATTTTTATGGCAATGTGATCGGTTGTCTTTCTTTCGAATATCTGAAACTTTATACATGAATAAAATAAATAAAATTAGATCTGGAATACAATGAATTTACGATTGTTTTAAGAGATTTAGGGTATATTTAGTTTTTTTTTTTAAATTAGGTTGAGTTTTAAAGTGATGTGGCCAACTCGATTTGCCATATAGGATTACCATGTCAATTTTGTACAGTTTGAATAAATATGATATAACTTTAGACATTTTAGGTGTAATTTGTCTAATTTTGAAGCATAGGGCATTATAGAAAATTGGAGTAAAATTCAATATAGTTTAGATCATTTTACCTTTATTTTGTTGTGTTCTATTTGTTAAATTATATATATGTATCAGAATGATAGGTTTTTTAAATAAGAACATATTAGAATTCTAAAAGAGATATTAAATAAAAATAAGAAATATTACCAAATTAATGAGCTTATTGTCCGACTCTAGGAAGTAGATTCTCGACCTCATAGATAAGTATACTTATGAGCCAGTTTATTGAGTTTTTTAAAGAGTTAGTTCCTAAATTCGCTCTACAAACTTATAAACGAGCTAGCGAGCTTAAACGAATCAAGCACTAATAAATTCGGATTTCACTCCTTTACTAATTGAGCACGTAAATCTAACTTGAGCTTAGCTCATTTAGTTAAATAAAACGAATTTGAATGAATCTTTATCGAGCTGAATTTCAAATAGTTCGCGAACTGTTCTATTTATTTACAATTATACTAACTGAAAATCTATTACTTATAAGAATTAAGAGTTTTCAAATTTAATTTTTTTTTTTTATCATCAATGAACGTTATAAGAAATCTATTATTTCTATTAACCATTTACTTATATATTAATTTTAGACTAAAAGTATAAATAAAAGTTTATTATTTTAATAGTGGAAAATATATAAAAAATGGATATGTGTTCTTTATTATGTAGCTCTGGACCAACATTTCTTCCATATATGGATAGAAAAGAAAATCAAAACCTTTGAAAGAAATCTATATCATTTTAGGAGTACACTAATGTTAAAAAACTCCAATCTCTTATTGTATATTTCAAAAAAATCATGATCCAATAATAGTCAATAGGGAACAAAATGCCATAATAATAATAAGGGATGAGTAAAAAGAATATTTTATTTTAAGTATGTGTTTTTTTTAGACAAATAGAGATAAATGGTAACGAACTGTGATAAAAAAATATCTCCATTAAAATGTTTCAATTTATAAAAATTTAACCATTTTTTACTTCGATTAGCTATCACTATCATGTTTTTCATAGTTGATAACATGATTTTAAAGCTAATTAGCAACTCCTAATTCATTATTTGATTATTAACTTGATCTTATCATATATAAAAAAAATTTATAAACCGCGATTTGACGGTCAAATAATGAAATTAGGAGTTATTAAGCTCAAAATTTATGTTATCAAATACAAATAATATGATAATGATGACTTATTAGAATGTAAATGAATCATTGCAAATTAAAATTTTTTAACGGTGAGATATTTTTTTAATCACGATTTATAAGCACATATCTATTTTTGTTTGAAGAAAAGATAAAATATTTAAAATTGTGTAGTAAATAACAAAATATTTATTTATTTATTTTTAATAATAAAAATAAAAATAATAATAATAATAATGATGGTGATGATGATAATAATGGCAATGACATGATCATCGTTGGTTATTT
The DNA here is from genome assembly GCF_019578655.1 of Ricinus communis. Classification (NCBI taxonomy): domain Eukaryota; kingdom Viridiplantae; phylum Streptophyta; class Magnoliopsida; order Malpighiales; family Euphorbiaceae; genus Ricinus; species Ricinus communis. The sequence goes on from NC_063262.1 coordinate 22,786,409, forward strand.
AAAGAAAAAAAGAAAGAGAGAAGAGAAGAGATAAGTGGCACTATTCTTTGGATGAGGCCTTTGAATAAAACGGAAAGGTCCATAATCCATCAAAACTAACGCACAAATTTTGAGAGCCCGTTTTAGAAACAGAAAACTTAGGCCCATCAGATTCCACGTCGTATATGTACTGATGAATCAAGTTCAGGTCTCGAGTCGCTTGACCTTTTGATTGTTTTCATTGGAGAATCCAGGAAGAGAAAGAAAGAAGACCATGGAAGCTTATACTTGGCACAAAGTAGCTGCTCTTTCTGGTACTTTCCACTTCTCTCCTAATCTTCATTATAATTTATATATTTATTAATCTTAACTGGGTGTGGATAATTTTAACAAATATGTTTAAAAATTTTCCCGGAAAAAAAATAAAATAAAACAGGAGTAGCAGCACTTGGTTTAGGTACTTATGGTGCCCATGTTTTCAAGCCTCAAAATCCTGCTTACAAAGAGGTTTCTTTTAAACCCTTTTGTAATTCTTATAGTAAATCTTAATTCTTTATCTCTTGTATTGTTTCCCGTGTAATTCTTTTGGCTTTTATTAAAGAGAGGAACATAATTGGTACTAATTTGTCTATCTGTTGCAAAATGGAACTTTATGTGATTGTGAAGGTTTGGCAAACTGCATCTCTATATCATCTTGTTCATACTGCTGCTCTTGTTGCTGCCCCTATCACCAAACGCCCCAACATTGTAAGTTTAGTTGCTTACTTCCCTTTTCGTGCTTTATTATTATTATTTAGTTCTTTTTGGAAAATTAACTCCCTGGATTACATTCCTCCAATGCGAGTGAAAAATTAGTTTGTTTGTAATTTGTTCTGTGTATCAGTTTGGGGGCCTTTTGACAGCTGGGATTCTTGCTTTCTCTGGGACGTAAGTTGTTGTTTTCTGATTACTGGCTTTATATGCCTATATTGTTAACAGGTTTTATGGAAATGCAATTTTTGTGGAAGATTTGAATTAAGTCTTGTTTCGTAGATAACATGATAAAATAAAGAAATCAACAAAGACACGGATTTACATGGTTTGGCATAAAACTACATCATGGGTAAATGAGCGAAGTCCCTTAATTAATTGAAGAGGTATAAATACAAAATACTCAAATCTTGAACCCAATTATACCCAATGAGCTCAACTCACTCAATAATATATACAACAAAATAAAAAGAAAATGAACAATGACCAAAATTTGATGAGAGAGCAAGGCTGATGAAATGGTTGCATACTTGCACAACATAAAGCACACAAGTGACATATTGTGCTGGTCCAAAACTGAAAGAATTCTTCACGGTGAAGGACTATCTGCCATTGGCTTGTTTGGACAATTATACAAATCAAAGTCAGAATTGGACTGTCTGTCCAACTTGCAGACCTTCCTGTGAAGGACCTGAATTTGATCGGTTTATTTTGGCAACGTACAACCAACTTAAGTAAGTTTTTCTTTGTTAGCTTTCACACATAATTGGGCCACGAACTTCAAGGGATGAATAATAAATTTTCATCTTGACTTGAATTCTCTTCTTTAATCTCAATAACAACTAATTACTAGACTTCACTTTTTCGACAAACCTGTAAGGACATCTCAAGAATGACAAAACCAACCAAATCGAAGACCTTACTGGAAATTGTATCAATCTCATTTTTCATAGGACCAATTTTCTTAACAACAATATCACTCTAAGAAATAACTTTACAAACAACTCCCTGGCATCTATTAATTTTGTGCAATGAGGTGCTAAAAGAAGAATTCAAGTAAAGGTGGAGACTTATAATTATGTCTTGAATTCTTATTGGCCCTTTTGGCCCGTCACATGCTTAGTTTCACCAATTAAGCTAAGTCAGGTCAAATTTAAGTTGCCATAATTAGCCAACAAAATAAAAGCTCTCTTAGTTGGTTACTGAGTTGGCCAAACTAGCCAAAGGTATTCAAGTTTTGAGGACTTCTCATGGTTTGGGATCAGGTTTGAGTGTTAATGTCTTTGTCTGTTTGTATCACTTCAATCTTTGATTAGTGGATTTATTCCCCTTTGCCCCTGAGCATTGTCTTACATGGAACCACATAATTTTGTGTCAATAATTTTCTTCATCTTTTCGTATTTACTGTTCCAAATAAATTCTTTCACATTGATCTTAACAATGTTGCTTAAGGGAATGCTTTGTTAAAGTTGTAGTCCAAACATGCTGGTGTAGAATTCAAATGAAATTTACAAATCTTGATGAATCATTATTTCAAATGCTATGATAGACTTATGCTTGCTTTCATTTTGTCTCTTTGTTATTTTTTGTGGGTTGTGTCTAAACTATTTAGTGATGTGGGATTTGCTGCAACAGTTTAAGGGTTAAAGTGATCTCCTTGCTTGGTGAATGAGTGTGATTATATAGTATCAGGCCTTGCAAGGATGTCCCATGCAACCTGCATTGCTCAACTGTAATGCATATGTGATGTTTCAAATTTATCTGTTCTGAGTGGGTGGTTCAAGAATATGGAATATATGTTGTTTAAGCTAAAAGTTTTGAACTAGTGGCATTTCTTTAGTTCCTAATTTGGTCTCTTGCTATTTGCATGGTAAACTTATGATAGTCATAGCTCATGTGTCATAAGTTGATTGTAGTCTTTGAAAACACAAAGCTCATCAAGACATAAAAGGCTCCTGAATTCTAGGCGCGAGGCATTGGCATACACCTGATAGAAGTGAGGCACAAATGATATAAGTTGAGACCAAATGTGATATGACACTTAAATTTTGTCAAAGACAATTCATGCACATAGCACAATACAAAAGGAAAGGTAATAAAAGGACTGAAAGACAGCAGAAACTCTCTTTCTGCAAGAATGAATTACAGGCGGTACCGAGACATTATATTTTGGATTTGATGGGACAACTGTAAACACACTGACTGTCCATCTTCTTTAGGAAAATTATTCCAAGCATGAGTCATCCTAATTATGAATCTTTGTAGACTACTAATATTCATATTTCACTTGTCAAATAAGGACTTCCTTTGGGACAAAGACAAATTGCTTTCAATGATGACAGTCGTAATTACAGCTTTCTCATGTTTGCTTAGAAATGAGATAGTAATGACTTATAACTAATATATTTGTTGACAAAAATGAGATACTCAAATTGAATGACATACATGTACTGTGGGATCCTAGGATATTGCTCCTGGATATGCCGAAACTATCCTCTGATTCTGTTTTCCTTGTTCATGATCTAAGGTGTGTTATTCCTGCAAGGCATTGCTTATACAGGCCATTCATCTTACTAAGACATTACTTAGCTACAGTGTGTTATCTCACTCTTTCAAACATATGAATGTGATACTTAAGTAGCAAAACACCCTCAAGTATATTTATGTCAAAGTGATGCGAATATCTGTCTCAGTATCATATTTAGCACAACAGTCCTGCATCGGATCCCAACAAGTTTCCTCAAGGCAAGGCTTCTTTTGAAATGAATATTTGGTGGTAATCAGCGATGCAAAGCACATGAGAGCCATACATGTTTCTCTGAATTGTATGTGCTAGTTTCATTTTTTAACATGTAGGACAGTGGTATCTGAGAGATTACAAATGCTCTTTCTCTTTCCCTTTGTTTGATGAGGAAATGATTGGAGTTCTGATATTTCCATACTTTTTGTTCTTTTACACAATATACTGCAAAAATTGTTGAAATTGTACTCGATTTTCTGGAATTATTACTTTCCATAAGATGTCCTTGAAAAAGGCTGGCGACCAATCATCCCTTTATTCCAATTGTGATGATATAGCAATTTTTTTCAGCCCAGTTTTGTTATGCATCAATGGTCTTGCTTTCATCAGTTGAAAATTCTTTTCAGCTAGTATTCGGGTTGAAAGGACCTTATGCTAAAGATTGCAGGAACTTTAACATGGGTTTTTCTTAGATGCAATTGGCATTGTGCCAACAGGGTAGAGTTTGCAGTAATATATATTAATCACTGTTCTTTTACAATTAAAAGCGTTGATTGGAGGAGCTTCACTTTCATCTAAATTTCGTTTATTTTTAATAATCATCATTCTGCTTTGATGAATCTATCTCTTGCGTTTTCATTTTATTGAAGGTTGAAAATTTGTCTGGAATTGCGTAGGTGTTATACTGTTGCATTACTTGAGGACAGAAAGTATGCTACCTTGGCTCCATTTGGTGGCTTTGCATTTATTGCTGCTTGGGCAAGCTTGCTTTTCTGAGGAAGGAACTTCCTGAAATAGAGAGAGAAGCCTGTATCTTTCTCTGTGTTGTGCCTGTGGCATTTATGATTCAATTGCTGCAATTTGTTTGATGCCGTGTAAATTAAAGAAATGATTCTTGATAGTTGATGAGAGATCCTGGCATGGCCTGGTGAGTTTTCATGTTGGCATTGTTTATCATCATTCATCACAGAATTGCTCGAGCAGAGGAACATTCATTATATTGTGATGGTTGTTGAAAAAAATTTGTAGGTAAGTAATTGAAAGTAGAAATCAACAAGGCACTTGCCAACGTAAGAATTTCTGCAATTAGCTACACTTTCATAATCGTTTGTGAAATCTCTTGGCTTCTTCTCGTGAGAAAACCCAGATCTGCTACAGTTCTAGAAATCTAACAAAATTTCATGCAAAAACATGTGGGAAATGCTAAACTTGATGTTAATTCTTCTGCTCGCCTTTGAGAATCAGGGAAAAAATTCATAGTGGCAAGAGTTATGACCTGCAAGTAAAATTTCATTAACCAAAGAAAACTCGGAACAAAGAAAGGGAAATTCTCAAAAGAAATTATGTATTGAATGACAATCTAATTATGAGCCTACATAACCATTGCGGACTGTGTGTAGGGTTATAATTGGTCTGCAATCCCATACCATGAAATCACTATAACTTCTTTTTTCCCCAAAGAAAGGTAGACCAATATACAGCTGTTAGTAGTTAAAAGGTACCCTGATCAAGTGCCCACATGTGATGATAACAGAATATGTTTTCTAAAGAAACAAAATAACTTTTCTGCGTGATTAGAGGCAAGTTTGACACTGCTGGTAGTATAACAGAGTCAGCAGGCCTTTGCTACTCGGCCAATCTCCTAGGCATATACTTTTGTAGGCACATGGACTTGTCTGATTTTACGTTTTATTTATTTGTTCTGCATTGCTTGTTCAATTTGATAATCATTTACATGTATCAGTGACTATTATTATTATTATTATTATCTTCTCCTCTACCAGACTTCATGCATCAGTGATTGGGCTACGAGAGACGATTTATAATCAGTATAAATGATGTTATCTGCAACACTAGAAACAGCTTAAGCTTAAAAATGGGCTTTAAGCTCAGTATCTGAATGTTTATACCACAAGCACAGAAATAAAGAAAATAATAGAAATAATGAGGTTAGGAAGCTTTGTTTTAGTAGAGCTAGCTTACTAGGATCAAGCTCAGTAATCATGGCAGCTCCTTTGAAGTAGCAAGATCCACTTTTGTGCTTGAATTTCTGAAAGTAGCTATTGAAAGCATAAGAAGCATGGTCCCTTACAGTATTTGGAAAGTAGCAGGGCTTATTCACTTGAATCATACTGCAATCTGCACCACCTCTCCCACATGCCCAATCCAATGCCATTTGCAACTCTCCATCTGGGGTCTGCTCATCTGCTATGCACCATTGCTCCAACTGCCCATCTAATATTAAAATGTATCAAAATATAGTAACACGTGTCAAAACAGCAAACAACTCTGGTTTATGAAAAATCTGCAAGAAAAGCACTTCGAATTGTTTGATTCGTTGCCCAGAGATGGGTTTTTATGTAGTGGCAACAGCCAAAGCAGGGGAAAAAAGAAAAGAAAAAAGAAAGCAGCAAATGTGCTCTATATGATGTCAATATAGATGCATGCTTACCTGATCTTGGAGGAGTTATGGACATGATAAGAAGAGCAAGCATTATCCTTAGCCAAAAGGTTGACATCTTAGAAAGAGAGAGAGGAAGAAGAGGTCAGAAATGGTGCATCCAAACAGAGCTTGGTGCCTAGTGCAATATATAGAACAAAAAAGATAATGAAAAGAATTCTATCGAGATTTGAAAATTTTACTAAACTAAATGGTAGTGTAAGAATCTCCTTGTGTGTATTGTTACAGTAGGTAGCACATGCAGGATGAGCAGGTTAATGCGTTCCACATAAGTTAATTAATATCCTAATAAAGGAAAGCTAATGCCCTGTAAAACTTTATTGGAAAGGATATGGGCACCACTTACATTATGTTCTAAATCTACAGCAGCAAATTCTTAGCCCTGAAGTCTCAATTTGTGGCCACTTCCCATCATGCATTCAAAAATACCCATGTTCTATAGGCGCCTGCCTTTGCTAGGTAATGTGGCATATTCCATCAACATTTTCTCCAGTCAGAAACTGTAGATCATATCTAAGATTTTGAAATTCATTAACATACAATACTAAACAGCAAAGGAAAATTTTATCACTGCACTGAACAATAGAGTGCCCTAAAATACTTCCAGCCAAAGTGGCTTCATGGTGCCAGTGATGTGTATAGGACTACTTGCTAATCAAAACTCCAGATTAAAACGGCAGAAAGAGTGTAGATCACTTGGATTGGACTGAATCTATTTAAGCAACTTGATACTTATTTTGTGTAAAATAATAATGTATGTTACAATTTATATACAATGAAGAAAATTCTTGTTACAACGAACTGAACCTTCATTACATTCTGAACAACAATAGCATATATTTGTGCCATTATCTTCTGTAAATCATACAAACAATAAGAATGCATTTTAATTTACAACGCCTTTCAGCTAAGAAGGGACTACTGGTACACCTTCCCATTTTCAAGTTTGTACAAATGGGAAACTCCTTTGACATGCTGAACCGCTGCTGCCCGCTTTCCACACATTGTCTTGTTTATTTATTTCAATCTTCTCTTCATAAGAAGATAAATGTTAGTGTCACAATTGACATACGATTCCAATTAGCTTAATCTTTCATTCTTTCACCCCCAGGTAACTCGGGCACATATTTGATCCACAAGTCAACAGAAGATTAAAGATTGAATTCATCATCTCACCCGCATTCAGACAAAGATCATATCTAACAACTTATCATCTGCCTACTCTGTTAAGAATGAAGCCAATAAATTGAAAAGATAAGAATTGAGAGAACAAACTTAGGGCTCTGTGCAGAAAGCCTCAGAGCTAGTCATTATCTTCTTCAACTGATCACTGGGTGAGGAACTGATGACAACAAACTGGCAACAAGCATTTGAATGTGCTTCCTGGGTCAACACATACTTGAAGCCACTAGTCTGCAGGGCTAAACATTCCTGACACATGCATAATTCATTTTTTAGAAATAGACTAACATGCTTGTAAAGTATAAATTAGGGTAAGGTTTAGGGAAATAGTCAGGCTAGTTTCATTCATGACAAACTCGTCAACTTGATAAAGAAACATTTAAAAAAAAAAAAAAAAAAAACAAAGCAAATAATCAATAAAATAATTTTCCCATGAATACGGAAGGCGATGAATACAGCAGTAAAGGGTTGCACAGAAGAGAAAATTAAGCATAAAGAAGGAAAAAATTAAAATTCATATGCAACTGCTGATTTGAAAACTATGAGTCAGAGTAATGCTGAATTTACCAGAGTTGGAATGATGAAAAACATGTGTGATGAGCCATCCGCAACCTCATAGAGATAGGGCACGTTGTTAGTCAGCCAACCAGTTGAAGTAAATTCAGCACAGATCAACCAGTTGGCTGGAAGACAGATAGGCAACAACTGACATCTAAATGGACTATATCAACCAGACTCAAAAAAGGGAGCCACCGCGTTGTACAGCTGCTCTTCTTCAAATGGCTTTGATACAAAATCATCCATCCCGCACTTCCTGCATTCCTCGTTTGTTGCCTGAATCACATCAGCTGTCATTGCCAATATTGGTGTGTGCCAATATGCCACATTTCCAAACATCTCCATCGATACTTCCCCAGATGCAATTTGCTCATTAAATTGCCTTTCCCTAGCCCGAATTTGCCGGGTAGCTTCAAAGCTGCACAAAATGCAGAGAGATAATGAACTTCATAATTCTTACAGTAGGGATAAGAATACCCAGAGTAAAAGAGAAGGTAAATATTTATAAGGAAACTCATTCAGATGCTATAAAGAAAAATAGATTACCCATCCAATTCTGGCATATGGCGATCCATGAAACAAGCATCAAAAGTGTGTGGTGGTTTTAGGAGTTCTAAGGCCTCTTTGCCACTCTCTACACAGGTAACAATTGCTCCATATTTCTTTAGAGCTCCTTCTGCTACTCTCCTGTTTACTTTATTGTCATCAACCACCAAAATTCTCTTCTCTCTCAGTAGATTCTGAAGAGTCGAAGGTTTCCTCCTATTTACTTGACTCTTCTTGCCACTTCCAATCGCTTCTTGGAAGCAAGAAAATAAGACACTTAATCTAAGGGGCTTCATAATTATGTTATCAACTAAACCAGCTGATAAGAGTTCACGGCGTTCTTCAGGGTTGATGGTGGTAGCCAAGAGAAAAATCTTTGGAAGGTCTATTATCATTTCTGTCCCACCATTTTGTTTGGACTCTTTCAATAGCTGACGGAAAGCAAATCCAGTTTCATTATGCCAAGCATCTTTGTCAATGAGAACCAGACCAAAATCTGCTGGAGCACTGTAAAAACAATTAACAAATTAGCAATAATAAACAGAATGGTAATGTAGTATAATAAAGTTTCAAGGTTACATTATCTTTACGATCCTACTTTTTTAGAAGTCAATAATGTTGCATGCAGAAACCATATAAAAATGGGCTGGAACTTATCTTGCATAATTCCAATTTGATTATAGCAAGGCCCAGTATACTCCACATATATTATTTCATATTCTTATACTTCTCCCATGCATGGATGGCAGCCTATTCCACTTATATATCCATTATATTGTTGAGGCCACTTTATAGCCTTATAGGTTTATACTTTTCCCACGCATGGATGGCAACCTGCTCAGGCCCCAGGCCCCTCACATATATATAGGTCTACTCTTGAGGCCCTAGGTAAACAAATAGGTCTAGACTCCTTTGCTAGCCTAAGCTCCAGGTCTTGAGGCCATTTTATAGTCTTAAACTTTTTCCATTTGGGATTCTATTTCCCAACCTTTCTTAGTGTAGAGATAAAGATAATAATTTTCCTAGTGATGATCACATGAATGGCATTGGATCATAAAATTGGTATTTTGATAACCAAGAGATGTAAGAGGGTTGAATCATTTCAGTATTTTAAATTCAAGTGAATCTCTACCTTTTGTACAAGTTCACATCTCAAAAGTATACCTGGTGTGACGTCCTCCAGATTGATAAGAACATGCAGATTTCAGGCTGGAAGCCATATCCGCAGTTATTCCCAACCTCTGAAGATGATATCTAGTGACCTCAGCTCGAATGCTTCTTTTATCAATCACCAATGCTCTCCAACCTTGAAGCTCCAAACCAGTTGGATCATAAGGCTGCCACTTTGTATCCAGAGATCTCAAGTCTCCTTTTCTGAAAGAGGCAGTGAATGAGAAGGTGCTGCCAGTGCCAGGTTCACTAACAAATCCTATCTCACCACCCATGAGATCCACCAGACATTTGCTGATGCTCAATCCTATTCCAGTCCCACCATAAGTACGTGAGGTGGAACTGTCTGCCTGCATAAATGGTGAAAAAATGCGGCTATGTGCATCTAGAGGTATTCCCACTCCTGTATCTTCAACTGTAACAAGTAGTCTAATCATTTCAGATTCTTCCATTGTATCTTTGCTATTCAACCTTTTAAAGTTTGCCCAACTTTTCCATCTGTCAACCACAGGACATCCACTTAATGTATTATCAATCTCGTTTTGCATGTCTTGAACTAAGTTCAAACCTTGTTTCAGCACTGCATCCCTAACATTAAGTGTGCTTCTTACTTCATCTGCCAGATGAACTGAGACAAATATATGCCCTTTGTCGCGTGTGAACTGAAATTGAAACATGTAAAATATCAGTCAAACTACATGCAGCCACAGAATCTTCATATAAGATGCAACACTGCATAGACCACAAGTTTTAGTACAACCATTTAGACGGCCTTGTTTCCAGCATAGGTTTGAGGAATGGGAAATGATGAAGCTGTCAACCTAACACTATTCATATATGATAATGTAGTCTGTCAACCTAACACTATTCACATGTTGCAATATAGCTTATAAGCATAGATTCTCAATAAAAAAATATAAGCACAATTACATGCTGAAACCAACCTTTACTGAATTTCCAACAAGATTTGTAATTATCTGCCGGAACCGCCCAGGGTCGCCAATAACAACTTCAGGCACTTGACTGGAGACATAAATGGCCAACTGCCCTCAGCCAAAACAACAATATCAACCGAGTTTGTGAGAAACAATATTCACACAAAACAAGAAAGAACAAAGAAGAACGAAAGGCCATCTTGATATTTACCTCAATTCCTTTTTCATTGGACTTGCCAGAAAAAAGTGATAGAATGTTATCAAGGACTGAACGCAGATCAAAAGAAACAGCTTCTAGTTCTAGCCTGCCCGACTCTATCTTAGCCTGATCAAGGACCTCATTTATCAGAGAGATTAAATCTTTCCCACTAGCATGAGCAGTCTGGGCAAAGTCCATTTGGTTTGCATCAAGATCTGTGTCCATCAGCATTTGCAGCATACCTGAAATATGATGGTAAACAGATTTTTGTTACTAAATATTGTCGTATTAGCAGAATTTGACTGTTATTGAGATATCTTATATACCTAAAACACCATTCATGGGGGTCCTGATTTCATGGGAAACAGTAGCAAGAAACTGCAAGATAAAGAACAGATTCAGTCTCAGGAACATGTTAAAACTTTCAGTGGAGAAGCAAAAATTAGAAGAAAAACAAAGATTGCCAAATTTGTAGGTTGAAACCCCATAAGCAGCACGAGAAGCACCTGAGATTTGGCCACATCTGCGGCTTCAGCACGAACTTTGAGCATCATCATCTCACGATAATCCTCCTCTACTTTTGCAATTCTGCTTATGGCTGCATAAAAGATATGGCCAACAAGAAGAGTAATGACTAGGACCCCTACCGATGCATTTATTGCTGTCCAAGGCAAAGTAGGTTTTTGCTTGAAGCTGTATCAGGAGGAGAACAATTAAATTTATGACGATTAAGGTTATCACTAGGTTAAGTGCTGATAAGTAAACCTTGATATTTTCTTATAACTAACCTGCAATGCATTTCATGCCTCCGCATTGGATCCCCAAAGTCAAGGTTGCTGATGTGCAAGAGGCCAGTATCAACATAATCAGTCCCATACATGAGAATTGGAGCAGATGCATTAGTGGTGTCATAAACATTCACAACAATTGTTTGCTTACTAGCAAGTTGATGCAGAAGCTTCTCAACCAGTGATGGGACATCATAAGATGCACCGAGATACCTACACGAGAAGAGTGTAGCAGATCAAATGTTAATTCTCCTCACCATAAGAAATTGTGAAGCAAAAACACACAAGAACTCAAAATTTTTCAAGGTGGCAGATTTACCCCACGGTAGCTTCAATTCGTTCTTCTGGTGTGGCATTCAGAGGGAGATCAGCATTATAAACAGCAAAAGTGAGTACAACTCCCAGGTGATTGGACTTCAAAAGCTTGAAAGGAGAGGTTAATACCCCCTTTCCAGACGCCCTTGCTCGCAAGATATTCTCACGGTCTTCCTATAAAAGATAGTAATAGATGTTAGAATCATCAGCCTAAGAGAAATCAGAACATGCACTTAGAAGAAGTGTTTTCAAATATCAATACTTTCAGCAAACTCAAAACTTTTATCTGTCTTGACAGAATCAGAATGATCTCTAAGTGAACACATATTACAATCAGCATAACTATTACATCTATCATCTATAAAAATCATTGACAAGTAACTAGAGTTGCATGACAAGTGAACGTGATTTTGAATGTAAAAGGGTTTCTATATCCTTCTGCTAAAAGGGGAAAAATGATTTAACTTACAAAGCAAATGAAAGAACAAAAGAAGGCATTTTTCCAGTGGTGTAGAACCGTATATCCATACCAGATCTTCAACAGAGTGCCAAATATTCATAATAACAAATTTTCAGCAGGTAAGAAATACTTCACAAAATGGTCTCAGTGATTACTACACTCGGCTTGGTGAGATCATTTATTTTGCCTGTAACATATTGGAGGCAAGAAGTAGGCATTCCACAAATAGCATTATACTGTTTCTCTTACTTTCTTCCCTCGAAATGAGGAGGCAAACAGTGAAGGAAACAGTTTTTTCTTCTACAGTGGTACCACCAACAGCCGATAGTTACAATTTCAAGTTATTAAGGCAACAAAAATCATCCCTACTAATGACATATTTTTCCATTATTACAGTAAGCACATACATGAGCTGCACAATGAGCAAAAGAAAAATACAATTTATTGGTCCAAAGAGAGAAGAAGTTGTTGACTGAAAAAAAAACTGAACAAGCAAAACAGAACTGCATGAAATGCACCTTTCCAGACATCATGTCAATCGAGACAATATGAGCAACAGTTTCTTGAGAAAATATCACAGGTGCATATTCATCTTGAATGGGTGCAGGGTCCAACTTTTCTGGAATACAGTCTTGCACAAGAGTCTGATCCTCAGTCTCCATTTTCCTTATTGTCCACCCATGCTTCTTCTCAAATTGCTCTCTCTCTGAATGTAGAACTTTCAAAGCATATGCAACACCACTGGTCAATGGCCTCTCAAAAGCTGTTCTCTCAGTATATTCGCCAAATGTTTTCTATGAAATAAGGATAGCTTTTATTAACATCATCAGATCAGCCAGCACTGCATACTAAAAAATGGTAATTATTTATTTCTTTCAGTGAAAGCTATTTCATTTCTCAGGCATTAGTGTACATTTCAAGTTTCCATATGGTTTTGGATGACTTTACGGTGATAAAAGATGTAATATAGATAATGCCATTTGCAAGGACTCAGTTTTCAAATTATTTCCACAAGTATCAACATCGAATAGTGGGTTTATCAAGGTGAAAACAAACAGGAATATTATCATCAGCCTATAAGCTTACTCAATGAGCCAGTGTCTAATAAGTCAGAAGGCTATGCATTAATATAGAATGCTGGGTTTAATTTAGTTGAGAATAACAAGATTAACAGAAATATAGAGATGAGAATATCACCTGATCAATGGCAGAAGGATCTTTTCCATGGTGAAAAGTGGATACAAGAATAGCTAAGGCGTGAACATGGTTCAAACTCACATTAAACTGGTCCTGCAACATACGTGCTCGCTCATCACACATGTTGGTAAGAGTCTCCTCCCTTCTCAAGACGATTTTTACATTCAAGTGCCAAAATAACCAAATAGATGTAAGAATCCCAAGCAGGACAAAAACAATGAGAAGCTTCTTCCTCCACTTCCCAGCAACTTTAGGAGGACTCTGGGATAGCTGTTGCTGTTTCAGCTGCAGCAGTTGCTGTCGCGGCTGAGGCATTGGCTCCAGATGAACAACCCTTAGCTTTTTCTTCTTCCAGAATTTCAAATAAAAACCACACAAGGGGTAGCTCACAATCATTACAAGAAGCAGCCACCAGCATGCTTTTACCAAACCAAAAGACAAAAAATTACAATGATCTTCTTTATGGTTCCTCGCTGTCCTTGTACGCAAGATGTTCTGGGAAAAGTTAAAACAACCCAAAAGACAAGTGAATTTGTATGGCATAACTCAGAACATGTGAATTTGCTACTTTCCTGTGAAATCAAAAAACTTCCATTTGCATGTGAATTTTAGACTAAAACACCATTATCTAGATCTTCATATGTATTGCAGAGATGTGGAAACCTTAATTGCATCACCTAAAAATAGAATTAATAACATGAATGAAAAGTTGAAAACATGTTAGTAGTACTGATAATATTTTCAAGAGTGCCTAAGCAGAATGTAAGGTTGGTAATTTTATTCAATTAGCATCAATATTTTGTACTGTTATGTATTTCCAAAGTATGAAACTCCCCTCCATGCATGATATTTTGACTGTGGGTCAGTTCCACCTACATGGAATTATCTGAGCTTCAATTACTCAAGATTAACACTCAATAGTAATAGCCACCTAATTTCTTCCTGAAATTCTCTAGGTCGCTAGAAGCTTAAAGGAGCCCAGAATATTAACATATGTAAAAAGTACAAAAAATGTCCACCGTCTCTCCAATAAGCAGCCACTTTAAAGAAGAAGAGAAAAAGAAGAAACACTTTTCTATTTTCGTTTGCGCATACAGTGTTTGAAATACTGCGTGAATAAGCATAGTTTACACAAAATGCACATAATTCAGAGCACTGAATTGAAAACGTGAAACCCTAAACTCCATAGGAAGAGAAATTCATGTTCAATTTTTTTATCAGCAATATAGTTGAAAAACAAAAAATTACCAATTCAACTCTGAGTGATTGTTTAAGCTCCCTTGGTAAGTTCTCATCTTGAGCTGAGCATTGGTCATTAGGTACTACATCTTCAGTAGTCCATCTGCCTTGTGGCTGACAAAGTACCTTCAGAGCACAGGCAATGCCAGTGTCCATTGCCATTCCAGATCCCAATTCTTTGGTGCATTCCAGGGATGTTATCTATGATACACAGGTCAGTGAGCGAATAACATAAACAAAAAGAAAAAAAGACATTGTAAATAAGCATCCGTTTTTATTATTCTTGTATCGAGGACAGCCTCATCCAAGTCTTCCATAAACTATCCCTTGAATTGTATATATAATCATCTGAAAGGGCAATGTGAAAAAATATATTAAGCAGAAGGGTATGTCCAAGTGACGACTCAAAATATCCTATTACTAAATTTATGGTTAATCGCCCAATTAACTGAACTTTAATATGATGTGCATTCATGGTCTATACTTGGAAATAGCCAATTGTAGCTTGAAATTTAATTATTCAGTGCAACTAAGACCATAAATGCTACCCAAGCCCATGTAGCTGAACATAAAGTTTAACTCATAAAAGAACAAATTAAGTGCACATGCCAATACATATAAAGGTCCATTCTCAACACATTCATTCTTTGGGTTGATCAACCCCTTAGTTTACTTTTATTCTACCATGTCTATATGGTAACTCCACGAATTAACCTAGTTTGCAAGTCTATAGATGTCATGTCCATAATTGAATCAAGGCAGTGAAATTAGCAGTGCACATAGTACCACCTGACTGTAATGCCAAAAAGAAAAATTTAATCTAACTTTAAGCTTTGTGCCTACAAGATTTTGAGGAAAATGTTAAAAGAAAATAATTAAATAAACAAGTCCAGAAAGATTTATAATTTCCCTTATTGGAATATTAAGCATATAAGAATTGCATGCTGCCACGCAATAGCAAATTATTAGCCATTAACCCATCAGAATTACACCAAGAATGAGAGTTGTAGAAGAACATTAATTTTACTTACACCTATTTCTGTTTTAAAGTTGCTGTGATAGTTGTGAGTTAAGACATTCAAATTATTGTTCAACAATAAGGAAAACCAACAATTAGTACGTCTTCCCATTTGCAACTTTGTTTCTAACTGCATTTGTAATCCATCCGACCTCTAAACATTTTCCCTTTTAAAATGTCATATTGCAGCCACAAAACCAAGTTCCTAAAAGAGTTCAAATTGCAGAAAACTGTGCAATTTGTACTCATTGTCTATGTTCAGCAAACTTCTCAAGAAAAATTTTAACTAACTTGTAATCATGAGCAGTTTTATCAATTCAGCTTAGAAACCAAAAATTAGAACTTAGAAGAGGAAAAGCTCTGTGCCTTATAGAAGATATCTAGTACAATAGACGTGAGCAGTACAACACCTGATCTGATTCGGAGAATAAAGAAACTAAAGCTTGAAGCTGGCTTTTGCTGACATTGAAATGCTGAAGCAAGACCTGAGCTTTTTCTTCGCATGAATTCGAATTCTTCCCCTCCATTGCCCCATTTTCAAAATTGGATAGAAACCAAATGCTGACTATGGCGAGAACACATAAAAAGCAAAGAAATAGTAGCTTTCTCCTCCATTTCCTAACAGAATTCGTCCCATGCAGAGTATCCTTTTGCTTCTTCAGCTTGAGATTTGCTGGTAAGGTGCCATTTGAGCCAGACAGCTTAGAATTCATAGACATTTTAACCAAAGTCCACCTTTGTATCTTCACAAAGATTCTTGAAAGATTAAGAAAAACCCCAGTTCCAGCAGCACAACTCATCAAAAATCACACCTCCAAAAGAACCCCACAAGGATAATATATTCAAATTTAGAAGCAAAAGAATTGGTAAAAGCCTACCTCACATTACTCCTCAAAAATCAATCCTTTATAAACATAACCCACCAACAAACCACGAACAATAATGCAGAAATTGCATGAGAACAGCTCTAATTATGCACCAAACCAAGAAAACAAAGTGGTCCAACCCGCCTCTGATCTCTTCTCAGTATTCCACTTTATAAGCTAAATACTAAGTTTCCTTCTCTCCTTCCTCCGCGAAAAGCATGATAATCCCATTAAGGGGAAAAAAGAAAACCCTCCTTTGAAGAACACAAAGACAACCAACTAATCATGTAAAACAGAAACTTGAAGAAATCCCATTGTTATTTTAGGAAGCTGCGAGGGAATCATTAATGAGGTAAGGAAAAAATTGGAAGTTTTCTATATCTAGTTATTTCTAGCTCTTACAGCTTTGGAGCAGCCAAAAGTAGCATCAAGGTGTGACCTTTTTTCTCAAACAAACAATACCTATCACCAAGTAAAAAAAAAAAAAAAAAAAAATCATACCCAGTTGGTTTCTGTTTCAACCCAACTGGAATCAATGATCGAAAGGGTGGGCTATCCTCTTTCTCTTTCTCTCTCTGAGTCACTCTGTGTGGGTTCAGTATGGTGTCCAGCAGCATTTGAAATTTGAGGTTGGGTACATCATTATCTCATCATCTAAGTGGGGGAAGTAAGCAAAACCCAAGATTATAATTCTCTCCTTAAACAAATATTTTATTATCAAATGCTATATCAAAACTTTACCTTTTTCTTTGCTTTTTTGTTATATACGTACAGGAGAGCTCAAATCCTTCTTTTTAAAAAACAAAAAAAAAAACAACTTCTTTTTACCATTTACTATGCAAAGCTCAAATCAATATTACAAAAAAGAAAATCTTAAAAAAAAAAAAAACAGTTTTCTTGACCATGTACTATCTAATGCAAAGCTCGAATCTTTATTGCTAGAAAAAGTTTTCTCTACCATTTACAATAATGCTTCCATAATGTATACACATAATTATGTTTTCTCTTATTATCAAATTATTTTCTCTTACAAAAATATGTACTTGTCTATTTTATTAATTTTTTTGCTGCTGCTTTTCCCTCTTGTATTAGTATTGAAAGCGACTCATCCATTCAGTGATTAAAGACTGTTGTCTTGTATGTGTTTTCTGCTTCTGCTGTGCAGCTTATACGGATTCTTTAACACACACCCAGCCATAGATTTCCTTTTCTTTTCTTCTTTTGTTTTCTTTTAAATTTTAATAAAAAGAAAAGGAGATGAAGGATAAAGATGGTATTTCACATAGCTTCCCACCTTCCATGCAAGCCAATAGTGTTTCAGATTATATTATTAAAAAGAAAAAAGAAAAAATATTTATCTATTGTGAGGTTCCTATTTCTACCTACCCGGAAGAAGATCGGCGATTAATCTTGATAGAAAAAGAAAAAAGATGTCGCGAGGCTAACATGCGCATGGGGGTTGGAGAATCTTAATGAGCACACTCTGCATGATTAAGTTTAGTTTAGTTTAATTTGGAAGATTAGATTAGGGATAATAATATATGATGTGTAATGAAAGTATATGTCGGCTAAATACCTTACCCACCATTCATTTTTAAGAAATTTAAAAAAAATATATGCCTAATCATAGGATTATTTCAAAAGCTAAGCGCATTAACTTAAATTACTTTAATCAAAGCCATGATTAGTTTGACCCTAATTGGGATTTCTTTATCTGTTTATTTATTTATTTCTTTTTCTATAGGGTTTCTTTTCATTAGGATTCTCTGGCTTGCTTTACGTTTTTAACTAACATTTTATTAATTTTTCTTTTAATAAATAATATGCTAATTTAATTATTTTGCTTCAATAGTTAAATTTTTGCTTTTCCGTTTGAGATTGCATTTCCCAAACTAGTGTTTTATTAAAAAAAATTAAAATTTTATATTCTTCCAAGTTTTCAAATACTTATAAAATAAGTAAAATTAATTATTTTAAAAGTCGGTTAGTACTATATAATTTTACCATTTGATAATTTTCAGTATATAATCTTTCAGATAAAAAGAGATATATGGCTAAAAAATGTAATAAAAAATATATTTTATTGTTAAAAAGTATCAATTACTAATGATATAGTTATTTTCATTTTAATTAGCCATTATTATCATGTCTTTCGAATAGCTATCTTTATTTTGATTAGCCATTATTATCATGTCTTTCGTATTTGATAGATCTAGAGTTTATCAATTAAAAACGTTATTTTTTAACTGTTAAAAAAGATCTTATTAGATCAATAAATTCTGAAACCGTGATTTAATAGTCAAATAACAAAATTTGAAATTATTAAGCTTCAAACTCATGTTATTAAATACAGATAACATAATAATATTGATTGATTGGAATAAAGACAGTTGAATTCTTACATATCAATATTTTTAAACAGTTTGATGTCTTATTCTATTACGATTTAAAAAATCACATACTAAAAATTATAAAACTATAAAACTATATTACTTTTTTTGTACTTATCATAAAAATTAATCAATAAAATTTAGAAATACGCAATATATCTTTTAACATCCAATAATAATTTCAAACAAGCACTACATCACTAATTATAAAAATCAGATCAAATAGTAACGGTTTGCTCCCTTTTTTTTTTTTTCCTTTTTTACTTTATAGGATTTGATTTCTAAATGTATAAATGAAATGTAAGCTTGTATTCGTGAACTCACTTTAAGAAGAAAAAAAAACTAATTAAAATGTGCATAAAATCAATATAAATAAATTGGTAATTGATTTAAATTAGAAAAAGAAAAGCTACAACATTAGACTTAATAGTATAATAACTGAATGTTTATCAATTTTAACGTACCAAATAAAAATATGTTTAATTAAGCATTTAAAGGCTTCAAAAAGCTTAAAATTTAAATTTTATTAATGGTCCTTCTATAAATCACACAATAGTCATTACTTTTTCTTTTGATTAAGTTAGTTAGGTGGAATAAAGGAGTAGGGAGAATTAATTCTTTATTTAGCTGATGACTTAATAAAGTTAGTTTGAAGATAGAAAGATTCTTGTGTAGACCCATTTTTTTAATGTAATGCACTATAAATATTTAAATAAATGGATTTAATTTACGAATGTCTAAGAATAATCCCTTTATATAACCCAAAATTTAATGGATCTTCTAATAAGTGATGCCGTAATGACTTGGCAAGTAAAGAAACATATTTTTTAAAAAAGAAATTGAAATAAAGGTTCAAATCCATCAAATAATTTGATTAAAGAAATCAATTAAATAATTAATTTTAAAAAAAAATAAATAATTAGTTTATTTCGATAAAAAGATTACCAGAATACCCCTTACCCTTGGGCTTCTGAGATTGAATGTGAAATCATAATAATTAGGCTGAATATGCAAAAAGTATGAAAATGACATTATGGTTAAGTAAAATTGGGTGCTGAGTTGGACTTTGGATCCTCCATTAGGAAAAATGATAAATAAATAATAAAAATTTGTATTATTTTGGCTTGACATGTCAGCATCTCCTCTCCAACAACTAATTGTAATTTCCAGGAAAGAAAAGAAAAATTATCATATGTAACCCCAAATAAGAAAAAAAGATAATCAATTATGAGTTTATTTAAATTTTAGTATAAAGTCTAAAACTTTATTTTTGTCATGAACCTGTTAATTTTATGCATAGTATGTCTATAATAATATTCAATTAAATTGAATAAAATCTCCATAACTAATTATTTTATCAATTATCACATAATAAATGTGTTATTATAAACCTATGATTTTGATTTTGTTGTAGTTTAAACGTGAGCCTTCTTGACCAAAAAAGAATTCCACATGCATAACTACGATTACAAGCTGTAAAGGGCATCACAAAACAAAAACAAAGACAAATACAGGGTAATTTGTTACTCAGTCTGACTTTTACGAAAAGCTTTAAAAATCATTAATTTTATAATCAATTCATTCAATATTAAAATGATATTGTATAAAATATTTAAAAAATAATAATTATAACTTTATGAATATATCGTAATAAAACAAATTATATAGTAATTGTTATTATTAATTTTCTTTTATTAATATTAAAAAATTTATATTTTAAAAAGTTTGAGTTTTAAATTAAAAAATAATAAAAATATTCATATTTTTTATTTTTATTAATTTTATGGTGTTAAGTTTATTTTTATTCTTGATGTTTGAAAATATTAAAGATATAATTTTTTTAATTTTTTTAAATTAGAATTTCGATTGTTTTCTTTGAAATTAAAAAATAATTAAAAAACAATCACATCATATTTTAAAAATAATATTTTATAATAAAAATAATTTTAAATTATTTTTTAAAAAATTATTTTTTATGTTTGTGATAGATAGTTAAATTAATAAAATAGTGTCTAAGTTTATCAGTATTGTGCTTGTCTCTTCTTCTTATGCAAAGGTGGAAAAATCGTTTTCATTTTTTTATTTTATTTGAAGGATGTAATATTTGTCATGTTGCGTAGTATCATAATAATTCGATAAAATTTAATTGCAGGTTGAACGTACCAATAGGAAGAAAGAAAATCCATTATGACAAACTATTATCGTTATTATTAAGAAGAAGAAGAAGAAGAAGAGTGTAGATTTAACTTTTTTTACTTTATATTAATTAAATGAAGTTTAGTTTTAATGATGAGTTTAAAAAGATAATTATACATTATCAAATTATGAGGACATCCGTGAATAAAATAAAATGACAAGAGCCCTCAACAATAATTGCACTTGTCGTGATTGCGTTCTTGGTGAGGGGAAACCTTTATCTATTATGGTGAATTATCTAGGCAAGACCGATTTTTAAGTCGTTATTTTTTTAATTTTATTTTATTAAATTATTTTTTTTCATCAAATTTTTTGTGATTTTATATTTATTTTAGTTAAGGGTTCAATAGTTTTTAATGAAAATAATTAAAATTAAAGGGTCAATTAAAAAAATATATTATTATGTATGTGTAAGAAATACTTAATTTAGCAAAAGTAAATAACACTTAGGAATTTAATATAATAAAACTGACTTAATAATAGATTTTATCAAATAATAAATACCCATTTTTTTATGATTGGTGAAACTATTATAGGTAAAGAAAATGACAATATGAGTGGGAAAGGAAATTGATCTATTCAATTAGTTTCTTTTTTCTATTGTTTTTTTATATCTTAATCACAATATAGCCAAATTTATGATAAGATATTATCTTTGGATTACATTGGCAAAATTCACTTTGTTTTCAAGTCATTCATCTAATTTCATTTTCTCAAACTAGTTAAGAATGATGTTCTATTGCTTTAGAAATATTAATTAAAAAAATCAAAATCAATAAATTAATAATAATATTATTTGGTTGGTTTAGTTTCAAGTAAGACAATTTCAGATTCTTGCAATTTGACTAAATATTTATCTACTATATATGATTTATCAATTGAGGGAATCAAGTGAATGTATACATATGTGCCATAAACTTCTTTTTTCTTTGGAAAGAAATGTGATGAAATAAGGACGAGCAATATTTTTCTCTCAACGAAATAAATATTATCAAAATTACTAAAAAAAATTGAGTTTAGATAAAACACCAAATATTTTACATCCATTTTAAATTCAATAAATTATAAATATATATACTATATATTTTATCTAAATATATATTTCTTATAATTGTAAGTGTTGAATAGACTAAGTAGAAGAATATAAGATAAATTTTCAGAATATTTTTCTAATAATTAAAAAGTAATTTATTTTTGTTAATGAATTTTTTCAAATTAAAATAATTGATAATTCATAGAAAAATAATAAATTAAGGATTATAAAATCCGAACATAACATTTTTAAAGTTCAGATGCTAAACTGAAAATATAGAATCTTAATTTTAACATGAAATTAGAGAATTGCCAAAAAAAACACAAAATCCTGTGGTGCTTCTTCTTGTGAATGGACAGGATGCCCAATCGAAATCACTAAAAGTTTTTATTTTGTAATCTGACTTTGCTGAAAAGAATAAGCCTTGCCCTGGTGCTTGTTTGATATACCTTAGAACTCTATGAGCTGCTTGAAGATGCTCATCTGTTGCTTTGTCAAGAAACTGGCTTAAAAAGTGTACAACATAAGTAATATCTGGCCTTGTGGTGCATATGTATAATAACCTTCCAAGTATTGTCTTTCAAAGGTATAACTGTTTCTGAATTAAACTTCTAATTTGCAAGCATAGGTGTAGCAACAGATCTTGATTCTGTAAATCCAGTATCTTGTAGGATATCAAGAGAATATTTTCTTTGAGAAATATTTATTCCTTCTGAGTTTCTTGCAATTTCAAATCCTAAGAAATATTTCAGATTTCCAAGGTCTTTTATTTTGAACTTATCATGAAGATAAGCTTTGATTTGATCTACTTCAGTAGGATCATTGCTGGCAATTATAACATCATCTACATAAATTAAAAGTGTTGTGAAGGAAGTACCTTTCTTTTTTATAAACAAAGAAGGATCAGAATTTGCTTGCTTGTATTGTTGATGGATTAAAGAGGCAGTCAATTTTGCATTCCATTGTCTGCTGGCTTGTTTCAAGCCATACAAAGACTTCTGAAGCTTACAGACTTGATTAGAACTTGATGATTCAAAGCCTTGTGGAAGGGTCAGATACACTTCTTCGTTTAAATCTCCATGAAGAAAGGCATTGTTTATATCCAATTGAGCCAGTATTAAATTCTTGGCTGCAGCTACTGCCAAAATGGTTCAAATTGTTGTTACTTTGGATATTGATGAGAAAGTATCAAGAAAGTTGACTCTATGCTGCTGGGTGTATCCTTTAGTAATTAATCGAGCTTTGTGTCTCTCAATGGTTCCATCAGAGTGGTATTTGATTCTAAAAACCCATTTGCAGCCAATAGCTTGTTTCCCTTCTGGCAAATCACATAGACTCCAAGTATTGTTGCTTTGTAAAGCATCTAATTCTGCCTTCATTGCTTC
This sequence comes from Ricinus communis, assembly GCF_019578655.1. Classification (NCBI taxonomy): domain Eukaryota; kingdom Viridiplantae; phylum Streptophyta; class Magnoliopsida; order Malpighiales; family Euphorbiaceae; genus Ricinus; species Ricinus communis. The sequence continues at coordinate 22,809,816 of NC_063262.1, forward strand.
TTTCCAACAGTCATGTTTAATTGCTTCATTGTAATTCTTTGGTTCAGTAATTGTGGTGATGGTGTTGTCAAAGCTTTGTGTTTGGTATTTAAGTGATTATAAGAAATGACATGATCAATAGAATGAGGTGATGTATGTGTTTGTTTTGTAGTGGTACAAATATAATTTTGAAGATGACTAGGAGGTTTTACTGATCTTCCTGATTTGGTTTGATAATTTTGGTTTGGTTTGGGTAGGATATTTGGTTCAGTAGTTTGAGAAGTGTTTTCTTGTGAATTTGAGATAGGGTTACTGTCTACAGTAGGCATGACAGTGTTTTGTTCCTGCATACTTAAAGTATTATCAGAAGTATAATCCTCATGTTTCTTCATAGTAACAATAGGAATAAGAGTAACATATTTTTGTTTCAAATTAACTTTTGAGAAGGGAAAGATGTTTTCATGAAAAAAGATATTTCTTGATATAAAGACAGATTTGGTATGCATGTTATAAAGTCTGAAACCTTTTGTTGTAGGAGAAAAACCAATGAAAACTGCAGCTATTGCTCTAGGATCAAACTTTCCTCTTAATTCAGAAATAGTTGAAGCATAAGCTAAACAACCAAACACTTTAATATCTGCTAAGTTAGGTTCTTGATTATATAAAACCTTATAAGGTGTAAGATTATCGATAACGGGAGAAGGAGTTCTATTGATCAGAAAGGCAGCATGTAAAACACAGTCAGACCAGAAACTAAGAGGAAGACTTGCTTGAAACATTAAAGCTCTTGCTACATTAAGAACATGTTGATGCTTTCTCTCAACAGTGCTATTTTGTTGGGGAGTATATGGGCAAGAAGTCTGATGCAGGATACCTTTTGACTGATAAAAATTTACTAAATTAAATTCTTTACCATTATCAGAACGAATACATTTTACCCTAGTATTGAATTGAGTTTCAACAAAGGTAATGAAATTTTGTATTAAATTGGAAACTTCAGATTTAAACTTCATACAAAATATCCATGTATATCTTGATTTATCATCAACAATCGTCAAGAAATATCTATAACCAGCAAGAGATTCTTGTTTCATTGGATCCCAAATATCAACATGCAATAAATCAAAAATATTACTAACAATAGTGTTGCTTACAGGAAAGGGTAATTTCTTTTGCTTAGCAAAATGACAAATTTGACAATGATCTTCAGTAGGAATTGAAATACTAGGATTATTAATCTTCAACATTCTTAATCTTTCATTAGACAAATGACCCATTCTAAGATGCCATAAATTTGAACTAGAAATAGTTTGAACATAAGAATTGCATCTCTCAGAAATTTTGTCATCAGATTTCTTTATGGGCATCACAAGTTGATAGAGACCTTGATTTTCTTTAGCTAAACCAATCGTCTTGAAAGTTTTGAGATCCTGAACAATGCAGTTTTTAGAATGAAGAAATAAGCATATGTGTTCATCTTTAGTCAATTGACTAGTAGAAATTAGATTAAATGGAAAACTAGGAACATATAAAACATTTTCAAGAATGAAAACAGGAGATAATTGAACACGACCAATGTGTGTAATAGGAACTTTTTGATGATTTGGTAGATTAACATGCACACTATTAACAATTTTGAAAGAAGAGAAATGTTTTGTAGTGCATACTATATGATCAGTAGCACCAGAATCTATTATCCATAAATCATCATGAGGATCAGAAACAAAGGAACAGGAAATGAAATGCATACCTGAATTGTCAGATGTATCAGGCATAAAATTTGTAGTAAGAGCATTAACTTGAGGTTGTGAATTCTGATCAAAAGAAGATGATGATTGTTGAAGCATTTGCATTAATCTTGACAATTGTTCACTTGTAAATTTGAGATTTGAGTCATCATTAACTGTTGGAATTCCATAATTACCGTTTGCTTGTCCCTCCATTGATTCTGATTCAATCATATTCGCATAACTTTATCTTTTAGTCTTGTACCCAGGTGGGAAACCATGCTTCTTGTAACAAGAATCAATAGTATGACCATCAAGACCACAGAAAGTATAGATAGGTCGATTCAGATTCTGTTGATTTCCATATTTTCTGATATTGACATTGGATTGATAGCTTCTTTTGAACCCATTTTGATTCTGCTGACTAGCATTTGCATTATCATTGAAGTTATGTCCTTGATTTCAAGCATTTTGAGACTGATTTTGATTAACAGTAGCATTTCTAACATAAGAACTTTTAGCAAGAAACACATTTGAATCAGTCAGATTTCCTTTTCCAGTAGCATTAAACTCCCTTTCATGTTGTAGAGCAAGGTTAAAAACCCTACTAATATCTGGTAATGGAACCATAGTTTTAAGTCGAGTCTTCAAAGCATTGAAATTTTCATTGAGCCCTTTAACAAACTTTATAACGTAATCATCTTCTTGATATTTCTTGACAGTTTTCATAACACCACAACCACATCGAGGTTCACAAGTACAAGTGGGTATGGGTTTTAAATTGGATAGTTCATCCCAGATCACCTTTAAGCTTCCATAGTATTTATTGACAGACTTATTTTCTTGAACTATAGAGTACAATTCTTGTTGAAGATCAAAGAGTCTAAACACATCACCATGAGAGTATCTTTCTCTCAAATCATTCCAAATATCCAAAGCATTATCCAACCAAATAATAGTTTTATGAATTGAATGAGAGACAAAATTGAACAGCTAAGATACCACCATGGTGTTACATCTCTGCCAGGCAGCAAACTTTGAATCAGATTGATCAGGAATTTCATAAGAACCATCAGCCAACGCAAGCTTATTCTTTGATAACAAAGCCATTCTCATGGCTCTCGCCCAAGTGTGATAGTTACCATCATCAGGCACAGGAGAAACTAGAATTAGAGATGGGTTTTCGTTGGGATGTAAGTAAAGAATGTGAGAAGGATCAATGATTGTAGTAGCAGTAGCCATTTTAGAATTAAAGAAAACTTGCACAAAGATCAAATCTTGATCGAAAGAATAGCAAGAACAAGAAAAGAAACTATATTCTTATAAACGAATCAGAAAACCCAGATAAGAACTGGTTTCAAAGAAAAAATTTAAGATTGAAATGCGGAAAGAACGAGCAAAAAAAAAAGCTCTGATACCATATGAAATAAACTGAAGAACAATCAAGAAACTAAAGAAAGCTTTGAGAAGAAGAAACTGATTATTATTGAACTTAGAGTATTACGAGAGTACATGCACATATATTTATAGGCTGATCAGTTACACTCAGTCCTATCATAAAAAGCCATGTGTACATGCATAACTGATCCATAAAATAACAAACTTTATACGATAAACAGCATGTAATACCCTATAACTCATCTTGATCTACAAAATTATTATTAATATTTTTAGGTCGCTTTTCTAATTAATAAAATAATTTTATAAAAAATATTTTATTTTACATCATATAAAAAAGAATTAATATAATTTAAAATTAAATACTAAATATAAACAAAAATATAATACAAATTAAAGTTAATATTTAGAAGATGAGCCAAGGTCAATAAATTTTTGTTGTCATGTACATAGAAATTTTAGATGACAAAGACTGTAGGACCATCCCTGTCCAAAAGACTTTAATTATAAATGCCAATAGAAATGGAAGCTTTACATTAATTTCTCCATTTTTGGCCTTATCTTTCACTTAAGAGAAATTAGCAAGTACATGTAATGAGTGCTTCCTTGCATGGGCCATATTAGGCAAAATATATTTTAGCAATAAGAAGACTCAACAATAATAATTATTGTAACCCATCTACTCGGAACTTATACCCACTTTCCCAAACGTCGATACTTTATCGAATTAGAGATTTTATCGATACTTTATCTACTCGGAACTTATACCCACATGTAATTATTGTAACTCATCTAGTCTTTTATCTACTTGTTATACGACCGTCGTAATTATTTTGATTATAAATAATAATATATAAATTAAATTTATATATAAAATTAAGTATATCTTTTAATATTTTATAAGTAATTAAAATATTTAAAATAATAATAAATTAAATGTTTTTAAAGTCCTTATTAGTATTTTATAGATTAAAAATTTTATTAATATAGATATAAAATTATAAATAAATTAATAAAAATATTGTAAAATTATAGATAAACTTGAATTTTATGTGTATATAATAAGTACACGTGTCAAAACTATAAAAATTATGCATGTCAGCGTGTCAGACATTAATATAAATATTTTTACAAATTAAATAACACTGGATGAATTTCAGAGTCCATAAACTATATGGACCGAAATCCATGTTATAATTTGTGCCGAAACATGACTTTTGTACTAGGTATCACAATTATAACCTCTTCCATTTCTTTTTTCTTTTTCTAAACTTTCTTCCTAGTTAAAATGATAATATAAAATTTTTGGTAGGTTTCACCTTAATTATATTAATTAGATTTTGTATATTTTATTTTTTTTTATCTAATATCTAATACATGTAATTATAAATTAAATTATGAATTTTACACTTTTTAATAATTTTATTCGATTATTTTAAAATTCTAAAATAAATACTCATTCTTTTAATTTATTTTTAAATATATTTTTTAATGATAATTTTTAAAATTTTACAGTAAAAAAGATGACGTAGGAAATTGATTGTATTTATTAAAATAATAATAATTATGAATAAGCAAAAATATTTTATTCTAAACTTAATAAAATAAGTATTAAAAATCTCATTTATACGTATTATTTTATATATTTTACATCTAAATGCAATAAAAAATTTATTAATTCGCTAATTCTTATGTTAGTAAATATAATTGACTCGTCACATCATTTTTCTCATTATAAAATTTTAAAGACTATTATTGAAAATTATTTTTAAAAATAAATTAAAAATATAGTTATTTATTTTAATATTTTGAAATAATTGGATAAATTGTTGAAAAATCTAAAATTCAAGATTCAATTAGGAATTATATATATATATATAAAGTGCAAAGAAGAATGACTAAATTTACAGAAAAGACTTAACTAATTCAATAATTAATTGTATTAATTGATAATTAATTAATATAATTTTAATAATTAATTATACATATGTCAATAATACTATTTTACTAATCATAAATACTTCAAGTCTTGTTATATTAAGATTACTAACAAAACAACAGAATTTTTTTTTAAAAAGAAATTATTAGCAATGAAGTAGTATTGATGTATCATTAAAATGCCATTTATTATGATATAAGAGCATTTTTATTTAAGAGTTTTATATATTTTAAGCTAATTTATGAGCAGTATATATTCAATTAGACTTATTTTATATTTTTATTTAAATTAGGTAATTTGACTTATTTTGATTAGAAACGTGATAATTAAAGAAAATTTCAAACTATTTGTTATCATATTTCCTTGTAAGATAAAGAAAGCTACAGAAGTATAAAAAGATAGTAGATTTATTATATGTTTCTCCTTATGGCTTAAACATTATCATGTTCAACTTTGAACATACCTATTACAGTAAAATGCATAAATAAAGAGCATCTACTCAGCTTTGATGTTCTTGAGATAATTAAGGTCCATCATATTAGATTATTTACTATATTTATCTTGGTTGTCATTTTTTTTTTTAATTTTCTTTATGTGTGATTGCTATCTGTCGAGCATGTTAAGAGGTAAAATATTTTTAATTAATATTTATTTATATGAAATAAATATAAAACAACATGTAACTCTCTAACTTTAAAAATAGATAACTGTATGGATAATAAAGAAATTTAGACTGTTTTAGATTATTAATTAAGCTGATGTAAATCTTGCTAAATTTAAAATATATACCAATTCGTGAATTAATAAAAGTTGGATGTAGATTTAAAAGTAAATGCTAATGACACTGTAATAAATAAATTAAGAAATTATATTTAATAAAAATTAAAGCAAATAGCTTCTAAAAATTGGGTTAATGTACTAATTTTAACTTTAGTTAAGGATATTAAACTCAAAAAGTTAATTAGGCAGAATCAGAATAATTAAAAATGAACTGAAAATTGCATTAAACCAAGAATGTCTGAAAGCAGTAAGTTGAAAAATTGATGGCATGAAAGTAAAAGATTACAAGAATGTAAAAAATTGCTTGAGAATTGAAAAGTGAAATTCTGAAAGTATCTTAAAAATTAATGCTAATAAATGATAATAATAAAAGACTTGATTAAGTGATTATGCTTTGCGCTGTCCTAAACATTAGGATGCATTGTATAGTAATACCATCGTCTATAAAAAAAAAAAAAAAAGAGAATTTATTATATTAATATTCTAATCACATATGAAACAAGAATGTCCCATGATCGTGATAGATAATAGACAAAATATCAAATATTCTCTCGACTCATTATCAAATAAATCTAATTTTAACTATTTTAATAAATAGATTTAAATTTTGACTGAAAATAATAAAATTAACGGTAAATGTATTAATGATGGTTTGGCAAAGCCGATGGTAACAGTGAAATAGAGACAATAATTATTAATTTTAATTTTTTTGATAAAATATATAAAATTAAAAAATTTAAATTTAGATTTTATTTTGAACATTAAAAATTAATATTTGTTTAGATTTAATTTTATTTAACTAATTTAAGTAATGAGTATGATAGACATGTTTAATTTTTTTTTAAAAAAATTAAATCTATTTAGCTCTTAAATAAAAATTATAAATCTATTTATTAAAATAGTTAAAATCATATTTATTTAGCCCTGAACTACAAATTAAGTATTTAATTCTTTATTGTATAGATAATTGGAAAATAAAAATGGAAGATAAAAAAAGAAGGGAAAAAAGAGAGTGAGAATTGTTGAGAAAGTGCAAATAAAAATATTGTTTGATCTTTTTGTAATTTGGGTTTTTACTAAAATTACAAGAATCCATCACTCTATTTTAGGGGACAATCGTGGCAAATCCGTGAAGTGAACACTTAGTAGGGATAGAATTTTCCTTGAAACAAAAAACTGAAATCAAACCCTAGTGGTGCTAAGGTGCAATTTATTTAATATATTATGCATAAATTTATTAATTTTTCTAAAAAGAATAATAACTTTTTTTGTTTTTATTTAAATTATGTAGGACAACATTATTCATGTTTTGGCCTCTGTTTGGATTTTCTTTTCTTTTTTGTTTTAGTGCCTTGTAAGATGGCATTTGGTCTTCATCTTAATGATTAGTGTGGGTGATGGTTAAAAAGGAAAAGAAAAAACCTTCATATATATGCTGGCTAATTTAGGATAATTACCCACTTTATAACTATTAGAATTGGAGAAGAATGTTTTTAGGAATTTATAATAATAACAAAAATAATAATAATAATAACTATTTTTTATTTAAAAGAATACAATCAATTTAATATGCAATTATTATTGCTCAAGTACAATTTCTAAAATAAACGTATTGATAATTTTAAATATTTAATAATTCAACTTACTTGAAATTAAAAATTTCAGCACTTATTATTTTTAAAATGATTTACTATATTATATAAATCTAACTTAAATGTTTATTTAAATTAAAAATACTTACAATGGTATGTCAAATTAGTTGATTTAAATTTTCTACTTAAAACAGGGGAATAATTCTTGTACACTTAATATATCTTTAAGTTATTACTAATAAACTAAACATTAGAAATTTGAGTTTTTGTCCCTAATATATCCTCAAAACTTCATTGATTTTTATGCTTTTGTATATCTATAAAAATATTATTTTCATTATTATGATTGTTATTCTAAATTTCTTATTCTTTAATAATAATTTTAAATATATATTTAATTATTAACTGCTATAAATTAATATTGTAATATTATATATGTCCAATCAAGTTAATAAATTTTAGTAATTACAGATTATAATTATTAAATAAAATAGTCAGGTTAAATACTTAAGAATTTCAATATTTATTATATCTAAATTTAAAATTCACAATTCAACTTTTTAGTATTTGATTTTTTAATTTTACTAAATGTCATCTTAATTTAATAGCATATATGTATTTTCATTTAAATAAATCCTTAAGTTAAATTTACCTTCACTTATTTTTTTTAAGGGCAATTACTATGTACTTATTATATTGATTGGTCCTTCACATTTTAAAAAATATATTAAAATTTTCCTATAATTTATCATATTCTATTAAATACTCCTTCCATTAGATAATTTCTTAACTTACCGTTAATTAATTTAAAATACCAAATATGCCCCTAAAATTTTATTTCTCTACCAACATAAATTTGTCTTTTTATATTTTTCCTTTGTTTTTCTTTTCAACTTCCACCTTAATGACCATCACCAACCACCACTACCATCTACCCATCTCTACTGCCATCTCCATCACCACTCTTTTTTTGATCTATTTTTCTTGCATACTCTTAATATACGCATGAAAAGAAAATCAAAGCTTTATATTGAGGAATGTATTGATTACAAAGAAGTCAATGAAGGAGATAAACTACCATATGGTTTATTGATTGAATAGAGCAACTAATACACCTTTAAAGCTAAAGAGTAGGGATGTAAATGCACCAAACTTCTCGTGAGCTATTTGGGACTCGGATCGATAAAAAGCTCGTTCGAGTTCATTTGTTAACTTAAACGAGCCAAGCTTGAGCTCAATTTCGAACTCAATAATTTTATTGTCACGAGCTATCCACCTTGTGGCTTGGTCAAGCTGATTTACAAATTATATTTCTCTACTCATTCGTTTGCAATGGATTGCAGATTACATTCATGTTCTCTGTACACACTTGAACTTGTATCCCTCTTCTCTAAAAAATAGGTATGTTAACCATTTGAGTTATACCTCCGCCATCACTTGTGCCTTGATACAATCTTTTACATCTCCACTTTCTCAACGATCCATTTTTGTGTATGCACGAGATACGTGATCTTATATTTCTTGTATGGTTAATTGGGGGAAATGATCATCAAGTTTAAATTGCTACATCTACAAAGTTGTTTATTCAGGAGTAAATTAGAAATTCAGCTCCTAACATTGTTATTAACTTTTGTAATTTATTTTATATTTTGCTAAAGGAGGTAGAAGAAAAATATCAAGATGTCAACTCCTCACATGTCAACACAAGATTCAGCAACCTCTCCTGTTTTAGGAGGAGTTCAACCGAGTACAAATAATACCAATGAAGCAGGTCAAAGCAAGAATGTTAATCAAGTTGACATTGAGACTATTGAAGATAATGGGGATAATTCATACGCTCCAAAGAAAAGAAAGGGTACGTCCAAAGCATGAGTTGATTTTAAAGAAATAAGTCTTTCGTATGGAACAGTGAATGCAGAATTTGTTCATTGTAAACATCGACTTACAATTAATAAGTCTGGTTGTACATCACATTTTCTTAGATATAGTAAGGATTGTGTAAGGAAGCAACTTAGTGAGAAAGGAAAAGAAAATATTACTATCTCTACAACAATAGCTAAATCAGAGACCATTAATGCTGTGTAGAGTTTTAAATATGATCATGAAAAGATTAGAGAGATCCTCTCCCACATGATTATTGTTCATGAGCTTCCATTTCTTTTCTCAGAATATGAGATATTCAATTTATTGATGAAGGCTACCACTCCACATTATCAGAAGGTTAGTCAAGCCACTACAAGAAAAGATTATTTTACTAGTTATGAGAAGGAGAAGAAAAAAATAATGGTAGAGCTGCAAGATGTTAGTAGAGTTAGTATAACTATAGATTTATAGAAGTTGGATCAAAAATTTTCTTATATGCTTGTCACTTGTCACTATGTGGACTCCAACTGGAATTTATAAAAGCGCACTTTGAGTTTTTGTAATGTCACATCACTCCATTTATCAGTGTTGTCATTTGTAATGTGCTACATAAATGTTTAACTGAGTGGGGATTGAAAATAAGATGTGAACAATTTTAATTGATAATGCTGGTTATAATGATGCAATTGTTCAGATGTTAATGGAAAACCTCTCTTATAAAAATAATCTTCCTCTTAGTGGTAAATTATTTCACATAAGATGTTGTGCACATATCTTGAATCTTTTGATGCAGGATGGATTATCCGAGATTCAAAATATAATAATAAATATACGTGAAAGTGTGAAGCACATAGTCGGTTCCGAGTATCGTCTTAATCTGTTTAGTGAAATTATAAAACAATTGAAATTATCTTCAAAGAAGCTTTGTATTAGATTGTTGCATAAGGTGGAATGCAACATATTTCATGTTATGAGCTGCTTTAGAATTCAAAGATGTATTTCCAAGATATCAACAAAGAGATTTAACCTACCATTTTTTTCCTAGTGAGGAGGATTAGAAAAAGGTTTCTAACGTTTGTTTAATTCTTGAAGAGTTTAATGAAGTCACCCATCTCATTTAAGGTAGGGAATATCCAACTTCAAACTTGTTTCTTATCGAGCTTTACAACATAAAAAAGTTATTGAATGAAGTAAATATGGGTGATTGTTACATGGCAGATATGAAAAAAGAAGAAAGCTAAATTTGATAAATTTTGGGGTGATTGTAACTTATTGATCTCCATAGCTGCTGTTTTAGATCCAAGGAATAAGATGAAGTTGATTGAATGGTGTTTTTCAGATATATATTCTACAACTGATTCAATTGAGCACATCATCACTGTTCGTGAGACTTTACGCATGCTTTACGATGAGTATGTGGAGGCTCACAAAACTAATATTATCGAAAAAGAATTCAAGATGAAAATCATAAATAAAGTTCTAGTACTACAAGTACTATAGGTGGAAAAGAAAAAGTAAAGTGAGAGCACAATTTACTAGCTATATCTAGAATGTTGATACTGTTGAGCAAGTAAAATCTGAATTAGGAGTGTATCTGGATGAATGAGTAGTTATTTGTGAAGATGATAACGAATTTGATGCATTAGCTTAGTGGAGGATAAACAATTTGAAGTTTAAGATTTTGTCAAAGATGGCTTGTCATGTACTATCAATTCCAATAACTATAGTGGCTTTTAAATCAACTTTTAATGTCGCTGGAAGGGTTATTGATTCATATCGTGCCCTTTAGGAGTGAATATAGTCTAAGTATTAATTTGTGTGGAAAATTGACTTCGTGCTTTTTATGGTATCATGAGGAAAGTAAAAGTGAATATATTAATACTTTATACACTTAAAATTGAATATATAATTTTCATACAGTTATTATTTATTATTAACTTTTTAATTTTCTATGTGCATTTAAAAGGTCAAACCAGATATTCAAGAGTTTTCACTAACTGAAAGACTTTATTAATACATAAAGTGAGTATTCTCATATTTCTAATATATTTTTCAATGTTGAATATTGATTAAATTGGAGTGCAGTGTATGTTTTGCACGCCAATTGCTATTTAATGAGATATGGATGGGATCCTTAGCATTTTCGTACAGATTTATGATTTGTTTAATTTTTATTTTTTTGCACTCATGGTCTTTTTATTACAAACTTAGTTTTTTTATTATTTTATTTTGTTATATTTGATACTGTCATCATTTCTTGCTATAATTTTAGATGTTGATTAACATAATTTTTGAAAAATGTTTAATGAGCTCAAGCTTGAACTCAAATTGTGCTTAACGAATTCGAACTCGAACTCGAATTGTACTTAATGAGCTTGTTCTCAATATTGACTTAACAAGCTCGAACTCGAGCCTTTATAACAAATCAAATTTGAATCGAGCTCGAACTATTAATCGAACCAAGCTTTCAGTGAACCGAACTCGAGCTATTCGTGAGCTTAATTATTTTCATACGAGTCGAGCTCGAGTTCTATTATAAAAGTTTGAGCCGAGCTCGAGCTTCTGCTAAAATTAAACGAATCAAGAATAAAGAAATTGATATTCGGCTCGGCTTGGTTCGATTACAACCTTCTAAAGAGGATGATTTTTACTTTTATTGTATAGTAAGCGTGAGTTGGTAATTTTTTTTAATTTGACTTTCAAAATTTTAAATTTTTTTCCGCTTTAATGGATAGTATTTTATGGAAAAAGAAAAGGAATTGGTGTTAGTGGTTGTTACAGAAAATGGTGTTCATTGTGGCTGAGATGATGGTGATTTTTTTTCTTTTTTCTCATTTTGCATTTCTCCTTAGTTAAAATGATATCCTTGCACACTTCTCATATGATTTACATTTGCTCAAGCAACTACGGGTAGGAGTGAGCAAAATCAAACCATAATTGAAAAATAAATTGAATCGACTAGTTTAATTCAGTTTGACTCGATTATTTTTAAAATTTGGTCTATGTTTAATTTAAAAATAGCTAAATTAAATATTATCTTGATTCAATTTAACTTATTTAATAAATTTAATAATAATTGAATCGATCAAAATTTATATAAATTTTTAAAACATTATACTTATTTATAGAAAATTTAACATATTTAGCTATAATATATGAATATATTATTATAAATATTGATATTTATTTATTTAAAAATATCAAAAAAATAAAAAAATTAAACCGATTTATAGAACCGAACTGAATTATTTCAATTCAGTTCGGTTTATTAAATTAGAAAAATTTAGTTATATAGATTTTAATTGAAACCGAACCAATTGTTGCTCATCTTTAATTATAAGTATTTTAGGTGTTTGTAATTTCATTTACTTCTTAATATTTGGTTATTGTCATCCATTTTTTAAGGATGGTTTTTTTGATGATGGTGGTAATCGTCAAGACGATAGTATAGATGTTTAATGGAAAATTATTTGTTAATTAAAATAAGTTATGAATTCGCCGAAAGATTGATGGCGGTTGAAGAGAAACACAAGGAAAAAGAAAAGGTTAGTGGAGTGTTCTATAAACTTACAGGGCTACTTTTGCCTTTTTATTTTAAAATTTTCAGTTAACGAAAAGGCTATTTAATATAATATGATAAACTAGTGGGGAATTTTAGCATATTTAAAATATGATAGACCAAATAATATAAAAGGTTAAAACACGAGGGGTAAAATAGTAATTGCACTCTTTTTAATGATAAAAGTAGAATATTTCCTAGCCAACTGGTTAGTTTTTGGCGCGGAGCTGCTTGCCAAAAGATTTAGATCGCCGCTTCGACTCTTTGTTTTATTAAATCGGCGGGGGAGATTCTTCGAGAGTCGTGCAAAAAGTGGGGCCCGATGACAGCTGGAACTGACAAATCACGTTTCACATCGAAGATTATATAAAGGAAGAAATAATAATAAAAAAGAAAAGGAAAGAGAAGGCAGGAGATAGCAACACGTCATCTACGTGATGTGGGACCCAAAGAGAGCAGCCAAATGAGGAGGCGACAGACAAACCCATCAACTACCCGACAAATATTTAACTCAACTGCTTCTACTTCTACGCCTTACTACTGTTTAGTATTTATGTTCCTTCCCTTTTACCATTTTGCCCCTAACCCTATTTGCATTTTTTTTTTCTTTTAGGAAAGAACTGAATTATACGAAGGAAAAATAAAAATGGAAATGAAAAATAAAATAAACATAGTTAGAGATAATTACCCTTAGAGTCCCTGGTAGTTTCCAAATTAATAGACTTAGTCCTTGTAACATAGAAAATTATATTTGAAAAGTTTGTGATTTAATACATTTGAAAGAACACAAGGTTTTATAACATAAGTTCAGGATTAAAATGTAAACATAAAAATTATGATTTTATGAACTAAAAAATAAATTACTATCTATTGAAGGCCTAAAATTTGAGTTATCAATAAATATTACTAATTAGATTTGAATGTTTTAAATGTTAAATCTTAAAAGGTTAATGGTAATTATTTAAAATAAAGTTTAAATAAGTCCTTAAATTTTACCAAAAGAGTCAAATAGGCCATTTTAATCATTTTGAGCTTTTTAACATAACTTTAATATTGTAGTTCAATTTCTAGATGAAAAGTGATAATCATTTTTCTTTAGAAATAAAAAAGAATAAGTAAAATAAAAAAATAATTAATATTTATTAAGGATTTAAATTTTTTAATGTTATTATTGTTAGTTAATTATTTATTTATTAGATTTAATTTTAAATTAATTTTTTATTATTTACATTAGATTTTATTATCTTAATATAGAAAATGTAATTTACTCTTCTAAAAAAGATAAATTAAACTAAAATAAATAAATTTAGAATTAAAATAGTTCAAAAAATAAATAATAAAAACACCTATTTAATCAGGCCTGCAATCCTAATTATTCAAAAGGAAAAGGAAAAGGAAAGGAGATGTCAACTCTTCCGATGGTATTGCAATAGAGAGGCATTGTTTTTGTTATTGTTGTTATTATTATTATTATATTATTATTATTACTGTTGTTTGGAGGGGCAGTGTCGCATATAAATTATAAAGAATTACATTGTTGTCGCCTTTTATAGATTGAAATCCATGTATTCACATAGGACTAACCATATCTTCTTATATATTTATATTTTTCTAATTTAGGTTTAACATGATTTAATCATGAAAATTTAAAAATAACCTTATGGTAAAACAAATAATGTTATCTCAAGTCAATTGTTATTTACATAATTTAGAGGTTGTCTCAATTTATGAGTTTTATTATTTATTAATTTTCAAATGCTAAACAAATAATATCTTCCTAATAAGAAAAGATGAGATTTCCCACTTATGAAAGGCTCATCGAGTGAAAATATAGTAACAATCTATAAAAATAAAAGATCCAAACATGTAATTGACTAGTTCTAGTCCTTTTAGTATTGGTCGAATCTAAAATTAAATCTATTGATTAGGCTTTAATTTTTTCTCATTCGTTTGACTCTCACCATCATCCCACAATTCAATTTGATAATAACAACTTCAACAAATATGAAAAAGATGGAAGAATAAGTAGAAGTTTAAATGGTTGTAAATAACTAAATAATCAATGAGGGTATTTTTGATACTTTGTTTTCTATTAATGGTTTCAAGTACAAAACAAGAAAAGGCTGATATGGGTATATAAACATAGCAAGACTCATAAATAAAGAAGACAATATGACCAATTTAGATTCAGAAGCAATGGTCCTAAGGGACCCATTTGACTTGAGGGTTCATCCTTTTTCATTAATTTATCTTTTATTTCATTGTAATTTGGTATAGTGGAATAGCATTTTTCTTTTCCTTTGTTTGCCAAATTATTGGAGCTGGTGATTGGTGTATAAAATAATACAACCAACAATTGCAACTCCTACAAAACCATTATATATATATATTAATGGTTAGAAGAGTCCACAAGTCTGCACAACATAAAGAAGCTTTAAAACAAGAATCTTCCCACTTCTCCATTTTTGTCACTAAACAGAGGGAACACATGTTGTACTTTTTATATTGGACAAAACAATATAATATTTAAAGAACTTGGTATTACATTTTAAAAGTGGGGAAATACTCTTAATTAAGAAAAAAAAAGAAATATATATATATATATGATTTTGAAATACTATTATTATTGAATTCGTAATTAAGTAATTAAATAGTTATGAAGGAAGCTAGCTTTTGTAGATAATTATAAAAATCATAATTAATTTATAGAGATTTATAAAAATGAAAAATTAAAATTTGAACTGATTATTTGATCAAATAATAAAATTATGACTCAATTTTACGGTCTAAATCTTTTATTTTGTAAATTTTTATATTAAAAAAATTTAGTGTGATAGAAATAGAAAAAAAAAGGGACATTTGTTTTTAAGTGTCAATTAAGGTATAAAAAGGTGTCCTAATGTAATGTTATCATACAAATATTAATTAGTGAATTGCGAGCCATGTGAGCATATGGTGGAGAAGGAGAAAGAGATGAAAAGATTCTGTTCTTTTCTTAATGAAATTAATTGTTTAATGCTCTACCCTTTTATAATGCTAAAGAAAGATATCATAATTCATCTCCTTTATAATAACTTTACTATTAACAAAAACTACTGCTGCCATATTAAAATTATTGGGCTCATTTCTTAACATTTTATGGTAACATATAAAATCTGGTTTTCAATACTCTTAAAATTGCATAAGCTAGCAATTAAAATATAAATAATTAGAATTCAAGAGTGTATATTGCTTAACTAGACTCGAGTTTAAGTTTTGAATATAAAACTCCATTATAACTTCTAGAGATAAAATGTCATATCTGACACACTTTAAATTAGTTAGATTAATTTTAAATATTAAATTAAAAAAATTGAATGGCTACATTATATAATGCAGATCTATATGAGACTATAAATAATTCAAAAGGGTAGTTTTATTTGATTTTAATTAATAACTTATCGTTTATCCGTCCATCGTTATTATGATTATAAAATCAAGTTGATCGATATAATTTAATAAAGTTTTAAATATTAAATATAAATTTATAAAAGTTTAAAAAATAATAGCAAATGGAATATTTTTTAATAGTTTTATTTGACTTTAATTATTTCTAGAAGAAAGGAATTGTGTGGGCCTTAATTAGTGCTGTTATTGAAATAAATCAGTTAGCTCTCTTACCTTGCTATCATGGGAGTGTTGAAGAGAATTTGCAAGAGGACAAAAAATTAGTTGTAATTTTGCTCAAAACAAATTTCTGTGCTTTAATTTGATATGCCATTTGTTTTGTTCCAATTTAATAATTTATATCTTTACATCTTCAGGAACAGAATTAATATCCCATTACCAAAGCTCTGCAACTATGTCCTTTACATTTCAGTAACCTAATAATCTTCTCTTGTTTCTAATTGCATAATATTTCTTACTTGATTATATAATGTTTAAATTAGTTATCTTCTTCTTTTTCTTTTACATTCATTTTCATTATTTGAAATTGATTTAAAATTTTGAAGTTGCCAAATTCTTATAAGTTAAATTTTACAATTTAATTTTCGGATTTCTGATAGTTTTCTTTTTTATGAAATGTATTATAGATATATTACAAGAGTAAATTGATTCTTAAAAATATAACTTTTTATTTTTATACGAATATGTAAATGTATCTCCAATCTATTTCGATAATTTTACTTATTTTTGTAAAGATTGGGATGTATTTGTATTTAAATCAATTGATGGTTTTCATCTTTTCTTATCCTACAACAAATGGTCTTAAATGGGTTAAAAGGCTAATTAGCTCGTAATAGTTTAGTGGTTGGACAACTTTCGTCAAGTGATTCAAGAATTTGAGTTCAAATTTTATGAAAAAAGTTAGTTTTAAGAGCACTCGGATCACATTTCGGTTGAATTTTTATACATAATTTTGAGACTAGTGCTGCAGTAATGACTTGAATCTGTCTCAAACTAATTATAATTCTATAAATATTCCGTAGCGGTGAAAAACTTATATGCTGAGGCCTAATGTAAATGAATTTTGAATGTTAGTGTGGTGTTAACTCTTTTTATTACTTTGTAATTAGCCTTTCAAAGGCTTTTTTCCATCAATAAATTGCAATCCATGAATTGACAGATAGTAGAAAATAGAGCAACAGACTGCAAAGGAGTGGGTACCAAACCAGTGTAGAAACTGGAAGATGAGAGAGTGACATGTAAGGTGTAAACATATAAGGGAGTGGGGTGGGGGTCACAGCTCTGCACCTAACCATTTTCTGCCAAACAACTCCCTGTGTTCACCTCCTTCTTTGAGTGTCAAGTGTCAACTCTGCTACCCTTTTTTTCTTTTAACTCTTGTTCATTTTGTTTTGTTTGTTTGTTTTTTCTTTGGTCAGGCTGTTTCAAGACTTCTTTCTTCCAAGTATAAATAACTTAAGAAACTTGGTAGGTAACTAAAGTTCTGATAGATAATTACAAAAGCAACTATCAACTAGCAATTCTGGAGATAAGCTTCCATCTCATAATTATTTTAATCTTGTAATTATTATATCTATATTCCAATACACTATCAGTTCTTTTAACCATTAATTTCATATTAAAAAAAAAAGATTTAGTGGCTTATTTTAAAAATCTAATGGAAAAATAAAAAATTAAAATCTAACTCATTTGAATTCTTTTTTTTTTTTTTAAAAAAAAAAGAAAACTTACACTATAGACAGTGCTTTTAGCATCAGAATTGGGCTTCAAGTCCAAAAAAATTACAAAAGAAGAAGCATTGAAATATGATCTTAAAATCTGTCTCAGAAGCACTAAACTACAATTCTCAGGTCAAGCAAAATAAGTCTCAAACATCCAAAGGATTTGATATATATTCTGTTTTGTCCTTAACAGGATGCTGTTGAAACTATCCATAAAAAGAAGAAAGAAAAAAGAGCTAAAATAAATATGGTACTGAGGTCAGGACTCTCTGCTGTAACCCTTTGTTTTTCCAACTTTCAATGGTCCTTAACTCATTCTTGGATTATCTATCAGGATATCAGAAAATACAATGGCAGCTGCTGATGGGCATTGGGGCAATCAAGTAGCCTCATCCACCACCCACATAATATAAGAAGAATGTATCACCACCACCACAACATGCACTTCCTTTTCTTTCTTCAACATTATCTTGTGATTGTATATTTTGTTAGTATTCTGTGCAATATTTTTCCCTACCTCATTCTTCAAATTGTAAATGAATTTCTCTTTTCCTTCTATATTGGATCTCCTAATCCTATTTTAAAAAGATTAAAACTAATCGTTTATCCGTACATTGCGGGACCGTTATTATTATTTTGATTATAAAATTAAATCTATAAATATAATTTAGTAAACTATTCAATATTTAATATTGATTTATAATATTTTAACAAATAATAGCAAACTAACTATTTTTTAAATATTTTTAATTTTTTTAAAATTTTATTAGTGTAATAATATAAAATTATTTTTAAAATATACAATACTATCAATATAATTGATATTACTATTTTTTTTAAAATTAGAAATTATTATATAATTAAAATAAATTTATTAGTGAATATAATATTTAGAAATATTATATTCTATAATTAGAATCATTATCTAATTAAAAAATTAATCATCATTTAATTAAAAAACTGATTTTTTAGTAATATATTATTTCTTAAGATTAGAATGAATTTTTATTTAAGAATGTAATTTATTAATTAATAAATTGATAAAAAAATTACAAAATTACACGTGAACTTAAATATTATGTGTTAAAAGTAAGTATATGTATTAAAATAAAAATCTTATGTATCAAAATTTAAACATATATGATAAAAAAATTGTAAATTTTAAAAATTAATATAATACTAATCGTTTATTCGTGCGTTACACTGCCATTATTATTATTATTATTATTATTATTATTTCAATCATAAATTAAAGAAAGAGAAAGTGTGAAATAATTGAAGAATCTCCTAAAATATCATCACGTCATTGAGAATCGAATAGCAACGAAGGGAAATTAAAGAAGTATATGAGTGGAATGTGGGAGTTAGAATATGTTCAAAATGTGGAAGTTAGAAGGCAGTACAAATGTTTTGAGACAGTAGAATTTATTGAGAAACAAGCTCAGGGGTGGACATACCTATGGAATACCCTCTTGCCGATCAATCAATCAAACAAAATAGACCACCACAAAGTCCTTTTATCAATTTTTCGCATAATCATTTCTTAGCATTTATTTCTAATAGTATATTCAAATTTTTTATTTTAGTTTTCAATTGCGATTATTTTATTTTTTATTAATTAAATATTTTAAATTTAATATATCCTTAGCCAAAATTAAATCTAGCATGTTATCTCAATTTTTCATCAAATACACTCTTTGCCTTATTTAGTACAATTTAATTAATCATCGAATAATTTCTTTTAATTTAGGTTTAGTGAAATTAATAGTCTGGATCTCTTTACTATTTACGTAATTTTTATTATAAAAATTAAAAAATTATATCTTTTCATATTAATTTGATATTTAATATATATTTATTCTAATGATCGTGATCGCACTTAAAATGAAACAAATTAAAAATTATTTATATATTAGTATATAAACAATACTTTTTATTATATATCCCAAGGGAATGGATTTTAAGACAAAGGGCAGAAGAATTTACTCCCATTCCCACTCGGCAGGGGGAGAAAGCAGAAAATTTCCACCCTATTTGGGCAGATTTCCTCATAAACTTTCCATGGACATCCCTATCTATGACACTCAGTTCTGCCTTTTGTATAAGAATAATTGAAATAATAGAAAGAAAAATAGAAAAAAGAATAAAGAAAAAGAGGCGGTCCCTACTATTTTATCATGCACAAACTACCAACCAACTAACGTTATAGAAATATATATTGCGTTTCATGAACACATTTTGCACAAGAACTAGAAAGCAAAACAAAAAGAAAATTCCTATATATATTTGAGCTTCAACAAGAAACGTACCGCCGAATAATTCCACAATGGCTCTCTGGTTTCTCGTCCTTCTTCCCATATTTACAGTCGTAAACTCTCAACCCACAACCACAAATCCTACCCCAACTCCAATCAACCAAACTGATCTGCAGGTAGCCATGGATGACATGAGAACATCGGCTTACCACGGGTTCGTAATCCTCCTTAAGATCCTAAATGGCTCCCCCAACTCTCTGCGCGACGGAGAAATAACTTTCTTGATGCCGAGTGATGAGGAACTATCAAAAGTTGCTCTGAGGCTGGAAAGTCTCCAGGATTTCATACTCGGTCATTCAATCCCGACTGCACTGCTCATCAGCCACCTATTACATTTTCCCAATGGAACTCTAGTTCCCACTGGTGTTCCGAACAGGATGCTTAGGGTTACTAACGGTGGAAGAACCGGTCTGTTTGTGAACAATGCTAGAGTTGTCTCCCCAAATGTATGTCTCAACTCTTTGATAAGGTGCCATGGAATCAGTGCTGCCATGATATTCCGCAATGGTGATAATCCTACAAGGCAACAACAGAACCACCCCGATAGAGACTTCATGGACTCTGCAAAGGTCAGGAAGGCAAAATCTCCGTCTCGTCAATGGAAAAGGAGCCCTGCACTGCATTAAATACCCATAGCGTGCTTATCATGCTCATGCTCCGAAAAAATAAATGCCAAGAAAACTTTGCATTTGTGCACCTTATCAGGTTTAAACACACTAGTTTAGCAGTTCAATGCGCTTGCACAAAGCTCTCCTTTTCAGCTAGTTCAACAGAAAAATTATCAAACGTATAATAAGCTTAAAATACCGAGAACAATAATAACACTTACAGCACATTGGTGGCATTTGTTGTCATTACAAGTTATTTCTCCTTCACAAAATTAGGAAGAGGAAGAGACTAAGTAGAAAGAATTCACACATTTTATAGAAATGATCCGACTTTTATGTTTAGACATGATCCTAACTAACGCATGTATAAGAGGTGCAACTGCACATCACGAGGACAATTCAACTGTAAACTAGCAACAGCTACAAATGTATAATACATTTTCATGCAGAGAAACTGCAGTATGGAAAAAAAAAAAAAAAATTCACTGCAGCTTTTGCTATATTCCTAGCAATAGTGAAGCTGCTGGTTAAGAAGTTCCACAATGAAATGAAACCAAGTAGCATTTCATTCACACTTGTTCAGAAACAAAGTGACACTCCTAAATCACATAGTTAATTTAATATATAACAATCGAGAAAGCATTTTCTCAGGGATTTGTCCTAAAATGATGGCGTTCATTTGACCGCAATTCTGACTTGGGGGGGCCATTGTATCCATTGAGCAAGTCGTGAATTTTGGAATATGTCAACACCTGTGAAGGGTCACCCCCACCACTGCTTTGTGATGCCCGCGAACTCTCCTGCAGCTTAATCTTCTCAAACAGATACTGCTTCTCTGCTTCAGCTTCACTTAATCGAAGTTTGAGGTAACTGCTGGCATATTCTTCCTCTGATTTGTCAGTTTTAGCAAGAGCAATCCTCTGCAGCCGCTCAGCCTCTCGTTTTGCTTCATTGGCCTTGAGCTGGAACATATCAGCCTCTGCCTGCTTAAGCCTCACAATTCTCTCCAGCTCTTCTACTTGTAGCTTTTTCTTTTGCCTGTCTAGTTTTAGTTCTGTCACTTCCTTGGCCTTCTCCTCCAGTTCCCGATCACAAGCATCAAGAGCAATGCGGGCTTTCTTAAACATTCTCATCTTCTCATCAGCCACCATTTCCATCTTCCTTATGGCCTCTTGCACCACTTCAGCAATTCGGTTGCATGCCTCCTGTGGGGCTATTAGCCTTCCACCCTCCCCATTTTCCAAACTTTTTGGAGAGTCTACCTCGAGTTCTAATAAAACAAGTAATTGAAAAACAGAACATAATTAATTAATTTAATTTCAGTTCATTTGATTTCTTCTGAATTAAATAATGAGTACATAATTGAAGTAAGCAGCTATTGATTTTGCTACTGCCTGAGCACAGAATAACCTTATATGGACCAATGTTTACGAGTTCTTGTAGGGCCAAACTAACCTCAGACATTGCAGCAACAATTGAAGCTTCTCTAAGTAATAGATAATAGATCAACAACATATATGATGAATATCAAGCAATAAAAACCAGAATATAAAGACTACATATTGATCTGCAATGATCCGACTCCCAAGAGTAAGTTGAGCCTAATGAGGTTCTCACTGAAATGAGATAATCACTTACATAACAAGTGAACCATAAAATGAACATACCAAGATTCATCCAAATCTAGTAATTATGTTCTTACTTATCAGTAAAGCTCCCTCTACATTTTGAAAAATGCAGCAAGTCCACTAGTGAAACTTTATTTCTATATATACTATAAGAACTTGTAAAACATGATTTACAATGTACAGTATGGGTGCAAAGGGAGACCAAATAAGAATATCTGTAGTGGAGCATAAGAGTATAAAGATTATATTCTAACCACATCACAACAATGAAGCCAACACTGTAAACAAGATAGCATGTGAAAAAATTGGTAGCAGTAATTGGAAACAAACAGCAGCCAATGCAGATTGCCCAAACCAACATTCTTGCACCTATGTGCTGGTCAATAAATTTTGCAAAGGCCAATAACCTTTAATACTTGGTGCTTAACAAAAAGAATATACCTTGGAAAAACATCAGAATTACTCTGCAGGCTGTTGACTCTGCAAGTCCACCCTTCATTTTATCAATAAGTTCCTCACATTTCCAAAAAAGCTTCCTGCCTCTAGGGTCTTCACTTCCCCTGAAGATTCTACTGACAAAATCTAGTTCTCTCATTAGAGCCTCTCGGTCCCATGCTGGTGCACAATGTTGGAAAACATCTTTCACCCACCCTAGAAGCTCAGATGTTCTATTGCATGCACGGCATCGGAAAAGCATTTCAGTTGGGCCAGCTCCATTCTTAACTGATGGGCCCATACAAATTTGTCCATCACGAATAGCACAATCAGTGTGAGTCCAATGAGAACACAGATCGCAACCAATCCAACGACAAGTATTGACTTCAAAATCAAACTTGTTACAGATCACACACATGCACAGATTGCAAAAACCATTTCTATTGGTGCAAATGCCGCAAGGACAATCATCAGCTGGAAGTTGATTTTGGCATGCAATATTTCTGCATCTCTTGAAAACAAATACCTCAATGAGGGATGTCTGAGAAAGGCTAATACTTGGATGCAAAAATGCTTGAATTCCAGTATTTATTGCAACAAGAATTTCAACCTGGACTCGGTGTGCTCTAATCAATGTCTTAGCTGTCAAGTCAGATCTAGTCTGAACAAACTTCTGCAAAATCGAAAATTCCTCTCTTTGCTGTGAACCGCCATTTCCTTCAAGTATTGCACGAAGTTCATTCTTTAGCTCTTCAAGAAACTCATCAGGCAAGCGATGCATCTTTTCAGAAATAATATCAACTCGTTCTCTTGCTATATCACGAAGAGATATTTTATCAGCACTGGAAACACGGCGAATGACAGACTGTTCAGGGCAATCATTTTCAGCTTTTCCATTCTCCATTTTCTTTGCCATGGCAACAGCATCAGCAGCAGGCCAAGTTTCTCTAGAACTGGCACTCTCAGTGGGGGACTCACGAATATTATCAGAGTTCGATCTGGGTTCTTGGGTATCGGGAGACGAGCGAGGATGATCTGAGGATACTAGGGAAAGAGAAGTTTGTAGTCCTCCCAGTCGAGGCTGCTGACGTGGAGGCAACATTTTTGATGATGGCTGTTGGATATTAGAACCAGATGATGTACCCATCAATCAATCAATGTTATTTCTTGACCTGTCATTGCCACATAATCAACTTCAATCATCATCACTATAAAGTTAAAAATGCAATAATTCAACTCAATTGAGTTCCATTTAGTTACTTCTCATATTTGGAAAGGTCATCGTTGCTAGAATTTAATCATTATACTTTGTTTTGTTTTTTCAAGAAAAAGCACGTTAGAAGGCAATTTTAATGAAATGAAATCATGCAATAAATGAGGTGATTCTGCAAGAAATTGAATTCTTGCACATAATTCATTCCCAACAAAGCATATAACATTGCTAGCCAAAAGAAATAAAAGAGAAAAAGCAAAAGATTCCAATGAAATAAATGAAACAAAAAAGCTATAATTAATAACTATCACGAAAAATAAATCAGTTTATAAGTATAATTCTTTTTTCTCAAAAGCCTCAGTAAAATAATCTTAGTCTATAAAAACAGCAACTGCGAATCAAAAAATTAAAATTAAAAATAAAAAGAGAAGAGAAAACAGTTAAGTTAAAGCAAGAAAAAACCAAAGTTAGGATGAAAAGGAGTAGATCAGAGAGACACTAAAACAAGCAGAAAAAATTACATAGAAGATCTGTTTGCTTACTGAGACTTAGAAATCTTGTTTAAATTATCCACTACGGTACCCAAAACTAAGTAACCTGGGATATTAACTATTAATTTTAGCTAAATATAATTACTCCAAACCTAAAAGAACAGCGACAACAAAAACAACAAAAGAAAAAAAAAAAAGGAAATTCCACATTTCCTCTAATTTTCTTCTTCTGTTTTCTCAGCAACCAAACAGGAAGAAAAATAAATAACAAAGAAAAAAGAAAGAGAAGTGACCTGCGGCAACCGAGCTGAGCAGATCGATCGATGAGGCGAGCTGAGAAATGGACAAAGTGAGGAAGAAGATGAGGAAAAATCAAAGAGGGGATGAAATGACCATTTTATCCTTAAAGAGTATTGATAAGAGAGGAGAAGAGCAGAAACCCAGAAACAGCTACCCAGGGGCAAAAGGAGATGTTGCAAGAAAGAAAGAGTTTCTTTTTCTTTCAAATTGAATATTATTCTTTTCAACGTTGGAATGACCGGGTGAGCCGGTCGTTTCCCGAGGGGTTTGACGGGCTCTAGCGCGTTAAAATTGGCTGACCTGTCAAAGGGACTGGGTGTGTTGGGGAGTCAATAACCGGTTGTTCTGTCGTCCCTTTGCTTGATGTTTTTTTGACTTTGGTTTTATATCTGATGGAGCTAATCAATAATCAAAACGTATTAAGCGGGATAATATTATTATAATTTAATTAATACACCAATGATAATTGTTAGATTTTCCCACTACCACAGATTTTTTTTTTTTTTTAAATCACTTCCCAAATATAAAATGCTTATATGCAAACTGTAGTAATATGATGATGATAACAACAATAATTATCCGTGATTTTCCTTTTCATGAACACCAACTCAATTACTATTTCGAATAAAAATACTAAACTAAAACCGAATATAAGATATTACCTTTCTTTTCCTGTTTAGTTTAGCCGAATTATTCATGACTGCATATTTATAATACAAACATAGTGATCAGTTAAAAAAAATATTTAAAAATAAATATAAAAAAAATTAATTTTATTATTTGATAATTTTTAATTATATTATTTGTTCTGTATAAAAAGAAATCAGATTTAAAATTATGATAAAAAAATATTTTACTGATAAAAAGTATGAATTAATAAAAATATAGTCATTTTTATTCTGATCAATTACTATTATTATATTTTTTATATTTGATAATGTAATTTTAAAACTCAACAACTCAAAACGTTTATTGAATCAATAAATTTTAATGATCAAATAATAAAATTATAAATCAGTAAATTTATTTTAAATTTATATTACCAAACACGAACACTTTTTAACATCAATAAATTTCTATAATATGTTTATATACTTATCCCAAATACAATTAAAAATAAAATTAATTTCATTCTCATTGTTACGAATTAACAGAATTAATTCAATTATTATTTTCATCATAGGAAAAAATCTGTAGCTCAAAACTATCCCAATTCCATAAAACTCTTCCGCCAAGCTAAAGGCTAAATAGAATTTTCATAAATGCAGAAATAAAACTAAGAGGAAGCTTACAACAAATCAGTGAAGCAATTCAAATAAAGATCTCTCAAATAAATTTTTCCTTTTTTCTCTTTTCTTTTTCCATAAAAAAGGACTTTCGTATATGTCCAGTGAGTTATCTAAATACTATGTAAATTACGAAAGACTGCAGAAATGCAAGTCCAATCACATTACATCCAACTTCCAGTGGCACTTATGATAAGGCCTAAAACTTTTCCTTCAAACATTGTGCTCATATGGAAACACGGAAATGGAGAATCGAAAATTATGTCTCTGCTCATTCATCTTCATTTTTTACTACCATATTCCACTGGCTCAACCACCTCAGCTTCTAATGTCTCTGCGCTGTGATTCTGAGGTTGAGAAGATGCTGGATAATGGAACTCAGCAGTATTTGCCCATTTCCCTGAAATTGCCATGCCCATCATCTCGTATATCTTCCCGCCAAGCTGTGCTGGGTTATCAGGCTACACAAAATGGGAGAACAAGTTAAAACAATAACAAAACTGGAGGTTTTAAGGCAGGGCTCATGAACAATCTAGTGTAAATTCCAGGTCACTTTTAGTATTGCCAACTTTATAATTACCAATATACTTTCATAAACTGCATTACCAAGCAAATTACAAGATTCCTTATTATGGGTTGTAACTTCGATACTTACAGTAAAGCCACTGGAGACCAAAGCTGCATCATAAAGAAGATCTATAGCTTTTAGGGCATCTTCATCATCTGGACTAGCCCTGCATGCCTCCTGCAATCAATTAAAAGGTTCAGAAAATGGCATTCTCACTAGTTACTAGGTAGGTCCAATGAAAGTGCTATCGCATATGCACGTCTCTGCATGTGTGCGCGTGAGAGAGAGAAAGAGAAAATGTCCTCCATACATTTAAGCTCTTAATTATTGCATGCTCAGGATTGATCTCAAACACCCTTCTGCCCCTCATGAATTCCAGGCTAGACGTGTCACCAATGGTTTGCGACTTCATGAGCCTATAAGAAACTTACTTATGAATCATATATGCATGTTAAAAAGATATTTATATTATGTCACTCACACAAGCAACAAAGGGTAAGTTTACCGTTCCATGTTGGCAGACCAACCAAATTTTCCAGATACAAGCACACAGGGTGAGGAGCTCAGGCGGTTTGAAATTTGCACACTAGCAACTTTGTCACCCAAACGTTTCTTAATCCAATCACAAGTCTGGCCAAACTCCTGCTTCATCACCTTCTCTTTTTCCTCGTTCTTATCACCTGAAAATCAAAACATTCCAATTATATTGTCCTGAACAGAGGTAAATAATCTAGCATAAATTGATTGAACAAAAAAAGGTCTCTTTTGATGTTCTACAAAAGTCTCATGACTCAACTAAAAACTGGCGAACTAAAACTTACAATCAAAAACTGTTGTACCCAATTTAATAGTCGGGTAGGCTAAGAAAGATCAATCTCAAGACTCAAATTAGTGTTCTCAAGAACAGCCGATCCAATACGTCGGAAGCGTCCACAATAAATGATCATGGGAGGAACAGTTACTAAATCCAATAATCAAATTAAAATTCCAAATAATTTACAAGGTTTCAGAAAAATAACCTAAATCCAAGTCTTCCTTGCTGATATCAACAAAGTTCTTCTCCTTGTATGATTTCAGATTCTGGACGGCAACCTCATCAATGGGATCAACTAAGAAAAGCACCTACAGAAGAAATAGGAAAAGAGCATCAATGATGCATGAGGAAATAATATAAACAGCGAGTTATAAAAGTCTTAAGACTTTTACATACTTCAAGATCCTTCTCAACCAGCCTCTCCAAGAAAGGTGTATTCTTGGCACTGGTCACACTATCTGAAGCAATGTAATAAATATCCTTCTGATCGGGTTTCATGTTCTCTACATACTCATCCAAGCTTATCATCTCCTCATCACTCTGGGATGAGAAGAATCGAAGCAGTGGTGCAATACGCTTATGGTTTTCACGATCCTCAATGCAACCCAATTTCATGTACTTGCCATAGTTGTCCCAGAATTTCTCATAATCCTACAACAAAAGAACATTGCATTCTTAGGTTAAAAGAACATAATAGTAAGGAGAAGGAAAAAAAAAACAAAATCTTCCACTGGGATGTCTGAAAGATTGGAGAATCAAAGTTTCTAATTAGATAAAAAAGACCAGTAGACTTGATTTAAAGAATAGAACATACTTCTCTGTCCTCACTCATGGATATTCCCAAAATCATGTCGAAGGCCTTTCGAACCAAGCGTTTTCTCATGATCCGTACCTTCATTGAAAGCAAAACAAATAACCATCAGAAAGTATTTAGATACTGATATGTCATATAATGTCACATAAGCATTGAGGTAATAAATGAACAATTAACATGTGCGTACAATGCGACTTTCTTGAAGGATCTCCCGTGAAACATTGAGAGGTAGGTCATTTGAGTCCACAACACCTTTCACAAAGCTTAGATATCGAGGGAACTAACAATAACAAAAAAGGATTAGTATCTGCAAGGTCACATATGATGTCTCTCTTTCTTTCTCTCTCTCTCTCTCTCTCAGGTAGGAGAGTGATGGAGCATCTCATTTCCTTACCAGCTCTCCATCAAAATCATCTGAAATGAATACTCTTTTCACATAGAGTCTGATATTTTTTGTCTTGGGATTAACTATGTCATCCTTTCCTGTTGGAGCAGCAGCTGGCACAAAGAGTACAGACCTGAATTCCACCTCACCCTGGGGAGCCAACCATCATTAGATTAGTAAGCAATATATAACAGGCACAATCTGAGGACAGGCAAATAGGAAATTACAACCACACATAAAGTCACACTAGCAAAAATGTCAAAGGACAGTACAGATGTATTTATCTTTGGCCATAAAGTTTAGATCACCCAATATCCCTTGGTATAGGGTAATAATTATCACCCTTTTGTAGAAGCAAATATAACTTGATATCCCATATATTGTATACATCACTTTTATATATTAGCTAAAGAAAGGATCACCATTAAAATGGAATTGTTATTACCTCTGTTGTGAAATGTGAGGATGCTAATGGCTCCAAGTATTCATTAAAGGTTTTCTTGTAAAACTCGTTGTATTCTTCTGTAGATACTTCCTTAGGGCTGCGAAGCTGCACATACCATAAGACTTGTCACGATGCCTTTGTTACAAGAATGGGACTTACGCAGGCACCATTAACATCCTACTATATCAATCTTTTAACTCACCCATAATGGCTGAGTCTCATTAGTGAGTTCCCAATCCCAGTATCTCTCAACAACAGTTTTTGTTTTCTTCTTTTTCTGCTTCAACCAAGGCAAAATGAAATGATTACAAACAAGATCTTAAAAGATTGGAGGATCGTTCAAAGTGGTTAAGCAGGGTATGCATCATACCTCAGCTTTCTCATCTTGTTCACCTTTATTGGCTTCAGTTGGCTCCTCATCAATTTCAACCTGCAAGAGAGCAGAAAATAATAGATCAATGCCTGAAATAAGTGTATTTTGTTATATATTATTATTACTATTACTATTATTTAGTACATTTAAGATATTGACAATCCCAAACTTTGAATGCATGCATTAAGAATGTTAGAAATTGCATTTGTCCCACATTGTTAAGTTGCTGGAATGCTATGGTGTATATATGTAAATTGGACATCCTATTCCTTTGAGCTAGCTTTTGGAAATGAGATCTACCCAAGCTCATTCATTAAAGAATAAGTAATCATTATTGTGTAACTTAATAAATCTCAACCACATATGACATCCAGATGTTGCATATGCAATTCAAAAAAGGATAAGATTAGGACTGGATGCTTCTTTAGCAAGTCTTTTTCCTAAAAGGAAAGATACCTCTTTAGTTAATCCTTTTTCCTGCCAGGTGTATATTGGAAATGACACAAACTGTGAGTAGTTTTTCACAAGCTTTTGAATCCTCTCTGGATCTGCAAAGCCCTTGTCATCACGCTGAAAGTAGACAAAAGAATGAACCAGATAAAGTAAGCTTTAAAATTTGAGTAAGATAGAAATGAGCCACTTTGAATAAGGAAGCTAGACCTTAAGATACAATGTAAGGCGAGTTCCTCTAGGAATAAGCTTCTCTGGATCTGTCTCCTCTCTAATGACATAGGAGCTGGCATTGGCCTCACCTTCCCAAACATATTGTTTATCAGATTTTGGGCTTTTTGTTGAGACAACCACCTTCAAATAATAAGATGAATCAACAAATCAGAAGGAAACAGCTAAATCAGCATTGGGATAGTAATCATATAAAAGTTTCATTATTTTTGGTTAATATCACACCCGTTCTGAAACCAGGAAAGCTGAATAGAAGCCCACACCAAATTGACCAATTAAATTGTTATCAGCACCAGCATCCTTGCTTTCCTGTTAAAGAATAAAAATCCTTCAAGTCCATAAAAAAGCCCAAAATAAATTTTAAAAAAAAAACAAATATTTGAATATACAAGATAGCAGTTGCATGATATTTGACTTTTTGACCTTCAATGCCTTTAAGAATTTTGCAGTTCCACTCTGAGCAATAGTTCCAAGACAGTCAATTAGTTCCTGCCGAGTCATACCAATGCCGGAATCACTGCAAAGAAGGACAGTAAATTGAAATAATTGAACAGGAAGAAAGAAAAATAACCAAAAATTTGCAATGTCCACAAAGCTTACATGATTGTTACAATTCCATTATCCTTATCAGTTTGAATACGGATGTCAAGATCAGCAGCATCCTTTAAAAGCTCAGGCTCAGTGACACCAAGAAATCGCAGCTTGTCTAGGGCATCGCTTGCATTGCTGCGGACGTAAATATATAAACTCGAAAAGTTAGATGCTAGAGACATTGCTGTTATCTAATTCAACAATGAATAACAGAGAAGTTGCAATTTTATTTTATTCAACTGTTAAAGCTCTTCAGTGGTCATATCCAAATCTTGCTTTGCTAATCAAACATCACTAGTTCCATCAACATTACATGATCAATACACAAAGCACGATCAGCCTCTACCAATATTTTATGAATGAAAAGAAGAGGTAAAAGATCATAACATACCTAATAAGCTCACGAAGAAATACCTCCTTGTTGCTATATAAACTATTAACAATGAGGTCCATGAGGCGACTAACCTGTCAATGACAACACCAGAAAAGAAGCAAAAATTAAAACCATTCTAAGATTACCTATTTCTAAAATGAATACTTGGCCCTAAATGTACCTCAGCTTGATATTCATATTTTTCACCCACTGGTGGTGGAGGAGATGAAGCATCAGATTCTGCCGCAGTGGATTCATATCGGCTACCCAAATAAAAACCACTTAGATGAGCCGAAGGTCCAGCTTTATTTGGTATTGTTTTCCCATTAGTTAACACCGAGTACCATCTGACTTTGTAATCACTGTCTACAGCCTGATCAGAGTTTAATGTCGATTTTAAGTCAATGCACAATATCTAAGAAACTGATTCAACTCTGTATCAAGTACATCAAGAAAAGTACACTGCACATAACCCATAACTAGCTGTCTAACTGTTATTTAGTACAATCTAATACGCTTTAACGATTAGAAAATAATTTAACTAAATTATATTTAGTCAATTCTCCATTCATTTCTTTCAATTTAAAAAAGAAAAGGAGGAGATTGTAAAGGAAATGAAATGTTATCATAAGTGCTATAATTTTCAAAAGTTAAATTACATACTTGAGAATGATTTTTCCTAAACAAGGCTTCAAAACAGAAGTTAAGCTTTTCAGGGTAAGATTACCGAAAAGAACATGAAATAGTTCAACACATGACTCATAATTACTACCAAAGAATTACATCCCAAATTAACAAAAATCATACAACAATCATCATTAAGCACATTGAGAGGCCAAAAGTGGAAAGCAATTCTATTAGTGAATTTGAGAACAGTACCGTATCAGGAAAGTGAGAAGAAAAGGAGAGAGGGGAAGAAGCTAAGGTCCGGTAACGTGAGCCACCAGTGCGCAGGATAGCAGAAACGGAACGCCTAGATAGCCTGTGCATGATTCAAGAAGCCAAGGAATTTCAAAGAAAGCTAACAGCTCCAACTGTGAGACTTCTCTTGGAAATGGGGTTTTTTCTTTTAGTAGGGTTTTTCATATTAAAGGGGTTTTGGGAAGCTTCTGGAGTTTATTCCTCAACTGAATTTGCATTGCAGGGTTATTTCCGTCTATTCGTTTTATGGGTTAGATAATATACTTCCTTAGTATTGGCCCGGCCCGATATAAAATTAACTCCCCCGATAGAGTCATTTGCAAATGATTATTTATTGGACAAATGGTTAATTTGCCCTCTAAATTTATATTCATACTTAAATAAATTCAATTTAAACTTTTTTTCAGCAAATAACCTCTAAATTTGTGTCTAAAAGTTAAATACATCTAATGTAAATTTTTTCAAAAAGTGAAATAATATTAAATTTTTAGACTTTAATTGAAACATAAAAATTAAAAATAATATTTATTTTATTAACTTATTGATATATTAAATTTTTAGGTTTTAATTAAATTAATAAAATAAAAGTTATTATTAATTTTTATAATTCAATTAAAATCTAAAAGTCTAATGTTATTTCGCTTTTAAAAAAGTTTAAATTGAGCTGAAAATATTTAAATTTGATATATTTGATCCTTATATATAAATTCAAGAGGTTATTTACTGAAAATGTTTAAATTGGATGTACTTAACCTTAGACACAAGTTCATTGATGAAAGTGATCCTTTATCTGTTATTTATTTGAAATAAGGTTCAATTTGGCTACTTTTTCGAGCAAGAGCAAATAAACTCTTTTAATCCTTTTGGGTAATTTAGTATATAACTTATAATTTTTTATTCATTTAGATCCTATATTTTAATAAATGCAGTGCTTGACTTACAATTGCTTTATTAATTAATAAGAAAATGAAAGCCTCATAATTATTTTAATTACTCTCTTTTATCTCTTTTTTCTTCTCTTTTTTTTCCCTCCATCTCTTTCTATAAAAAAAAAAAAAAAGAAATTTTAAAAAGAAAAGAAGAGAACAACATTAAATCTATTAACACACCCTATATACTCATGAATCTTGCAGCCTTAAACCAACTTTTTACATATGCTTTCTTTTTCTTTTTTTAAATCAAAATAAACAAAAGTTGAAATCAAGAAAGAAATAGGCTGCTTTCATAAAAGTCAACTCTTTTAGGTATTAGTATTAATATTAAGGAAGAAAAAAAAAAGTTATTATGGAGATTCTAGTTCCACTATGTTAGAGAGGATGTGCCTTAATTAGACTAATGAATTTTTGACTATCGTATTAATTTCATATGGGCGTTAATTTTTTTACCAATAAGTTAACATTTCACTTTTTTTTCTTTTTTTGAAAATTTAACACTTTTGATCTTGAAATTTTTGTTATAAATTGTGCGTTGTAAATTTTTTTTTTTCTTCCAAATAACATTTGGGCAATTGTGATTGTTAACTAAAAAGTAAAAATGCATCGGTACAAGGACTAGTGTAGGAAGCTTTAGAAAATGTGGGGACTCAAGTGATAAAAATAAGAGTTTGAGGAGTTTTATTCAGAGTGAGATACTTTAGTTTGCTGCAAGTAGGTTGCTCAAAAGCTCCGATCAGAATTTTAAATAGGAAATCAGTAATCAGTTTAGAATAATAATAATTTATAATAATGTTATTTGGAAAAGGAGTAAGCAGTTTCTGTCATTTTCACTCGAGGACTCTCTAATTACATCAAGCCGGGAGATACTTCGAGAGAATTTAAGGGCCGGTTTATTTATGATATAACAATATTATATTATGTGTAGTTAAAATTTAATATTTAAAAAATAAATAAAATTAGTAAAATTGAAAGAAATATTTTAGTATTATAAAATATATTCACAACTAATGCAGAATTCATTTAAAAATTTTACTTATTTTGTTAGAATTTAATTTAGCTATAACCAATTTCATACAAATTTAATTATATAGAATTCTAAATTAATTTTTATTTTATTCAAAGCATCTAAAATTTGAATTTGTAAATAAATCTCATAGATTTTATGAATTTCAACCAAATACAATGTAAGTGATTTTTTTTTAAAAGATTCAAATGAAAATGAAAATAATATTTATATTTATTTGAATTATTTTTTAAATAAAAATAGAAAATAATTTTTTATATTTTCAAAATTATAACTAAACTTTAAAAAACAAGCATTAACATGTATTTTTTTTATATTTTTCTTTATATAAAACATGCTTGTTTTCAAATAAAAATAAGGAGTGTTCATTTCCTTTTTTCCAAGTTTACCTTTTAAATTTAAATTGTTATTCAAATACAAAATAAAAAAATTTCTATACAGTAGTAAATGAAAATACTTCAGAAGTTTTATAAATTTTTTATAAAAATAAACAATTTTGATATTAAAAAAATGAAAGCAAAGATTTTTTTTTCTACAAGTAAACATATTCTAAAAAAACCTAAAAATAAAGCTTATACACAAATAAACTAATCGATTATTTGTCCATTCTGGAGAGACAGTTATAATAATTTAGACATAAATTATATTTTCATTAATAATCATTTTTTTTTTAGTTAATTATTACTTTTTCTTTGGTAATAAAATCTATGACATGTTTAATTAGAAAAATCTTAAAAATTTCACATTTTTTTTATTCTATTTTATACCCATCTAATGTGTCATCTAATACTTTTATAAACTATTTTTTGATAATCTTAAAAATTTCACATTTTTTTATTCTGTTTTATACCCATCTGATGTGTCATCTAATACTTTTATAAACTATTTTTTTATTTTAAAATATTAAAAAATAATTTTATAAAAGCATTAAATGCTACATCAGATAGATAAAAGGTGAGATAAAAAAAAAGTAAGCTATGTTGTATTACCCATTTAATTAACACAAAGTACACTAAATATGACCCATTGGTTAGAGTTTAAGGAGTTATAGCAATTAATATGATCTCAATATTCTATTTTTTAGTATAAATTTATATATAATATTATTGATAAAAAAATTAAATCCCTCCAGTTCCTTTTATGCTTGTGCAATATATTATTATTTTTGAAGGATTTATTATTGTGCCTTAGACTAATCACCCTCAATAAAACTAAGGACTATAATTTCTTTTCCTTTTTTTAAAAAAGGAGTAGCATTGTATCGACACAAATTGTAATATGTTTAAATAAAAAGATCTAAAATTGCATAGAAAAATAGTATTGGAGCAAAAAGAATTTGAGATTGGAATGAGTTATAAAAAATAAAGGATTTTGTCATTATTAATTGGATATATCAATTTTCGTTGAGATAGCAGTTTACTCAGTACATGTGGTTAAACTCCTAACCCAATCTAAACATGGCGGAGAATACATGACCCGTTACTAGTGACTGAGCGAGAATGGATTTAAGCTACTCTATCCTGTCCCCGGCCCGAACTATACTCGAAATATTTATATATATTGCAGAAACTTTATTCAATATTCTCTCTTATTGAATTACTCAAGTACAAAGACTTATATAGACTATTCTTTACAAGACTCTTATTACAATACAAACTAGAAAGAAAAATAAATATTCCTAAAAGATAGGAACATATATGGTAAGAGATATATATTGTTTAGGAGATAACTAACAAATCAAATAAATCAAATCTTCTACACTCCCCCTCAAGTTGGTGCATAGGGATCTGCATGGCCAACTTGTCTAATGCTCGGTAAAAGATTTTACTTGATGCTGCTTTGATAAGGATATCGACGAGCTTATCTTTATATCAAACATGAGGGACTTCAATTATCTTAGCTTCTAATTATTCCTTAATAAAGTGCCTGTCTATCTCCACATGTTTTGTCCGATCATGTTAAACTGGATTATGAGCTAAATCACAAGCAGCTTTGTTATCACAATATAGTTTCATAGGACTAATATGTGGAACTCAGAGTTTATGTAGTAAATTTTTAATTCAAAGTAACTCACAAACACCTTTAGCCATCTCTCCATACTCGGCTTTTGCACTTGATCGAGCTACAACACTTTATTTTATACTTCTCCATGTAATAAGATTTCCTTTAACAAATGTTAAATAACCTGCTGTTGATCGGCTATTATCAATAGAACCAGCTCAATATGCATCAGTATATCCTCAATAGACAAAATTGTCCATTTGGTGAATATTATGTCTTTCTCTGGAGAAGATTTCAAGTACTGTAAGATACGAAGAATAGCTTTCATATGATCTTCACGTGGAGAGTGCATGTATTGACTCAATATACTTAGAGAATATTGCTAAATCTGGTCTACTATGTGCAAGATACATCAACTGGCCTACAAGCTTCTGATATATTTCTTTATTCGTAGGGACTTGATTGAAAAATATGACGAGTTTAATATGTTCACCAGCAAGAGTATCAACTAGTTTGCATGCTAGCATACCGACTTCCTTAAGTCAGTCTAAAGTGTACTTTAGTTGAGATAAGAAAATACCTTGCTTAGATCATGGTACCTCAATCCTTAAAAAATAATTGAGATCACCAAGATCTTTCATTTCAAACTCTTTAGAAATATAGTTTTGTAAGGCTATCTTTTCATCAACATCATCTCTTATTACAATCATAACGTTGACATATATAATAAGAATAATTATTTTCCCCTCCTTATGTTTTACAAAGAGAGTATGATCAGAACTACTCTGTTTATAGCTAAAGGCCTTCGTTGAACTTGTAAACCTTCCAAACTAAGCTCTCAAAGATTGTTTCAATCCATACAAATATTTTTTAGCTTATAAACTTGCTTATTTTCTTCATCCTGAAGTCTATATCTTTGAGGTAACTCCATGTACACTTCCTCTTGAAGATTGACGTAAAGAAAAGCATTATTTATATCAAATTGATGTAGAGACCAATTCAAATTTACAGTTAAAAATACAATAAGTCTAATCGTGTTTATCTTGGCCACAGGAGCAAAAGTCTGTACATAATCTATCCCATACATTTGAATGTATCCTTTTGCAACCAGTCGAGCTTTGTATCTCTTCATATTTTCATCTGCCTTATATTTAATGGTATAGATCTACCTACATCCAACATGTTTTTTTTCCATTTGGTAAATCTACAACCTCCCAAGTTTCTTTCTTTCGAAGAGAATTTATTTCTTCGTTAATTACTTCTTTCCACTCAGGTCTTTTATGGCTTTTTGCACATTGTTAAGTACATATATACAAGATAATTGATTTGCAAATGATTCATATATCTTTGACAATCTATGATAAGATACGAAATTATTTATTGAATATTTAGGTTTAGAGGTCATCATGGGTTCATAACTTGATTTAGGTTTTTCTCGGGTAGTTTAGTTAAGGAGTATTCTAACAAAGGGTTCATGAGTTACCTAAGATTCAGCTCAGGATGTGTCATCAAGTAAAAGCGACACTAAATTTTGGAACTTCAAACTCAATTCTATTACTTTGAGCCCCGAATATCAAGCTCGAAAATGCTCGGTTGATCTAAAATCAGGAGAATAATGCTTAGCTTGTTCTTGTTCAAGTTGTTCAAATAGGTCGGGAGTTTCTGTTGAAAGGTATAGGTCGTGAGTTTCTGCCGGAGTCTTTGTTGGAAGGTCTAGATTGGGAGTTTTAGTTGGAAGATCTGTTGGAAGGAGGTCTAGGTTGGGGTTTTTAGTTGGAAGGTCGGGTTGTGTTTGTGGAAGATCGAGATTAGATATATGTTTAAGGTCAAGTTATGTTTGAAGGTAGGGCTGCAAGTCAATGTTGTTCTCCCCCTGGCTTGTAGTGGGTTTAGTAGAAAAATACATTTAATGCTCATAGAATTGGACATTCATATTGACATACATTTATTGAATTGGAGAGTAATAACACCTATAGTTAGCTATTATAGTAGAATAAAATAAGAAATGTTTAATATTTTAAGAGTATTATAAAATTATCATTGTTATTTATCTTATTTAATATAGTTATATTAGTTTTAAATATGATATATTAGAGAATGTAAAGAAAAGGTAATAAAGAAAAGGCACTTAACAGTTGCCTAGATTGAATATAAATGTATGACATTTAAAAGAAAGATAAATTTTTTATTAAAACTTCATACCGCTTGAAGCCTAAGTGGGGAAATGAAGAGCTAATTGTTGCTGAAATTATTAATCCATCTTCTTCCTCCTAAATTGCGTCCAAGATCTTGAGAGCTTTTGATAAATTGCAGGCTGATAGTATTTTGAAAAGGGGTAATTATTATTTATCTTATGTATTTTTTTATATTATACAAGTTACTTTTTGATATTTAATTTTTTTTATTTTACAATTTCATACTAAAAATTCCGTCCGTTAAAACTAAATCATTAATTAGATTTGGTTTTATATTATTTGCTTCATGATCTTTTTTTATAATATACAAATTGCTCCTTATATTTTATTTATTACACTAAAATCTCATTGTGTTTTGAATGTCAATGTAAATACAGATCTAAAATGATAAAGAAAAAATATAATTTGATCTTCAAACTTCTTATCAAAGTTACAATTCTAATGTAATAAAATTAATAATAACAATATTATCTATTTTATTTTAAAAATATAAAATTAAATTATATGAATTTTTAATATTTTGATTAATATAAGTACTTTTAAGATATTTAAATTTTACTAGAATTTGATTATGCTAAAGATTATAGTAATTAAAAAATACTAATTAATTATTTTTGTACAAACACTGAAATTGATTTTTGTATAAAAGTTAGACAAAGGGGTTTTAATATAATAAATAAACTTTAAAGGAAAATTTTTATATTACACTGAAGATCAAGAGATAAATAGTATAAAATCAAACCTAATTAACCGTTGTTTTGATGGAAGGAAATACGTCGCAGCAGAAATTTTAAAAGACGATCAAACTTCTCCTAAATAATATATGTAAAAACAGCAAGCAATAACTAAGTGAAACCAAATCAACACAAGCAATTTTAGCATGAAAAACATCCTCAAACCAAGGAGTAAAAGCCACGGGACTTGTAAGCCGCTTAAATCACATCCACTATTATCAAATGGGTACAAATGTTCTCTCTAACAAAGCTTAGAGGCATACAAGATTATCCATCAAGATATCAACACTAATCTTGGCACAAATACAAGCATAAGAGAGGAAATATCAACACATAAACTCAAGTAAAATACACACTGCATCAGTTTCGGTTTTAACACGAAATACCTTTCTAGAAAGATCTAAATGCAAGATCCACCGTTCAGAATATTTAACTTGAACTCATGAACAACATATCCAAATTTGAGGACGATCCAACGGTTGAATAGTGAGAAATTCCAATGGAGGGCAGCAGCTCGAGCTTGAAAGAAATATGATATTTAGACAACTCTCTCTTCTTTCTCTCTTGTATTTCTCAATACAATCTCATGCCTAAAGTCAGTTAGTGTTTGTTTATATATTAGGGCCAAGTGGCCTAATAATAGACCACTTAAGACATGTTTGGATTCCTTCAAATAGAAGACCCAAATCCATCATGTTTAAGCGAAAATTTTGATATAAAGAGTTTTTAGTATAAAATTATAAAATAAAAAGATAACTAATATAATATTCATAAATACAGAAGGTAAATAGTAATTACCCTTTTTGAAAATCCCTCTTTCACAAACTAATTCTGCTGATAAAAGGATCTGGACTCATTATAATTCAGATTCTTACACTGTTTTAACAAGTTATGTAATCTGGCAACAACTGAAGCAAAGTGCTAATAATTTGATGGTTCCTGTCCAGAACCATTGATGGAACTTTCTTTGGAAACTAAAGATCCCAAATAAGCTCAAAATTTTTCTATGAGGATTTCCACCAGCATCCTTCCTGTGGGCTCCATTATGAAGTCTAGACTTCGTAAAAATGATGCTTGTTTGAGATGCGATACTCCTGAAACACTTAAGCATCTCTTCTTCGGTTGTTGTCTCTCTCAAGCAGTATGGAGGATTTCTCCCCTTGGTCTCAAGAACTCTCATCTTTCAGGTTTGGACTTCCTATCCATCTGCTCCAAGATGGTTCAGGATCTGAATTCTTTGGACCCATCTGGCTCTAGTCTACAGCTAGCAGTTTTCCTTTTTTGGAGAATCTAGAAATCTAAGAATGACCTTATTTTTGACAAGGTCTGGAGCGAGTCTCAATCTGTCAGGAAAGCCATTGAGGATCAAAATGAGGTTATCACTGCTTGTGCCAGTCCTCTTCTTAGAATAGAGTTGCTCCTCCTGCCGTTGAAGAGGTCAATGCTCTGAATTATGACATCAAGGTAAATTTTGATGCTTCTTCTGATGCGCGTAGTAACAGTGGTAGATAGTTATTGTGTAAAAGCTCTGTGATCATTCATTCATGGAGTGCTCGATCTGGCCCTCTCAGTTCTCCTTTTATTCTTGAAAGTCTTGCTTTGAGGGAGGCTGTTAGATGGGCTTCTATTCAAGGATGCAT
Organism: Ricinus communis; assembly: GCF_019578655.1. Classification (NCBI taxonomy): domain Eukaryota; kingdom Viridiplantae; phylum Streptophyta; class Magnoliopsida; order Malpighiales; family Euphorbiaceae; genus Ricinus; species Ricinus communis. The sequence goes on from NC_063262.1 coordinate 22,850,591, forward strand.
CAAGGTAGTTTTTGAAGGTATCCAAGTGGCTAAAGGCGCCTGCCCTCCCCAGCCGAAGCAGCTTTTATCTTTGAAGATGCTTCCAGATTTACTGCCTCCTCTTTTAAATGTGATTTTCAGTTTGTTTCTAGATTAAGGAATGTTGAAGCTCCTAAGGCTGCTAGATCAGCTTTTGACACTTGTAGACCTTCATAATATTCCTTTATCTTGTGCTAAAGAAAAAGCCCTTCAATTCTGCATTTAATACTTCACATCACTTGGCCCCAAAATATATAATTATTCAATGAAAAGATGTGTATATCAGCATGCAACAAAATACACATTAAGTTGTTGAGATAAGAACAATAAAAATCTAAATTTCCGCTAAAATTTCTTTCGAAAGGGAACTCTGTGCTTAAGTACAAGAAACTTAAATATCTTAACCCAAAAAAAGAAAATAAAAAGATGAAGCCCAAACAAGCAAAGCAACCCAAGAGAAGAGGAAAGCAAGCAAGAGACAACAAGGCAGAAACCATCAGCAGCACCCACCGCACTATACATGCAACAACACCAAGCTACCTTCCAATTGCAAAACCAAACCTGTCATTCAAATTCTTAATAGCTACAAAAACTACGCAACATATCATATCAATCTTTGTGCTTCCTGATTACCAAATTTCCTTCACTTCCCCTTTTTCCCCATATCAAGAAATGACTTCTCTGAGCCACGAGTTTCTTAAAACTGGACCATCCTATTTGGTCAAATGTAGAACAGCAGACCCTTCTTTTTCTTTTTTGTTACAGTATTTCTGAATAAGTCTCTGGACACACAGTCAAATATAAACAATGAGAATACTTATATTCATATATAAGGAACGGATACTATCCAAGAAAGTAGAAATGAGAATATTAGGGTCTTTTCTAGTTTATGTAAGATATTGACTTCGAATCTTAAATATCTAGCTGCAATACAATTTTTGAACTAGTTCTTTTTACCATATCTGCAAAAGAATCATTGCTTGACGCATTCTAAATTATTCTTGTGAAGTGATTCAAAGAACTTGAGTTAAATTGATGACTGATATAGGTCAATTTATAAAAAAGGACCATAAGAAATTGTTCAGGAGTAGAAGAACAAATATAAATATATAAATATATATAGTAACATTACTCTTCCAAATTTTATACAGCCAAAAAAAGGAGGTGACAAATTAAGTAATAAGTAATAACGTACATACATAAGAGGATATATATAATATATATATAACCAAAATTACAGAGAAAACAAATATATATATATATATATATATAGTTATATATATTGGCCTCTAGAGATGAAGAGAGGTATCAACATCAGAATGTTCAAAATTAGTCCTTGGTGATGAACTTCCAGTAGAAGTGTTGGGCCATAAGCTTGTGGGGGTGTCCAGGGCTCTGATATCTGCATGATTGTTGCTTTGGGAGTTAAGCCTGAGGGAGAGAAAAGAATCCTGAAGAGCAGGTGCCCTATTTGGAAGGATCATTTCAGGCTGGAAGGTCAACTTGTTGGGCTCAAAATGCATGCCTGCAGAAGCACCGCTACTACTGCTACTGCTACTACAGCTGCTGCTGTTACTTTTCCTTTTTTCAGATTCTGAGGAGAACAGCTTGAGAAGTTCTTTCTCTCGTCTCTTCTCCCTTATCCTCTGCAATTCCCTAAACCTTTCTTGAAGAAGTGCTATAGAGGAACTAGCCACAGTGGCATCACCATTTTGCCTACCCATTTGGAGAGGGAATGGACCCTTATTTTCCGTTTCTTTTTAATTTGGGAATATTGTTTGGCTATAGTTGGTTTTATTGAGGCTTTGTGTTGGGTATCTATATATATACATATATATAGGAGAAAAGTGTGTGCTAGCAATTTTTAATGTTAAAAACTACATATATAAAAACTTTCTATTTAGTTGATATAATATATGTGATGTAATATCAACAAGAATCGGGTAATGAGTAGCAAAATCCAAGACGAAAAGTGCCAAGGCTAGTCTATAGAGGGTTGGGTTGGTGGATGTGAAGGCAAAGGGACTTTTTAAAGAGAGGAAGAGTGTAAGAAAGTGAAGCCAAAAGAGGTTGGAGAATAGCATTTGGAGGGATGTTTGGAAGGGAATAAAAAGGTTAGGTAATGCGGTGTCGGGTTGTCTTTAAAAACTTGGGGAGAAGATGGTTGTGGCATTTTGGAGTTACATTATTACTTTTTTCTGGTTTTCAACTCTCTCACCTCTATTCCTTTTGCCTTTGAATGGAGTCTAGCAACGGGGGTGAGTGCAAAACGACAACCAATCAGAAGAGAATTTTTATTGGGAGAGTGACGTTTTTGGATTAGACCCTTCTTTGTTATGGAATAAAGAGAAATGGAAACCTACAAATATTTGGACCCTTTTCCCATTTTGTGTGGTATTTTGAAGCCTACTTACTGCCCACGTTCCAAATGAGTCCAGCCAGTATGACCCATCAACTCCACCCTTTGGGAGAAGATCTTATTCAACATCTTACTTTTCTTCACCTGTTCTTATCGTTAAGTCCTTGCAGTATTTTAAGTTTAATCATATGGGAAAAAGGAAAGGGATATTAGCGATTTGATATGTGCATACAGACAAGTCCATTACAAGACAAAACAAGTTTGGATTGTTATGTTTGACACAAAATCATTGAAGTACTCCCGCATTTTCAGACGCTTTGGGTTGGGGGTATGATTATTACTGCATCATCATTCAATTGGGTTCCTGATAAGTGATTCTCTTCTTCTGAATTTCATGAAACAAGTGTCATTTTTTTCTTTTCTTACAGTTGGTACTGTGAATCACTGCTGCCACAGTGGTGGTCCTCTATAAGCAGTCTCAGAAATTCTACCTGCAATTCGTCCATATGTGTTGTTGCACATGCGCCTGGGGGCCCTTTATGCTATAATAAGCAACCATATCATCATATGGTCATCAAACATAGAATTTTCTCTCTTGTTGCTAAAATGTATGCTAACTTTCGCTGTAAAACATCTCGATTCACTCCCACAGCCACTCATACAACTTAACGAATTCAGCTGCTTCTTGCTGTTAAGAGTTTAAGCTTTTGGTCTTCTGGGGTTCACTTTGTTCAAGGAATCGAATATCGGATGAACTCTTTTCATTATATCTTCAAGCAAACAGTACCTCTATCAGATAAGTAATAGCAGAAGTAATAAACTACACAAATTCTATATAAAATCCAGTAATGAACAGATCAGGAAAAGAAAACACCAAAAAGAAATTCCCGTAATGTACAAGTTCTCTACAATTGCATTATTGCATTTAATCAATCAATTCTTAGAAATCTCTTCTTGTTGTATCTACCACAGGCTTCTATGAGGCAGATGCTGCATTTCCAATCAGTTCATCAGTAATAAATTTACAGTCGACCATGCTTTTCTGCCAATTGATTTAGTAGTAATTACATTTGTGGTTTTGCGCTCAAAATTGCAGTATATGGGAGTGAATTGAGTTTTCCTCTTATTATGCACCTTAGTATCTCGATCATATTGACACTTAGAAGTTGAAGATCCATGCCATAGCTACATCCACATGCAGCATATCCTGCTGAAGACAACAAAAGTCAGGTATTCTCCTTTTTCTTTCTCCTTTTTATTTGACTATAAGCTCATTCAAAATTGATGTACAGCTACTAAAAAAATATATGATCTAGTATGTGAAACAAGGACCAATAAGAACAGGACAGATAGGCAGTAACTATATGTTCTCTTCCCCTCCCCATTGGACAATCATTAAAGTTTTTGATCTATCTATGACTTCAAGCTACCTATGTGTCGATTGAATCAGCAGCCTATTATTGAAGAATCTAAGATTCTAAGGACCCATGGATGAGAGAACACTCAGAAGAACATTGGTCAGTAAATATTACACGATATTCAATATGCTTTTTCATAATTTCTTTGTGGTTTATTCTTTTTTCTTATGTACCTGTGTTTTTTTGACAGCTATGCCAAGTAGAAGACAGTATAAATTCATCTCCACTAATTCAAAACAACCGAGGCTTATACAAATAGGCAAGGTCCACCTATTACATGTCAGAAGTTATCAATAGCATCATGCACGGAGTCGTTACACAGCCAATAATGCGTGCCTCCATGCTAGCTAAAAGTGACATACCATAAGTCCCACTTTGAAACTTCTATACAGTACTAGTACATCCAGCTCTTCTGGAGAAATAAGTCTATACTGTGTCCACTGACCATCTAACAGAAGCTATCAAGAGCCTGACACATCAGTATAAACCCTAGATGGCATAATGATTCCATGTTAGGTCAGTCTCAACCCCACTGATACATCAAATTTATTGGTGTGGTAGCAATTTGGTGGTGGTTTTGATTAGAATAGTTGTATAGTGCTTTATTAAATTAGAAGCATCAGAGTTTTACAGAATAGCAGCATTAATGTTGCAAAGCATAAATATATTATGCTGGAAGCTATCAAGACAACCAGTGAGAGAATTGAGGTGCCGATAGTGGTGGTAGTAATGGCAAGGCGGTAGTGCTGCAAGGCAGTAGCATTATAGGAGAGATAGCGCTGGTAACAACATGGAGATGCTACTAGTACTAGTGGTTGCATAATGCAGTAGTGGTCATAAAAGTGATACAGTTGGTGATGGTTGTAGAAGCAGTGTAAATGATTTCCTAACTTTCAAATCAAGTAGAAAACAGTAGAAAATGATTCTGTACAGTTTTACCTCCATTCTTGTTAATGTTTTTAGTTTTGGGACATACTGGAGAATGTTTAAAAGAAGAACTTGTGAATTAATTTTTATGGATGTCTCTTTTTCTGGAGAAATCTCTTCATTGTATTTATTCCCCGAGTTTCAACATCCAGGGTGGTTGGAGGGCTTGGGTATATATATATATATATATTTATATATAAATTTGTTCTGCTCAAAGAAAGGATGTCATCTCCTCCTTATTATAATTATTCTCTCATTTTATCTCTTCCAAAAATTCTTCTTTTATCAAGAAGAAAATCTTCACTCTATTTCCTTTGCTCATAAGGTAAAAAAAAAAAAAAAAACCTGCACCAAATTGTCTATGAATGTGACAACTGCTCCCACAGGTGGTTTATCTTGTGATATCATATAACTTCTCCATATAGGCTATAGCATAAAAAATAAGATATGCTCTTCGGTCACCTATAGATCAAAAAACTAAATCATTTGTGATGCTTAAGCTTGTGATTGCATAAGTATATTATACTTATATCGCCTTGGAGGCCCCTAGGGTCAAACCACTGAATAACTGACTAAATGAAAAATCCAGTTTGTGCTAGCTTATGATGTAAACAACTATTGAATATCAAACGAGAATTCAGAACTGAACTAAAGATACAAAACGCTCTTCAGCTTTTGTATAGTCTAGGGTGAATCTTTATCAGCTTCTGAGTAACTCCAAAAACAAACTTCTAAAACAAATAGGATAAGAAAATGATTTTAACTGAAGGATCATCAACTAACAAGAGAATTAACAGAGTGGCAAATATGCTGTCAAAAGAGGTTATACAGAAGCATATGTCCACTCTTATCACAATATTAGCATTGTCTACATTTTTTTTTCCTAACACCAAAAGAAAGAAAGGAAAAGAAAAGGCTCTTTCTTTTACCTGGATATGATCAGCATCTTCTAATGACACAGCATACACTTATTCATCTTGTCATTCTTTGTAATTCCAGTTCATCACAAGATGGTGTATAGTTTCTGGCCTGACATGTATACACAAAAAAATTTATCAAAATTCGTGCTTCTCTAAAATAATTTATGACATTGTAGAACTAAAGCATTATGCTGTCAGCAGAAGATGTTAAAAGTAGGAATGCTGGCAAATACTTACCTTAATTGAAAAATGGAGCTTCAAGTTAGTGAGGGCTCAAAAATTATTTACAGGAGCTAAAAGAATTTGTCATCTAGTCAGGATGATACTAATGTACATTTAAAAAATGCAGCCACATCCTTATTGGGATAATTTTTCACTTTCCTATTGTATTCCCTTGACAATTATGAAGGGAGGCTCACTTCCCTCAACCTGTTACCGATTTGATCAGTTCCTATTGATTTGCCGACTTTAGATAGTTCTCTAGCCAAGATTATATAAGTATGCAAACTGGGAGTACAGTTTCTGGATTCCATAAGATAGAGAAACTTCATGCATAGATCTGAATCCCCTTCCTGCAATAACCCATCAACCAAGACAGTCCAAACAATTAGATCACTATTCCACTGTTTCTTGAGTAAGCTCTGAAATATATTCAGAGCTTCTTCTGCCCGACTTACTCCGCAAAGTGCACAAATGAGTACTTTATAGATAAACAGATGAGGCTGAAAACCTTTAACTGCCATCAAATTGAATATTTCCAAAGCACAGTCCACTTTTAAACTCTTACAGTGAGCGACTAAAAGTGAGCAGTAGATTTCCATACTAGGAGACAAGCCTTTCTCTTTCATATTCTCTACCAACTGACTTGCCTCATTAGACCTTCCTTCTCTACACAAGCCACTGACTAGGGTGCTGTATGTATCTATTGTAGGTTCACATCCATTCTCTGTCAACCTGGATAAGAGATTATGAATCATTTCAAACATAGTAATTCTCTCATCTGAGCTGCAACCGTACACTTCATTTTGGACCACGACCCTTTCTGTGAGAAATTGGCATTCTTTCTGCAGTCCTTTCAACAATACATTGTATGTCCGGTAGTTTGGTCTGCAGCCCATATCAACCATCCGCCGAAGAAGTATGAATGCATGATCTATCCCACCAAGCATAACAAAACCATCAATAAGTGAAGTAAATGTAACTTCGTCAGGAACCAAATGTCTTCTCTCCATTTCCTGCAGTAACCTCTCAGCCGCATCAACCTTTCCTTCTTGGCATAAGCCATAAATGAGCGAAGTATATGTGTGTGCATTTGGCAGACAATTTTTCTTTTCCATTTCATGAAAAATCTTGAACGCCAGGTTGGTTGCAGTGTTCTTACAAAGCCCGTTGATCAAAGATGTATAAGTGATGGTATTTGGTTGCAATCCTTGCTCTGTCATCTTAGCACAAAATTTCTCAGCCTCAGAAAATCTATTACCTTTGGATAAACCACTTATAATGGCATTATAAGTTTCAATACTGGCAGAGCAGCCATTTTCTTCCATCCTCTCAAATAATGACAATGCAACATCTATCTTCCCCTCCTTACAGTAACCATCTATCATGGCTGTATAAGTCCACTGGTTTGGGCTTATGCCACACTTAAGCATCTCATAAAAAAAACTAGTTGCTGAATCCAACTTACCTCCCTTGCAAAAGCCTGAAATGAGTTCACAGTAAGTCCTCTCATCAGGTTCACAATTACTTTCCTTCATCATATACAAAAATCTCGTAGCATTGTTTAGATATCCTCTTTTGAGGTTTTCGACAATGAGTGTATTATATGTTACCACAGTTGGAGATGGGCCATCCTTGAGCATTTTATTGAAAACAACCATAGCCTTCTCAATATCATCCATTCCAAACAACCCCTTTATAATCTGATTGTATGTTTGTGCATTTGCCAAGGTACCATGTCCCTCCATCCAATCAAAGATCTTCAACGCTATGCCAAATCTGCCTTCAGTACACAATTCATTTATCAATGCATTATATGTAACCGTGTTTGGAACCAAACCTTCCTTCAGCATTTTGTGATACATCCCTATTGCCAATTCCATTTTCCCTGCACGAAACAACCCACTAATAATTGCTGTATATGTTTGCACACTAGGGCTACAACCTTTCTTCCCCATACTTCTCACAAGATTAATGGCATCATCTACACGCCCAATATCACACAAAGAACTAATTGGCACTGTATATGTGTATACAGTTGGTTCAATCCCTTTTTCAGTCATTTCTTCAAGCATGTCCATTGCTTCACCAATCCTTCCTTCATTGCATAATCCATTGATCAAAGTTGAATATGTGACTGAATTAGGATTACAACCATCCTTAACCATTCTATCAAAAACCTCAAAAGCCTTATCCAATTTACGGTTCCTACAATGCCCAAGAATCAATGAAGTATATGTGAAAGCATCAGGGCACAAATCAAACTGAAAAATCTTATTAAAAACCAGAACAGCCTCTTGAACCTTTCCCTTCTTACACAAAATATTAATCATGGTATTAAATGTCAATAAACTAGGCTTAACACCACTACTAAAAATTTGAGCGTAAACATTTTGAGCTGAAGTAACCATATCAAACTTTCCCAACTGAAGCAAAAGAGTATTAAAACTGTACAAAGTAAACCCAAAAAGACCACTATCACTACTACTAATTCCATGCAAAAAATCAGTTACCCGTTTGAGCTCATCCTCATTTCTACAAGCTTTAATCATCAAAATCCTAACATGATCAGCAGGAGCCAAGATTTTATCTTTGACAAGCCTATTAAGCATAGAAACAAAACAACCCATATCATGTTTGTAAAAATGTCTCTTAGAAATCCAATAAAAAAACTGAAGGGCGGTGTCAGTATTGATATGGGTATTGATGATTTTAGACACATGGTGAGGTCTAAGAGTAGAAGCTAAACGATTGAGTTCTGGGTTTTTGGGCCAGTGAGGATCAGTGGAGATCAAGTCAAGGACTTTAAAGACCAAATTGGGGAAAGGAGTTGTTTTAGGAAAAGGGTAGCTGGTGGGTACTGAAGAGAAGACGAGGAAATGAAGTGGGTTCTTTTTCTTCAAGAGGAATAATGGAGATTTGAGAAGGGGTTTTAACATGGCGATTTTGGTTATGGTGGTGATGAATTGGGTTCATGAAGGAGGGAATAAATGATGGGCGATATTATTATCGAGATGTTGAGAATGGATTGGGGAGTTGAGGAATTCGGAGAAGCGGTGAACGTGGTCATTGGAGGACCATTGCTAGATTGCTTGCGTTGTATGCTGTAGAAACTAGAAAGGAAGAGGTTCGGCCTAAAACTTTGGCCTCCAAAATTGTTAGGGTTCTATTCGCTACTTACGCTTCCAGCCTTGATGCTGCTTGCGCCAACTCAACTGTAACTTTTTTATTTTGAAATATTCATGTTCGCTCTGTAAATAAATCTACTTCTATTCTGAAATTTATGTGATTTTCTTTATAAAATATATAGAAATAACCACCTGTTTAAGTTTAGAAGTAGAGTTGCATAAAAAATAGATTTATCAAGTATATTACAATTTTCTAATAAAGTAATAAAAATCTATTTAAATATTTTAGAAATTATATCCAATTTAAGTTCATAAATAATATACAAATATTTTATACTCATCACAACTCTATTCAATAATTAGTATATAAAAATAATTAATTTTATCCGAATTTTAAGATTGTTTTACCTCAACTCTACTTACTCTATCTAACTAAATAATTTTCTATTATAAACATAGAAATAAAAGTATATATTCTTTCTTATTTTATTTTTAAAAAATATTATAATGATTACTGAAAAAAAGAAATTTAACTCTTTCACGTGTGATAACGACCGACAAACATGATTAAAGATGAAATACCTTAATAAATATGTATTAGAATAATAATAAAAATTAAAAGTAAAAATCTTTAGCTTCTAAAATTAGAGAACCAAGAAATACAAAAAAAAAAACCTAAATTATCATGTGATCTTAATTAAACTGATATAATTTTAGAATTTGCTAATATTGTTTTAATAAATTCTAAAAATACATCAAACTTGTAAACTAAAAGACGTTGATTAATGATTAATTTGAATATTAATGTTGACCTAAGAGTCAATTGATCTCTATTTTAATTTTAACAACCAAATTAAATATTACTAACATTATGTTTGAGTGTCTAAGTGTCAGTATGTTAAAAGATTTCAGATTGGTCAAAGTTTTCTTGAAGTTTCATGAAAGTTTTGTAACAAGACTCAAAAAGCTCAGGGACGCTTGTCACATGGTCAAAACCATTCAAGCCATTGAAAATTCCATCTGACGTCTTACCAATGACAAAGCAACACCTGGCAGTCAAGGAGTCAAATCCTCAAAAAGTGCAAGAGGCTCAATAAGCGTGAGTCTGCTCTAACTTAAAGCTTAAGACTCAAAATGGCAATTGATATTGCGATAAAAAGAGGGAGGGTGAGCGCAAACAAGAAAGGTGCGAGGGCACTACATAGGCATGAGGATGGTTTTCATAATTAATGCGAAGTCAGTAACCGTTGATATATCAACCACTAAGTCAGAGCCACGTGTCTGGAGCCTTTATAGCCCCAACGTCTCTATTTAGAAAGCGCAAGGGCACTTGAGAAGCGTAGGGGCACTTTTCATGACTTCGGGAAACTTTTTGCCAAGTCACTTAATTTACATTGAATGAGTTTTGGACCCCTTGTAACGTCTCTAAGAGGTAGATATTAATATAAATACCCCTCATAAAGACTTAAGAAGTAAGTAAGTGATTGTGTCTTGTCCAAATTCTTGTAAACTTATTTCTCAACTTTCTACACTCAATTTTTTTCTCTATAAAGTGTATTAAGTTGAATCCTATTGTTCAACTAAAACTCTAAATGGTTGTTGTGTAAGCCTGGATGTTAAATATAATATCCTGAATTTTTCTTTAATAATGGTAATATTAATAATTGTAACACCCGGAATTTTTTTATATATTTAATAATGAGTTTTTATTTAAGTTAATTTTAGCTTCATTATTATTGGGTTTAATTTGAAATGATTTAATAAAAAAAAATTAATATTAATCAAATAAATGAGTTATTTTCTATACCCAATTAGTTTGAAATTTTAAGAAATTATTCAAGTAAATTATTTGAGAAATGATTATATTTTGGTTATTCAAATTTTTTTCCAAATGCATATTTATATAAGTAAAATTATATATTGGAAAATTATGGTAGAATTGTAAAGGATGTTTATAAAAGAATTTTGGGAAAATTGGTATTATAATTGATTAGTAGTATTAAATTTTAAGTTGGAAATTGATTATTTAATTTAATTGTGTGTAAGATTTAATTGGAGGATTATTTTGGAATAAGGATTAAAAGTATAATTTTATTTTTATGGGGTTTTAACGGAAATTTGTGAGTTTGGTATTTTTGTAAATAAATATGCTCTACGGGGGTATTTTTGTAATTGTGTATTTTCAATAATTCGGTTTTGGCCCAAATTAAATAGTTAGGGGGCTTAATTGAAAGGCTAAAAAGAAGTTTGGGGGTTAAATTGGAATTATGCAGGATGAAATTATAAGTAATTAAGAAAGTTGAGGGACCAAATTGTAATAAGGAAAAGTTCAGGGGTCAAATGTCGATATTGAAGGGAAAGAAATCGGGGAGAGAGAAAGTAGATCGGAGAGAGAGAGAGAGGCGATGGTCAGAAAAGAAGGGAGGAAGGCGTCGTCGTCGGTGGCGGCGTCGGGCGTGGGCGGGCCGACGTGGCTCGGCCCAGCGGCGGGGAAGAAGCCTTCCAGGCTGTTCCATTGTTCTTGGTGGCCGAGTCGGGTGTGATCGGCTCGTACTTTCTTTCGGCAAGCCTTTGGCCGGAGACGGAAGATCCGGTGGAGAGAGAAAATGGTGGCAGCCGGCGTTTTGACTTTTCCGGCGAGCTCCGGCGGAGGATGGACGATCGGAGGATGTATCCCGACTCTCCTCACCAAGCTTCGCGATGGCACTGGTTTCGTGGCGATCGGGCTTCGTTTGCAAATCGGCTACGTGATCGTTCGCAAATCTCTCCCGGATGGTCGGGTGTCGGATCAGGAAAATCGGGCGAGGGATCGTCTTCGGCCGTCATTGTGAGTCCGATGGTGTGTTCGCATCGTCGATCGGACTCGAGAGAGTCGACCGAGCGATCGAGCGTCTCGGTAATTATCTTTGGCCCGTTAATTTTAGAAATTCTTGGTTTAATTGTGTCTATTGGATTATATTGAGTATTTGATGATATTTGTGAGTCATAAATAATTGTCTGTCAATTTGCCTGCCTCGTATTTTGTGCTGTGTGGCGGAGTCGGGAAATAGTGAAGTTTGGGGACCCGACTCCCGTTGTTTATATTGTTGGATATTTGGAGTGTTTTTCTGGCAGGTCCTGGACCCGTTTTTACGGGGGGTAATGTTCTTGTTGTAGGGGAGGTTCTGCCGGGTTTTCGGTAGAATTCTCCCGAGTCGAGATTCTTAGACAGTCAGTCCTAGGAGTCTAGACCTAGGATTAATGATCAATTGTCTCAGCGTATTGATAAATTGTTTTCCGTGATTAGATGATCATGCATTGGCTCGCTCCAACCGAGGCACCGGAGCGAGCTAGGAGGTCGCCCAATCCCTGTGAGTTAAAGTCATTTAATCATTGCACTATTGCTAAGTCCGATTTAATATGCTATTTTGAAAGTTTATGCATAATATGGTTATTAGTATCATAGCGTAAATGATTTCAATTTGGACTATTAATTATTGAAAATAAAATAAATATTATTATTAGTAACGTTATAATAATACAGATATTATTATTCTGTCGACACGACGTTGCCTTATCCTAAATTTTTAATCTTTATTTCGATAAGTGTTGAATGATTTCATTAGACAATGATATTTATTAAATGTGGTGATTGCGATTTGGGAAATGTGGCTTGTAGAACATGCCGCCTGATGGGTTACATCAGGACCGCGTGCGCACCGGTAATGATCATGGATATAAGATTATTATGGATTTGTCTGCCCTAATCGAGCATTGCTCTCTGGGCTGAGTTCAGTTGATTGCCGGAGTTAAGGTCCCCGATCGAGCGATGCTCTGGCCGGCTTATTTGGAATTCAAGTGTTCAGTCGGAGATAAGGACCCTGATCGAGCTTGCTCTCCGGGGCTTGATCTTATTGGATTAAGAGAGCCGAATGGCTACTAGATTTTGGGGTTTAGGGTTCTACCGAGCCACTCGTCCCGTGAAAAGTAAAAATATATTTTTATTTATTCATTTATTTATTTATTATGGTATGATTATAATATGGATTGTATTTACATGCATGGTTGATATTTTGATTCGAATGATTAATATTTTATGTGAAGGAAATAGTAGGGTATGATTATAGTATGGTTTGATATCGATTTGAATAATCTATGTTTTCCGAGAAGAAGCAATAGTCCCTAGATTATTTGATTTTAACTCACTCTAGACCGAGTCTCCATTTATGTTTTTTCGGATTCGTGTTAGTTCTCCCGCCGACTCTTATTCAAGAACTGACTCCTTCATCATCGGGTGATGTATTTGATTTGGTATTAAATTGGTAAATCTTAGATTCTCCGGCAGTAGTAATAGTAAATGTATCAGTTGTAAATTTTCCGAGCTTGGTCTCGCCCTAGTTTTTCCGCATCAAGTATTTATGTAGAATGTAGCTATTAAGATAATTTGTGGTTTTAATAATATTAATTTGAGATGAGATTTGTTTAAATCAGTGAGTGTCGGGGCTTACTACGGGTTTCGGTGGCCTTAAGCCTACCCATTCCTAGTCTTGGTCCACGGCCCAGGTGGGGTCGTGACAATAATAAATAATAAATGAGTTTTTTATTTAAATTAATTTTAACTTTATTTTTATTTAGTTTAATTGGAATGATTTAATTGTAATTTTAAATTTTTAATGCTAGACAAACAAATGTGCTATTTTCTATATCCTATTAGTTTGAATTTTTAAGAAATTAATTAAGTAAATTATTTGAAAAATAAATTATATTTTTGGTTATTCAAAATTTTCCCCCAAATGAATATATTTAGTTAAATTCTATATTTGAGAGTTATGAAAGAAATTATAAAGGATATTTTATAAAAGAATTATTGGAAAAAATAGTTTTTTAATTAGCTAATGGTATGAAATTTTAATTGAAAAATATTTAGCAAATTGATTAATTAAATTAATTTTGTGTTAGGATTAAATTGAAAATTTATTTTGGAATAAGGATAAAAAGTATAATTTTATTAATATGGGGTTTTAATGAAAATTTGTATGTTTGGCTTTTTTATAATTAAATACGTCGGCAAGGGTGTATATGTAATTATATATTTTCAATAATTCTAATTTGGTCCAAATTAATTAGTTAGGGGCTTAATTGAAAGGATAAAGAAAAGTTTAGAGGTTAATTGGAGATTTTGCAGGACGAAATTGTTGTAATAAAAAAAGTTGAGGGACCAAAATGTAAGAAAGAAAAGTTTAGGGACGCTTTGTCGATGTAGAGAAGAAAAGAAAGAAAAGAAAGAAGGAAGGAGGAGAAGAAGAGGGAGAAAGGTTGGGAACGTCGGCTTCCATGGCAGATGGGGAGGCGCCTCAGGGCTCAGGCCGGAGGTTCGGTGAGTGGCAATTTGGCCGTGGCACAATGGTGGCGATGGCAACAGCTGGTAGCATGGCAGACGGCTAATCAAGCGGAGGACGACCGCAGCTTCTCACCGTTGTAGAAGGAGTTTCCGACGACCATTTCGAGTGATTCCGATCTTAAAATGACCAGTAAGGTGCAAGCCTTCTTTTCCGCCCTTAATCGCATTGTGGGATTGCTAGAAAAGAAAGTTCTAGCGAAGGAAAGTTTTCGCCGGCAGCTCGATTTTTAAGCTTTTCTGGCCATCTCCAAAGAGGCTAGGCTGATCAGATCTCATCAACGGACTCCTTCGTCACAAGCTTTCCAATGACATTAATTTTGTAGCGATCGGCCTCCGTTTAATAATCGACGGCTGAGATCGTCCGTAAATCTCTCCGGACGATCAAGGATCGGATTGAAAAATCGAAAGCGGGAATCGTCACTAGTGTGTCGTTTCGAGTCCGTTGGTGTGTTCGGATCGTCGATCGGACTCCAGCGGCTGGAGGCGAGTCGACCGAGCGATCAAGCCTCTCGGTAATTCTCTGACCTGTTGATTTTTTGAATTCTTTGGTATATTATATGTTTATTGATTTGTGTTGAGTATTAGATAATATTTGTGTGTTAAAATAATTATTTGTTGGACTGCCTGCCTTAGGTTGTGTTTTGTGATGTGTGGCGGAGTCGGAAAAATAGTGAAGTCTTGGGAACCTGACTCCCGTTAAAATAAATTATCGAATATTTGAAGTGTTTTCTCTGGCAGGTCCTGGACCTGTTTTACGGGGGATAAATGTCTGTATTTTAGGGGAGGTTCTGTTGGATTTTCGGTAGAATTCTTCCAAGTCGAGATTTTTTTAGGCAGTCAGTCCTAGGGATCTAGACCTAGGGTTAATTGTCAACTGTTTCAGTGTTATTGATAAATTATTTTTTGTGATTAGATAAATCCGTCAGTTCGGCTCGCTCCACTCGAGGCATCGGAGCAGAGTTAAGGGTCGTCAAAGCTGTGAGTAAAGTCATATATCGGTTATGCATGTGTCATGCATAAATTTTTGAATAGCTATTGTGATTATTTGATTGCAAGTTTAAATTATTCATTTAATTATTATTCATATGTATCATTTTTTTATTACTATTCACATATATCCTTCCCTTTATCATTGATTTTATTATTGCATGATGACACGGGATGAGACGGCAGTAGAACATATTAGTTGATGAGTGTACCAGTATAGATCCGAGAGTGATGGAACAAGGGTAAATGGGTAAATTTAAAAAGGAAATTTTAGACTTGCCCTGGTCGAGCATCGCTCTCTGGGCTTAGTAGAGTGTGTTTGCCGGAGTAAAGGTCCATGGTCAAGCATTGCTCTCTGGGCGCCAGCTTATTTGAAACCTAAGTAACCAGACTTGAGGTAAGGTCCTTGGTCGAGCTTCGCTCTCTGGGCGCCAGTATTATTGGAATAAGAGAGCCGAAAGTCTAAGGCTGATAGTGAACATTAAGTGACCGGACTAGAGT
Source organism: Ricinus communis (assembly GCF_019578655.1). Lineage (NCBI taxonomy): Eukaryota > Viridiplantae > Streptophyta > Magnoliopsida > Malpighiales > Euphorbiaceae > Ricinus > Ricinus communis. The sequence continues at coordinate 22,866,448 of NC_063262.1, forward strand.
TAAGGACCCTGGTCGAGCTTCGCTCTCTGGGCGCCAGTTTTGTTGGAATAAGATTAGTCGAGATGTTAGAGTTGAGATTAGTCGAGATGTCAGTGTTGAGATTGATCGAGATGTTAGTGTTGGGATTAGGGTTCTACTGAAGTACTCCGTCCCGTAGTGTGTAAAAGCTATTTTATTTAAGCATATGACCCAATGTTTATTTCAAATTAAATAAATGTGTTATTGAAGTGTTGGTAATTATTTTTGGATATATGATTTTAACTCACTCTCGAGATTGACAGTCTCAATTTTTTACTGTTTTTCATATCCGTGACTGTTAGTCTTTCCACGACTCTTATCTAGTAACCCGACTTCTTCATTATCGGGTGATGTAATTGATTTGGTATGTTAATTTGTAAAATCTTAGATTCTTCGCAGTAGAAATAGTAGATATATATCAGTTGTAATTTTCTGTAGTTTGAGGTCTCGCCTAATTCTTCTAGCAGATCGAAAAATTTAACGGTTAAGATAAATTGCGGCATTAATAATATTAGATGAGATTTATTTAAGTTAGTGAGTGTCAGGCTTACTACGGGATTTGATGGCCTTACACCTACCCATTCCCTAGTGCCAGTCACGGGCCCACAGATGGGGTCGTGACATTAAAAACACAAGTTGGTTATTGATTAACCAATAATACTCAAGGGTTAAGGGACTTAGTGAGAGATTGGTTCACTAAGAAAAGATGTTTAGTGTTAACCTTGGAAAATACCAAGTTGTTGGGTGAACTTGTAAAATCCAAAGGTTGTAATCTTAAAGATTATAGTGGAATACTCAAGTGTAATCTTGAGCAGTGGATGTTGGGAGGATTGTTCCTGAACCACTATAAATCTTTGTGTCAATCTTTCTAACCCCATCTCTCTTCCAATTCTCTTTACCCTTTCTTAAATCCTTGTGTGTGACCTAAAATTATTTCAATTCCACAATTTAAGGTCACCAATTCAACCTTCCTTCTTGGTTCCAAGGGACAACAAGTGGTATCAAAGCCTGAACACTCTTATCAAGCTTCATTACGAGTGTAAAAACTATAGCAACCAATGAAGGAGGTCAACACCTCAAGCCATTTTTTGATGGACCCAACTATGCCTTTTAGAAATTCATATGAAAATCTATTTGGATTCATATGGCATTGAAGTGTGGGATTATGTGGTGAATGAATGGAAGGCTCCCATAGAAGTCAAAAATTGTGAAGATAGGATTCTCCCTAAAGAAGAATGGGTGGATGCTCACAAGAAGCATAATCACAAGAATAAGCAAACAATGATCATTCTTATGAGTTACCTCTCTAGAGAAGAGTATGGAAGAGTGCAATATTGCACTATGGCTTATTAAATTTAGACTACTTTGGAGAACTATCACGAAGGCACCAAACAAGTTAACTCAAGGAAGATCCAAATGTACGTCATAAAATATGAGATATTCAAGACAAAGCCAAATGAATCCATCATCGACATGACAAATAGGCTTCTCACTATCATCAATAACATGAGAAAACTTGAGAAGCATTATGAGCTAGTGGATATCAATAATAAGATCCTTATGAGTCTTCCTTTGGATAAATATGGTGCTAGAATGGCTAGTATTGAAGAAGCAAATGAGGATCTTGGGAAGATACCTATGAATGTTCTCATGGGTAAACTTCTAACCTATGAGATATCTCTTGTCAAGGATGAGATCGATAGAGATAGTGAGAATAAGAAGGCACTAGCACTCAAGACTAGCATAAAAGCTCAAGAAGCAAATAGTGTTCCAAGCGATGATGAAGATCAAAGAGAAGCACAAAGTGAGAGTGATGATGTGACCCTCATCACCAAACATGTAAAAAGGATTCTTGAGGCCAAAAGGAGAAGAAGCAATAAGCAGTTCACAAGCTACAAACCCTTCTTTAAATCGAGATCAAGCAAGGACAAGAAGGATGAAGTCACTTACTATGTGTGTAGGAAGTACGGACATATCAAGCCGGATTGTCCTAAATATTTGAAAAGGAAGAAGGTAGACAAAGAAAAGAAAAAGGCTTGAAAGCTATTTGGGGTGATGCTTCCTCATCCTCCAATAAAAAAAATGAAAGAGAAGAAGAGTCAATCTTTGCTTCACGGCTAACATAGAGGATTCTCATGAGGTATGCTCTACTTCTCATTCATGAAATTCTTCTTATTGTTGTTTATTTTCTCATTCTTTTAGTGATGATGTGTTAGATGATGAGGATGAACTTTTACAAAATATACTTTCCAAATAAAGTTTTTATAAAAATAAGTGCTCAAGCTTAAGAGAAGACCTTGAGAGGTCAAAGAAAGAAATTATTTCTTTAAAAACCTCCAATGACAACCTAAAGAAATCATTGGATGAAATTTCAAATGAAAAACTCTTTAAAGAAAATAATTCTTTGAAAAATGAAGTTGAGGAGCTTAGGTACTCAATCTTAAATTCACAAAAGGAAAGAGTCTCTTGATACACTAGTTGTATCTCAAAGACCTCCCCTTGTGAGACATGGAATTAGGTTCAACGGATTCAACTTTCATACCTCAAACATCCAACACCATAATTTTTATTAAAGCTACTCATCCACCAATCATTGAGAGAAGATCAAATAAAGTCTCAAAGGACAAAACACACACTAGACTTCCCATTCAAAACAAAAAAAAAGTGCACATGCTCCAAAAACTAAGTCAAAAGGAGTAAAACATGCATTTATGTATAGGACATCGAAAGTTAATAAATCCTGCTTATGCATGTATGATAATGTGAATCATGTGAGGTCCAAACCTCAAGCAAAATTGGCAAAGAAGACCAAATTTAATTCCAAGGTCACTTGCCACTATTGCATGAGAGTTGAACATATCTATATTAAATTTCAAATAAGGAAAATGCATCTCTTCATAGATGGATCTTTCAAAGCTAACTCCAAAGGATCCAGTCTTGTTTGGGTACCTAAATCAAGTGATTTAATTCTTTTTTGTAGGTGTATCTTAGATCCACAAGCATAAATCTTTGGCATTGTTGATAATGGATGTTCAAGGCACATGTCAGGTGACAAAAGCCTCTTTATAAATGTCAAATGGGAAAGCAACATTTATCATCTTTTAAGTCCAAAACCATTGTAAGTACTTCTAAACCACTTAAATTACTACATATGGATTTGTATAGACTTACAAAAGTAGCTAGTTTGAGTGGAAAGTCATATACATTTATGATAGTAGATGATTATTCTAGATTTACTTGGGTTAATTTTCTTGCTCATAAGAATGAAGCTTTTGACATTTTCAAAGCATTTGTAAAATGTGTTCAAAATGAAAAAGGATATTTCTATAAGAAGTGATCATGGAAAAAAATTTGAAAATGATTGTTTTGAAAGCCTTTGTAAAGAATTTAGTATTTCACACAATTTTTTATCGCCTAGAACCATAATAAAATAGAGTTGTGAAAAGGAAAAGTAGAACACTAGTGAAAATAGCTAGAACTATACTCAATGAGTATAAACTCTCTTCCTATTTTTAAACGGAAGCCGTTAACACTAGTTAGTATGTTGCAAATAGAGTTCTTAAAAGACCTTTGTTAAGTAAAACTTCTTATGAGCTTTGGAATGGAAGAAAGCCTAAGGTCTCATATTTTAGAATATTTGATTGTAAATGCTACATTTTGAATACCCAGGATAATCTTAGAAAATTTGACTCTAAAACCAATATTGGATTCTTCCTAGGCTACTCCACCTCAAGCAAAGCTTATAGTTTTTAATAAACGTACTTTAGTAGTTGAAAAGTCTATGAATATTATTTTTTATGAATCTAGCAAGCTTGATTTTGGGAAAGGTACTTGTGTGAATGATCTTCTATGTGAATTTAAGGAGCTAAATATAAATCTTGATGATCCATCAAAAGAAGTTGACAAAGCCATAAAAGGTAATCAAGAAGATAAAAAAAATCATGATGCAACTCAAGATCCTCAAGCATTGAAAAATTCACAAAGTCTTCCCAATGAGTGGAGCTTCAAGAAGGATCACCCTCCCACTCAAGTTATTAGAGACTTATCAAAGGGTGCCAATACTTGTTCCAAACTAGTTACTTTAAATAACCTAGCCTTTGTTTCTCAATCTGAGCCAAAAACAATATGAGGCTCTAAATGATGAAATTTGAGTGATAACTATGCAAGATGAACTCAGCTAATTTGAAAAAAATAAAATATGAGAACTTGTTCCTAGACCTAAGGATCATCAAATTATAGGGTGTAAATGGGTGTTTAGAAATAAGTTGGATGAGCAAGGCTCTATCATAAGAAATAAAGCTAGATTGATTGCAAAAGGATACAACTAAGAGGAAGGCATTGCTTATGATGGGACCTTTGCTCCAGCAGCTAGATTAGAAGCTATTAGGATACTCTTAGATTATACATGTCATATGAATTTTAAATTATTTCAAATGAATGTGAAAAGTACATTCTTAAATGGATTTATTGAGGAGGAAGTCTATGTTGAGCAACCTCTCGATTTTCAAAGTCATAAATTTCCTAATCATGTTTTAAATTATCCAAAGCCTTGTATGATGAAGAAGCCCCTAGAGCTTGGTATAAAAAGCTTAGTTCCTTTTTAATTGAAAATAGATTCTTAAAAGGAAAGGTTGATACTACACTATTTGTAAAGAGACACAAGTATGATACTCTAATTATTTAAATTTATGTTGATGTCATTGTGTTTGGTGCTACTAATGAGTTGCTTTATGAGGATTTTGCTAAATGTATGACTAAAGAATTTGAAATGAGCATGATGGGAGAATTTAAATTCTTCCTCGATCTTCAAATCAAGCAAAACAATGATGGAATCTTTATCAACCAATCCAAATATACAAAAGAACTTTTAAAGAAGTTTGAGATGGATGGTTGTAAGGTAGGAAAGAATTCCATGAGGGTCACAACTAAATTAGACAAAAATGAGAAAGGTAAGAGCGTTAATGAAAAGTTCTGTAGAGGTATAATCGAATCTCTTTAACACTTAGCCGCCTCTAGACCATATATTATGTATAGCGTTTGTTTATGTGCTAGATTTCAATCTTGTCCTAACAAGTCTCACTTGAATATCGTCAAAATAATTATAAAATATTTGCATGGTACTTTATATCTAGGTCTTTGATATCCTAGAGAAACATCTTTTGATATTATAGGCTACTTGGATACCGATTATGCAAGAAGTCTTTTAGATAGGAACTTGTCAATTGTTAGGCGAATGTTTAGTATCTTAGTTTAGCAAGAAACAACTTTTGGTTGCGCTCTCCACCACGGAAGCCGAATATGTGGCAGTGGGTTGTTGTTGAATACAAATCCTTAGGATGAAGCAACTATTAAGAGATTATGGGAGAGAGATTGGTCAAATTCCTAAAGGTGTGACAACAGTAGTACCATAAACCTCTCTAAGAATCTCATTCAACACTGTAAGAGTAAACATATAGACATTAGGCATCATTTTTTGAAAGATCATGTGCAAAATATTAATGTTGTTTTAAAATTGGTTAATACAACTAACCAATTGGCCGATATCTTTACAAAACCCTAAATAAGAAGAGATTGAGCTATATCAAAAGAGAATTACGGATGATTGATGGAAGCACTCTAGGTTAGTCTTTTTGTATAATATTTTTCTATTTGTAATGTGTTTTAGCAAACTATTATATGAAGCTATCTCATTTGCATCTTTAATTTAATTTTAAGTATTAAAATTTCACTTTGTATATGAGGTGCTCTCTTACTCCCTATGCATTTTAATACTCTCAAAGAAAAAGTATGATCAACTCTAGTCTTGCATGAAATTTTTAAAATTTGCTGTTGATTTTGAAAAGTGGTTTCGCGATTCAGAAGGGCGCTCGTGCTTTATAGGTTTTTATGAAACTGAAAAACTGTCTTCTAAAGCGCACTCACATTTCTAAAGCACGACCGCAGTTCCTAAAAAATATAGCCGTTGTGACTGATTTTTCAATAGTGCGATCGCGCCTCTCAAGCACGCCCGTGCTTCTCCTTTTTTTTTTGTAAAAAATTAGCCACTAGAGAAATTTTCATATTGACTTTAAATTTAAATCTAGCCATTTCTAGCCGCTTTTTATCCCCTTTAAGGCTATATAAGACATAATCTTTAGGGTTTCATTACTTTTGCACACATTGATTTTCAAATCTTCAAAATCCTTTCTTTCTCTTCTTCAATCTTTCAAAAACCTTCTTCGTAAATCTTAATATCACTCATGAGGTCAAGAAAAGCTATTAGGAGATGTTCTTCTTTCTCTAAGTCTATTATAGAAAAAATGAAAGGTGTTGATGAAGAGCTAAGATCAAATTCATGACAATAGAAAGGAAGAAGATTCAAGCAAACCGATTCTTTGATGAGGAAGTACTTATCAAGCTTGGCATGTCGGAAGAGGTACGTTCCCTTCTAGAAAATGTAGGCTTAGAAGAATTCTTCCTACCCAATCCTCAGATTTAGGATATGAGAATCTTACTAAGGAATTTCTCTCTACCCTACTGATCAACAAAAGGGGGATGGGGATGAGTATTATGGAATAATAGAATTTAGGTTATTTTAGGGGAAAAAGATAGTTTCTAGACCTTAATTCTCATCTTATCTTTGGATTCCAAGAGAGAGGCCATATATCTATTATTGAAAACTTTGTTGAGATGCATCTCTCTCCTTCACAATTTTGGAGGAAAATATCTATAAAAGACTTTCACTCCAAAGCCTCCCTATCAAAAGACCTTAAATCCTTAGTTTATTGGGTTGCACATAGGATGATAGCTACCAACATCTATGCAAGAGACAACGTGGTGGAAAACATGCCTAAAAAATATCTTCTCTTCCTCTATGCAATGATTAATGGTAAGCGAATTCTCACTTTTAAATTTTTTCTTGATCATGGTAACACTTAAAAAGGTGCAATTCTTGTTTCTTCTCACATGACAAGAATTTCTAAGCACTTTCAATTCCTTTCACCTCTCAACAAAACCTTCCTTACTCCTCCTATTTCACCTATCTCTTTAGGTCTAGTCTTCTTTGAGTATGCAAAAGTCATAAGACTTGGGCGTAAATGGAAATTTGATGGTGAATTCTTTCTTTTCATTAGGGAATATGTTGGTGATAGGAAGAAAAGAGAAAAGGATCATAGAGTGCCAAGTGAACCCACTCCCTCTACCTTTCATGGCTAACCCTTTCTCTCTTTTAAAGAAAAAGTTCTCAAGAAAATGGAGAGAATTTAGAACTATCTTCATCACTTACATGTGAATCTAGTGGAAATTCAAAAAGTCCACAAAATTCCTCATTGTCATATTGAAGATTAAGAAGAAAAAGAAGAAGAGGTTCAAATTCCTCCTTCTCAAGCTATTACAAGTGGAGGAAGCAAAGGAAATGAGCTTATAGTTATGGAAGAAGAAGAAGATTGACCTCGTTTTTCATTTTTTTTCTTTCCTTTTTCTTTTCTACTCCTTCCATTTCATTTTTCAATATTTTGTTATCTCATGCATTAATCTATTATTGTTGATCTTACATCTTTAAAAGTAATATAATTATTGTTGCTTTAATTTCTTTTCTTATCAATTATCTCTTTATGCTTTTTTCTCTTCTTTTAGTTACTCTTTTTAATTTTTCCAAAGGGCGAGAGGTATAATTGATTAAAAAGTGTAAAAAAATTAAGGGGGAGAAAGATTGCCTATATTAAGGGGAGCAAACAAGGAAAAACTACATGCACAAAACTCAACTTATTCTTCATATAACCAATTGCACTTATACATGACCAATTTTGTATTTTAATTAATTTGGTTGTCCAAATCAAAAAAGGGAGATTGTTGACCTAAAAGAAAATGGATCTCTATTTTGATCTTAACAACCAAATTAAATATTACTAACATCATGTCTAAGTGTGTATATGGCAGTACCTTAAAAGATTTCAGATTGGCCAAAGTTTTCTTGAAGTTTCAAGAAAGTCTTGTAAAAAGAGCCAAAAAGCATGAGGGCACTCTGAAAGTGTGGATTCGGTTTTCACATGGTCAAATTCATTCAAGTAATTGAAAATTCCATCTGATGTCTTGTCAATGACAAAGTGATACCTGTCAATCAAAGAGTCAAATCATTAAAAAGCGCAAGGGTGCTCTAAGTCAAAGCTTAAGACTCAAAATGGTAGTTAATATCACGATGAGAAGTGCGAGGGTGCTTTTAAGTGCAAACAAGACAGGTGTGAGGGCGCTACACAAGCGCAAGGGCGGTTTTCACAATTAATGCAAAGTCAGTAATTGTTGAGATATCAACCACCAAGTCAGAACCACGTGCCTAGAGCTGTTGGAGCTCCAACTCTCTTTTTAGAAAGCGCGAGGGCGCTTCAGAAGCACAGGGGCGCTTTTCATGACTTCAGACAACTTTTTGCCAAGTCACCTAATTTGCATTAAATGAGTTTTGGGCCTCTTGTAACATCTCTAAGAGGTAGGTATGAGTATAAATTTCCCTCATAAAGACTTAAGAAGTAAGTGAGTGATTGTGTCTTGTCCAAACTTTTATAAATTTATGTCTCAACTTTCTAAACTCAATTTTTGTGTCTGTAAAATGTATTAAGTTGAGTCCTATTGTCAACAAAAACTCTATAGGGTTGTTGTGTGAGCTTGGATATTAAAAACACAAGGAATTGGTTGTTGAGTAACCATTAATACTCAAGGGTTAAGGGACTTAATAAGAGATTGGTTCACTAAGGGAAGAGGTTTAGTGTTAGCCTTGGAAACCACCAAGTTATTGGATAAATTTATAAAACTCAAAGGTTGTAATCTTAAAAATTATAATGGAATACTCAAGTCTGATGTTAAAGAGTGGATGTAGGAAGGATTGTTCGCGAACCACTATAAATCTTTGCGTCAATCTTTCTAAACCTAACTTTCTTTACTCTTTCTTAAATTCTTGTGTGTGACCTAAAATTATTCAGTTCTGTAATTTGAGGTCATTAATTCAACCCTCTTCTTGGTTCCAAGGGACAACAACTAAAGATACTATAACAAAAAAAAAAATCTTACTTAATAAAAATAAAATTAAAGAGCTTATAAAAACTGAGCTAATGTACTATAATCTTAACCTTGGCTAAAAATGTGCTAGGGATATTAAACACAAAATATTAATTAACCAAAAATAAAATATATTGTGATTGAATTTTTTTTTATTGATTGAGCTAATATACTAATTTTAGATCCGGCGAAGAATGTTAAACTTAAAATATTAATTAATAAAAATTGAAAAAATTTATTGATTGAGTTAAAAGTAATTAAAAATAAACTAATAAATTATACTGAGCGATAAATAGAAAGCTGCAAAACATATTCCAGTAAATAGAAAGCTGAAAATTATAAAGCTAAATATTTTGAAAACTAAAAGATTTGAAAGTAATAAATTATGGAACTGAGAATTTAATTGTATAAAAGTAAATTATTACAATAATATAAATAATCACTTGCTAATTAAAAATGAGAGTTTGCAAGCAATGTAAAAATAAATCATACAAAACTAATAACTAAGATTTGATTTGGGCTTGTTGATTTGATATGTCGATATATGGAATTGTATTGATTGGTTGTTTGCTCTCCAAGAGTCTTTCTTTACTTATAAAGCTTTTTTATGGCTAGGTGATCATGCTTGCATTATCTCTATATCTTGGCTTACTCCTCCACTAATTCCATCACCTTATAAATGTGTTTGTACATATTAAATGTGCTTGTAGATGTGTCACTCTGGTCTCATTATTTTACCTCTACAGTTTATTCTTCACTTCTTAATACAGTAAACCTCTATCCAATGTTAAAAAGATTATATGATCAATTTGGGCTATTCATAAATAGGAATAAAATTTCTATTATAATAAGTTATAAGTTTTTAAATTTCGCATTAAAAAAATATTTTTCTATATAGTCATATTTATATGTATAATTTTAAAAATTATATAGTATGTGGTATTTTGTTTTAATGTAGTATTTTTTTATCTGATCAATCTTATTTGTATAATATGACAAGATATTTATGCATTTAATCTCTCGTTTATATTATTTCACCAACAAGATCAAGTATTAAATCAAAAAAAAAATCTTAATACTTAAACATCCATTAAGTTATAACCTCCTAATAGTCATAAATTTTATTTAGTCACAAATATATTACCATAGAAAGATTTTACTTTATGTTGTTATTCTAAAAGATTCTTGGCTTCTCACACCACTTCCCATTTCCTTCTCACGGCTTTCTTCCTAATATTTTTCCTATGTTTTTTTAAAGGGAAAACTAAAATATCTTTAACTAGCATCAACAAGCAATACATCATGTAAGAAGGAGGGGGGAACATGCTCCAAAACTTCCTGAAAAAATAAAGAATCAGCCCCGTAAGCAATCAAATGGACAACCTGATTCGATGTTCTACGAACAAAACAAAAAGAATAGAACTCAAAATCCTTTGTTAGGATTAACAATCAGAAATAATGAGACCAAAGTAGGAGGAATCCTTAGAAGGGCTAGTAAGGACCCGAACTAACAATTGAGAATTAGATTCCAACTCTACATATTTTAGGCCCAACTTCTTTAGCCAGCTCAATCCTTCCTGGCAGCTTATAGCTTCTGCAATATCTAGAGCCATTAAACCAAGAACTTGGAATCTTCTAGCAGCAACAAAAGACCCATCATGAGTACGGACAATACTCCATAATCCCATATAATTCAGGTTTTGGAACAGGCTGCATTAACATTACATTTCACATGGTTAACAATTGGTTTCTTCCACTTATACATAGATTTATCTTTTGGATTAGATACTTGGTGTACAATATTAACTTGAACATTTTGCCATTAGGAGAGCAAAGATAAAGCTGAGTTAACAATAATAGGGGCTAGCATTTTCTTATTATTTTAAAGCACATTATTTTTATTGAACCACAATCTCCAACACAACATAGTAGCCATGGAGCTAATCAATCTATCAGCTTTTGAAAGAATAGTCGCCTACCAATTTAACAAAAAGAGAATGTACTTAAAAGCATACTAACTGGAGATGCCATCCAAACCTATCTAGCAATTGGACTATGTACCATGCTATGCAAAGTATCCTCTTTCGCAGTATTATATAAGATACAAGAATTAACTACCTAAACACCTTTTCTCCAAAGAGCTAATGATATCGATAGACATCCCATACATACCCGCCAAATTAAATTTATCACTTTTGGCGGCACAAATAATCCCATATTCAATACCTATTAAGATAAATTGAGATTTTATTAGCATTAGCAAGAGAAGTAGTGAGATTCATGTATCCACTTTTAAATGAATATGCACCTGATCTATCTCGAGCCCATAACCATTTGCCTTCAAGGCATCGTTTGCTTGGAGAATATACACGATCTTCGTAATATCTTGAGCAGAAAACATCTCATTAAGAATATTCCAAGCAGATCCATCAGGGAGCATTAAAGATGAAACTGACATTTCTCCCAAGCCTTGAGGGGGATCAGATGTTACCATAGGAGTCTACATATCAGGCAACCACGAGTCTTTCCACATCGAGACATTTGTCCCTACATCAATTCGCCATGTAGCACCTGCCTTGAGAAGGGATTTTGCACTAAGAATGCTATGCCATATGAAACTGGGGTTAGCTCCCAATTTGGCATTTAGGAAACAACTACATGAAAAATACTGAGCTTTATACACCTGAGCCCCCAAAGAATCCGGGTAAGAAAGGAAATGCAATCATTGTTTTACTAAAAGCGATACGTAAAACTCATGGAGCTTGCAAAAACCCAAACCACCACACCCTTTATAAGCACAAAGTTTGTTCCAATTCATCCAATTTATCCCCTTGCCTTTGTTTCTATCACACCCCCACCAAAAAGCATATATCATTTTCTCAAAATCATTATATAAGGCTAATAGTATAGCAAATACTGACATTACATAAGATGGAACTAATTGAGCAACTGTTTTTTATGAGAAGCTCATTGCCAGCCCTTGAAAGAAATTTCTTATTCCATTCCTGCAATCTGCGATGTACCCTTTCATGAATGTATTTTTCAAATATTTCCTTCTTGTTTATACCCACCACTAACGGCAAGCCTAGATATCAATCATGACTCGATTATTGCACATCAAGACAATTATAGATGTCAGATCGAGCAGTGCTAGAGATTTTATGACTGAAGGCAAGAGAGGATTTATCATAATTAATAACTGGGCCTGATGCAATTTCATATTGGTGAAGGCAATCATTGGTACACCTACTTTCCTCCAAGCTTGCTCTGGAAAAGAAATAGATTTCGTCTGCAAAAAATAGGTGTGAGATAGCTAAGGTAGCTCTAACGACTTTGCAACCATTAAGACTCCCTTACACTTCTTTGGATTTGAGAATGGCGGATAATACTTCGACACAAATGATAAAAAGGTAAGGAGAGAATGGGTCTTCCTGCCTCAATCCATGGGATAGTACAATTGGACCCAACTCCGTACGCAAGATAGAGTAGGATACATAATTCATACACATCATGATTAATTGGACAAACTACATATCAAAACCTGATTTTATAAGCATGTTCTGTAAGAATTTCCATTCAATAAGGTCGTATGCTTTGGACATATCGACCGCGAGAGTCGCTATCCTTGCTTTGCCTTACCTCTTCCTTTTAAGAAAATGATTAGCCTCATAAGCCAACATGATATTATTTGAGATGGCTCTTCTAGGTAGAAATGCACTCTGGGATTCCGATATAACATTTGATAATACATTCTTTAGTCGATTTGCTACATATTCAACAATCACCTTACACATGACATGGTATAATGCAATGGGTCTTAAGTCTTCAATCCACTCAATAAATGATTTTTTGGGAATAAAAACTATTGAGGTTGCATTAATCTCTTTGGGCATATTTTGGTTATTTAGGAAATCAAGGCAGGCCTCTGTTATCGAAGGAGAAACAATGTCCCAGAATTGTTGGTAAAACGCTAGACTCATACCATATATGCCCAGAGATTTTTATGGGTGTATATAAAAATAGAGCAGCTATAATTTCTTCTGCATCAAAAGGATGACCCATTTCATCTTTGTGGACTTGACTAATCTTTTCTAAGACACACTAAAGAATGGCATCATCATCACATCCTTTAAAAGAGAAAATATCCTTAAAATAATAAACAAGCAAGTCTTGTAAGCTAGAACCTTCCTCGCACCAATTCCCTTAAGCATTTCTAAGTCTGGTAAAAGTGTTTTTCTTCTTTCAGGCAATAACAGCCTTATGAAAATAATGAGTGTTTGAATCACCCTCATTTAGCCTGAACCTTTTTGCACGTTGCTGCCAAATTTTTTCCTGTTGAGCAAGAATCTCATTAAGCTCATGACAAGCTTCTTCTAATTCCCTAACTGAGCTATTGTCACTTCTAGCTTTCAGCTCATTTATGTGTCTCTTACAAACTGTAACTTGAGGTCTAAATTGGGCTTTTAATCCCATGCCCCATTTGGCCAGGCTAATGCCACACATTCTAATTCTCTTTTGAATATCCACTCTTGCAGATTGAGACCAACATCTTTTAATCAAATCTCTACAACCTGCCTCCCTTATCCAAGAATTCTTAAACTGAAGCCAACGCACAATTTGTTTAGTGCCCCTTTTAACATCAAGAATAAAAGTTGAATGATAAGAGTTTACAGTGTTTTCATTATGAACAATTACATTAGGAAATAAAAATACACAACTATTAGATCCAAGAGCTTGATATAGCCGCTCCTCCACCCAATTTGCCATTCCCCGACCTCGCTCCTAAGTGAATTCATATCCCTCCATCCCTAAATCTCAGAGACCACAATCAGAAAGAGCTTATCGGAAACCTTGAATAAGAGTGTGAGGGTGTTACCACTGATCATATTTCTCATACTGGCCAAGGTCATTGAAATCGCTTATACAAAACCATGGGAGGGACGAATAATTTTGAAGATTTTTTGGGAGATTCCATAAGAATAAGCTCCTACTTCTCTCGAGACATCCATAAAAGCTTGTGAAGTGCCAGGATGGACTATCCTTGAAAGATAATTCAATATCGATGAAGTTTTTAGAGAAATTAACGAGGTGTGCAACCGCTCTATCTTTCCAGAACATGGCAAGTCCTCCTTCATTATTTACCCCTAGAATAAAAAAATAGGCTTTTAAAGCCCAATTTATTTCGGACCCAATCTTCTATACTCTTACTTACGTTGACTTCCATTAAAAAGATAACTTCGAGCTTACTTTTGGACACTAAGTCCATTAATTCCTGAACTGTCTGCGAGTAGCCCAGCCCACTACAGTTTCATGATAAAAGCAACCATTGGGCCTGACAGGACTAGAAATCAGAGCCCGCCCAACGAAGTTTTTTGAATCCGTCACACTAATTTTAACTTGTCCTATTTCAATTTCATATCCATGTTCCTCAGTAGACCCCATCTCTTTCTTCCCTTACCAATAACTAGTACCCACTCTTAACTGAGAACTATTGCGATTTCTCATAATGTCATACTTGCCTGTCAAGTATATCCTTAGGACCTATGGGAAGTTTCAGTAATTCATCACCTTCCTTTTGGGAGAAAGCCTCCTCACCAGTCCCACATTCCAAGTTTTGGAATTTTCCCAAATCAGTTACTTCACCAAGTACGCTCCACTATATGGAGGCTCAGAAGTGTATATACTAAAATTGTTTAGGAAGGTCCCCATTTGTCCTGCCATATTCTGGTTCTGTCCCCACTATTTATATTCCAACAGGCTTCTTTTGCAATCAACTCTCTTCCTACTAAGAAACCACGCCATGCCCAATAAGCATTTCCTTTAACCGTAGCCATCCATAAGTCCTCATGGGGAAAATACTTCCCTCTCAATATCTTAACCCATAAAGACTGGGGAGATTTAATAGCTCTCTAGAATTACTTAGCTAACATGGCTTTGTTAAATGCCCCAAACTCTTTGAAGCCACAACCACCAAAAACTTAGATTTAGAGACTACTTTCCAGCTTTCTCAAGCAATACCTTCTCTGTCAACACTCAATTCCCACCAGAACTTTTATATAACTCTATTGATGTCCTTGCAAATCTTCTTCACGATTTTAAAGCAAGCCATCGAGAAGAAAAGAATAGTTGTTAAAACAGACTTGATTAGGACTTTTCGACCTACCTACGTTAAAATTTTACCTTTCCAAGATTGAGTTTTTCTTACTATTCTTTACGTGATAAAGTTCAAGGCCTCCGATTTTGATCTCCCCCACTACGACGACAACCCTAGGTATCTCTCTCCTTCGCTCATTAGGTCCATCTAAAGAATGTTCTGAATTCGGTTTCTCATCTCAGTAGAAGTAGAGCTGCTAAAATATATACTTAATTTGTGAGAATTAATATTTTTCCTTGTAGCTCTATTAGCTCTAAGAAGTGCTTGTTTGATAATGGCGGCTTCTTTAGTTGATGCTTTGCTAAAAATCAGAGTATCATCGGCAAACATCAAATTTTTGTAAGTGTTGGGCATCTTCTAGTCATCTTCAAACCCCCTATATTGCCTCTCATCAACCCTCTATCGAACACTTAAGGAATTACATATGCCACCATCAGATAGAGGTAGGGGACGGTAGGTCGCCCTGCCTAAGCCCTCGCTTCGGTCTAAACTACCCAGTAAACATCCTGTTAATTAGAACAGAAAACTTCATCGATGAAACATGTGTTAAGATTCGGTCAACGCACCAACTGTAGAAGCCCATTTTGCTCATAATTCTCCCAAGAAACTTCCAACTCACCCTATCATATGCCTTTTCCATATCCAACTTTATCGCTATTTATCCCTCTTTCTTTCTTGTCGATGTACATAGTGAGTGAAATGCTTCATGCACCACTAGGATATTCTCCTGTATGAGTCTGTTGGGGATAAATGTCGCTTGGGAGGGGGAAATTAGGCTGTTAAGATAAGGGCTTCAAAAGATTGGCCAGTATTTTAAAAATAATCTTGTACACATAGTTACATAGCCTATAGGTCTGAATTTCCCTATAGCCTCTGGATTTGATGTGTTTGGAACTAAAGCGATGAATGTATTATTGATTTGGTTAAGGAGGGCATCTGTAACCAAAAAAATCCTGCACCATTTTCATAATGTCAATCCAATAGTATCCCAAAAAGATTGGAAAAATATGTCTTGGCAATTCATAGGATCTAGGGGCTTTTAAGGCCCCCATGATAAGGTGGGCATCTTCACTTCATTCACAGTAACCTGTCTTGCCAATTCATAGTTTATGTCATGAGTAACCACTGAGGAGAAGCAATCCAATATTCTATTTATCCTCAAAATTCTTTCTCTCGTATAAATTTTTTTGAAATGATGCTTAATTGTTCAGATGATGCCTTCCTCACTCTCCTGCCAAACCCCATCTGCATATTATTTGGTTTTTAATAGTTTAAGTATTCATTTCAAATTTTATATTGTATAGATTTTAATAATTTATTATATTTACGCATCTAAAATTTATTTATTTAGTCATTCTAGCACTTTGATATTCAATTATACTTCAACTTGTTTTTTTGTAATATTGTAAAATATTAAATCAACATTTTTTGATATATATAGTTTTATACAATATGCTTACATATACTATTAATAAATATTTAAATATTATTAAAAAAATAAAATTTAACTATTTATTAGGTTAAATAAAAAATTAAAAGTGTTTTAAGAAGTTATAAAAAATAGAGTTAAGGTATTTATATTGAAAGTTGACTGTTAAAATGACTAAAGTTAAAGAGTTAAATATACATTCGGCTTCTGTATATATATATTTGCCACCATCCATTTTGCTGCGTTCTCTTGCCACTATCCAAATGCTGAAAGTGATACCAAATCCATCCCTCCATTTCTCACTTCTTAAAACCTCAAAAACCGATAAAGAAACCAAGCAACTCCATGCACTTTCCGTCAAGACCAATACTTTCTCTCACCCATCTATCTCTTCTTGCCTCTTATCTCTTTATGCTGAACCCAAAATCAACAATCTCGAATATGTTTTATCTATCTTCAATAAAATCCAAGAACCCGCTTTGGTTCTCTACAATATTCTTATCAAATGCTACATTCAAAACCAATTATCACACGATGCTATTACCCTCTTTTCTCAATTGCTTCATGAATTTAACCCTGATGGTTTTACCCTGCCCTGTGTAATTAAGGGCTGTGCAAGGTTACATGCCACTAAAGAAGGGAAACAGATTCATGGGTTGGTCTTAAAACTTGGGTTTGGTTTAAATAAGTTTGTATCGAGTAGTTTGGTTAATATGTATTCAAAGTGTAAAGATATTGACAGTGCAAAGAAAGTGTTTTTGTCAATGGATGATAAAGATTTAGTTTCTTGGAATTCTTTAATTGATGGGTATGTTAAATGTGGGCAGGTTGAGTTGGGAATGAAATTGTTTGAGGAAATGCCTGAGAGAGACTTATTTTCTTGGACTGTTTTGATTGATGGGTTCTCTAAATGTGGGAAAGTAGATGTTGCTAGAGAGTTATTTGATAAGATGCCTAGTAGGAATTTGGTATCCTGGAATGCTATGATTAATGGTTACATGAAAGCTGGGGATTTCGTGTTGGCGTCTGAATTGTTTGATAAGATGCCTGAGAAGAATTTGATTTCCTGGAATTCGATGGTAGCTGGTTATGATTTGAATGAAAGGTTTAAGGAAGCTTTAGATTTGTTCCTGACTATGTTGGAAAGAGATTTTACACCTAATCATGCTACATTAGTCAGTACTTTTTCTGCGGTTTCAGGGTTAGCTAGTCTTAGCACGGGAAAATGGATGCATTCGTATATGGTTAAAAATGGTTTTCAATTAGATGGTGTGCTTGCTACATCATTGATAAATATGTATTCCAAGTGTGGGAACATTGAGAGCGCCTTATCTGTTTTTCAGTTGATAACCAAGAAGAAATTGGGACATTGGACTGCTATAATTGTAGGCTTAGGAATGCATGGCATGGCTGACAATGCTCTGGAATTTTTTCATGAAATGTGCAGGACTGGAATGAGGCCTCATGCTATAACTTTTATAGGTGTATTGAATGCTTGTAGCCATGCAGGATTGGTTGAAGATGGCCGGAAGTATTTTGACATGATGGTATATGATTATGGAATTGAACCCTCAATTGAACACTATGGTTGTTTTGTGGATATTTTATGTCGAGCTGGGTGTCTTGAAGAGGCAAAGAACATCATTGAGAATATGCCCATGACACCAAACAAGTTTATTTGGATGAGTTTACTTAGTGGTTCTAGGATATATGGAAACACAGATATTGGTGAGTATGCAGCTAGTCATTTGATTAAGGTGGCTCCGGAGACTATTGGATGTTATGTTGTTCTCTCAAATATTTATGCTGCCAGTGGTCTTTGGGACAGGGTTTCACAGGTTAGAGAAATTATGAAGAAGAGAGGGATTAGAAAGGACCCGGGATGTAGTTCTATAGAGCATAGAGGCAAGCTTCATGAGTTTGTGGTGGGTGATAAATCACATCCCCAAACAGAAGAGTTATGTTTTAAGTTGACAGAGATGGGAAAGAAACTGGAACTCGAGGGACATGTCCCTGACACAAGCCAAGTTTTGCTATGCATTGAAGAAGAGGAAGCCAAGGAAGCAGAATTGCAAGACCACAGTGAGAGGTTGGCTATTGCTTTTGGTCTCATTAATGTAGATGCTGGGAGTCCTATCCGCATCATGAAGAACCTTCGGGTTTGTAGTGATTGCCATGCTGTGACTAAACTTCTATCTAAAATCTATAACCATGAAATTATTGTGAGAGATAATAGCCGTTTCCATCATTTCAAAAATGGAATATGTTCCTGCAAGGATTTCTGGTGACTGCTGCGGCTTAATGGAATTGGAGAATTGGTTTCTGCTTCTGAGATTGGAAATATCAGGCAATCAGGATGTCCTCATAGCCATTGATACACTGGAGAATATCAGCAACTGCTTGTGTCAATTGCTCAGATTTTATCTTTTAGTAAGCTGCAAAGTTTACAGGTAAGATTCATGTATATATAGTTTGGTAGTGTTGAGAACATAAAAATTAAATCAATTTGGCATGTGATAGAGCTTCAGAAAATCTTCCCTATCTTGTCAACGATTTAGTTAATGTCAATTGTTTACCTTCTTATGTTGTGTTGTTTGCAGAGGGAGAGAGAAGAATACCTTGGAACTCCAAATTACGATCTTGATCATATTTAGTCCAGGTCTTTCTCTTTCCCCCTGCCCAGGCAGCATTGGAATTGCTGTTGCATATCTCTAGAATACTGCTTTTACCGTTGTAAGCAAGCATGCTTTGGCTAAAATCATCAAATTTATGGTACATTCCAACCAAACACATGGTTAAGCACAAAGGAGTTGGATATTCTAGTGATACAATACTTTCCACATAATCAGTTTCCGCTACTAGTACATGAGTATTGATGGACTCCAGAACATGACTATTTCAATAAAAGGACAAGGACTGAGTAATGTTACAACCAAAGGCATATATCTGATCCTTTTCACTTTCCGGGAACGAAGTTAGTGGCGTAAGCCCATGCATTGTTGGCCACTGGGTCAGCAACATGATCGAAGAGGTTCTCAATAGGTCCCTTTCCAGTGACAATAGCCTGAACGAAGAATCCAAACATGGAAAACATCGCCAAGCGTCCATTCTTGATCTCCTTCACCTTCAACTCAGCAAATGCTTCAGGATCATCAGCCAGTCCTAGAGGGTCAAAGGCACCACCAGGGTAAATGGGGTCAAGTCCTTCACCAAGTGGTCCTCCACCAACTCTGTATCCTTCAACAAATCCCATAAGCACAACCTGGCAAGCCCAGATTGCAAGAATGCTCTGAGCATGGATAAGGTTGGGGTTGCCAAGGTAGTCAAGGCCACCCTCAGAGAAGATTTGGGCGCCAGCCTTAAACCAAACTGCTTCGCCAAACTTGACACCATTCTTTGCAAGGATTTCGGGAAAGACACATCCAAGTGCACCAAGCATGGCCCATCTGCAGTGGATCACCTCAAGCTCACGGTTCTTGGCAAATGTCTCAGGATCTGCTGATAGACCAGCAGTATCCCAACCATAGTCACCAGGGAATTCACCCGTCAGGTATGATGGAGTTTGCTCAGAGAATGGTCCCAAGTACTTTGGGCGGTCTGGGCCATACCTGTTTTATCAGTTAAAATTACGTGGTCAGATATGTATAATTCGAATGTTAACACCTCATTAAGCTCCATAGACATTCTATATACTTCAGATTTATGACAGGTTGTTAAAAGCTCCAATGAAGTGTGTTTATTTTAGGGGCAATTCTGAGGTAGGCAATATCTGAAAGATTTTGGATAAGTGGAAAAGATTTATGGCTTTTCAGAGCGCGATATTTAATATTTAGTTGAATTAATTGGGATCTCATAGATTTTGAAAAATCCTTTTCTTTTCTTTTTCTTGCCTCACACGGGGCCTTTAAAATCCCAGCTAAGGTGGTCTGAAATTTTATAAGATCCTTCAATTTAATAAAAAATGGGGGAGTTTTACAAACTTTGTTTTGTTTCAGAACTGTCATGAATTCAAGAACTGGAAATTTCATGGATTTCACATTCTGAAACAGGAATAGTTCTGCTATCTTGTCAAATTATCCTAATTTCTCACATTATCAAGACTTGCTCTAATGTTAACTTTAATCTTCAGAACAGCAGGCTAGGAGTCCTAGTATCTTCATTGTTTCTTTTTCAAAAGCTAATAAATTTATTACTTCATATAAATGCTAATAAAAAAATCAATCTTGGTTAGTCCATAATGTAGTCATAACAAAAGCTTATGATTGAATACACTTAATGCTTGATGCTGCTATGTAGTATGCACAGAGGAAGATATACTTTGAATTTCTTTACAGTATTAGCCACAGAATTAGTCCATTGATGTCATTCCTTGAGGCAAAAGAAGAACAGAAAAAGATGTTGATTATGGTAAATTAGTAACTAGTAAGATTAGGTAGAAGATTTATTACCAAATACTTTGGGGAGCACTCTTGACAGTCCGGCGCATGGTGATGCGGCCACCACCAACTGATCCGACCTTGCGAACGAGCTCATTTGATGGCTTCAAAGCTGTCTGCCCAGCAAATGCAGATTGTTGGATTGCAGAGGTTGCCATGGCTGCTGGCTGCTTCACTTGGTGATGTTTATGATGCCTTTCAGTTTTTCAACTCCTTTTGCTTTAAGTTTATCCTGAGGGATGTGTCAAAGGCAGGGGATGTAGTGTAGGGGTTATATTGAAAATGAGAAGATGTTGTGGATTAGGAAATCTACACATCACCAGTTCCCTATTGGCTATGGGATTGGATGTGGATTTCCATGTTGATTTTTTCAGGGATAATTGAGGTTTCTCTGTTGCCATGTGGATTTTTAAAGATCTTCTTGGTGGGGTCTTTACATAGGAGATTATAAGCCACATCTTATTGGGTAACCAGAAGTATTTACAAAAATAAGAAAAATAAAAGTGACTGGCTAAT
This sequence comes from Ricinus communis, assembly GCF_019578655.1. NCBI lineage: Eukaryota > Viridiplantae > Streptophyta > Magnoliopsida > Malpighiales > Euphorbiaceae > Ricinus > Ricinus communis. Next base: position 22,888,028 of record NC_063262.1, read on the forward strand.
AATATCCTTTGTCACAAGTAAGAAAACCAAATGGCTTTATTTAAGCTGCTTCCGGTTAATTTAATTTACGGGGTTGAAAGTTTTAATTTTTCAAGGATATATATTTTCTGTGAGTAAATATTTTATCACCTAAAATCAGGAATTGTAGATGACATTAATCCCAGGAGTGTTTCCTATTCTATTAACAAAGGAAAATTTAAACTGAAAGGAAGCCAAGGAGAAGTGTTTCCATTGATTTACTGTGCTAAACAAAGACCTTATCTACAAGATTGGTACGCATTATTTACAAGAAACAAAAATGATGGCTATCAATTTAACATAGACAAGCTAAACAAGACGACCTGACGTATTTAGCGTCGAAAGGCCTGGGAGTTATCTGGGTAGAAGTAGTAAGGTAAAGAAAATAAAAAGTAGATAGAAAATGGACTGCCCAACAATGAAACAACAAATGACAAAGGCCTCCTCCTCCTCCTACTTGATGACCCAGCATGATTTGAACCGCATGATCTTGAAAACCACTTTGAGAATAAGACTGAAATCAATTCCACAGCATTTCCCAAGCCCCATGAAAGTAGAGCAATACTGAAACTTGTAACCCACTGCACCAAATTCAACCTCTTAAAACGAGTTAGACTTGTCCCAAACTCAGTTATGAGTACCTGCATTACCGTCACCGTCCCTAAAGCCAGCAGAAACCAGTAGTGGTGAAGGACAGCTTCTGCTACTTCTTTGCTTCGTATGCCCATGGCTTTGAACTGATTGAATACCTGACATAGCATGAAGCTGTTGAAGACTAATGACTTCCATGTATGTTCATTTATGCTTGGTATAACTTGGCCAACTAAATGCAAGGTTGTTAAGAGAGCAAATTGGGACAAAGCTTGAGTAGCTATGGTTTTCCATATGGCTTTCGTTAGCAGTGGCTCGGCCCGGTTAGCCGGTGGATTGGCTATGAGCTCCTGACTTCTCAACTCCATTACCATCATTGGATACCCAAGAACACAAAGTATGAAATTCATCCAAATTAATTGAATTGCTGGTAGTGGTGAGTCCCACAAACATATTGCAGCAACAAGATTTATCAGTAGCCCGGAAATGCAAGCAGTCAGCTGAAGTTGAGTGAAGTTCTGTATGTTGTTGTAAGCACATCTACCATATTTCAGAACTTCAGGTAATGATCTTAATGAACATTCATTTGAAAGAACAATGTCAGAGCATTTTCTGGCCATTTCTGTGCTCTGGTTTTCCTTTGTTATCGCTAGATCGGCTTCTTTTAAAGCAGGAGCGTCATTTGTCGATAACCCTCCAACAAATGCAACCACATGACCGTTTTGTTTCAGACTGTTGACTATAAGAAGCTTGTCCTCAGATAGGCAACTTCCCATTACACTGGCCTCCTCTATTTTCCCTATCCTGCCAGTGTCCGCCAGGTCTCGAATTTGTGCACCTTCAAGCTCAATACCATCTGAAGGAGGAGGATTAATTCCAAGTAGGTGAGCTATATCTCTTACTGCTGAAAGTTCATCTTGTGATACTAATTTGATGCTTACTCCAGCATTCGTAAGAGCTTCCACAATTTCCTGAAACGAGCATTTCAAACCCACCAATGCCAGCAAGTGTAAATGCTCTGCTCTAGATTTTGTAGTCTCCATTTGCTTACATGCATAAGCAATTGCTGTGAGACCTCTGCTCTCCATATTTTCAATCACTTGCTCAAAATCTCTTCTCTGATCTTTTATGGCATGAACTTCCCACTTGGTATTATAGTAATGTGAACAAAAGTTCAATATTGTTGATGCATCTCCTTTCAAGTGCAAATGCAGAATCCCCTCATCATCTCCATTTTTCTTAATTACAACTCGACTGCAATTCTTGTTAGATTCAAGTATTCCATGATCAAGAACAGAGAAGCATTGATCTGATAGTTCCATATTTGCTCCCCACCTGGACTTTGCCCAAGCAGCAAGCAAATCATCTATTGGTCTTACTGACCCCCCAGTCACAAGAGTGGAAGCACCAATACCTTGGCCTAGAGCTTCAAGAACAACCGGGCTAGTCTCGCAAACTTCATCATCATTCATATTTTCTTCACCAATAAAAAATTCGTTAACCTCCATCTGATTACAGATTAGTCCACCAGATGCATCAATGCAGATGACAGTAACAAGGCCCATGGTACCACAAGCTGATAAAGTTTGAGGCTTCACCCCAGATAACTCCAGCTTCCCATTCCAATAGGAGAGGGAAGCTGTAATTGCAAAAGACATTCCATGTTGCATTCCTATTGCAATTGCTGTAAGCACGCCTGTGAGAACGCAAATTCTTCCTCTGGGTCTCCAAAACATACTCTCAAATATCTCTATCAGCACATCGATTTTGGTATTCCCCTTCAGTTCTGGTAAAATGTCATCATTCCGGCGTTGTCTCTTAAATACCAACCCCATTAAAACAATAAAAGCAATTAGCAAGGATATTGAAAGAACAAGCTTGTCCGCATAAGAGTTTGGTTTCTCAATTTGTGTTTCTAAAAAGGTTCTTTTATTAGGGTCATCTGATGCTTTATTAGCATCCACCAATATCACTAGCATATGACCATGCCCCTCAACTACCTTTGATCCAGAGGAGAGAAATGGGCTCTCGTGATAGTCAATTTTGGAATTCAATACTTCATCCAGAACCAAGGTATCGCCATTCACATATAAACCATCAGCTGGAACTCTATCACCCTTCTCTAAACGCACTAAATCACCCTCAACAAGATTAGCTACCGCTATGAGCTTGTCTCTTCCATTTCTTACAACTTTAACTTCCAATTTGTTCTTCTTCTCCAATTGCTGCTTCTCCAGCTGCCTTTGATGGTGAAAGTTTGCAATTGAACGGAAAGAAACAAGCACAAATACAGCAACGAGTATAGCAACCCCATCATGCCATCCATATTGGGCCCCTTGTTCCATTATCTCAATGGCAAACGACAATCCAGCAGAGATCAAGAGCAGAAAAATGGTGGAGCTGTTGCAAACTTGCAGGACATTGGAGTTAAATCCATTTGCACAAACCGGGTTACTGATCAGTGATTGTAAGCCTTGGTCTTCATTAATCCCAGTCTCCAAATCAGAACCAAGAACTGAAGCAACCTTTTGAACACCACCAAATCTTTTCAACAAGTCCAAGTCTCTTTCCTTTATAATCTGAATGACGGATTTTTGAAGTTGTTCATCCACTTCTATCTCGTGATCAGAATGTATCTCAATGCTATACCAAGAGCGAGTAGAGCAAGTTCTTGGAAGTTGGTCAGAGGAAACAGGTAAAGGGACATAAGGCGATGAGAATGGGACCTGATGATCACGAGGGGCTTTAGTGCGATGAATGAATATGCCAACAGATGAATATCGACGCCAAATCCGGCCATATTTTTCATAAGAGGAGATGGTAGTTGTGGTGGCTGTGATGACGACGTAATTAGATTGCGTGTGAGGCATGTTCTTGGATGTAACTAGCCAGTTGGTGCAGGAAAGAAGTCAACAGCAACAGTACTGGAAGCCAACAGCAACCGTACTGGAGAAGTCGTGTCGTTTATGGAGATTTAGCAAATTTCTTTCAGCCTGACCGCTGGTGCAGGAAGAAGTAAACAGAAACAACCCTGGAGAAGTCCAAAACAAAGATGATTAATTAAATTAAGCCAGTGAAAGAAAAAATAAAGCTTTCAGAGGTGAAAAAATGGCTGAAGAAGCAGTTGTTAAATTCATTCTAAGAAAAACATAAAACAAAATTAGTTTAAGAACAAAAGAAAGAAGTAACAATAGTTGAAATGGATAAAGGAAAGGATGGGGATCGCAGCTTATTTATAGCCAGGAGGAACGCGGAAAGATGGCCCCACGTACCAAACATTTTCTAAAATTTTGTGGAATACTACGGGCATTAGTTTTCCTTGGCTGCCGCACTCTCCGCCCAAATTGACACTCTATGTCTTATATCGTCCCAAAAGATAAATATGACCATAATACTTGAAAGAATACAGTTATTTTGTCTTCCATGCCCTGAGATTTTCTTCTTTTTCTTTTTTCTTTTGTTTACCCTGATGGAATTGCTTATGAGTGCTCTCTGATTAAAAAAGCAAGCGACAGTTGCGAGCCAACAGCAATTCACCGATGCTTCAATACTTTTGGCTTCTATCAATATCAATTAAGTAATTAATTAATGAAATAAAAAGAATAATAAAATATAATATATTTATTATGTTATATAATTACAATTTTATTTTAATATTTGATTTATTTATAATAGTTAATTTGTTAGAATAAATTCTTTAAAAATATTGTTAAAATTATTTTTTTAAGAAAATCACCAATTGTCGAATAATAATGATTGAAAGTGTTTAAATTATATTAACAAAAACTAAAATAAATATAAATATATTATAAATAATTATAATTACATAAATTTTATATATATTAAACATTACGTCAAATTAAAAATAATTAATTCAATTATATAATTCTCATTATATTACATCAAAAAGTTTATAATATAATGATAATTTCATTGCATCTTACCAAATACAACATTTGTTTCTACACTCGGTTCATATTAGGGCTGAGCACGGATCGGTCCAGTTTGGTTATCTATAAATCACCGGTACTATACCAAACCTCGATTCTTTTAAAATTAAAGGTACCAGTACCGTACCAAACATAAAAGGATCCGTACCGTATTATACCAATTTTTACGGTTAGCTACAATTCGGTTCGATGCTATTTTCGGTTCTAAAAAATTTAAAAGAACACAACTTTAATCTCATCTTTAATCAAATATATTTAGAGAAAATATGATTACCAACCTAAAAAAAGTAGCAAGAAAATCTGAATTAAAATTGCAATCACATTCTTAACAATCTGTTTTGCAATTCAGTCACTTGCAAGTATAATAATTCATTCAATGTTCAGATATAAACTATTAAAATATATATTTCTGCTAGTATAAAAATATTTTACGGATAATAATTATTAAAATAAAAAAGAAAAAAAGAAAAGAAAAATATTCGGGACTAAACAATGGCGGCACAGTTATGGAAAGAGAGAGCGCTAAAGAGGAAGACATATACACGAGCTAATTCTTGCTTTTGCATTTTTATGAGCCAATTGTGCGTGGCGTTAAAGAGGAAGACGTCTAGGCGAGCCAATTTTTTTCTTCTTCCTTTTGATTTTCTGTCTAGAAATTTGCTTTAGAATTTTTGTCTTTCTGAATTGAGAATTGAGAGGTGCGGCGGTGTGTTCTAAAGAGGAAGACGTTTACGCGAGCGAATTTCTTCCTTCTTCTTTTTGATTTTCTATTCAGAAATTTACCTTAGAGATTTTGTCTTTCTAAATTACAAAATGAAATGTGCAACGGTGTATTCTAAAGAGGAAGACGATGTGTTCAAATTGTTAGGTGTATGCTTGTAGTATGTGGTAAGAAAAGATATTAGGATTAAGTTAGTAGATAGTAAATTATAAATTTAATGTTAGAGTATGCATATTAATATCAGTATACTATATGTTATATTAATATACAACTTATATTTTTTTTATAAAGTATAAACTACACTATAATATTATAGTTATTTTTAATATGTAGTTTTTTTTTTTTTTTGATAATATTTGCTTGAATTAGACAAAATGATAAATATAAAATAATTTTTTATAGAGTATAAAGTATTTTATAATATTATAGTTATTTTTAATAAATATTATTTATATAATATAAATAATTATTAATAAATATATGTAAAAAGTTTAGTTCTACGGTTTGGTCCGGATCAGTACAAGACGGATCGGTTATGGTACGGTTTTTACTAAAGAACCAGTATCATACCATAATAGAAAAAAATTCAAATCAGTTCAATTCGGTTATAAAAAATTTTGATTATTTCGGTTATAGTATTTTACGATACGGTTATTCGGTTCGGACGGAAATCACCGAAATCCATGCTCAGCTCTAGTTGGCATATAGTTTCATGAATTTACCAGCTTTTTCTTTGACTGCAGTGTTAAAGAAACCATTTACCTTGCAGCATGATGTGATCCAATTCTAAAGCACAGTACACTCCTGCTGCCACTTGATGTTTCCTCGTTTTTACAGTTATAAGGCAGCTAATCCTTAAAACAAGAAAAAGAAAAAGAAAATGCGACCTGCGAATAAAGCTCAGAAGCATTTTCAGTTCTTGTTTTGCGTAACCTATCCAGCAACAGCAATAATCACATATTACATCTCCAGCGCAAAATGATCATCCCGTTAGTTGATAAACACTCACTTGACCTAGCTTCAGAAATGATGAAATATCACTGGACCACTTTCCTATTTTAAGCCTGCTCTTACAGACATTTCGCACAGAAATTTTCTTTTAGCAGAGGGCTGCCTACATAGCTGAATTGCATTGAAACATTTTGCTACATACAACATATCACTGAAAATTTTATAAGATTTCAAAAATGATTCCAGAAAACTGATCAGTATTTACTCCATTGGAGAAGTACCCTCTTCTACTTTTGTATCATCATGTACACTACCTAACATGATAGCAGTCAGCATTAGCTTCCCTGCATCTGGGAAATCCTTGTGCTGCATCAAAACTGCTTCTACAGAAAAATCCAAACCCTTCAATGCTGAAACCTCCGAGTTTTCTTTCCTCAAAGGCAACACTTTGTCAAACCCTTCTTCTATTGTTTCTGCTCGAGGTCCATAACACCTACTTGACACCTGGAAAAGGACTGTGTCTCTAAGTTGCTGCAGAGTTTCCTCGTCACTCCATCCTTCATCTATGGATGCTTGATGAAGTTTCCCCCAGTCATCCTGATCGGCAGCATTCTTCCAACATTCCTCCAGAAGGCTTCTGTGGCTTCGCCGGAATGAGGAGCTTGTCCATGCAAACACATCAAAAGCCTGCAATGCTAGCTCTGGACTCTCAACTTTAAGGCAATGCTCTATGAGCTCCTCTGGACGGAAAAGCTGCTGTCCATCAGATACTTCAACTCCATTGGCCTGAAGGACTTTCAAAATTTCTTCCTGCAAGGTCAAGTGTTCAGTTCAGCTAAAGCATACAAGAAAGTGTTTGAAATGCTTTCCATGCAAATCTGGTGACTATTTATCGAAGATGCATTAGATCTTCCTCTATACTGTAACAAGGGTTTTCTATTTACAATTCAACAGATAAAACCAAGAAGTTGATGACCATAATAAAATTTTTGACTTCACCCAACTACAGCAAGATCATGATTTAGAATTAAGAAATGGATCTAGGCAAAACAAGACAATTCATATATAACATCTTCCTTTCTCTAGTGCAAGGCAACATCAAAGCAGAGAGGACAACCTGTTAAAGTTCAGTAAAATTACAATTTGAAAACACATAGAAGGGCTTCATGCCTAGCTAAAATAAGGGATCTCACAGTTCAAGTTAGATCACAGCCCACAAAAAACTCCTGTTGCACTTCTCCACTTCATCCTACTTTATGCCTAATGCCGACATTCTCCTCATTTCCACCATGACTCTGTATAACAGAGCCTAAATATGTAATTGTTTGCTTCCTTGACCTTTATGCCATCCAGGCTAACCCCATTTGGCTCACATCCCCTTTTACTAAAATTGGTTTCAACTCAAAATAAGCCGTAGTCCCAGGCTAGCTGGGTCATCTATATGGATAGTTTTCTCCAGTCCATAAGATTTTGTGCTACATCGTCAGAAAGATGTAAACTCAAAAATTGATTATAATAAACAAAAAAAAAAATATTATGTGGCTCCTGCTATTAAATAAACCATGTTCTATGAAGCCACGCAAGCGAGAGAAGGTGGATAATGGAAGAGCTAAAATATTGCGAAGCAAGTCTAGTATGATTGATTATACTATTACCACAACCACTTGAGGTATACAGCATTACTAATGAGCTCAAATGCTTTATAAGCATAACCAATATATAATGTTGTAATGGCAGCACTGGGGAACTGCAGAAACATGGCTGCCATAGTAATATCTTCGTAAGGTAATAAACCGGTAAGAATGAACAAAAGCAAGAAATGATAAGCCTCAATCTTTATGAGCAAGTTCATAGAGTATAATCAACAAAAGGAAGATCCCCAACCAAAGGAAAACTATGGAAATTCTTCAAATATCACACACCTGCAATTTCAAAATCTTTAAATCTGCATCAATGCGCTTAACCTTTGTCTCAAAATCAGCATTTTTACCTGCTAATGAAAGAAAATCAAACATAGGGCAAAAAGAAAGCAAACTAACTAGGCTTTTAGTTACAAAGGTAATACATCAAATGAAAACAAGGATTACCAACAAAAGAAAGAATTCAAATAGTCTAGTTTATAATAAATACTGCCTGTAAATATTTTTAACCTTGGTTCTGTACCAATATAGATAGATTATCCCCAGGCCAGGGAGCATTACAGCAACTAGCAATTAGCATGGAGATTGTTACATATGATGTTGATCCAAACAAATATAACATTGGATTGGCGCTCGTATAGAAGGTCAATCATATCCAAATTACAAGTGTGAAGAGAACAAGGGGTAGACCTAAGATAGCTTGGAATTTAGTCTTAAGAATAGATTTGAATATTTAAAGTCTTCCAATCAAGCTTTTTTGTTTCTTAATCAACCTTAAATTAGCTGCAGGTTAATTGTAACCATGATCAGGTATTTGATGTCATAATTTTATCAGACATCATGACTCAGTGTTTGCAGAAATGAATTAAGATAGCTGTTTGAACCAACCTTGTAGTTTCTATGAATAATGCTAACTCAAGTTCTCAAAATTGTCAAAAGTACCCCAGTTACTCGGAACAAAAAATCTAGAGAAAATTGACAACGGACAAGCAAGAAGCAACTGAAAATAATAGATAATACCTGCCATGACAGAAATTTTTGAGAGATTCAAAAGACGCTTTCTATCTGCTGATGATTTTATCATGCCGGTAGACTCCGGTTCTGCACCCTCTTCAGTTTCTAAAATGGAGTACTCATCTTGAGAAAGAGCCAGAGCATGAAGTGTTTCAGAAGCTGAGGGAAATTGATGGAGAAACACCTCATGAAGCCAAAGAAGCTCATGGTGATGCTTTAGGAAAAAAGATAACTCTTCCGGGAACTCCTCCCCAACCCTTAGAAGCTTGGAAAACTGCCTCTTTTGGTACAGTTGTTTAAACACAAAATAACTGAAACCTCCATTAGGTCCCATGCTCTCATTCTGAGGAAGCACAATCCACAAAGATTTAAGACAACATATAATGAAGCAAAGGGTCTACCTCCAGACTGATGAGAAGCCAATGCATATTGGTTGAGCAAACAAAAGAACAAGGAAAATCATATCTGTTAACATATATAACTCACATCCCTTGACATACATAATACAAAAACAGATAAACATTCGACTATAGAGAGAAATAAGGTAATTTTTCCACAAAAGGAAAAAATGGCACACTCATAAAAGCTTCTGAGAAGTACAGAAACATGTGATAATTTCCACGGTCAAATTAATTCCTTGACTAATCCTTTCAATTGAGTTTAGAAAGTCTAAAAAGGTAAAGATACAATTCAATCAAATTATATTTAATCAATTCTCATGTTTGGAATGCTTATAATAATTATAATTTTAACTCTTTCAAGAAAAAAGGCACTTCTAAAACAATAGAATTTAATGCAATTGTGTCTTCCAAATGATCTATTCCAAACAACCATTCAAGTATTTAACAAACAACAGAGCGTGTGCACATGAAATCCATGAATCATTTACAGCTACCAGCTATACATTCACCCAATAATTTCAAAGAAGAAATAAAAAGAAGATTCCCCTTCTTAGGTTCTAAACTTAAATATTTTTAACTGACAAAAAGAACCTACTACTATGCACCAAATAGATAGAGGTAAAGGAAAAGAAAAAAAACAAAATAGGAATTTCAGAATTGGGATATTTTGGTCTAAAGGAAAGTGTCATTGTTTGTTAAATTTTTCTTGTAACCATTTTATTTTAGGATTCTCATTCAATTCTAGAGAGTGCATGAGGTTGAGAAATTGCACTTTTTCAGTAGATATGTCAACTTCATCTTCAAACAATTTTTCATCCATAATTCCACATGCATGTTTTCATATATGAATCTAACCAATCAAAGGAAGCCCATAGTTAAGCCTCATAAGCAATTTAGCAAAAACATCAAGTCAGCATTGTTTTTAAAATTTTTTATTCCCACTTATATCACGCAACCTCATAGAAGTTCAGTCCCCATTCTCTGAGAAAATTGTTTGGCTTCTGCACATATTTCCTTCTCCTCTCTGTCCTTCAAGTACTACTAAAGCATCTCAGGTGCTGTTCGCTCCACAGAGGAAATCAACCATTTCAGCCTCTGAGCTTCATCAAGCTCTAGACATCCAGCTGTCCATGCCATCAAACTAATAAATTTTCTACTCTTTACCACTTCAATTACTTTTATGTCAAGCAACCTACTCATTCAGTTCCAACTTTCTTAATCAATCACAACTAACAAATACTAAAATTCCTGTACTCTTACTATTTACTTTAATCATATACATCATCCATCAGCCGTTAATATTATTTGCAGAGCTGTATAAGATTTCTCGTCATGTCCTATATCAGTCTCTGAAAATAGTTTACCAGAGAAATTGGACCTGAAGCAACAGAAGTCCTTGGTCATTTGTTCCAAGTTCATCTACATGTCATAGTTGAGTTACTTCAGTATAGAACTAAGAACACAAGTAAAAGATAATTGTCATGTCTTAGCATAGCATATGCAGAATATATGGAAAGACACATCTATTTATGTATGTCCGCATGGTTCTGTGAACATCTATCTTTCCTATCTTTGACAATATCCAACAGCATGGCTAATTTGGATTGTTCCTTCAAGAGAACAAGTGAAAGGTGTTTGCTAAATAAACTTTCAATATATCAAGAAAACAACAAAAATTTGAATAATTAGTAGCTAAAGTTTTTGCAACAATTCAATTGCAAAGCATATATGTTGCTTGTAAACTTGATAATCTTTTCCTTAAGGAGGCATCGATCATCAGGAAAAAAAAAATTCATGCATGCAACTGATACAGCTTCTAACAACCAATTCTCGGGGAAATTTGTCCCATAATTTCTATTTTGTGCGTTGAATTTGCCATGGATAGTATCCTATTAAAACTAAAGCATCAAGAATGCCAATCTGTGATGACACCTGATATTTCCACTCTACAAGGGCAATAGTTTTTGCAACAATTCAATTGCAAAGCATATATGTTGCTTGTAAACTTGATAATCTTTTCCTTAAGGAGGCATCGATCATCAGGAAAAAAAAAATTCATGCATGCAACTGATACAGCTTCTAACAACCAATTCTCGGGGAAATTTGTCCCATAATTTCTATTTTGTGCGTCGAATTTGCCATGGATAGTATCCTATTAAAACTAAAGCATCAAGAATGCCAATCTGTGATGACACCTGATATTTCCACTCTACAAGGGTAATATTGGGTTTGTAGAGCACCAGTCGAATAACAAAGAAGAAGCAACATATAATGGATGCCATTTTACAGTATAAAGAAATTTACCATAAGATTTTTCAGCAGAATTGCATCATTGAGGTCACAGCATATACTCCACATAGTATTGTATCCTTCATGCCTTTTTGCAATGCCCAGCAAACTTGAGGACAGCTTTCTTTGGAGTTCATCGTTCTGTTCATTGGTTCCAACATTAAATACCTGGAAAGAGAAATAGCTCAAAAGTTGTTCTACACTTAACTCTGGCATTATAATAACTATATACTGAAAAGAATGAGATTAACCTGGTGCCCGCCTTCCACAAAATCTTTCAGTTTTTGATAGAGGGAGCCAAGAAGGGAATCCCGTCTATTCCAATACTCTTCAAGCAGACTTTTATGTTCTTCACCACGCTCAAGTTTACCTGTAATGGCACCTGCATATGTCTCAAGAAGAACTTCAGCCAGGACTTCCAGATGACTGTAAAGATCTGATTTTATGGAATTATTGAACCCAGTTGTTTCATTAAGCAGCTGGAGCATGAAAGATGCAACTCTCCACAGCCCATTCCGAACAACAAGTTGGCAATACCATGGTGTTAAGCCCTCTGGTGGTGGATACCACATGTGATGTTCATCTCTGTAAAGCATTACAGTGCGAACTACAGAAACAACTGCATCTGAAAGTTCACAGGCTCTCTGGATCTGAACCTCAAGTAATTGTTCCTCACTTATTACATATTCTAGGTGTCTGTCCAAGCAATTGAATATTTCTTCAAGATCAGAAACCTTACTGTAGAATACTTCAGCATTGTCCCTGTCCATAAGAAGAACAGTATTACGGCGGGCTCTCTCACCAACTAACTGAATAAGATCCCATATAGCTCCTGAAATCTGAGCTTCAGAACCAGAATGTAAGGAGCCAGATGCAACTGAGCGGTTCTGGCTAATCACATTTTGCATTTCTCTCAGTTGAACCATTCCAGCAAGTTTTTCACCATGTTCCAAGATTATTTGCAAAGAGTGTCCTGTTAAAAGAAAGCTCTAATTAGGCTGACATGTTTGACAATTTATTTATTTGTCTTTCATTTGCGTATGATTAACTTAAATACATTAGTGGAAATGCGGATGTGGCTCTTATTATGCTCGACTCTTTCCAAATTAAGCAGTTTTAATACAATCTCAACACACGCTACAAATAAAAAAGAAAATTTATATTGGCACATGCATATGTAATCAGAAATGCATATGCAAACATAATTAAAAAAATTCAAAAGGTCGTACTTTGCTTAGAACATAGCTCCTCATGACACTTGGATAAAGCAAGAAACTGAAGATATCTTTCATGTTTTTGCTGTTTGTCCATTAGTTGGCTAGATACTATTGTTAAAGCCACAATTTCAGCACCTCTAGTTGTTGTCCAGTGTTTAGCTAAAGTGTCAACAATAGATTTGCTAGTCCTAGTGAAAACATTTGTTTCTCCATCTCTTTCAAATGCCCCTGAGTTTTGAAGCTTCACAAATGAAGCATCAACCTGCCCATTTAACAAAAAATGGTGAAAAAGCTGACTAAGTAAAGCTTCTGATTCTTCATCTTGTGCAGTTCGACGTGCAAGTCCAGTAACAGCAGCCTTTTGTCTACCACCAGCATCCCATGCTTCAGAACTAGCTCTTCTAGGAGCAGTGTCGCCTGAAAATGTGATGTTTCTTCTCTCTTCCTCTGTAGATCCTTCATTTGAGCTCCCCTTACGTGACAAGCTTCTCTCAGGTGGCTCAACTCCACCAAGTACAACAGCTTTTTCAGGTATGGCCCATATACCTGCTTTCTCTGTTAATACAACCCATGCACCATCTTCACTGCCATCAGGAGAAGGAAGAATTGATGCATCTAGAACTTTTCCGGCATCATAAGGTAGATCGAACTGATAGAGACGTGGCGAGTTCCTATAATAATGGGATACAGTTGCTGTTCCATCACCAGAAAGTATGATTCCTGAGCCTGATGGCCTTCCTCCTACCCTAAGCCTCATGGAGAATAAGAAATCCTCATCTTCTACTCTTGCTTTTGGAATTATCACTTGGATTGGAGCTTTTTTCTCCAAAATCCTTTCATGTACATCAGAATCTATGCTTACACTATATTTATATTGCATTGTCAGAAGAGAATACTGAATGTAACTTGAACCGCTAACCCTGTCCTTGCAGAAACTGGCAACAAGAACTGTAATCACTTTACCCTGGTCATCCACTTGTAGATCCAGAGGCCATATACGTTTCTGACCAGCCAAATCCTTCTTAATACCTGAATCTCCATCATTGCCAACAATTTCATGAGACCAGAGTTTTGATACATTTAGATCAGGACGAAATGTAATAGTGAAACACTGTATCTCATGATCTGTCAACATAAGAAACTTCCTATTAGTATCCTCCACAGAATGGAGTGAGGAATGCCAAATAAGTGACCTCAGATAACCCTTGCTTCCAACACATTGACCATTCTCATTGCCTCTGAAGGACGAACTTGCTTTGTCTTGATATACTTTACTACGCTCAATGCCAGTAGGACTGCAATAAAACTGCCACAGTTCACCATTGGAACTACAAGCTAGAGCAACAGACACTTGCTGAGAAGCAGGCACTGCAGAAGCAATCAAAGAGTTAAGAGTATTCAACCCAATTGAACTACTTTCAGGCTGGTTACGTTGCCGATGCCTGTCCTGGGTGATCTTCCCGTCAATGGGAGAAGAAGTCACCTCCATGTCATCGGAAGATAATAGATTGGTAACAGGAGTAGAACCCTCTGCAGAGTAAATGTCAGGCCAGTAGATGAGAGCTTGAGTTTTTTGGTTACAGATTACAACACCAAAAGAACTGCGACTCTGGACAACTTTGTTTCTTCCTCTGCAAGATTTATCCCAACTGACAATGCAAAGCATCCAACTACCATGACAAGAATTTTTCCCAAAATCTCCATAATCCAAAACATTTGAAGGAAATTCAAGAACAACGCATTCTTTTGAAGCAGCAGTAGATAAGTAACTCCATATGAAGAGTCTCTTTCCACAGATGATCCAAGAAAGGCATGTGTCCTTATCCATTCCACCATATATACATGCATCGCCTGCCAGATAACACATGTGAGTTTAGCAAGAATTTTGCGGGGACTAGGAATGGTTAAGAATTTTGGATCAAAGCAAACCAGTAATATGCTTCTGTAGATAGGTGGCCTGTTCATCACGAACTACTTGAGGGAACTCTCCAACATATACAGGCTTAATTGGATCTACCTCATTCCCCTTTTCACTTCTGTTTGCTGGCGGTATTCTAGGAGCAAGAGAACAGGTAGTATTGAAAATTACGTATAAATATATATCCACACTCAAAGGCAGAAGTTTGCACCAGATAAAAGAGACAGACCTAGCTACAACAGCAGTATGAGGAAAACAAATAATATTAGAAGACAACTATGCTTAGAAAATATTATCTAGTGAGATCAGAAAAGAATCTAACGATCGTATGCCATAACTGACGTAATTGAATTCCTGCACATTGTTTATTCCAAACAAGGCCTGAGAGCTAAATCTTTTTACATATAACACCAGATTCATCATTTTGCTCTTCCTAACTCCAACATATATTTTTTGCTGCTTCCTAACTCTAATATACATTCTTACAATCGCATGAACTGCTAAAACCCTAATCATTATGATGGGAGACTAGCATATAGTAAATAAACGCACAATTACAGACAAATCAGTCTCATTCACAGAAAAAAAAAATCACATAATAATCATATTAAAAAAAATACATACACACGCACACTACAATCACATAAAACCGAAATAATTAAAACCACGCGTTATAATCCAGTAGTTATGTAACAAAAGTTTGAAACAAACAAATAACACTGAAAACTTCAATTGATGATAATTATACAATTAAAATATTCCTATAAATACAGATTACAAAGAGAGTTGATTAGAAGTAAATGCAACTAAACTGCAAAAAGAAATACCTAGCAAGAACGGAAAGACGAGGACCCCAAGGAGCAGGAGTACCGGTGGCAGGGCGGTTAGGGATAGAATTGTCATTTAGTGAATTACGGTTATCTTGCAAAGGTGTGATCGGTGAATCAGGCGCTTTTTGCCCTAGATTTCGCTCTTTTCTAGAGCTTAGATTTGTTCTTCTCTTTGTTCCCGGAGAGAACATTACGTTTTGTTTCTTGAGAAGGGAAATTCAAAAGAAAAAAAAAAAAACAAAGAAAGAAATGAGAACGCGAGAGTGACAAGAGTGATAAGAGAGGTTTAGGGTTTAGAGTTGGCCCATTTGAAAACGAAAAAAACAAAATGAAAAATGAGTGGGAGATTTACATTCTAACGTTCAATGCTCGCATAAAATTAAATAATACTATAGCTCGGAATTTTAGTTTTTGTTATTCAATTTTTTAAATAATATAATATGACAAAAAAATTAAATTATAAACAAAAAGTTATTTTCTTAATCTTATTTATCAGCTTATTTTCTAAATATATATAATTTGAATTGGAAGCACAAAAATTACAAATAAAAGTACAATCCATCATAAAATATATTTTTTGAAATAACCAATCTGAAATATAGAAATAATAATTTATTTCATATTTTATTAGTAAATCTGTGATACGACTTACTAGTGATGGGACGAAAATGGTTTAATAATTTGTTTCGAACTATTAGAAATATATATGTGTATATACAGAAATATTTTTTATTTACAAAATATAAATAAACAAATAATAAAGATATATATTAAATATTTATTTAAATCTATATCTTATTTTTTTAGTTATATTTAATAATGATTAAAATGTTAAATAAATATATTTAAAAAATTAAATTAAATATCTTTTTAGCATAAAATATATAAAATAAACATAGTAAATATAACCCAACACGACTCCATCTTGTTTTAAAAAATACAATTCTACCTGCGTTCTCTTGATCTCTAAGATTAAGCAAGTCCTTGGAAAATAAAAGATTGAAAATTGTGTTGTAAACAGTAGTAAACACAACTTCTCTGATATTCACTACTTGTCCTTTCTTGCTGGTAAAAGAATCGAACATCTCTGTCAATTTCTTCTCTCTCAAAGTGGCTTGTGATTCAATTGCTTTAGTTGAGAAAAGCTCACTCCTGCACATAGCTCGTAAGAATTTCCATTGGTCGCTGCATGATGGGTTCCAAACAAGAGGTAGTACTAGTAGAAGAAGAAAAGGAAGAGATGGGATACTGAGCACTCTTGAAGAGGCAACAACCACGATTTGAGCGCCAAGCCTTAAAGAAATAAGCAGACCGTGAAGTTTAGCAAAAGTGTGCAAGGAAGACATGAAGCTTTTTTTCCACTTGATGGATGTTGCCTACGTTAGGCCATTGTCTGGGACCTGGAGGAAAAGGCCTTAGCTATGAGGATGGAGAGATGATGTGGTTAAGGATGATGAAGACATAAGAGGTAGTAGAAGAAGAAAAGGAAGAGATGAGATACTGAGCACTCTCGAAAAAGCTCTGCCCATATTTGTTAGGCCTGAATTGAATTCATTACAAGACATACACTCTTTTATATGTACATATATACACAAAGATAAAACAGAGATTGCCTGAAAGCTGAAGCTAAAATGTGGCAAAGTTTTAACAGAAGGGAACCAAAATTCTAACCCACATCTAATGAGTAGTTATTTGCTGTGTTTTGTTTAGAAGAGTGAAGAAGAAAATGGTAGATGAAAGCCTCGTGTGAGAGGATGGGCTAACTAATTCTCGACTAAGTTTTCTATTTTCATTTTTTCCTTTCTTATTTTAATTTCCTTCTGCTTACCGTTCAACGTCATGAACTCCAGTTCTTTGGATTGTTTTGGAAAGCAGTCAAAATCAAAAAGATGAAGTTATCTGTGAATGAAATTTCTTTATCAAGAAGAACACTGACAGTAGATTGATAATAAGGAGGAAGAAGATTATCAAATGGGTTTATCACGATGTGCGTGGTGTGCTTTCCATTTTTTGACATGTTAGATGAGTGGGTCCTACCATACAAATTGGCTTAAGCCACGTAGGTGAGATGCTAACGTTGGTATTACTAACGTTATTTATCGTCAAAAGTATAACTCTAGAAACATAATTTTAAGGTTAAATGTCTCTAAAATTACAGATGGGATATTTATTTGTCACGAATTTGAAATGACAGATCTTGGCCAATGTTTTATTTCCTTAGCATTGAGGTGGTTCGATGTGAAGATGGGATATTTATTTGTCAAAAGAGGTATACGACTGAACTCTTAAAGAAGTTTCTTATGCAGGATGTGATCTTGGACGTATTCCTTTAGAAGTGGGAACAAAATCATCAAAGGAAGGTAATGATGCACGTGTTGATTCCACTTATTTTAAGCAAATTGTAGGGAGCTTAAGATATCTTTCATGATAAGGCCTGACATCTCCTATGGATTCGAACTGATCAGTAAATGTTTTTAATGTCCTTGTCAATCTCATATGCAAGTTGCTAAGAGTATCATGTAGTATTTTGAAGGTACTTATCATCATGGTTTCTTCATCCAGTAATTGTGTTCTTATAGCCTATTCCCATAGAGATTAGGCTGGAGATATAGATGATTGCAGAAATTGTTTTAATTTTAGTGCTATCATATGTTTATGGTCATTAAAGAAATAATTTATTGTAGCACTTTTAACTTGTGAAGCCGAGTATGTACATGTCGCATCAAGTGCATGTCAAGCGATATAGTTGTTAACGTGTCAAATTCATATTACTATAGACCCATAAAAATTTAGGAAAAATTACTATTATTCCCTTGAGGTATTGCCAAAATTTATAAGTTCAATTCTATATTTTTAAAAATGAATTAGTATCCATTTAATCATTTATTTATGTTAACTATTACCTTCTTTTGTCTATTTTTTTTTTATTAGTCAACTGGTCAAAGGGTTTAATTGATTAAAAAAATGTTCAAATCACTGAACTTATTAATAAATATCAAACTCGTTCAATATTAATTTTTTTATTAAATTATTATTTAAAATTAATTTTTTTCAAAATAATTTAATTCTATTTGTAGTATAATATTTATAATTCTAATTTCTTAACATAATTTATTTTATAGATAAAAGTATAAAATTTTAACATGATTTAACCTTAGATATAATAGGTCATGTAAAAATTTTATAATTCAAGCATATTAAGTGATCAAATGAACATAATAAAATTACTTTGAGTTCTAATTAATATATAATAATTTAGAATATATATATACTCAAATTTAATTACTCGAAAACACTAGTAATAATCAAGTTGAACAATTTGAGCATACAAAGACATATTATACGTGAAATCCAAGTTTGAATTTATAACGAGCATAAAAATAATGGAGAATACGCAACTCTTAAATTTTTTAAAATAATTAAATACTTTATTTTTATTCTTCAACATAATTATCAAATTCTAATGTATAAATTCAACTAATTTTATATTAAATTAAATTAGTGAATTATAACTCTCATCAAAGTATTAATATATGAATAAGAATTTAGATTATTCAAATTCAGAAAATTTCAGGATATTATACATATAGATAAAAGATTTAACTAAAAATACTAATTTTTTAAAAAATAGATAACAATTAATAAAAACAACCGTCAAGGGGCTACTCATTCACTTTTAAAAGTGGAAGGTTGGACTTATAAATTTTGACGAAGCTTAGGGGAGGTAATAGTAATTTTTGCTAATAAATCGAGAGCAAAGAATCCGGTTAGACATGGAAGAAGAAGGAAGCATATTGGTCCCTGTTTTCATTTTCGGAGAGATCAAGTTGACAAAAAAGTAAACTGAGCTGGAGTATTTCAGGTCTAAAAACCAAGTGGCCGACATCTTGACTAAGCCATTGAAGTATGAAGCATTCATCAAGTTAAGGAGTATGTCGGGAATTACCACTTTACCAAATCAAGTTTAAGGGGGAATGTTGACATTAAACCTGACTTAGTTATTTGACCAAGTCCTACTCTTTTGAGCTCAAAATTAGGAAATTCAGTTGTTATAAAATAAAGTTTTGATCTCACTCTCCATATTTGAACATATTTTATTAATTAATTTTATTTTTTATATTGGTAAAAAAAGCAAGAATCGGACTTGAGTAATTTTTACTATTTCTTATATTTAGATATTTACTAAAATACTTTTTATCATAAAACTGGTATTTTTTAAATAAAAAATATTTTTGGAGATAATTAAGACTATTCACACTTATATACAATTCATTCTTTTAAAATTAGCATTTAACAAATTTTTGAAAAACTAGCTTCGTTTATTACTATCACTTTCTCATACTATTACACGATTTTTATACTTACTATAATTTTTTTAATAATTATTAATCTTATACTTAAATAAGTCACAAGTTTTTGCCATATTCATTATTAGCATTTAAGATCAAATTTAATTTTTTTAATAATTATTTATAATTAACATTTTTATGATTATGCCATATGTCATTTTTTTATTAGAAAACAACGTGACATGGTTCTATAAAATTCTGTCACGTGAAGTCTCATGAAATAACTTGGCATTTTTTATATATATACATGTCATTTTCTCATCATAAAACAACATGACATAATTTTATATAATTCTGCCACATGGAGCTTCATGGAAAAACTTGACATTCTTTATATATATATATATATATTAGATAAGTAATAATTCTATTATTCAACAATTTATAAAATCTCAGTAAAAAGACTTTGTGATTATCAATTATTAGATAAAATATTTAGAAGATATATATGATAGTTATCTATATCTCATTTTCTTCTACATTGTGACTGGTTAAAATAAATAATCTTGTGGAATTTATTTATAAATCCAAAATATGGTTGTTTGGTCGAAATGAACATTTATTTAAAAATTTAACTCATTAAATTTATGAAATTTATCATAATTAAATTAAAATATAATAAAAATAAGTAGAAATTTCAAATGAATCAATTTTATTAAACCAATATATTTTATAAGATAATTTTATTTAATTTTTCTCTCATATCTTCTATCTTTATGATTCTTTTACTTATTATAAACTATTGTAAATACAATATTAATTTTATTTGATGTAAATCCTATAATTATTACTCAACATATAAAATATATGAATTCATTTGTAAATACTATAAATTTCTCATTGACTTTCAACTAAATATAATATTAGTATTTTTTTTATTTTAGTGTTTATCATTAGTAGTAAATTTAAAATCTTAGAAGTTACCAAATATAAAGAATTTTTTTATAATTATTAAATATAAAGAAAGTTTTCTTTTGCAGCATATGTCATTAAAAAAAGAATTGAAATGAAAATTAAATTTTCTTGGAAAAGAAAGTGCAATTATTATAAAATTATTTAAAAGCATGAGTCTTTCATGGCAACTAATTATTGGATTAAAAATTAAGGTATCATTTGAATTTAGGAATTTTAAATGGTAAATTTTATAAAATCTATCGTTTTAGTTTAAATCTATTGTTTAGCAAGCAAAAAAGTTTTCTAAATCTATAGATTTAAAAAAATTCATCATCCTCCAAAGTTCGTCATTCTTTTAGGGTTTTAATTTTTCAGTTATGAGGTGGAACATTCTAAAATCTACCATTTATGAAAAATGATGGATTATTATATACTTTTTTATTTTAATATTATCCTTAATAAATTTATATTATCCCAAAAACTATTCTTTAACTTTAAACAAAAATCTATTATTTATATGTTTGGTTCAAATGATGGAAATTTTAAAATTTATAGATTTTAAATTTGAATCCATAGATTTTAAATCCCTCAAACTAAATAATATCCAAGTGTTTAGCTTGTATTTTTATAGTTATTTTTTCTTCTGGTTAGTAATTTATTGATGCCAAATCTATGTATATACTTTACTTGAAAAACATTAATTTTTCATCTTTTGTGAACTTAATAAATTAATATTTTAATATTTAATAATTTTTTGATTTACCAAATATATTAATTATAAAAGAGTACACTACATCGTGGTTTCAAACATAAAACACAGATATATATATATATATATATATATTTCTTAAACATTTAAGAAATTAATTTACATATCTTTTATATAATGAGTATTAGCACAGTTGGTATCCTGTGTTAAAATGAACGATTATTAGAAACATCTGAAACTCAACAGTGTTAAGTTGACAATTTATGAAACTAAAATATTACAAAAAGCACCAAACCATAATGCATTAGGTATTCTCTACTTTTTATTTTTGCTATTTTATGTTGTCATTTGTTTGTTATAAACAAATGATTAATGGATTGATCCCACATGAGCATTAATTTCCAGATGGGATACTATTAAATCTATTTAAATCATGTACTTGGTACGTTGCATCTCTGAGTTTGGCAACAGCATATTACAGTGGAGTCAAATTGCTGGTCTATCTCATTTCATGACATTTTTCCTTGGCTTCTTTCATTTTGTTCCTAGTCTGAATTATCCCAAGGGGGACAGGATAAAAAGGAGCTATCAATAATTTTGCTTCTAATCCATTTCCATTTTTTTAAACATAAAACTGTAAGATTCTTTCTTGTTCTTTTTCAGTTTACATGGCAGCTTAATAAGCATTCATTCCCTCAATTATACTTCCCATCCACTCATAATTGCATGTCATTGTCTAGATTGTAGAGGCATCCAGTTCTAAATATGACCATATTACAGGATTCAGAATTTAATGATTTCCAGGACCTTATTTACAGGGTCACAGGGTTGATCTCAACTTAACCTAACCTAACCTATTTGCACTGGCAGGATTGGAAGTACGCAAAAGCTCCAGTTCTTCTATGGCGTATGATGAAATTAATTGTCGGCAAATTATTTCAATTTCATGAAGACAAAACAAAAAACATATAGGTCTGGCTAACCAAGAGTTTCTACAGAGAAAAAGAGCAAATTTCTTCACAAGCGGACCCATATTACAATAATTTTCTTGATATGGCATTCATTATATTCTTCTCCAAAGATTAAAACAGAAATCCAACTACAAATCATCAGAATTATATAAATTAAGGGGACAAAGGAAAAAAAAAAGGGCTCGTATAGGACAGCAAGTTCTCCATTGAAGAACTTTCAGCAACACCTTTCCAGATTGAAGACAAAAGTAAAAGTTCTCTACCATTCTGTTCCCTAAACAAAAACAAAATTACAAATACATACACATAAGTTCTTGCTTCAGGGTTCCAGCTTCAAGGATACAACTCGTGACTGTCTGTTGCGTTTTGCTACCTTCACAAAAACTGCTGAAAGACAAGACGGAGCCCACCATGGCCGGCGAACCTTTTGCTCTCCCTTTAGGCATGCCACTGGGAATTTATCAAAGAAAGCAACTCAATGTCAATGACAATCAAGAGAGACCAGGAAAGAAAGCATGTCCATCAACAAACAGGCACACCTCCAAAGCTACATCCACTACTAATATCACATTTTGACGCATGGTATTAAATGAGCATGGCAGCATGCCATTTTTATTTGAACAGGACATCCCTTGCTTGGTTAGGAACAATGCAAACACGAAAATAAAAAAGAAAAAAGAAATCAAAGTAGTAAGTGTCAAACCTCGAGCATGAAAATCTAGTTTTCTTGATTCGTATAAAATAAAACTATATAAGAATACGAGTGTTTCTTCTATGACAGAAATAAAACAAGATATAGGAAAATCACAACTAATGATAAATTTTCCTCTAAAGTCACACATAATGGTTGCAGGTGCAGCAGATGTACCATGGATTGCAAAGGTATAAGTTTTCAGTTATAAGGTTGTTGAAAAGGAATGATGACAGAACTTGATTCATTCATTATAGACAGCTACAATGATTTCAACAGGAGTTATTAAGCAGGATGAAAACGATCTAGCATGGTCAATGGAGATTTAGCAATTAGAAGGAGATCTCATGCTTAGAAAAGGTTCTTATCTAGCTAACATTAAGTGTCTTGAAATACAGTTGACTTTTTAAGACACAAGGCGCAATTGAAAATTTTCTCATGCATGCTGAGGCGCATGAGATTTATTTATATATATATATATATATATATATATATATATAGAGAGAGAGAGAGAGAGAACCTTTTATTCGTCTAAGCTCCTTACACAGCGTGATGAAGTCTCCCCATTTCATGTGGCACCGCCTTATAAACCGTAGAATTTGTTCAGTTGTGAACATGGACATTCCCTCCAGATACTCTCCATTAACACCATTTTCTTTGAAAATTTGGCGATAACTACCCAGATTTATCTCTTCCAACCACAAACCAACATCCTGCCCAAACGAAAAGAGGCACACTAAGTACACTTATTAGACCCAAAAATGACACAAAAATTCCTGATAATTAGTCAAATATGGAAAGATGCCTGTCAAGGTTATAAAAACGACATGATTTGCAAGCCCTCAATTATGATAAGCAACATGTTGATTCAAGTTGTCTGAATAAGCATAGTTCTGATGCAATTCCTAGGTCAGCCCTAATCACCAATCACAATCTAAGGAGTTGGCCAATTAACAATACTGATGCTATCTTACGTTCTGCGGAGAAAAAGGTCCCTCGTACATCCATTAATTAGCTATGTCATGTTAATTTATTGTTGCGAATTCGTACCTCATCAAGTTGCCATGTGCATTCGAAAAGAAAAAAAATAAGGGTATTTTGATGTTTCTAGAAAACTTGCTATATATTTGTCAATCCTTGGAATATCCATCATATTTCCTCATATGATCCAATCTCTGAAAAAGAAAGACTCGTCATAATCCATTTCATGTCAATACACTACAGATTGATCAAACTATTGCTTCCACCATGCTTAATTTGTATCAATCATTACCAGCTGAATGCACCAGTTATTGCATTTGTCTATTCTAGCACCACATCAAGTTATTCCCCACAGAGAATCTCCTTTAAGCTATCAGTACATGGCCCAAAGAACAAACCCAAGTTCCCAGTAGACATGCACTATGCAATTCTCTATCATAATAAGTGAATTTTAGCTGGAACATGCTGAATCAATAACCGATGTACAATGCAAAGATATCACTATTTATTAAATAAAACTTGCCTTCATTACACATCCTTATATTCTCATGCATACCATTTGCAACAAAACTTAACTATTGAAACAGCAATAGTTCATCAAATGTGATGCAATTGAACATTTAAGCGAAATGCCTAAAGCTTGTGCATTTTAAACTACAAACTCATGATCCAGACAATATTTTGCTACCACTACCAGCTATAAACTCTGAGCAGGCAGGTAGTAGAAGAAAGAGGACTCATTAAGCAAATAATTAACAGCTTAAGAAAAGGGTCAACAAAAACTATGTATTACCGCACAGCAGCCAAAAGTTGAGAAAGATAATGCAAGAAAAAGTCTGGAAAATCTCCCAGCTCCATCAAAATAACACAGCTGACCAAGTATTTAAGCGAGCAACTAAGACAAAAATAAGAGGATTAAAATCTCTGATGATCAACTTGAACATGATAGGTTATATCTCTATAATCTTAACCATTAAATTCTAAATTCATGGTTAAGTTTTATTATCCAATTAATAATTACTCACTTTCAGAATTTGTAATAAAATTTCAACCAGTGGATTTAAAATTAAAGGTGAAGATGACAAACATGAGAGGATCTCAATCCACAATAATATATTGCTTAGTGTTGGTTGAAAAACTTCAGTAGAATCTAAACTACCATATAAACTCCTCAGTGGTGCTTAGCGAAATAAAATCAAACGAACTTTCTCTTCTTATAACTCTATTTCAGTTTGTTTTATATCAAAAAGAAACCAACAAGAAGCCCCATTTCACAATTCTTCGAATTTGACTACTCCATCAGAAAGAATGAAAATACCAATTGAAATTTGACAAAAGCAAATTGACCCCCAAAAACAAAGACCCTAATTTAATAAAAGAAAATCAAAACTCATAGACTCAATACAAAAGCAAAGAGAACAAACATTACCATCACAACTTCCTAACCCAACAATTAATAAATAATATCTGTAGCAATTATAACAGTGACGAGTATTAACAAGATCTAAAAGAAGATCCAATAAATATAATAGCAACAATAATAAAAATAAAAATAAGAACTAAAAGGATATAAGAGATTACCTCAACAGTCCAAATGAAGAAATCAAGAGGCTCAGGTGGCCTTTCTTTGCTCATAATTTCCTTTTCTTTATATAACCTAATCTTCCAAAGAAATGAACACCCAAGAGAGTCAAATTTTCGTCAAAATTTCAATCCAATTTTCACTTAAATAAAAGAAAAAAAGAAGAAAAAGAAACAAAGGAATCAGAAATCAGTGGAACAAGATTCGAGAATAGCTTTATTATTATTATTTGGCTTTAAAAATAATATAGTGAAGTTTTTTGTTTGTTTTTCGGGGAAACAAACAGAACAAGAGAGAAGAATGAGAGTGAGAGACAAGGAAAGAGTGGATTAGGATTACTTACGGTGAGTGTGGAACTTCTGTAGGAATATAAATTTTCTCTACATTTGCAAAATTATTAATAAAACAAAGAAAAAATAAGAATATTCATAAGATTAAAGAGAGAGAAAAGAAAAGTGAGAATAGATTAGATTATATAAAGAGAGAGAGAGAAATAAGGCAGCAACTATAATGACACAAAACAAAGACACACACACAGTCTGTCTCTCTCTCTGTGTTTCTATCTTTTTTAATTGGGACTCATTTGACTGGGTTCAGTTTTAAGCTTTACAACTCTACTCTCCCCACCATCACTTCCTTCCTTGTTCACTTTCGTCTTCCTGTTTTTCCCTTCCTTCTTTATATTCCTTCTTCCACGCGCTTTTACCACGCTCTTTTATAATCCTAACTGCGACTATAATCCACTCATGTCCCCTTCATTTTGAAGTAAGAATGGAAAATTATAATTTTATTGTCCTAATTTTTTATTTTTTTAATTAGATATCTGAACTTTACTAATTTATTTATATTACATTATTTTTTATAAATTTAAAAAATTAAAATAATAATTTAACTCAATTTACATATAAAATAATCTATATAATCTTACTTATCATCACTTACATTTTTTTCTGTTTTTTCTTCTTTTTTTTATTTTCTTTCTATTATTTTATTAAATCTTTTTTAGAACTAAAACAATAATAATGTTAAATTAATTTTTAAAATTTTTATTCACTTGCTTTTTAAGAAAAAGAAATCTACTCATAATTTTTATTCTTAAAACTTATCTTTTAAAAATATATATAATTTCTTTCTCCTCTTATTATTTTGAGGTTAAAACATATAATTTTTTAGGTAAAAATAAAAAATTAAAAAAGCATATTTAATTTTTTTCAATTTTTTATTTGAATGAATGAGAAAGAAAAAAAATTAAAATTTCTTTAAATCAATAGTACTGAAAATGGATAAAAAAATAAAATATGATATTATTTTATAGAATAGTACTAGTCAATTTACTATTTAAAATAAGTCATGTAAGCATTTTAACTTATAAAACCGGCTAGATACATTATATTAAAAAATTTTAAGAAGTCTAAACACTTAATTAAATAAAAATAATAATTTAATATCAATATAAATAAAATAAAAAATTAAAACACTAAATTTATAATTTTTTCTTTAAAGAATTAGATCCTACTTTTAAATAAATGAGTTTGAATTATAAAAGATTTAAATTTAGATTTGAGTTTGAGCTAAATTAACGAACTCGAGTTTATTTAAATCAAATTTAAGTTTAATCGAGCTTAAGTAATAAATTTATGTTTTATTTTTAAGTATTAAAGCATTATATTTAAATTAATTAAGTAATTTTATAATTATGTATATAAAAATTATTATCAATAATTTATATGAAATTATAAATATTTAAAAATTCTTGTATATAATAAAATAACTAATTTATGAATTATAAACATAAATATTATATTAATTTTATTTGCAATTTATATTAAATTATATTTTTTTATTATATATTACAATAAAAATAAATTAACATATGTAATTATATTTAGTATAGTGAATAAAGCTTATACATATCTTTGTGGATTATAAATTTAAGTCCTCCTCTCAAAATAGCAGTGTTCTTTTTAAGTCAAATTTCGATTAGATTCCTAAGCAAACTTGAGCTCGAGTTAATTAATATCGAGCTAATGCTGAAAATCTCTTTTAATAAAATGATACACGACTTATTATTGTCCACTTTCAAACTTA
The DNA here is from genome assembly GCF_019578655.1 of Ricinus communis. Lineage (NCBI taxonomy): Eukaryota > Viridiplantae > Streptophyta > Magnoliopsida > Malpighiales > Euphorbiaceae > Ricinus > Ricinus communis. The sequence continues at coordinate 22,915,833 of NC_063262.1, forward strand.
TTTTATCTTTATTTATTCTAATTTTTACATACATAATAATATAGCATATAATACTTTTACAAAATGATTACTTAACCTCAAAATATCATAGGATAATTTATTATATGTATCAAATTGAATGAATAAAATGAGATGTTTAATATTTTCTTAACAGAATATATGACTGGGCTTTATTCATTAAAATATATAATTTTACTATTTACTAATAAAATAACTATTATGCTCGATATAAATATTTATTATAATTTTCTTTTAGCTAAATTTTTATATTTTCTCTCCATCTTAATCTTTAAAATAAGCAATTCTTACTTCCATAAAATACTTACCACTATTACAACCATAAAAATCACAAGAACTAAAATAAAATAAATATATAAGATTAGCTTTGGAGTAAAACAGTTTTATTTTAAGAAAAATTATTTTTCTTGTAGTTTTTTATTTTAATCTCAATCTAACGCTTATTTTCATTCTGCCAACTTCTCATTCAGCACCTCAATTAAACCATACAAACTTTTCCACCTAAATTATGTGCCATGATTTTAAATGCTTTGACTGCTGCAACTCATTGAGGCATCAACTATAGATGTTGTAAGTTTATACCAACCAACTCAAGACCCATATTCAATTTTCCTGCGAGTCCATTTTTGTTTGAACTAATTTCAAAATTTCAACCTCTAACATTTTTTTTCACAACCACATATTTTTTGCTTCCATTATGTTATTAATTCTACTTAATATACACATCTTTTAATATTTATCCCCTTAATCATAGATCGAATCCTGATTCAATCAAATTAGAAATATTTTTATCTATCGTGTAAATAAATTGAAAAGAAATAAAGAATGAAAAAAATGATTAGGAAGAGAGAAATTTATTATCAAAAGGAAGTAAATCCTAATAAATGTCAAAAAAAGAAAGAAGAATAAAGGTTGTGATATTAGGATAGAGAAACAACAACAAGCTAATATTCAATATAAAATAAAAGCTATTTAATTGCATCCTATGCATATATAAAAAATAAATTTTCTTAATTAAAAAACAAAAATGCATATTAAAATTATAATCTTTTCTATAAAATATATAAGGAATGAGAGGGTAGCTAAAAGGCGTGTAAGATAGTGTTTGTTTTCATCTTATTGTGCACCTATATTATATGGTGGTTAAGAAGTTTAAAATAAAAAATAAAAAATAAAAAATAAAAATAAAAGAAGAGTGATTTTTAAATATTATGGACATACGGTATTTTATAAAATTATAAAATTATTTTTATTTATTTAAAGTTTTTATCTACAATAAAAAATATACTTAATGATGTTTGACAAATATATATTTTTATTTATATTTTATATATGAATTCATCAATAATATAAATGAATAAAAACATATATTAAGATTATTAAATTAATTAAACTAATACTAGCCAACTATTTATAATTAAAAATAAATTTTATAATTATAAAAAACTATAATCATACTATAATAAAATATTAAAGCAAAAGATAAAATAATTTGTACAAACAAAATGATCTCTCTTCTTATTGTACAATTTATATATTGTTGTGCACTTTTCCTTTTCACTACCTTATCCAAAATCAAGAGAAAGGCACAAACCACCTTAACCTACCTCACTCCATAATTACTAAGCAACAATAAGATACACATTTGCGTAATTATTTATTTTTCTCAATCTTAAATTTATTCTCAATTCTGATAATAATTTAAGGTGATATGAAATAATTAAAATAAAATAAGTTAATGCATAAATTGAGTTTAAACTATTTATGAAATACATTTCTTTTTAATAAAAACTTCTCAAGTTATTTATGTCATAATTTCATCTTTTATATTTCCTAGAATATAAAAATGTTTAAAAATAACCAGAAATGAATCATGTACTATTGTAAAAAATATATTAAGAAATTGCATAAAATAAAAGATAAAAAGATTTAATACTTATTTTCTATTCGCCTCTTTTTATGAAAAAGCAGCATATTAATTGTCAATATTTTTTTAATTAAATTTAAAGGAAATAAGTTCCTTTTTCTAAATGAAGTTTCAATTTCATTAATTTTGTATTCAATTTCTTTAATGAATAAGTTTTAAATTTTTTTATAGAATATATAATGTTTTAAAAAGATTATTTATTTCAAATATATTATTATCATTAGTCGGGTTATAAAAAATGTCTTTTAGATTTTTGGAATATAGAATTTCTCAGCCATACCTTATGAAAATGGGCAAAATTGTCTTAAAAGAAGGTTCAGAATTTAATAATTTGAAAAGGAGAATAAGTGACCAGGACAGTTCCATAATAAGGTGTCTGATTTGGTTTCGGGTGGGCCCACTGTCTTCAGAGTGCGCGTACATGGAGAAGATTGTGATTTTACAAGCGGGCCCCTCTTCTTCCCAGTTTCACTAATTTGTTTTTTTTATTTAAAAAAACTGTTTCTATTTGTTCTCTTAAAATACCATTTGAATTGAGAGATTTCGAATTAATAGTCTTTATATAACTTTTTGATTTAAGTTAAAAAATGGTTTTACAAGCTTAAAAATATCACAGTTTAGATTTTAAAATGATTTTCATTTAGGAGGTAAATTGTTTTGTGATTTATCTTTTCTAGAGTCTATTTAAAAAATAAAATCCAAATAAAAAAAATGAAATGAAATAATAAGAAAAACTAAATACAATTTGGTAGTTTTTATTATTTCGACCATTGAACTTCAATTGAGCAACCAATGTCAATCTTTTTTCTAGAACTCAAGCCCCTCAAACACATTCTTCGCAGTACTTTGCATGATTAGATTAAGCTCAATTTATTGGGTGACATTCACAATGGTAGTAGAAGACAACCGGGCTATGCATTTATATGTTTGCTTATGGTGGTTCTGGAAATGGCGAAATCCCTTCATATTTCACGCTGAGAATAATGCTAATCTCAATTGCAGTAGTTTTCTGAAAAATGCAATTGAAGTTGCTTTTCATAATAAGTAGCCTAGACTTCAGCGTATTATTCATGTTAGCTAGTTTAAGCCACTGTGTCGAGACGCTGTTAGTTCTATAGTGAAGCCTTCCACAGAGGATGTCAGCTAGTATAGTCGGTTAAATATGCTAGTCAAAGTTAGTTATTTAACATCCAATCAGCTTGCTTTGTTATGCTGATCTGGCAGCTATTAGTTAGAGTTTCTGTTGACTTTTTTTTTTCTCTTATTTGAATATAAGGACACTTAGCGAAGCTAATTAATCAGTAGAGGTTTTTTTTACCCAGATTCCCTAATTTTCTTGTTTTATAATGCACTGAGGGATGGTGGAAGTTGAATGCTGACGGCGCCAGTAAAGGCAATCCAGGTGGAGGCGGTGCTCTCAGAGACCATCACGGCAATTGGTTGGTCATATCAGGATAAGTAGCTCTTTTGTCTCTGAGGTTTGGGCTGTTTTGTTAGGGTCTGGAGCTGGCTTGGTCATATCGTCAGTGAGTTTAGCTGATTGAAAAGCGTCAATTAATCATGTGTATCGTGAAGGCTATCATGTGGCGGATTGGATGGCTTCTTTTGCTCTTGAGATTCCTTTCATGTTCTGCTGCTGCCGCTCCAAAATCTGCATGTTTCACTTGCTAACGATAGGAGTGGTTTTGCTTTGCCTAGAGCTGTTAATGTTTAATGGGTTTCCCCTTTCTCTTATATCAAAAAAAGAAAAAGAAAAACACATTCTTCGCAGAGATTAGTTTTCCTTTACAAACTAAAATAGGTGATAGCACAACAGGAACACGATGTGTTATGTCTTAAGAGGAGTAGCATGTATAACATTCACATCTTCACATCGGTAAAATGTAAAGTCAGTTAACACATTAACAACCTTATATGTCAAGTTTATGTATTTTTTCCCTTTTAGTCAAGACTTTCTAATTTTCATATACATGCTTTGACCAACTTATATTACTATTAGGGCGAGCAAAATCGTGAAAGGCTCAAAAACCAAACTGGATTCAGTTTGATTAGATTTTTTGTAAATCGGTTTAAATTTTTTAAAAACTGAAATTATATAGGTTTAGTTTGATTTTATATCGAGATTTTTAGTTAACTATTTTTATTTTTAGGCTAAAATTTAATTTTCAGAATAATTTTAGATTCTATTTGGTTCAATCATTGTGATTTATCCTTCTATTCAGTTTGATTCGATTCATATTTACATACAAGTCGATTATATTAGTTCAATTAATTCAATTTATTTTTAAATTCGATTCGCTTCGGTTTATTTTCAAAATTAATTTGATTTATTTGGTAAGATTGGTTTGATTTGATTTTGAATCAAGCCGGTTGAATGCTCATTCCCTATTTCTAGAAAAAAAATTAGTATTTTATTTTTATTTATTTCAATTTTTGTTCACTTGATGAAATATAGTATTTTTTGACTAAAATATTATTTAATATTTTTAAATTAATAAATAATTTTATAAAAAATATCATATGGTATTATCAAAAATTGAAACAAATAAAAAAAATAAAAGTGACAGTTGGAAGAAGCATGAGGAATAATAGACCCCTAGATGACCATCACATATCAATGGTTTGATACAAAAACATGTGCTGCATGTGTGCACGCTGTACAGGCGTCGCCTCCGTTTCTCCATCATTTTCCTGACTCCACCTCCAACTCAACTCCCCTTTTTGCTTATTCTTTTTCCCTCAAAATAATAATTTTACTAAATTTTTATTAATATTGTATTTATTTGAAATAAATTCCTTAACGCTTAATAAGATTTATTTAAAAGTTAGAATAATTTATTATAGATTTTATAATTATTAATTTAAAATTTATATATTTAAATAAAATAAAATTTAAATTTATAAAATTAATTATAGCTAAATTAAATTTTAGCATAGAAATAGTCTTAAATGAGATTTTTAAATTAATATATTTTATAAAACAGAAATATCTTCTCAATCATAATACATTTTAATATATTATTTTGATATGATATTTCTATTATAATTATTCTAAATATAATATTATAATTATTATTTTTATACCAAATATAAAATTTATTTATAAATAAATATAATTTATTTATAAATAAAATTAATTTCTTAGCATACTTCAACCAAAAATTGCATGAAAATAATAGAATCTAATTAGAAAACTAGTTAATTGTTATTTACACTTTATGTCTAGTTCAAATAGCGTTTGTTTTTTTAAAATGAAAAGTTTCAATTATTTTCTTTATATTAGGTAATTATTCCCCTTTCATAACGAATGTAAGGAGTTAAATATTTTCTATTGTTTAGTCCACATTCTCTTCATTTTCTTTTCTTGGAATATTTTCCTTAATATAATAAAATAATTATTTATTATTTATTTCATGTCATTAGGTAAAAGTACAATAATCAAATATTTGTCTAATTGTATTTATCTTGAGTTTAAGTACTAATACCTCCTTTTTCTTTTTTTAAGAAAAGAAGCTTTCGAAATATGTAATGTCTAAATGATAACAATTATATATCGCAAAGTGAGCATCTTTTTTCTCGTTTAAGGGCCCTAAAAATCATAAATTATTAGAAAAAGTGATCAATTTTCTCTATATATATTTTTTAAAAGCCATCATAGTGAAATTTTTATTTTAATAATAAAAATGAAAAGGAAATAATCAATTTGGAGGTCCCAAAACCCTTTTAAATGAGTTCATTTATAACAAAAAAAATTAAAAATAGAGTCAAAGCTCTTTCTATAGTAATATTTAATATGTGTCGGTTGTAAATATAAATAAATTTTATATTATAATAAGTTATAAATTTTTTAAATTTTATTTTAATAAGTATTTTTTAGATAGTAATAATTGTGTATATATATATATTATAAATTTTTTGTTATACTATATTTTGTCTTACTATATTATTATTTTTTTCATCAATTTTATTTATATGATATGGTAAGGTATTAAAATTATTTATATCTGATTGCTATCATTTTATCTAATATAATTAAATATTAAGTCAAAAGAAAAAATTTAGTACTCAAACCTTCATTAAGTTATAATTTTTTCATAATCATAAATTTTATTTGATTCCAAATATATAACTGTAGAAAAAGATTTCTGTAATTCTTATTATACAAGAACATAAAAAAGATTATATATAATAATTTTCCGTAAGTGTTTCATCTTGAAAATAGCATATCATTACATTATTATTTATACTATCCAGAGACCGGTTTAATATGATTTCTTCTCATCTGGAATTGGAACTACCGGTTTTAATTCCAACTTTTTATAAAATAAAATTATTTATCTTAATTAATTTTTATTCTCTAAAAATTGGTTGAAATTGGCTAAGACTAGAACTTTGAATTGAAATAACTGGTTGAATTTGACAAAACATCTACTTTTATATATGTTAGAATAATAATTATATTTAAATTTAATATACAAACTAATATTAATAAAAAAAATATTTAACATATATATTATTAATTATTAATTTATATTAAAGATTATAACAATTTAGATAAAAATAATTAATATAATTATTATATAAAATATAATGAATTTAACTATAAGTAGATTATATATAAAATGTGAATATTAAATTAATTATATATAATAATTTTATGCGAGTATTCTATTCTAAAAATAACACATGATTATATTATTATTAATGCTACCAAACACTATTTTTTGCCACTAAATTTGATCAATAAAAATGTCTGCTCCGCTATTACTAAAATAACTTCAAAGACAGATAAAGCAATGGATAAATAATATTATTTATTTTTATCTCTACCATCTTCAAAAATTAGACTATCTCATTCAAATTAGGAATTTTTGATCATATAATATAATATAATAAATTCAAGTTGATTTTTTAAATGCCATGCCTGATAAAAAAAATTTAAAACTTACTTTGAACATCCAGCAATCCCAAATTATTAAGTATGATTTAACATCATAATATAGCAAAAACAATAAATATTCTTTTCTCTAAAATAAAAAATATAGATAATGTATGACAAACTATTTATCCATGACAATCCCAAATTATTGATAATAAAACGTTTAATAACGTTCTGATTTTATTAATTCTAGTTTCATGTAAATATTAAAAAGTATTATATTTAATTTAAAGGAATTAACATAAGTTTATGTAGATAATTAAATATAAATTTAAATCTCATTTTATTTTTATGAATAACTCTTCAAAGAGTTTTCTTCTTTAAATTATTAATTACATGAGTTATTTTGAAAATGTAATATGAAGTAAGAGAATAAAATATATATTTTAACTAAAAAATTTAAATATAATAAAAAATTATTATAATATTTTTTCTTTACTTAATCGAGCATTAAATTCTATTTATATATATTTTCCATAAGAATAATGTTGCCAATTTGAAGTGGTAACTAATAATAGTATAATTATCTTGATGATAGGGAAAATAAATATTATATAAAAATTGAAAAGAAGAAAACTCTGTAAAACGCTTCATTTACTAAATTGTCTTTCATACGTTTCTGTTAATTAGTATTAATTCATAGCCCGACAAGCCATGTGCAGGACTCGACAACACTATCCAATTTTAGTAGCTTCATTTGTAAACAAGAACAAGAAGATATCATATAAAGTTTTAAACTTATAATTAAAGTGTATTTAAATATTAGATTAGTTTAATTATATATATTTAAAGTTTAAAAATTACATACTCTAGATCCAATTAATTTAAGACGCTAAAAAATTGCTTTTAACTATTTTCAATTTGCATTTTATTATATATATATAAGATATTAATCCTGACTTTTAATGAATAAAAATTATAAAATGGTAATTCTTATTTCACTTCAACAAAAAAAATTAGTATTTATTATTATTAATTTAGAATAATTAATTCTTAAAATATAATTATTTTATTGTTTAAATCTTAAACTTACTATCCAACTATTTTAAAATTTCAAAATTTAATTGTACTTTTAAAGAATTTACCCATATCTTTTGCTTAAGAGTAATTACATGTTTTATTTACAAATGATTAATTTGTCACATAAATCTATATCCAAAGATTAAATATATCAGTTTAAATGTTTTTAATAAATAATTTATTAAATTTATATCAAAAATTAAATATACTAAATTTAAACTTTTTAGTAAATAGCTTTCTAAATTTGTATTGTATGGTCAAGTATATCAAATTTAAGCTTTAAAAAAATAATATTAAAATTTTAAATTTTAATTAAATAATAAGAATTAAAAATAATATTTTATTGTATTAATTTACTAATATAATATTCAATAACGCGTTATACAAGAATTTATTTAGTAAAATTTAAAATTTAAATTTAATTGATATAAAAATAATAAGTATTAAATAAATTAAGTTTCAACTTTTTAAGAATTAAATAAGTAAGATTTCAATTTTCTTAACAAATAAACTCATAATTTGTCATTTTTAGATCAATTAAATTTAAATTTTAAATGTTATCATACACGTTTTTATATAGCATGCCATTATATTACGTATCGATAAATAAATATTATTTTTAATTTTTATTATTGAATTAAAACTTAAAAATATAATATTATTTTACTTTTTTAAAATTAAAATTTTTTATATTTAATTCTTAGACAAATTTAGAAAGTTATTTACTAAAAAAATTAAGTTTGATATATTTGATCATTAGAAAAAATATTTAATAAATTTTTTACAGAAAAAATTAGTTCAAGTATTTAAATTGGTTAGGTTTCACCCTCTAACCCTGTGGAAGCAAATTAACCGTTGTCGAATGTTTTAAGGGTAGTTTCACTTAATGGGCGGCTTCAATATATATTTAAAGGATAAATGTTGATTCCAGCCATCTAGAAGTGTCCTTTCGTGTTTTAATAAGGAATTTATTATTATTTTTTATTTTATAGAGACTATTATACCCTTTAATTTATTCAATAAAAATATATATATATATATATATATATATATATGTATATATATTATTTTATCACTTCATTCAATCTATATTATGTTTTCAATAGAATTTATTTAATTAACCATTCAACTTTCGATAAAAAGAAAAATTGTTTAAAATTTATTAATATAAATTTATATTTATATTTAATTATTTATATTAATTCCTTCAAATTTAATAAAATATTTGTAATATTTATATGAAACTTAAATTAATAAAAAAATTGGAGTAAGAGTGTTGCTATAACATTGAATATTATTATATTATGCACTAGTTTACTTATGCTTCTCATTCTAGAAAAAAAATTATTCTATATATAAAAATTGTGTTCTTAAATTTATTAAAAATATCAGATAAAAAATTTAACTAAAACTAATCAACAAAAAAATAAAATGTTATGATCTTATCATATTTTTAAATTTATTTATAATTTTAAAGTATGCAATTATTTAGCCACATAAGATATAATATTGGCTACAATTACGCATGCTATATATATCTCATAACAAATTAAATTTTTAATATTTCAATTTATCGTATATAAATATATAGTAGCTATATATTAATTTTAGTCGTTAATTAATTTATCTAACTAATAACATAATTATATAATTATTATTTGCTATTATATTTTAATATTTGGAGCTAATTAAATCAATTAGCTATGATATATATTCACCATGCTATTATCAATTGATTTAATTCTCACAAATAAAAATTTCACGGTGTCCTAATTGAGTAATCAAAATATACAACTACTTTCACTTGGTTAGATTTGTACTTATCATTTTTTACTATATCGTAATCAATGTCATTCATATCTAACCATTATAAATTGATTCAATTCTCAAGAACAAATACTTATCATATGCCCTGATCGTGTTAGGATAATAATTGATGAAAATGATTTAATATCATATTGCAATTAATTGACTATAGATTTAATAACTCATTAACGAAGAATATTAATATGCACGGTAATTAACATTTAATGCATAATACCTTATATAAAAAATAAAATTATAAAAATATTATTAAAAAGGTAAAAAAATGATTCATGTATTGGAATTGAAGTTCCATTAATAGTTAAATTAAAATTATTAAACATATGCCAATGTTTTTATAAATAAAATATATATAATTGATGTGCATAGCATTATTAATAAGTGCTATTTTCATATAAAATATTATTGAGATAACATTAATAGTTTAGATGCTTATTATAGTATTGCTAAGACGCTTGATTTTCTCTCCTAAATGAATTGCATGAGTATATATTATTATAGATAGTATTAGCATGATTTGATATTAACATGATACTATAGCAAAAACGGTAAATATTTTTTCCTTTAAAATAAAAGATATAGATAATGTATCACATATTATTTGTCCACAACATAATAACACATTAATGTTATGTGTAGGATTGATACTATCAATATATAGATAATAAAACGTCATTTTTACTTCTAATTTTATTAATTCTAGTTTCATGTAAATATTAAAATAATAATTATATTTAATTTAAAGAAATTAACATAAATTTATGTAAATAATTAAATATGATCTTAAATCTTATTAATTATGAATAACTTCTTAAAATAAATTTCTTCTTTAAATTATTTATTAAATAACTTCTCTTGAAAATATAATATAGATTAAATGAGGTGAGAGAATAAAATATATATTTTAACTAAAAATCTTAAATATAATATTTCATTAAATTTAATAAAAAGTTGGTGTAGTTTTTTCTACTCAAGCATTAAATGCATATTTTTATAATTCTTGTTAGCTAAATTCTAGCTATTTAGTTGAGTTTATTTTGCGGAAAATATTTTCAGAAAAATAAATGTTAGTAGTTTTCGTGCATCCAGAGAAATATCTCTGATTGAACAGAAATAATTTCAGGAAATGCGACTCTTTCTATCTAAAAGAAAATCATTTTCCAGACTTATAAATATTTATAAGATAATAAAAATAATTATTAATTATTACATTATGCATACACTAATCAATAATTAACTACTGGTAATCACTTAAAAATTGGGAAATTTTAACTAAACATCTGGGAACAAGTTCTTTTTTCTGAAAAAATATTGTAATATAAGATTTTCAATGAAATAAAGAGAGGCTGAATACAAGATAAGATTCTGGCAGGAGATCCAGACTCTCTACATTCTCTATGGAATTGAAGAATAAAAGTTTGAAGCATGGCCAAAAAGTGCACCAACAAAATTGCATCCTTCCACTTGAGCTCCATTTGGCACAGCTTTTTGCAATAAAGAATAATAATTCTTTTACTTTTCCAATTTCCTTCAAACATATATTTTAACAATTCAGAAACACAACTTTTGAAAGAAGTTGGATTTTCTAACACTCCAAACATACTTTAAGAAGACAATTTCCAAAAAATTTATGAAAGATTAAAAAGACTCCAAAATCAAAAGCTAATTTGAAAAGCTTCCCAAGCTTTAGAATAATTTGAGATTTTATCTCATGGCACATAACACATCGAAATATGTAAAGGAAACATATAAGAAATTCGCATTTTTTTTATATTTTTATTAAATTTATGGTTTTTTTATTTTAATTCTGTTAAAATATAAAAATATCATGGCTTTTTATTTTTATTTTTTTTTAAGTTTTGATTGATGTTTTTCTGATTGTTTCTCCATAAAATAACAAAAAGAACACTGAAAAATATCTACATCGTAAGTTTGAAAAAAGTCTAAAAAACCAATTTTTTCAAAAATAGAAATTTACACTGTAAAAGTAATAATTCCTTTTATTGATTTTAGTATATTTTAAAAAAAATTCCACATGGAAAAGATAACACAAAAATCTAGAGTTGAGCCTCAGAATAAACCGCACTATCCCAGGTCTGAATATAGGTGGGCTGGACCAGATAAATGACCAAAATCCGGTATTGCTAAGCACATTCTCTCCAAACTGAATATCTCCTGAGCGATGGACAAGTTTAGTTCAAAATTAAACATTACCAACAAGAAATTGAGCATAAATATTATATACTCTTAGACAAGTAACTTTCAGAATTGAATGACCTTCCTTGAAAAAGGGGGAAAACAATCCACCAGAACAAAACAACAGTTAATAATTTGCTTCCTGCCCAAAACATGGCTCCAAAATTTGATAAAACATTATATCACAGGTAGAGATGATATAACTGGTCAGGGTCCTCAAAACTGTCAATCATAGATCTAACAAAACTTTGATTGGACAAATATTTAGTGATTAGATCCCATATATCTACTTTAAGGCCAAAACAATAACAAAAAAGTGCTAGAGTTTAGATCCCACATTACAAATGCAGACATGGCAAACTTGCAAAAGAGTAGGTGAAATGTGAAAGAATAGGCCCCATTAACAACTTCTTATCAGACTATTAAAACAAGCGATGAAAACCATACCTTTCCCAGTGCATGTCATTGGTCAGGAGCTGAGATAGCTACAGCAAGCAAATAAAATCAAATTTTAGTCCACAAGTTGACATACATGAAGAAACTTTTCCACCTTCCACACCATCTTTCCTATTTTCAGAAATTCAATCCCTAAATACTTGTAATCAAGTCCGAAATGAAAAACTATATAGATGGCGTCATGGGCTAATTGTCAAGATAAAAGAACATGATATCAACCCCTATCTGTGATTAAAATCAAGCAAAACCTAGAAAGGGGATGTTTGTCTACTAGAAGTGAAATAGCATACCCCAGTTGCTTTGAAATTTTACTGATTGCAGGCTCTACTGCCTACTTAAAATATATTAACAGTACAATGAAATATCACCTATACATAACCCAATCACACGCTTGGAAAACCTTACAGTGAAGATGTCCGACAAAATTTGCTGTTTGTATCAGGAAGGACAAATAGAGTGTCAAACAAACTTCTTGTTGGGAGAAACCAAGCAAAAAAGATCGTACAGCAGTGAACCGCAGCAGCATGAATATATTATGTTCTTAATTTGTTGTTGCCCTCCAAGGAGATTCCAAGTATAATTTTAACAAAAAACAAAACGCAGGTGAGAACCTTAGATGCATCTCTTAAATGCGGTCTGTGGCAGCAAAGCATTTTTGCTCTCTGACAGTGAACTCAATCTGGTGAAACAAATATTGGTTGATCTGACAATGAAACAACAATTGTAGCTCAGCTAAACCCCAGCAAGGAATACCAAACAACATTCAGCAGAAACTTGCAAGAAATGCATAAGACTCTAACATCTGAACACTCAAAACACCTCAGAAACCACTGCTGGAAGACGTGCTGCCTGATCTAAGAGCTCCTGAGGTGCCATTACTAGTTTTGCTAATGATCCCTTTTCCAAAATACTCTGCAATCACGGAGAATCCATCCTTGGAACCTTTCACTAGCTGAAAAAACTGATCTTGATCTTTGGAATTCTGCTCAAGACTTCTCTTCATTTCCATAACAGCTCTGTACTCGGGAGCACATTCAGGGCATTCTTTTTCATTATCACCAAGGCAACGCTGATGGAATGAATGCATGCACATGAAATGTACAGCAGGAAGATCAAGAGTGAAAGTGCAAGCGGTACACTTGCTGAGTTGAAAGATCCTCGCATTGGTCCTAAGCTCATGAATTTCTTTTCTCATTGCCAATGTGTCCTCCTGCACAGCTAAAACAATCCTCGAGTTATTTCTTGATCGCAAAGTAATTAACAATGAGGTATTTCATCCAAATAGAAGCAAGAAAAAGTAAAAAAGGCTTTATTTTGTTCCCTGTCATTGAATGTCAAGAATCTATGGTTAATGATATGTAGAAGCAGAACATATACATGCCTAATGAGAATCTGAAAAGATCCTCATGTGAAGTTGATTCAGGACCAAAAAGAAGTCCTTCCAGGAGTTCTAATCGTTTTTACATAGGATAGGCATTACTTAATGTAGTCATATAAGAGGGAAAGTGCATCACCACCTGATACTTATCAATTGCTTGCCGGTCCTCTTCAATCAGCTTCGATTCTTGTTCAAGCTTCCGAGCTATATAGTCCTTGATGACAGAGAGTGTGAGGCATGGATTTCTGGACAGAGTCTGAAGAACAATAATAGGAGGCAAGATGTCATCCCTTTCTATATAAGTCAAAACTTCCTTCACTTCCTTGGAGCAATCTTCTCCCAGTTCACCAAAATATTTTAGCAGGTCTGCCCAAAGAGATGGCTCACCTCCCTTACTTGAATCCCCCAGCCTTTTGCAGCATGCAATTAATCCCTCATGATCATGGGCTTGCATGTAGCAAGCAATAACCTCTTTATAAAGTTTCATCTTCTCATAGAGATACAATAGGCCTTCTTTAAATGCATTCATCTCAGAGAGAATTATAGCAAGATCAACATCATAAAGGGGATGCTCCTGATCAGCTGGCCATGCACTCTTAAGCAAAAGAAGTCCTTTCTCTTGCCTTTCTACACGGTCCTTTTCCTTATATATATCTTTTCGATCAGCAATTACTTTCCCATTTGATTTAGCTTTGGATTTCCTACCTGCCCCTGATTTAGCTTGGAGAGAAATATCCACACCATTGCTAGCTTGTGATACTGCAGGGAAGTTCATCTCATTTGACAGGTACAGTTCCAAGAGTGTATTGTGAATTTCTACTTGAGCAGGAGAGTCCTTTACCTTGTCAGTATATTTTTCAAGAAAATTCATAAGAGATTGTGGGTGATGGATGAAAATATTGAGAAAATCAACAGGTGATGGCAACATAGATAAGTATGCACCACTTGAAGATCCTCTTTTTGCTGACTCCCCATCCTCAGTGCAGAGCCTCATGAGTATCTCAATTGTCTCAGCTGGTTTGTGCTCTATGAGAATTTTACCATATTCCTTCACGGTAACACCAGCCTGACTTGGTTCAAGGCTCGAAATATATTGTAAGGCCTCATCATATCTGCCAAGGTCTTCAAGTAAGATCTTCAAATATAATTCATGCCTCCCTGCCTTCTTAGCAACATACATTGCATGCTCATGGTAATTGGCAGCACGGCATACCCGTATCGCAGTCTCCACATCAAACTTATGTTCTCCAACACCATCCTCACTTTTAATAAATACATTCAGCTTGTCAACATCTTTCAACTTGGTATAGCAGTTTAAGAGAAGTGTCGTATGATCCTTAGAAGCAAGCCCCTTCTCGTGTAAGTTTTCCAAGTAATTTGTAAGGTTGTAAATTCTTTGTGCATCCAGAAACTTTTGTATTACATATGAAGGTTCAAGGTGACCAATAGTGCTGATATACTGGGCCATAGCTTCATCATAATCTTGTTTGCTATAAAGATGATCTCCATATTTCCTTAGCACTTCAGCAGTTGCAGCAGCATCAGCTTGCTGACTTTGAACAAGATTGATAGCAACAGTATAAAGATTTTTCTTGAAGAGCATATCTAACTTGCTTTCCATATCTTTCTCCCCAATGCATAAAGCTGATTTGTCGTTCATTATAAGTATTATGTTACCCCATTCACAAAGCATGTGAGAAACTTCTTTAACCGCTAGACTATGAGCTATTAAACGATTCTTCAGGTCATAAATATTGAAAGTATCTTTACCACTTCTTTGATCTCCGATAACACATAAAAGGTAACCACGAAACCACCCTACAAATTTCTTCTCTCCCTCAAATGCCCAGCAAGGACCACGCCCATCAACTTCATAAAAATATACAGCTTCAGGCCGACCAATTATCAACTCCTAATAGTAATAAAAAAATCATAAAACAAAATGCCAAATAGTTACTCATCAACAATAGATATATAAAATGAAGGTTCTGAAGATTCCTTACCGAGCGATCACTCATTGCTACACTATTGACATTGCATCCTATCTGATCTAGCAATTGGCGTCTAGGTGGTTGACTCTGCAAGCTAAAGAGACTAACAGAATTTGGTGATACAGCAAATAATTGAAGGGCTTGACCATCCACTCTGAATCCAAGACCGGTAATGGAAGAACTACTTTTGTCTGAAACATTATTATTATCAATCTGGAGCTTGAAACGTGTGATACGTTCTCTTGCAATGTCCCCTTTGATGCAATAAATACATCCATTATCTAATCCAATAGCTATAAGTAGGATTGGAGGAGCTTCCTCTAGTACTAGAAATGACGTAATCTGCACCACACATCATATAGTTTCTGTTTCTCTTATAAAGACAGGTAGAGCATAACTGCTAAAGTGAAACATAAAGAATGTTAATCTTTGTGGTAATTACCTTTGCATGAGGAAACTGATTGGTGAAAATCCGCAATATTCCAATACAATCAGGTACGATGGAGCTTGTTCCCTCTGGCTGCATTTTATCAAGGTCAAAAACCTTGAGGCACATTGCAGATTGTTGTGGAGCAATTTGTTCATCTTCACCAACAGTTACAAGGAAGTTTCTTTGCTGATTCATTAAAAATGTAATTGAAATCAGATAAAAACACATTATAATGGCTTCATGACCTTCTTTGAGAAGTTTGATAATATGAATGTAATTATATTGTGTTTATGAGCCTAAGATCCTCTCTTTTTCTTGACAATCTCAACTATGTCACTGTCTGTTGCATGATTCTTCTGGCTACCATAACCTTTCCAGAATTGAATTGAAATTTCTTTTATGTAAATTTACAAACACAATGAAATTGAATTCACAACTAAAGGTTAAACCTTGATTAAACAAAATTCAATTAAATAAAATTCCTTGCAATTTTTCTTTAATTATTATCAAAACTTTCCATAAAAGCATAAATTGAAATAAATAAAATTAAAAAAAATCTATAAAGAGAAGCAGAACGTACTTTAAGTTGCTGGAGAAAGAGAACAGAAGAGGAATGAGCTAAAAATGAAAAATTGAAGTGAAGTCCGCGATCGAGTAAGCTAACGTGGCCTTCATCGGAGCCGATCACGACTTTACCTCTACCGCTAGAGCAACAATTTATATTACCACTTACATCCTCAGGAATCTTGCTTTTTCCTCCGTATTTCTCTTCGAAGAACTCGAATTTCCTCCACTGGTACATATTTCCCTGAGGATACAAATAGAAGAACAATTATTATAATGTGATGGATAAACATGGTAGTCTATTACAAAACCGATCTAAAAAATGGGAAATTTCTTTCTCTCTTGTTTCTGTGCAGAGACGGAGAACTTACCTGTAGATGTCGTTTTGCAGAGAAGGAAAGGTATCAAAATCTTTTAATTCATTGTACTCAGCTGTTGCCAAACGATGTTGCCTGCATTTTTTGGGCTTTCTACGACAACGTTTTAAGCTTCTTGTCAATCCAGCAACATTGTTTTATATTCAAAGCAAATTTCTAGAATTAAACTAGATTAAGAGTAAAAACATTATATTAATCTGTCATATATCTTAATTTAGCCAAATAATCTATACATTAATTAACTTTGTAAAGAACTATTAAAATTGAGAAGTTAACTATTAATAAATAAATCCTGTGATAATTTTATAAATTAAGAATGGAACTGTATATCAATCATTTAAATATAATTAATATAAATAAAATTTATTCTTTTAGTATAGTTTAATTGTAATATTTAATAATAATAATAATTATTAATTATTTATTTTAAAAAATAAAGATAAAATATATAATAATTTAATAATATTATTTAAAATTCAAGTGCTTTCGATATGTTTAAATATTGTCCGAACGAAATTGTATTAAAAATAAAATAATTAAAATAAATATAAAATATTAGTTAATTATTTTAATTAAATAATTAAATAATTTGTGTTAAAATAATATTTTAATTTAATTTAATAATAAAATTAATTTTAAATAAATTTAATATTTTATAATAAATTTAAAAATATATTATAATTTAATTTTAATATAATAAAAAGAAGAATTAGATCAAATCGAAAGGACAATTTAATCCATAATACAAACTCTCCTATTAAAAAAAGATAAAAGAATAAATAAAAGGACCACCTTTGCCCTTAGCCAAAATTAGAAGGTTGAAAATCTTAAGAGATATTCAATTATATAAAGAAGAAGTTACTTTTTGAGGCTTCCTCTTGGATGGATTATTGGGTAACGTGGGTAGCCCGTGCTATTTTGATTGCTTTTTGAATAAGATTGCTTAGTGAATTTTTCTTTTCTTTTCTTTTTAAAGAAAAAAGCTACTTCCGAGGATCATTTAGAGCATGTAAAGTTTCTAATCCAGTTAGTTTTGTTAATCATACAACTTATGGACTTCATAATATATTTTTACGTCATATATGATAGTATTTGTGATTATAAAAATGGCAAAAAGAAAAGACGTAGAGTTAAAAAAATCTATATATTAATTAAAATTTATTAAAAAGTTTATTTTATTTGAGAAATAAGACATATGAGAGAAAGCATGTTAAAAATAAGAAAATTAAAAAATATATTTTGGTGTTATGAAATAGATAGACTTACTAATATGGAATCACTTGAAAATTCTATCTATTTTATTAGAATTTAGTTTAGCTATTACTAATTATGTAAATTTAATTATGTAGAATTTTCAATTAATTTTTATTTTAATTAAAGAATATAAATTTTAAATTTGTAAATAAATTTTATAAATTTTATGGATGTCAACTAAACATAACATAACAGTTTTAATAAAAAAAGACATGAACAAAAAAGCAAAAGAAAAAACTATAACTTAAAATATTATGTTGATGTAATTTCGAAAGTAATAAAATAAAATTTTACATGGTTTACTGATTGCTCGTCTTTTTCAGTTTCTTTAAGGGTTATAGATCATCGTATTGTAATGTCCGCTTTTAGATGGAAATTTCTTTGAAAGTTTCGCTTTTCCAATAAGTTAAAGGTTTTTCTTTAGAAATTACTTTCACACAATTTGTCAATGAGTTCTTTGCTTCTTTAAAGGTTATTAAGGTTTGTTTTTTGTCTTCTTTTCGTTGAAAGAGTTTGGCATCTTTCTCCTTTGGCCTCCTGCCCTCATCTTTCAGTTTCCAAGGTATTTAAGATATTTGGCAAAAGATTATGGATGATCTTCAGTCGTTAGATCTCCCGCATCTCGCCATTTATTTTCCTATTATGGCGTATTTGGAAGGTTTGAAATGATTTTTTTTTTAAAACAGACTTTGGTCAACTGCAAAAGTGGTCACACAAGCTTTCAAAGTTTTCACCAAAGTTCGAGCAATTTTTCATCATCCGTTTAGTGATTTGAATGTAGCTTTTACCAACTTACATCATCCTATGACTATTCAGCCTAGTTAGTTTCAAGTTAACTTTGATGGAACTACATCCGTAGCTTTAGATTCTTGTAGTATAGCCTTTATTGCTAAAGATCGTCAGGGTTATATGGTTAATTTTAGTTTGAAGTTCTATGTTGGTATTCCTGTCCTTTGACCATTAAAAGCTTAGGTTTATGTGATGCTATTCTTTGGGCATCTAACAATGGTTGGAGCCAAATGTTATTCGAAGGCGATGCTCTGAAAGTAATCTGCTATATATCTTCTCTGAATCAAATTTCAGCCCTGGTTGAAGCCAGTTATGATGATATTTTCCTTTCTTATGTTTAGACTGCTCTAAATAGAGTCTATTATTTTAATTGTTAATTTATTAAATAATTGTCAATAATATTCTTTATTTTTATATTACCACAAGCAAATAATTTTTATATTTATATTCTGAAATTATAGCTATTATAAAAGTTTAATAAAATATTTAAAAAATATTCTTAAATCAATATAAATTAAAAGTGAATTATGTGGAAGGCATAGAAAATGTAATACGTCTGCTATAATTTCGCAGGCTTGCACTTCTTTTTCTTTCTTTTAATAAGAAAATAAAAAATACCTCAATAACATACATATATCCAAATCAAGATAGATTGTTCTAAAAATTGAGCGAGTGCCATGTAAGAAAAAAAATATATATATATATATATATATATATATATATATATATATATATATTAGTAAGATCCAATAGTTGTAGAGTATTGAAACACATAAAATTTAACTAAGGAAAATATATAAAAATATATCTTGTGATTAGGTGCTTTTGTATTTAGAGGTTTGTGATTTTTTTATGACAAAAATATTTTGTAATTTAAATCTTTATATTCTTACTATTTTATAAATTAATATTCTTTTAGATTTTTGTAATTTAATATTTATATAATATTTATTTTAATAATAAAATATTATATTTTGTAAAATAATAAAAATATAAAAAATTAAATTATAAGGTATTTTTTGTCACGAAAAAACACAATCCCCTAAATAAAAAGGCTCCAAACTTCAAGTCACTTCTTTGAACTTTTCCCTTTAAGTAAACAAAAGTTGCAACTTTCAATAGTTTGCTTTTGAGGCCAAATTCGGCCTCCGGAGTCCATTAATAACGAATTAGTCCAAGTTCTATTGTTGGGCTCCACAGTTGGGCCAGACTTATAAAATCTACACTTTATTTAAATTTCTTTTAACATATATACAAAAAAATAGGTTATAAGATTTTGCTTTAATAATCTATAATTTAAATCTTTTTACGTTTTAAAGTTGAAAAAATTATGCATATATTAATATAATTTTTTTAATAAAGTTACAAACGCGTCATTTTAGGAGGGTGTATTCAATTGAAACTTTTAAAGATTCTTATAGAGCTTAAAAGTTATAGTGTATTCAATAGTAACTTTAAAAAATTTTATATAAATCATAAGATATTCAATATTGACTTTTAAAGAGTTTAAAAAAATCTATAAAAATTAGAAAGTATTTAATTACAACTTTTATAAAGTCTTTAATATTTAAAAAAATATGAAATTTTTACATATTTTTAATGACTTTTTTACA
Organism: Ricinus communis; assembly: GCF_019578655.1. NCBI lineage: Eukaryota > Viridiplantae > Streptophyta > Magnoliopsida > Malpighiales > Euphorbiaceae > Ricinus > Ricinus communis. Next base: position 22,936,609 of record NC_063262.1, read on the forward strand.
TTGTTATGAACGAAAACTTTCAAAATTTTTCTTTCACTTTTTTTCAAGATCTCAATAGATTTTTTTTTTTTTTGAAAACTCATATTTTATCTTTTCAAATTCTTCTGTATTATCGTCTTCATTTCTCTTTACTGTATTCTTTATCTTAAAAAATATAAAAAATTTAATAAAACTCATAAGCTAAAAATTTTTAATTAATTTTTTTTTGTACTCACACATACAAAAAAATTAATTAAAAATTTTTAATTTAATTTTAAAAGAGCTCTCATAAAAATATGACTTTTAAATAAGCATTTAGTGAATTACTTTGAGCAAACAATCCCACCATATATAAACTTCTGGATTTATTAGGAAGAAAATTTTCTTTTATAGGTAAACGTAATTGTTTTCAGTTTTAGTATTTATCAACAAATTAATAGACGTGCTTATTGTTAGTTTAAGTATTTATCAAATAAGTAGTAAACAAAATATTAAAGAGTAAGACTTGAATTTTGTACTTTAATCATAGATAAATTGTAATATATGATAATTTCTTTTTTTAAAAAATTATTCTCTTGACAAAAAAAATATTGTTCAAGTTGTGAGGTAGAAAATTTAAAAATAATATGAATTTGACGCAATAATGAAATGCGATCCATTACTTGTGTATAAAGTTGCATATAACGTTATAATAATATTTAGAGTAAATGTAAAAAATTTAAAAAAATAATAAAAGCAAAATGATTAAATTTATTTATGAATATTTAAATAATAGTATGTGAAAATCAATAAAAATCTATCAATGTCTCTAAAGTATTTTTAAGTTAAAGCTGCGAAAGTTGCTCACAAAATCATGAACTTTGTAAAAATTATAAAAAATTCATCAACTCTTTAAAAGTAATTCATTTAAAAAAGTCTATAAAAATCTTTAAAAATCTTAATTAAATATACTCTCCTAATCTCCCATTCTTATCTATATTTTCATTATCAGTCCAAATAGCTGCTATAAATATAAAAAAACTTCTATCATTCTTAATACTTCGATTTCTTTTAGTTTTATTTTTAATTTTATTTTCATAAATTTTTATTTGTATTTTATTATATTATTTATATAAGTTTAGTATATTTTTAAGTGAATGACATTATTTTGATTATATTTTAATATTACTTTTTTGTTAAAGTTAGGATAGTGTTATTTTTATTTTTCATCCTAATTCACCTATTCATTAATATTAAATGCAATAGTTGCTATAAATACATATAGTATCCTTTGCTTCATGGATACCGAACATAAAAATACAAAATAAAACGATGAATCTATTTTACTTAGTAGATTTGATAATAATACATTATCTTAAATGTTAAATAATATTTTTTTGATATTTTAAAGCCATTTAAATAAAAATTTATAAGGAAAAACAGGAAGCTATGAAATTCACTTGTTATTTAATTTGGTCTAATTTTCATTTTTTTTTTCTTTTAAGGGTATTTTTTCTGAAAAAGAAAAGAAAAAATATAGTATATTCTTATGACGAACCAGACTTAATTAAAAGTTTAGATCCGTATATTCGGACCGGACTCAAACCTATATTTAAAAATTTCAAATCCGATCTAACCTAGCCCTTCCCAAAATTCATAGGTGGATTAGTTTTCTAATTTTTGAAATTCTATTGTTTCTATACGATAAATGTACTTAATAAGATTATAAAAAAAAACAGTGCAGTCAATTTTCCTATTGAGTAAAAGTTATTTTAGTTTGTATCAAAATTAAGTTGAATTCTTACGCATGATTTTCTGTTAAAAAAAGAAAAAAAAGAGAAGAATATACATTTAAAAATATAAGGAATACTGTAATTTTACTATTTTATAATTTTCAGTATTGTAATTTTTTAAATAAAAAATATGTGACTACAAATTGTGACTAAAAAAATATCACTATTAAAAATTTCAATTTGTAGGATTTAATCGTCTACACTCTAATCAGCTATCATTATGATGCTGCTCGTGTTTGTTAATAAGAATTTAAAGCATAATATCTCCTAATTCAATTATTTAACTTTTACATTACAATTTAAAAATTCATTGACCAATAAAATAATATTAAGAATAGATAATGACCTTTTGAGTTATTTTTTATACTTATTTCTATAATATAATATATTTAAATTGGAATTTCTGAAATATTGTGAAAACAGAAGGTTCTGAAACATGTCATCATTAAATATAGATGCACTGAACATGATATTGGATAAGAATAAGAAAAACATTTGGCCAGGCATTTATCGATTTTGGGTCCATTGTGGTGAATAAAATCAAGGGAAATTTAATTTCATAAGATATAAATTTTATGATTCTACTAATACATTTAAAAAGGAAAAATGTTTTCTAGACCTGGCGACTCCGTTTTACCATAATACTTCTATGCAATAAGATTTATCATTTTAATTTTTTTAATCTTATTTTAAGGGACTAATTGTTCTCGAAAAACTTTGATGAGAGTCATTATATAATAAAATAATAATTTTATTAGTTAATAAATTGATGAAATTTGTGGGACTAATTTCTTTTTTTTTTAGATAAGTGAATCTAATAAATTAGTTATTTAATATTTAGATATTCTTTATCTACCATATTAATTATAAAAAGTCTAATATATTGGTATAAGATAAAATAATAATTATTAGATTTATGAAATATAAAAGATTATTGAAAATAATATTTTAAATTATATTAAATAAATTATTACTGTTAAAGACAACGAAAGTATTTTAAATTACTATAATCTTTTAAAACATGATAATTGAAAATAATATAACATATTTTTTTTTAGTTATTTAGTATTTTACTTATAATTAAAATAATAATTAAAACCATGAAAAGAAAACTAATTCTTATAAATTTTATTTTTCGATTATTATTTACCATTTAACCAAATAACTTATTTTTTTTTTTAAAAGTTTTGTATGCTGTAAATTTATTTAATTTAGATTATAATTCCGAAGCATCAAGCAAACCAACTCTAAACTTTCACTGCTAATGTTGCATGGTTAGTAGCAGTAATAATAGATTAATAGCCGGTTCAGTTTCGCCCATCAATACAACTGATAGTTTATGACTGATAGCAGGTAGCTGATTAATTAAATTATTTAATAAAATTTTATTAATATTACTGTTATTAATTATATATTAAACATATAATTTATCGTTAAATATATTATATTATATTATATCTTATAATAATAATTTATAATAATAGAAAATATTATAATTTTTTAATTTAATTGTATTTATTATTAAAGATATTTATAAAAATTATCCTACAATTAAAAATTTAAACTTAAATTTTATTAATAATAATTTTAATTTTAAATATTATAATTATTTATTTATTAAAAAGAGTTGAATGTATGATATGATTGAATAGCAAGCAACAATCCAAAAATGTATTGGCCATAAAATGCACCAATAAAAACGGTCCACGCATGCTGCTAAATTTATTTATTTTATCTCCTACCATAACTACAATGTTGAATTATTTTCTTTTACTGCTCCCTCAACTTCAATCATTTATGTTAATTATTTTGGCTCATAATTATACAGTTTATTTTTCTGAATTAATTACAACTAATCTTATCTGAAATAAATTTAATCTTTTTTTTTTTTTTGTAAAAGAATATTACTTCATTTTCTACTTGGATTGTTCGTCCTCGAGATCACATGAACTCAATGTGCCTTGCAAATAAGATTACCTTTGAAAATAATGCTAGTGTATCCTAAACTTTGCATATAAAACCCCCCCATGTAATAAATACCAATTAACAATTGTTTCCTTAATTTTATTTTCAATTTTTAACATTACAAACACCTAAATCACTTATTTATTATTTATTATTTCTCTGTTTTATTATCACATCCATAACTTGATCGGAATAATTATATTAATGATAATTTACTTTAAATTAAATTTTATTTTTGTCACGACTCCATCCGTGGGCCCGTGACCGGCACTAGGGAATGGGTAGGCTTAAGGCCACCGAAACCCGTAGTAAGCCTGACACTCACTAATTTAAACAAATCTCATCTCAAATTAATATTATTAAAGCCACACTTTATCTTAACAGCTACATTTTACATAAATACTTCGGTCTACCAGAAAAACTAGGCGAGACCTGAAGCTCAGAAAATTTACAACTGATACATCTACTATTACTACTGCGGAGAATCTAAGATTTACCAATTTACATACCAAATCAAATACATCACCCGATGATGAAGGAGTCGGGTTACTGAATAAGAGTCGCGAGAGGACTAACAATCCGAAAAAAAAACATAAATAGAGGTATGGGTCTAGAGTGAGTTAAAATCAAATAATCTAGGGACTATTGCTTCTTCCTCGGAAAACATAGATTATTCAAATCAAGATATCAAACCATACTATAATCATACCCTACTATTTCCTTCACATAAAATATTAATCATTCGAATCAAAATATCAACCATGCACGTAAATACAATCCATATTATAATCATACCATAATAAATAAATAAATGAATAAATAAAAATATATTTTTACTTTTACGGGACGAGTGGCTCAAGAGAACCCTAACCCCAATTCTAATAGCCTTTCGGCTCTTAATCCAACAGTCTGGCGCCCGGAGAGCAAGCTCGATCAGGGTCCTTACCTCCGAACACTTGAATTCCAAATAAGCCGGCCAGAGCATCGCTCGATCGGAGACCTTAACTCCGGCAGAATCAATCGAACTCGGCCAGAGAGCAATGCTCGATCGGGGCAAACAAATCCATAATAACCTTATGTCCATGATCATTACCGGTGCGCGATCTGATGTAACCCATCAGGCGGCATGTTCTACAAGCCACGTTTCCCAATTCGCAATCATCACATATAATAAATATCATTATCTGATGAACTCATCCAACACATATCGAAATAAAGATTAAAGATTTAAGATAAAACAACGTGAATTTGTGAGGGAAAAAATAATAACGTTTGTCTTATTATAACATACTAATAATAATATTTATATTATTTCAAATATTAATAATCAAGTGAAATCATTTATTTTGCGATACTAATAATCATATTAAGCACAAATTCTAAATAGCATATTAAAATCAGACTAGCAATAGCGCAAAGATTAAATGACTTTAACTCACAGGTTTGGCGACCTCCTAGCTCTGCTCCGATGCCTCGGTAGGAGCGAGCCGAACGAACTGACAATCTAGACACAGAAAACAATTTATCAAAACGCTGAAACAATCGATCATTAATCCTAGGTCTAGACTCACCGTCTAAGAATCTCGACTCGGGAGAATTCTACCGAAAATCCGGCAGAACCTCCCCTACAACACGAACATTACCCCCCGTAAAAACGGATCCAGGACCTGCCAGAAAAACACTCCAAATATCCAACAATTTAAACAACGGGAGTTGGGTCCCCAAACTTCACTATTTCCCGACTCCGCCACACAGCACAAAATACGAGGCAAGCAAACTGACAGACAATTATTTATGACTCACAAATATCATCAAATACTCAATATAACCCAATAAACACAAATTTAAAATCAAAGGATTTCTAAGATCAACGGCCAGAGAAAATTACCGAGACGCTCGATCGACTGGTTTCCAGCCGCCGGAGTCCGATCGACGATCCGAACACGCCATCGGACTCACAACGACGTGCTGATGACGATCCCCGCTTCCGATTTTTCGATCTGACACCCGATCATCCGGAGAGATTTGCGGACGATCTCGACCGTCGATTTGCAAACGGAGCCCGATCGCCACAAAACCAGTGCCATCGCGAAGCTTGAGCTGAGGAGAGTCGGGATACGTCCTCCGATCGTCCATCCTCCGCCGGAGCTTGCCGGAAAAGCTGAAAAATGCGGCTGCCCCCTACTTTCTCTCTCCACCGGATCTTCCGTTTCCTGCCACCACTGTCGACACCGCCGCCGCCAAAACAAAGCCGAGGCCGAGAGGAGTCGATCGGCACCAAGATCGTACGGAAGGAAGCTTCAAAGCCGTTGCCACACGCGATTCCACTTCGCCAAGACGCCTCCGCGCCCGGAGCTCGCCACCGACGCCTGCAGTCCCTCTCTCTTTCTTCCGGCCGCTCTCTCTCTCTCTCTCTACCTTTTCTCTCCCAGATTCCATTTCTTTCAATATAGACATTAGGCCCCCGAACTTTTTCTTATTACAACTTGGTCCCTCAACTTTCTTAATTACTTACAATTTCATCCCGCAGAATTCCAATTTGACCCCCAAACTTCTTTTTGGCCTTTCAATTAAGCCCCTAGCTATTTAATTTGGGCCAAAACAGAATTATTGAAAATACACAATTACAAAAATACCCCTGGCCGACATATTTATTTACGAAAATACCAAACTCACAAATTTCCATTAAACCCTCACAAAAATAAAATTATACTTTTAATCCTTATTCCAAAATAATCCTCCAATTAAATCCTATACACAATTAAATTAAATAATCAATTTCCAACTCAAAATTTAATACTACTAATCAATTATAATACCAATTTTCTCAAAATTCTTTTATAAAAACATCCCTTACAATTTCTATCATAATTTTTCAATATATAATTTTATTTATATAAATATGCATTTGGGAAAATTTGAATAACCAAAATATAATCATTTCTCAAATAGTTTACTTGAATAAAAATAAAGCTAAAATTAACTTAAATAAAAACTCACTATTAAATATATAAAAAAAAATTCCGGGTGTTACAATTTTGGCCACATAAATATTTTTTATTTTATTACTATCATTTAATCTTAAGTTAGATAACATGTTAGTCACTTGTCTAAAATTTGATAATTTATTTATCGAAAAAAAATTGAATAATTTATCAAAAATTTGATAATTTGATAATCTTAAGTTGATCGGAATAATTTATTAATGATAATTTATTGACATAATTAATTTTAGATAAAAGTTGAAATAATAACGAATTAAATAATATAGGAATCACAAATAATTAACATTAAATAAATGAGCTATACAACTATTAAATTAACAGAATTAATAAATTTAAATGTAATTATTAACTATTTTGAATTTGACACTATAAAAGTATTAAAGAAAAAAAACACAAAAAGTTATATCCAGAAGACTAATGGAAAATATTAGATTTTTTTTATTTTATATTTTATTCACATGATGTAGCATTTAATATTTTTACAAATTATTTTATAAATTATTAACTGCCACATCATGTGAGCAGGAGTGAGATAAAAAAAGAAAGACCGGATAGCATCACTCATAAAATAGGTCTAGATTTAGTACTTTTCTCAAAGCTAAAGTGGAACTTAGCATTTTATTTAAAAATGAAGGGTTAATACCCCCTTGTACTTGTAGATTATGAATAAATAAGTTTAATTTTAACTATATTAATAAATAGACTTATAACTTTTATTTAAGCTAAATAGATTAAATATTTAAAAAAAATTATTAAAAATTAAGATTAATAATTATTGTCTCTATTTCATTATCGCTAATGACTTTGTCAAATTATCATTAACATTATTGCTATCAATTTTATTAGTTTTAATTAAAATTTAGATATATTTGATCTCTAAATAAAAGTTATGAATCTATTTATTGAAATAGGTAAAATTAAATTTATGTGACCTTGAATTAACCGTTCATAATCTAAGAAATTTAGATATTTTAACAAATTTATGATTTTATTACATAGTACTGATTTTTTACGCAAATAATTAATATTCATAAATCAGAATATTAAAAGTCATAGTTTTTATAATTAAAGTATTAAATAATATATAAATAGAAAATTAAATTATAATCATTTTATGAGAATTAGAATTCACAGCACGATTACAATGCTTAAATATAATTATATTTTCGTCAAAAGTTGGCACTTTGATTTAATATAATTTTTTATTTATTAAAAAATTTAATAAGAATTTGAAGTTCTTTTAAAAAGGAATTCAAGAATTCTATATATATATATATATATATATATATATATTAATTTTTAAAATTTAAATTTCTTTTTGATATATGTGGCTAATTATTGATACATAAGATTTTTGTTTTGACATGTGTACTTATTTTTAATACATGAAATTCACACTTATGTGTAGTTTTATAAATTTGATTAATTTATTGAGTAATATATTATATTCTTAATTAATTATTATATTAACTAAAAAATAGTTTCATAATCAGACAATAATACTAATTCTATCATAAAAAAATAATATATTAATTATATTTAACATTATATTATCTAATAAACTAATTTTCTAATTATATAACAATTCCAATTCTAGAAAAAACATCTTAAATTATATCTTTAATATTATATTTAATTATAAATTAATCTTATAATTATATAATAAATTTTTAATTTAAAAAAAACAGTAATATTAATTATTTTGATAGTATTAATTTATATAATACTAAAATTAATTAATAAATATTTTTAAAATAATTTTTATATTATTGCGCTAATAAGATTTAAAAATTTTAAAAAATTAAAAATTTATTTAAAAATAGTTAGTTTACTATTATTTTTAAAAATATTATAAATAATAATAAAAATTAAAAAATAAATTAAATTATATCTATCAATTTGATTTTATAATTGAAATAATAATAATGATTGTATAACACACGAGTAGAGTAAACTATTAGTTGGATATAAATATATATTGTATCTCACTTACTCAAGTTATAGTGGAATCTCATTAGAGCTATTTTTATCCATTAACGGATAATGTTAAATTGAGCATTTTTGTCTTGAAGATTTTGAGTTTAATGTGATAATGAAAATTAAGATTAATATTTTTATGTTATAGCAATATTTTAAAGTTTAAATGCATATTTATATTTATGAACTTTGATTATTCAGTAAGTTTAATATTTTAATTTTTGATGTAATTTAATAAATACTTAAATTTATCTTTCTATAGTATTTTAATATTTTTTGACATGTATTTCATTCAATACTTTTATTTTAGTGCATGAAGAAGTTTAAGTATTATAAAAAAAAAAAAATTCAAGTGTATGTTGGATTATTGAAAGTTAAAAGTATTTGAATATTAAGAGAAATAGAATTCAAGTGTCTATATTAGGTTAAATTGAAAGTTAAAACTTTTAGATATTAAGAGAAATAAATTTCATGTATCTATTAAATTAAAATTGAAAGTTAAAATGTCAAATTGACTAATTGATACAAGTCGAGAGGCATTATTATCCATTTGGCCAATTTTAAAAGGGTATATTTTGATAGTTCACTATAATTCTGTTTTCTGAAAGAATTTATAACTCCGTCACAAAGTGAGTTATAAACAAGATCTTGAAAGACTGATCCGATTTCTAGAGTACCTGTAAGGATGGTTAAAAAGCACCGAACAAAAATTGTCTACCCACTTATTTCAATGATTAAGTTAGTAATTTGTAAAAGGGTGACTTAAATATAATGTGTGTGTAAAGTAACATGTACTCGCAAACGCTGTGTCATAGCTTCTTATATAAATATTGGAAATTTTCGTGTCCTATTAGAAGTAGAACTCCATAGTTGTAGATTGGCTTAATCATAATAAAATTTATCTTTTTGACCATTTGAAGAGTCCTACGTCAGATCGGTCTCTTCGATTAGAGTCAACAATGACGTGATCTTTTAGATTTTCTATTACAGTGAAATAAAAATTAGTTAATCTCATCTCTCTCGGTTATAATAAATTGCCTGATAATAATTATCATTAGTTTTTCCGTTTGTTTGAGCATATTTATGCCCAATGTTTTATATTTTACTCGTAATCGGTTAAGTCTGCTATGTATTTTTTAATAGATGGAATTAACGAATGTCTCTTTATGCTCAATCATATTTTTTGAAAGAAGTAAGCTCGGTCGCACCATTTGAATTTCAAACAACTGAAACGCTTTACATGCCCAATAATGCTTCGCAGGTCGTGTTCGTCACCGTGGCAACCGCTTTTCATTTATGGTCTGTCAAATATCGGTCGTGCCCCTATATTCCAGAATCTTCCGTTGATGGTATGGAAGGTATTTTCGTCCGTCCAAATGAGCTTTATAAAAATCAATTTTTCTTCCTCTCCAACACTTGCCATTTTTCTTCTCCAACTTTTCACAGCATTTCTTACTTCTTCCTCCAAGCGTATCTGTATCTTATAATCTCTTTTGCTCTTTCACAAGTTAAAGTTTTCACCAGTAAGTGTACTTTGTTCTCTTTTTTGTGGTTTATTGTCTCTTCTTCTTTTCTCTGGTTTTCATTTTCACTTTCTATTTCTATAAAATCATCTCAACTTTCTTCTCAGAATTTAGGTCATGTGTCTGCTGATAGGATGAGTTTGTCTAAACCCCTTCCCAAAACCTTCCTGACAATTTTCTTTTCAGAAATCAGCCGCTTCTCACTAAGAAGAAGTGGAGGGTCTTGACTTCTTCTTTTTCTTTTTTTTTTTTACATAAATCAATTATTATTCCATAAATCAATTTCTTCTTTTTTATCTTCCTAATCAGTGTTTCCCTTTTATTATTCCATAACTGGCAAACATATCTTGAGAAGTGGTTTCTCTTTCCATTTCAAAGAAAACGTGGGTCAACAAAATAAGCTATTCAATCATGAATCTAACCTGGCATATAGCAAAACTCTGCAGGCTTTACCCCAAACAAAAAAGAAAAGAAAAAATTCAATTGGATTCACAATCGCTACTTCATTACTGCATAAGAAAAAACCACCAACATCTTATCATCTAATTAATCCCTAATTTCTTTCTTAAATCATCATTACGTGCTAACAACTATATTTATATATATATAATGACTTCCGCAACTACAGCAACAACTTAATGATTATTATCTTTCAATTAGTGAAAGTAATATAAATAGGATATGATAAGCTCGAACCTCAAAGTTGAAAGCTAAATATATTATCTTTCGAATAAAATGCTAAATATGTTCTTTCTTTAGCTAATTAATCTTCTATATAATTAATTAGAAGTGCAATAAAACCGAATCAAGTTAAGTTTTAACTAGTTTCAATTCATTCAATTTATACAGTATCAAGCTGAGATTATTTTTTATGTATATATATTATAAATTCAAATGAATTTAATAGTTTAAAATGATTTTATAACTATAATTTAAAATTAAAATAAGTTTAATAGAATTTTAAGATTTTATTTTAGTGAAAACGTTTAAGAATGTTTTTCTATAACTACTTTTATATTTACAACAAAAATAATACCCTAATAATAAAAAAATTATAATTATAATTTTAACTTTTTATATATAAAATAATCTCTTTATTATAATAAATTATAAATATTTTGTTATAAAAATATTTTTATATACTAATAATATTATTTATATATATAATTTTAAAAAATATATATTATGTTATATTCTATCTTGTATAATATTATTTTATTTTATTAATTTTATCTATATAATATAATAAAATATATATTTATTTTATTTTTAATTGTTATCATTTTATTAAAAAATTAAATTAGATAAAAAATTAATATTTAAATTTTTATTATATTATATTTTTTTATAATTATAAATTTTATTTAATTTTTAATATATAACTATAAATTTTTCTATTTAATATTTGAATACGCGAATCGGCTCACAAGCCTAATGATATGAGTTTTAAATTCGACTTAATTTGTTGGCTTCATCGACTTTATTTTTGCCCTTGGCTTAACTACTTAAAGCAGCAAATTAAACTTAAAAAGTTCTTAACTTTATATAATGGTTGACTTTTACTCCAATCTTAATCTCTCTTTCAATCTCTTATTTATTTATTTTAATAGAATACATTCTATTCTATTAATTGTTATTATCTCATTAATAAAAAACTCTATCAACAAACAAACTGAAGAAGAAATAACAATAAAAGAAAAGAACCATAAATTATATATATATAATATCAATATTGATTCACATTTAAATTATACATGTTATAAATAAATTTTATAAATGTTGATAGAGTTTATTTATAAATTTATATTTTATATATTTAATAAAAATAAAAATTTATTGTATTAAAATTTTAAAATTGAATATAAGAAAGTTAAATTTTACCAATACAATTTTTGAAACAATTATAAAGTTATGAGATTACTTTTTATTATATGATAAAATTATAATTGATATAAATTGAACTAGTTGTTCTAGTCGCTTGTTTCATTGATTCAGGTCGCCCAGTTCTCGGCTTTGCTCATGCAGCAAATATTATTGCCTATTTACTTGCTAAGTATGTTTTATCTTTTTTTGGCGAAATAGATATTTATATCTCCACATTTATATCGATTAACTTTTAATTTAATTTAATAAATATTTAAATTTTATTTATTTAATATTTAATCTTTTAATTTAATCTAATATATATAATTAAATTTTATTTTTTTATAATTTTTAAATACTTTCATATAATATAAAATAAATTTAAATATTTATAAAAAATATTAAAAATAAAAATATTAAACTGACTAAATAATAAAAATTTAAAAATATATATAAATACATTTAATTTTTTTTAATATTATAAACTAGTTTGGTCGAAGATAATCAATTTTTAATAATTAATCTTCATTTTTCTTTATAAAAAAAATTTATAAATAACAGAGTATAAAATATCAAAAAATTATTTTTAAATTTAAATATATCTATTACGGTATTAAAATTAATAATCTAGCGTAAAAAAAACATAATAAGGATTCAACTAACACTATATCTTTCGACACATACCTTGAATTAGCACATTTATGTTCTTAAAATAATTATAAAATAAAATTTAGATATTTATTAAAATAAATTTAAAATTTAAAATTTAAAATATTTACTATTTTATAAAATAAAATTTAAATATTATAATATTAAATTAAAAATATATATTAAAATAACTAAATACTTGTGCCAAAATTTAATTATATATTTATCTATTATATTTCTTTCTGCCATATCATCAACCCTCAAACTTTTTCACAAATTATTGATCCGAATTTCCATATGTATATATTTTCAAGCACCAATCACGGAAAATGGAACTGCCCAAATAGGATCTATTCACGGACGTCGAGGAGTCCACTTGCATGGATGGATAAATGACCCATTAAAATAGTTTAAAAAGCACTTTTCCTATTTATATTTAAATAGTTTTTAAAATATTTTTTATTATATAAATTATACTTTTAAAATAAAAATATCATTAAATATACTCTTGTCATTACATATTATAAAATGGCAGTTAAACAGAAAAATAATATATAAAAAATAAAATTAAAAATAAAAAAATTTATCCAATTACGATTACGGACTTTCTCAAATGCCATTTCTTATTTAACTAGTAAACTTTAACTATAATATTAATTATTTTATTATTTTTTTAACATTAAATATAATTAGCAACAATAGTATATTAGGCTAAAAAAAGACTAAGCTTTTTCTATAAAGTAAAAAGTAAATTGTTGTATTTAAAATTTTAAAATTTGATATTTTTATTTCGATACAAAAAGTTTTAAATATTTCTAATAAATTCTTAAATTATTATCTTTTTTTTTTAATTTAAAAATAAAAAAATAATTTTAAACTTTTTAGTATTTTAGAATCACAATTTTTCTTCATATTCATTTACTTATTTTTATTTTATTAATAAAAATTAAATAAGATATAAATATTTTATTATAAAAATATACATTTAAAAGAAATTAAAATAAAAAATAATTATTTAAATTTAATAAAAATAATTATAAAAAATAAATAATTGAAAATACTGTTGGACATCGTACTAAAGCCCGGCTGTCATTTTTAATTTTTATTTCCACGCGGCGCGCATGCAATTTTCTACAATCGCGTGAAAGTTAAAATTTTGTAGCTATTCGTTCTCCACAGCTGCGGCCACAGTAGTTTCATTGCATGGCTGCCAGTTTTCCAATCCAATGGGTTTTTCTTTTATCACAATAGAATCCAAAAAATACTGCAAATTTGATAATAATATTCATTTAAAAAATATTACTTTAAATTTTAAGTTTGTGAAAAATATAATAAACATGGGGAATTTGAAAATGTTAAAAAAGGATATCCAATAAGGAAAATGATTACTCAGTCTTGCATTCTAATAAAAAAAACAATATTTTTCAACAATTAAAAATTGTTAGAAGGTTTTTAACCCATACGGCTCATTGTGACCCATGTCACTTATAAATGAAATTTAAAATCTAAATATTAAATCCATTTGAATCATTGACAAATACAAGTCACATAAATTCAAAAAAAAAAAACTTAACTAAATTACTTTATGTTGTGATCTATTTTAATTTTAAAATTTATTTTTTATCAGTTTCATAACATGTGAATATAACTGCTGCTACTGACCGTTATATTTATAAGATATTAAAAAATAAAAAATAAAATATAAATTTTTAAATATAAATATATTGAAGCATAATATAGTTTAGTTAAAGCAAATGTATGTTTTTGGCCTTCAATTAAGTTCTGAATTTTATATTTTTAATAGATTTTTTATCTAATTCTTCTAGAATTTTAAAATAAATATTTATATTTTTAATTTATTTTAAGTTATTTAAAAAATAATATTTTAAAATAATTAAACAATATAAAGTTGAGAGTAATAATCTACTTTAGAAATGCAAACAGACTGGCATAAATTTCTCCAACTAAATTACAACTGTAATATTGCTATTTTGTTGTTGAATCAAATAAGAAAACGATCCAGAAATTCTAAAAATAAAAAGAAATCTGATGAAATCTAGAGAAGGGTGATAGTGTAATTTCAAAAAATGATTTACAGTTTAAAAGATCCTATAAATGATTACAGTTAAAAAGATCCTATCGAGTTGGCGCAAATCTCTCCAACTAAATAACACTCTGTAAAATCTTAAAAAGATTATCAGAATTATTTATAAAAGAAAAGACAAAGATAATATAAAATAATTTAAAACTAAGAAAATCCAGATAAAGGATTTTAAGAAACAACAATAAAATAAAAATAAATAAATGTCATATGCGTATTTTTGAACCTTATGTTTCGATAAGTGAGTGTTTGATTTGAAATAAAGACAAGGCGCCTTTTAAAAGCCAATATTTTCTGTCATTTTGCATTTTATTTTATTTTTGTTTAATAAATAAAATATTAGTTATAAACAATAATGATAATTGGTGTCGTTTATGCGGAGAATGAAGAACAGAAGAAGATAAAAATAGCAAAAGAAAGAGAAAGAGAATGAAAGAAGCAGAGAGTAAAGAAAGAAGAGAGACAGAGATAGAGAAACCGAAACAGAGAGACAGACAGACAGAGAGACAGACACACATACACACATAGACAGATAGATAGATAGATAGATAGATAGAGAAACTGATCCATCAATCATAATTCAATCAAACGATGGTCGTCATTCAAGACAAGTTGTTGTTGTTTAAGGTTCTTTGTTGTTGGTTCTGACTTTAATTTTATTCTTCTTCTTCTTCTTCTTCATCGACTTTCAAGAGCCCAATATATGTCTTAGATTTTTCCTTTTTGAGGGAAGGTGGGTTTATTTTGCTTCTTTTCTTTCTTTTTTTGTTTATTTTTATGTGGGTTTTCGTGAAATGTTTAAAAAACATGAGTTTGAAGCGTGTTCTTGTGTCTTCTCTGCTTCTGTTTCTTCAATGGATTTTCTTCTTCAGTGTCAGTATTTTTTTTCCTTAAATAAATTTAGTTATGTGTTAGTTTAGACGAAACCATGGGAAGAAATTATGGATTTGTTATAATTTTGTGCTTCCTTGTTTGTAGTGGTCTATTCCATGAATTCGGACGTAAGTTTTGTCCAAAAATGTTGCAAAAACAATGATTGGGAGTTCAAGATGTGTATTTTAGGTGTTGGGTTTTTACTGAAATGTTAGAAGGTTTTGACTTTTGTGTTTTATAATTATTTCTTTTGCCTATTCTCAAGACAAAGAAATGAAGTTCCTTTACTTATGGTAGAAGAAGAAGAAGATTTTTTTTTTTTAAATTTTAATTGATGTTTTCTTTTCTTTTCTCTGCTATGAGCATAAGAGCATATGTTTTGAGATTACTATCTACTTTTCTTTAGTTGAAGTGGAATAGAAAATTGGCCTTTTGAATTTCACTATTTCTTTATCCCTGTGATTATGAAGCACCGTTTTCTGATTTAGTTTCTCAGATTTATTTAGAAAAGCACAAAAATTTTCCAATGGTTTTTTTCTTAATTTTTTTTTCAATGCCTTTTAATATCAAAATTATTATGTCAAATTCTAAATATAGAAATAGATTTTTCTTTTCTTTTATGGTTGATGCTTCTCTTTTTCAAGTGATAATTTTCCAGCTCTTATTTTGCTGTCAACCCTTCCTGTTTTGAAAATTTTGCCTGGGTTGCTCTCTTTTTATGGTTATATATTATTGGCACAATTTTAGCCTCTTTATACGATGGAAAATGATATTGTAGAATCTTTAGAAAAAGCAACCACAAAAATTCCATTTACGTTGATAGATTTACATTTATGTCTTCCTATTCTAATCTGCTGGATCTGCATTTACTTCTGTTAGGGGTTTTCTAAGAATTGTACTTGTCCTGTTAATCTCTATCTGTGAAACAAGTCTATTTTAGGACATTTACAGAATTCTCATGTACTTAACTTTTGTACTTGTTTTGCAGTTGCAGGGTTGAGAATTTGAGATGGATTTTACAGAGTCCACAAAGGTTGTATACAACAGAATTCAGAAGCTGGAGCCTGAAAATGTCTCTAAAATTATTGGGTATCTTCTGTTACAAGACCATAGTGAACGGGAGATGATCCGCTTAGCATTTAGCCCGGATAATTTGATTTATTCATTGATTACCAAAGCCAAATCTGATCTTGGGCTAAACAAACCAGCACTTTCTGCTCCAATCTCACCCTCTCAGGTGAATACATCACCTGTTTCAGACATTCCTTTACAATTCACTCCCTTTTCACCAGCCTCAGCACATCCAATTTCCTCTCCAGCAGCTTCGCGTAGGACCGCAAGTGCTTACTGGGATGCACAAGTGACTGGTGATCAGCAGCAGGTACCTAATTTGGACTTCGGTTCACCAGGGTACTCAGATACGGTGCCTGAAGATTATCGCCTTCAAAACCATATGCAGTTCTTGACTTTGGATGACCAGTTCGAGTTTGCTCATTCTGTGAATTCTGATTTTTCCAGCAATTATTTTTTCTCTGAACCTGCTTTAGGTCCTAGAACTAATAGAAGGTCTCCAAGCTTGCCTGAGTTTCCTCTTAAGATTTGTCATTATTTCAGCAAGGGGTATTGTAAGCACGGAAACAACTGTAGGTATGTCCATGGACATCCAATGCCAGAAGGCTTTTCGCAGATTTTCAGCACAAAGTCAAATGATTTTTCAAATGATGAACATGTTGTCTCACCTGGGTCTCTTGAAAAGCTTGAAATGGAGCTTGCTGAGCTTTTGAAATCGAGGCGAGGTATGCCTGTTTCGATCGCCTCATTGCCAATGATGTATTATGAGAAATATGGGAAGACCCTTCAGGCTGAAGGGTATCTTACTGAGAGCCAGAGACATGGTAAGGCTGGTTATAGTCTGACAAAGCTTTTAGCTCGATTGAAGAACAGCATTCGGGTGATTGACAGGTGCAAAATGTGAATATTCCTCAATTCTCCTTTTCAGTTTAATTATCTGGCTTCAATTATAACTTTCAGAATTATCGACTTTTAATTATATCTTTCAATTGTTATTTATTGGAGACAGACCTCACGGGCAGCATTCAGTGATTCTGGAGGAAGATGTTCCAAAGTATTTGGAGTATGTTGGCGAGAGAAATGATCCTGGTGGAATTGTTGCTGGTTCTAGACAGATCTATCTTACCTTTCCAGCTGAAAGTATCTTTACTGAGCATGATGTTTCAATATACTTCAGGTGGATATGTTTAAATATTTTTATTTGGATGTTCTCATTTTTTCAATTGTTATTATATTCTAAAGACTTTCCTTCTTATTTTGGTATTTTACTTTCTTAAAGCAAATTTGGACCTGTTCAAGATGTTAGAATTCCCTGCCAACAGAAGAGGATGTTTGGATTTGTCACTTTCATTTTTGTGGAGACTGTCAAGCAAATCTTGGCAAAGGGGAATCCGCATTATGTATGTGGGGCTCGCGTTCTGGTGAAACCTTACAGAGAGAAGTCAAGGCTTATCGATAGGTAAATGTTTTTTTATTCATCTAATAAAAGTAGCTTATTATCTGCTATCATATTGTGGTTAGATGCTGGCTTTATAGGTCCTCTTGGTCCCTTTTGATTTATATATATATTCATTAAGTCCTAAAGTTTGGAAACATAGTTATTGCTTTGATAGTTTGCTGACCCAAAATTGAAAAAAGAGATTCTCAATGAATCGTTGTGGCCTGTATAAAATCTTATCCCTTCTTATAATTATGTTCTAGTCATTGTCATCTATCAATTCATCTCAATAGTTGGCTCCTTTAGTGCACCCGGCATTAATTTTTTGACAGACGGTGCTAGTGCTGATACTTTTCCTTGAAGTTGTGTCAATTTTTCATATAGGATTTTCTTTTCCCCATTACACTTCAAGGTTTGCAGATTGAAATTTTCTAATTAGAATAACTGTGATATTACTTCCAATTAACCTTTTGATGTGTCCAATGCAACCGATATAGCCTATTCTCCAGAGATAGTGAATTTTGCAAATGTTCCTAGACTAAGTAGGGCCCTTAGATTTTTCTGCAATAATGCTTTGCATTGTTGAAATACAGAATGATTCTGTTTTGAACAGGGTGCTATGTTATTTTTGAAAATTTTGATACTCTTTATTCTTTCTTGCAATAATCAACATCAATAATACATAAAGATTCCAGCTGGCTTGTGTCCCTTTGTTGACAAAACCTAGTGCATACTTTCTATAACTTCTTGCTTTGGAAAATTTATAAAGAATTGCTTGTTCTATTTATTTATTTTGTTTTTTTTTTTCAGAAATTGGAATTTATATTTCAGATCCTGGCATTTCTTTTGTTGGGAATCTTGTCTGTGAAGCAATTGTGCCTTACCTGCTTTGCATTTCTTTTCTTTGGAATCTTTTCCTAAAGTTTTTTCTTTAGGAAATATGTTTGAAAAGAATCTTGATTACTAACGTCTACTTTCAAATTGGTTATGCAGGAAGTTTTCAGAAAAATTACAGCATCCAATGTATAACAGCTCGCATTTTATTGATGGAGACTCCGAGCTTCATCCAAGTGAGTAAAAACTTAAATTCGCTTTTAAATGAATTTTTTCTGTCATGGTATTTCATGTAAGCTAACATTGTGCTTTTTGTTTCTCATTTGGAAATTCTATAGTGCCAACTATTAGTGATAACTCAAGATTACTCAGGAAGCAGCTAATGGAGGAAAATGAGCATGCACTTGAATTCGAGAGAAGGCGTCTTTTAGAATTTCACTTAGGACCCAAATCGCTTAACCATCAATCTTATCTTGGCTGCTCAATGGATGAGTTGAAACTCTCAGAAGGTATATTATATATGCTCATCATAGATTTATATATATTATTTCTCAATTTTCCTTCGTTTCAGCTATAATGTTTGCCGGTGGATAAACTGTTCACCTTCTGCAGAACATGCAGAGTTCCCATCTGCAGAGCGTTTCAATTATTTGCTGGACGTTTTGAACAATGGCTCCTCCAGTGAGGGCAAATTCAGGCGTATAAGCACCAATTACAATGACCAGGATAGGTACCAAAATGCAAACTCCATTTTCCTGCCTGCATAGTCAAATGAGTGTCTCACTCTCAGACGTGCATTGCTTATATTGATTTTTCGGTTTGCTTGTTCTGATCCTGTGCCACAGCCAAGGAATCAACCTTCCAGAGAGCCCATTTGCATCTCCAATAAGGAGTGGCATTTCAACTGTTATGTAGAGAGAGAGAAAAAAGAAAATATAATACAGAGATGTTACATAGAGGTAGACTGCAGTCAAAGATCGTTGATACAACAGAGAATTTCTTTTTCGTTTTTAAATTTACCTGGTCGATCAGCTTCGTAGCCACTCATTACCAAACTGAAGGAGGAAAAGTACTTCTCCATTTTTTCTTCATGATGGAGAAGATTGGAAAGAAGAAAGAATACAGGAACAACAGGAAAAAAAAAAGAGTAAAAAGAACTAATATGTTACAGGTTTCTAAGCTTTTTATTTTAGTTTTCCTTATCCAATTAATGTAATCACAAAAAGCAAGCTAGTGAGCTTGTTGGTCTTTAGAAAGAAAATGTAATATATAGTCTGCTTTCTTTTAGTTAGTAAAAGCTATGCAGAGTTCATATAAAAGTAAGAAAAGTGTAGAGCTCTCTACCAACACTCGGTAACAAATTCTAATAAACCTAATTTATACAAAAGTAGCACTTCGCCTTCTTCTTCTTCTTCTTCTTCTTCTTTTTTAATTCTTCAAATGATCTTTGTGGGAAGCATTACTTCATTTAACAAATGTCAAGAACAACATGCCAACAAGTAAGTTATGGAAACCTAACCTTGTTCTATGACTCATTGAGAATTTAAATGTACAGATATCATTTATTTATAGCATTTGAAGGTTTTTCTTGTGCTAAGAGACAAAGGGGTTTGAATTCCTGAAAATAATTCTACAAATATGAGATAAAATTGGTGACCAATAGCACATGAGAGGAGATTATTTTGGACAGAACATGTGGGTCCAAACTTGTTTATATGATATAAAAGAAAAATAATACAGAGACCCACAAATGGTGGGAATTAAAATTGCATGATTATTGTGGGTGCCTTCCTGCATGATTGTATTTATAGTTTAGTTCTCTAGGGTAACGAAAATAATAATAATAATAATGCCTTTTCTATAGTGGGTAATATTATAGTATAATCAAGTTCTTTCAGCAACCAATGACATCATTGACTTCTTCTGATTAATGAGGCTATGATTGCATGTTCTTGATATTAAAGTTTTTTTCTTTAGAAAAAAAAGCAAAAATGAAAATTATATATTCTTTATCTAAACATGTCCTTATGATACTTTAAATTGGGTATTTGATGAATTTGATAAGTGTGGGACCTTGCAGTGATTTCTTGAGGATTTGGGGGCCCTAGTTGGCCATTTCTTTGATTTTGAAATGTTAAAAAAGAAGTTTGGATAGTACAGCTAAGCTTGATGGAGAGTTGGAGTAGGGTCCATTTTGTTTTTCAAGCCTTTATTTTTTTACAAAGAGATATATATATATATATATATTCTGCATTTGTGTTGCTCTTCCTTTAAACTATATAAAACTTTTCGTTTATAAAATTCTAATATTTATAGATTAATTCCATTTAAGAAAATAAAAAGTGAAAAACCAAATTACATAATGTAATAAATTCTCAGGAACTAGAGTGATGTGTATACTTAAATTTAATTCACTTTTTTAGTCATTTTCATCCAATTGACCTCTCATAAATCATAATTTGCCTCAAATATAATATAAAAATACATTTATTTCTGAAAAGTAATGCAAAAGGGTACAATAGAATAAATCTTAAAGACGTTGTTCTATTATATATATATATATGGATAATGCTATTTTGATAATATAAATTGTTAGAACCATAAATCTTATTTTCTTTTTGTTTGGTTATTGTAGTTAAGTATTGCACGTTTGCAATAATTCCGGAGCAACTCTTGCAAGGAATGGATTTTCTCACAGCTTTCTGCTATATATTATATATTATATATTTATGGAGTACCATTATAATTCATATGATGCCTAAGTCAATACCGAAGGAGGATATTATATAAGGTCGTTTAGAAATTAATGGTGGACATAATCCAAGTATCATTACGGATTATCAATCTTTCATTTATTAAAAAAAAATAACAATATAACTTTATTAATGAAAAAAAAATGAAAATGAATAATCTTAAATAGTAAATATTTATTTTCATATATGCTCTTAATATTTACCCAAATAGTCAATGTTGGACCTTGAATTTTTTTCTCTTTTTCTTTTTTAACAACAAACGACTGTTTTTTTTTTTTTTTTGCATTATGAGCCTTGCACATTTATTTTTTAATTTCCACCCCCTACACTTTTATTTATTGACATTTAGTTTTAACACTTTTTGTAACACCCGAAATTTTTATATATTTAATAATGAGTTTTTATTTAAGTTAATTTTAGCTTTATTTTTTATTCGGTTTAATTGGAATGATTTAAATACAAATTTTGAATGTTCATGTTAGATAAATAAATGAGTTATTTTCTATATCCAATTAGTTTGATTTTTAAGGAGTAATTAAGTAAACTATTTGAGAAATGATTATATTTTGGTTATTCAAATTTTCCCAAATGCATATTTATATAAGTAAAATTATATATTTGAAATTTATTTTGGAATAAGGATTGAAAGTATAATGTTATTTTTATGGGGTTTTAATGGAAATTTGTGAGCTTGGTATTTTTGTAAATAAATATGTCGGTCAAGGGTATTTTTGTAATTGTGTATTTTCAATAATTCGGATTTGGCCCAAATTAAATAGTTAGGGGTTTAATTGAAAGGCTAAAAAGAAGTTTGGGGGTCAAATTGGAATTTTGCGGGATGAAATTGTAAGTAATTAAGAAAGTTGAGGGACCAAGTTGTAATAAGGAAAAGTTCGGGGGCCTAATGTCGATATTGAAAGGAATGGAAGTCGAGGAAGAAGAAGAGAGGAAGAGAGATGTCGAGGGAGAGGGAGGAGCGCGGAGGAAGGAGGCTAGCGTCGGGCCGTCTGTCCGGCTTGGCCGGCGTCAGCAGCGGCCAGCGGCAGCCAGCGGCGAGGAGGAAGATGGCCGAAGCTTCCTTGCCGTCAGGCGTTCCGGCGTCGGTGGTCGCTGATCTTGGTGCCGATCGACTCCTCTCGGCCTCGGTTTTGTTTTGGCGGCGGCGGTGTCGACAGTGGTGGCCGGAAACGGAAGATCCGATGGAGAGAGAAAATGGTGGCAGCCGGCGTTTTTGGGTTTTCCGGCGAGATCCGGCGGAGGATGGACGATCGAAGGACGTATCCCTACTCTCCTCAGCTCAAGCTTCGCGATGGCACTGGTTTCGTGGCGATCGGGCTTCGTTTGCAAATCGACGGTCGATATCGTCCGCAAATCTCTCCGGACGATCGGGTGTCAGATCAGAAAATCGGAAGCAGGGATCGTCATCAGCGCGTCGTTGTGAGTCCGATGGTGTGTTCGGATCGTCGATCGGACTTTGGCGGCTGGAGGCTAGTCGACCGAGCGACCGAGCGTCTCGGTAATTTTCTTTGGCCCGTTAATTTTAGAAATTCTTGGTTATTTGTGTTTATTGGATTATATTGAGTATTTGATGTTATTTGTGAGTAAAAAATAATTGTCTGTCAGTTTGCCTGCCTCGTATTTTGTGCTGTGTGGCGGAGTCGGGAAATAGTGAAGTTTGGGGACCCGACTCCTATTGTTTGAATCGTTAAGTATTTGAAGTGTTCTTCTGGCAGGTCCTGAACCCGTTTTTACGGGGGGTAATGTTCGTGTTGTAGGGGAGGTTCTGCCGGATTTTCGGTAGAATTCTCCCGAGTCGAGATTCTTAGACAGTCAGTCCTAGGAGTCTAGACCTAGGATTAATGATCGATTGTTTTAGCGTTTTGATAAATTGTTTTCCGTGATTAGATGATCTGTCTGTTCGGCTCGCTCCAACTGAGGCACCGGAGCAGAGCTAGGAGGTTGCCCAATTCTGTGAGTTAAAGTCATATATCGCTTATGCACGTGTCATGCATAAAATTTGATTTGCTACTGTGATTATTCATTTGCAATTTTAATTTTTCATTTAATTATTATCATTATTTTCATGATGCTTTTTAATTATTATTTAAATATGTTTTTCCTTTATCACCAATTTTAATATTGCATGATGACTCAATATGGGACGGCAGTAGAACATAGGAGTTGGATGAGTGTTCCACTATAATATGAGAGAGATAGGAAAAGGGTAAAGAGGTAAAAATTTTGAGAAAGAAAGATTAGGACCTGCCCTGGTCGAGCATCGCTCTCTGGGCTTAGTAGAGTGTGGTTGCCGGAGTAAAGGTCCATGGTCGAGTATTGCTCTCTGGTAGGCTTATTTGGAAATTTAAGTGACCGGTCGGAGGTAAGGTCCCTGGTCGAGCTATGCTCTCTGGGGCGCCAGTCTTATTGGATAAGAGAGCCGAAAGGCTAAAATTTGAGAGTTAAGTGGCCGGAGGTAAGGTCCCTGGTCGAGTTTTGCTCTCTGGGCGCCAGTCCTGTTGGAATGAGAGGTTTGAGATGCTAGAGTTGAGGTTAGTTGAGACATAAGTGTTGAAATAAATCGAGATGTTAGAGTTGGGATTAGGGTTATACTGAAGTACTCCGTCCCTTTGCATGTGGAATAATTTTTGTTTAAGCATGGCATGACACATATGTCTTAACATGACACGTATGGTTCGCATGATTTATTAATTATTTTTAAAATTAAATGAATGTGATATTGAAATGTTTGAAACTGTTTTAGATATATGATTTTAGCTCACTCTCGAGACCGAGTCTCATTTCTTATTTTGATTCGTATTTGTTAGTCCTCTCGCGACTCTTATTCAGTAACCCGACTCCTTCATCATCGGGTGATATATTTGATTTGGCATGTAAATTGGTAAATCTTAGATTCTCCATGAGTAGTAATAGTAGATGTATCGGTTGTAAATTTTCCGAGCTTGGTCTCGCCCTAGTTTTTCCGGGCATCAAGTATTTATGTAGAATGCTGTTAAGATAAAGTGTGGCTTTAATAATACTAATTTGAGATGAGATTTGTTTAAATCAGTGAGTGTCAGGCTTACTACGGGTTTCGGTGGCCTTAAGCCTACCCATTCTCTAGTGCCGGTCACGGGCCCACGGGTGGGGTCGTGACACTTTTGTTTTTTTAATACTTTTACCTCTTATATTATAGAGCGTTAAAGTATTTTCAATGGTGCTCTTTATTTTAACGAACATTATTTTTATAATAAAGAGCATTTTAAAGAATATTCAAATATAAAGAGTAAATTTTTTTATTTAAGTCTAATAGACTCTTTATATTTTATTCTTTATCTTACTTTATTTTCGTGGCATTAATATTTTAATTCTTTTCCTTTCGTTTTAATTTTTACTAATAGAAAAATTATAATAACAAATATCAATTAAATCAAATGCATAGAAATTTATATTGTATTTATTAAATATAGAGTAGAGAGCAAGGTTATTGATTCCTTTCCGTTTTGCCTGGAATAGCCGATATGTCTCATTTTATTAAGAAAACGGAATATAACTTCTTTTGTTCCATATCGGTCAAAACCTCAACCATCTCGAACCGGAATGACCTATATTTGACTAAAATTGCCATTCCGGCTGAGATTAACGAGATAGGCCGAAATGAAATAATTTAGTATAAAAAGATATATCATTAAATTAAGTTAAATAGTTTGGTAACATTTAACCTTATCTTTTCTCTCTCTACCAATAAAAACGAATTGAAACCTAAAACCTCAAATAATCATTTCTTTATATCTATCTATCACCTCATCTTGCGCTTTATAGTTTAACCATATTTTCTTTTCACTAATTCATAATTTTTTATAATTTAATTTATATTATTTAATAATAACAACTTAAAATTATGTAATTTGATTTTCATAGATTTGTCCCACAAGATAATATTTTATAATTTAGTTAATTGTATTATAGAAAGAGATTTCATTATTATAGTTATATAATAATAAAAATTGGGTATATGTACTTGTTGCTTTTTAATATGCTATTTAATTAAATTATTCCTAATAATTTTGTAGTATTGTATTTAATTATTTAAAACTAAATTATATATATAATCTGAAACAGTTCGAAACGGGATGTCGAAATGCTAAAATTTAAGAGTTTAATTGAGATTCGGCTAAAAAAGTTTAAGACGGTATATGCATCTTTTGACAAAATATTGTAAAAGGAATTATGTGTAGGAGGGTAATTTAGTTATTGTGAATGACATACCAGTTTAACCATAAGCTTAATGCAATTCCCTAATAAAACAGTTTGAGTCAGAACCTTAAACTACACAAACTAAAACCTAAATTTTGAAATGATCTTTATATGTTAACAACTAAAATAATGGAAGCTGAAAAGAGATATTATTGTTGAAATCTCTAATCGCCTTGGTTGTTTAGATCCAACAAAGTGCTTTTTGGTTTTCATTTAATCAAATATCGAAAAGTAATGTTGTTAGTTTTGAAATTGTCGGACAAAATACACAAGACTGTCATTATTTGTAGCGGACCTTATGAGCTAAAGGTGAGTTCTGTTTATTGCTATGTTACTTTGCTGTGCTGCTGGTTGTGGCTTATGGTCCCAGACTTGAATATCTTAAGAAGGTTTTTCATTAAAGCATGTATAAAGTATATATTATTCTCTTCACTTTTCAAAGTAATTCAGTTTAGCTTTGTTTCTATTATTTGTTTATACATGTGGTGTACTGTTTAGGGTTTTGTTTTATCTAATGATTACAGAGCTTTGAATTGTTAATGAGTCTTAAATCGCTTTCTACATATGCTACACTCAAGGATATTAATATAGAAAATGAGGGTCCATGTTTATACAAGTATTGAATACCAACAGACTGTGGTAAAGAAGGTAGTCATGGTTAAGCATTTGAGCTTAGCGATGAAGAGGAAGTCATACCTGAAATTGTCCACCACTAGACCTTTGATGAGCGATCTATGTTAATATCTTATGTATGAGTGATGATGAAGACGAGGAGTTGTAACAGGCTCGGAAAAAATTAAGTGAGAAGGTCCTGCTACAGATGTAACTAAAGGAATAAAAAAGAGAAGGATGGGGAATGAGGTTAGAGAATACCTATTCATATTATTAGTGATGCAGATAAGACTATAGGTAATGACGAGGTAGCTGATATTTATGAAAATAGTGATGAGAATAAGAATGTGCCTTTAAGGAGAATTAAGGCATCAATTTCTTTTGGCCCAGAACTTCCAAATTACCAGAATTCTACATTGTTGTGAGGGGCCTGCATGTCTTCTATATGAAAACATGACAGAATTAGGATTATAGTCAAAGCAGAAAAGGGTGTCTTTAGATATTACAAGTTAGCCTAGACCATCACACAAACAACAGTCACACAGTAAAATTAAATTTTACTACAGTGAATTTTTAAAGAAAATATACAAAAATGCAGGTTTAATAAATTACAAATAAAAATTCAATTTTATTGCTGTATCTTTTGAGTTTAATTGATGCATTAATAAACAAATTATAGCTAAAAATTTTATATATGAAAATATGGTAATTTTTTTAAAATACATTCTTCAAATTATTTACTAAAATATACTGATAATCATAAAAACTATCCACAAAAAGATGAGATTTATATGAATATCTGCATGAAACATACAACCTCCTCCTATATAATTAGGACGCCTATAAGGAAAAAAAAAAAACAAAAATTGTTTTACTGTTTATTAAAGAATTAAAGCTAATTAAATTATTAATAATAAAGAGCATGAGCAAAGTAGTTAATAACTCTGCTAAGTGATATTGTAAAGTGTTAATTATGTAGCCTGTGGGAACACTTCTTGTTAGGTGAAATGGGTTTGAGGAATAAAGAAGCAGTGAGGAGAGAATTACAAATATATACTCTTTATACAGTGTCGTTTTAGAGGCAGTAATTACAAGTTTAAAAAGCTTTACAACAATTTAATCGGTGATACTGATAGGTGACTTGGGCCGACTTAAGGTATAAGCTATTAAATTCTATGTCTAGAGCATAAAAAAAAATAGAAGGCCCCAAAAAAAATTATAAATCATAATTTCTTAATATATATTCTATAGTTCTAATTTTATTAAAATCTAATTTCAATTTATAGAGTAAAAATCAGCATTAGTAATATACTTGATAATTTAAACCGAAAAAAATAGACATTAGCTATATTATATATTTAAATTAAAATTATTTAATGATGATTATTTGAAAAAAATAAATCTATAATTTTTTTAAAATATGATATATTTTCTAATGTAGTTTTATTTATTTTTGAAATTAGAAATTATAAAAAGAATTATAAATAAAAAATAAAAATATCGGTTGAAATATTAGATTTTATAAAAGAGATAAATTTTTCTTTTTAAATGTATGAATAACTTATAGAATATTATTAACCAATCTAGTTATAGTAATTTTAGTAGAAAGAAATTTTTAAAATAAAAATTGATAAATTTTATTTACGTTTAATTATATCATAATAAATAAATAATTTCCCTATATTATTAATTTATAGAATTTTTATCTTTTAAATTTGAATATAAAAATTTTTAATTAGTGATTTTATATTTCAGAAAATAAAAAAAATAAAATGTTAAAATATATTTATATTAATAGAGGCATAAATTGAATATTACCTAAAGTTACAAAAGTTGTTTAGAGCCAAGGAGACTGTAACAAAATTACAGCATCATGTAATTTTAAATAAATAAATATTGGCTAAATAAAGTACCTTTGTTACAGCATGATGTAATAGATGTGAGCCATCCTAGGATAGTTGTCAATATTATTAATAAGGCTTTTAGTGTATTTTGTTGTTTGGCCAGCCTGTACACATGTGCATGCATTCTTGGTACTACAAAAGTTGGTTGTTGTGCGGAGATCTTATATCCTACATTTTGGACTACATTGTAGCATAGTCCGCCTAAGTACAAATCGTATTCTGATGTATGCATTAGAATTACAACGTGTACCTTTTTTTCTTTAAAATATATATTTATTTAATCAATATTTATTAACGAACATATACTAAATATTTTATTTTATTAAAAAAATCTATATTATACTAAATATTTTAATTCTTTTTATTAACTGTAAGGAGAATTCATATTATATATGTCCGTTTAAATAAATTATTAATAATAAATATAATAAATATCTATTATAAATTAATAAATATTATGTTTATAAATGATAAATACTTATGTCAATCATAAAATTATTTTAATATGCATTACAAAAATAATAAATCTAATTTTTATAAAAAATTAACATTATTTTTATATAAAAATAAATATTTCACTGTAATTTGATAAACATAAATAAATCTATAATTATTAAATTGATAATAATAAATTAATGAACATATAGATCTTAGATATGAATATCATTCAATAAAATAATAAACATTTAAAAGTCACTGAATACAAAATAAACATCATTATAATAAATAATAAATATTATCTTATGAATAATGAATATATGATGTCCATTATAAAAATGTAACATGGTTGTGAAACTATCAATTACATATTGATATAATTTAAAAAATTAGTTTTATTCACTAAAATTTTAATATATAAATAGTTCAAAAAATTATATTATATTAATTTAATAGATAATTTATTTATTATTTACAGAAAATATTATTTTTTATTTTATAGAATGACTAATTGAAATTTAAAAGAAATATATTACTAATTATGTTAATTTTTAAATTTTATTTATCTATGATATTATATATATATATATATATATATATATATATTAAATTTTAAGATATAAATATTTTTAACATGTGTTACTATATTTTGATACATTTTAATATTTGTAGTATCTTTAATACCTAAAATTTAAATTCATTTGTAAATAAAATTAAAAAAATAAAATATTTACTTTATTATTATTTATAAAAATATATTTTAAAATATTAAAAATTTAATTAATTATTTATAAATTTATAAATTATTATTTAAACTCAAAATATATTTAAAATATAATTTTTATAATATAAAAATATTTGTTTAATATATAATAAAATATTATATGATATTAATTTTTATAATTTTTTAATATTATAATCTAATTATTTTTTTAAAAAAAGATGGCCGTGCACGTATGTATCTGTCTCCGTCCTGCACAATAAGGTCAACCTAAGTGCAGGGCATAAATTGCCTGTTGTGCGAGGCATCTGATAAGTCATGAGAGAGGGCCGATGAAATTACAAAATTTAATTACATCAAGCTGCCCTATTTTATATACATGGTAAAAGCATCGCCGTTTTAGCTTTTTTTTTTTTTTTTTTGTAATTTCTTTGCATTACTAAAATGGCGTCGTTGTGGGTAAGAATGGAACATAATCGTTTTGGTTACAGAAGGACAGGCAAGGAGCTCCATGCGTGAAATGCATTGTGAAATTGCCCTCTAATTTCAATTCAATGCACTCTGTTTACCGTTTTCCTCCTCTATTATATACTATTTAAAGTTGAAAACCAATGTTAGGATGAATTTGCCCAAAATGCTAAAGAAAATATCATTAAACAAATTCTACATGACTATATAGCATATGCATCCCTTAATTATATTCTATGCTTTAAATTATGCAATAGGGTCTTTGATGTTAATGAAAATAATAGTTCAAGACTTAATAAAATCCAGATGTATATAAGATTTTATCATAACTAAATGATCGATATCTCAAGAAACTCTAATGTTCTTTTTATACACCAATTGAAATGGAGTCTCCAAGCAATTAATGTTTTTATATTTATTGATTTTTTAATTTAATAATAAAAAATAATTTAAAGTATATGGACAAGATTTTTATAATATTAGAATATCTCTCAAATAGAGAATTAATTAAATTTTGCAAAGAAGAAAAATAAGGATTTCATATGTTATCATCAACTACAAAGTTAGCTTTGCAATTTCATGATTAAAGTGAAGTAATTAATTATTTTTTGTTAGTCTTTTTCTCTCTTTGTTTTCTTTGGTTGTTAAGTTAGGCAATGGGCAGTTTTAGAAATTACAAAATTTAGCCTCTGTTTATTTCTTGAAAAATACTCTCTAGAATTTCTTTGAATTGTTCTGTATTTGTTGCATCTAGGAAAATTAGTCAATAAAAGAAAATGGTCCTGTTGGTAAGACAAACTAATAAGCCTAATTTTGAAAAATATCATTTTTCTTTTTCTTTTAACTTCACAAACTTATGAAATAAAATTATTAATACCAAAATTAAGTAAGTATATTTAATTATCACGATCACTTCCGGTTCATCAAAATTTTCTTAGAATTTTAATATTTATGTAATTTTCATTTTAATTATAATTATTTAAGATATAAGTGGTATTTTTCAAAATATTCCAAACAGAAACAAGTAATTTCTAGTAATTTTTGTGTAAGTAAACAACAAAAAAATAAAAATTTATCCCTAAAAATGGAAATTTTGATTTATTTATTCCAACGATTCATTTTTGATACGTCCCTCGTTCACTATCATTAAGAGAATACTTTAAAATATTCTAAAATAATTAATAAAATATTCTAAAAATATTGCAAAATTATATAATTTTTTAAAAGTACTGTTTTTCTAATTTGTCTTTTTAAAATTTATAATGAATTATTTTTTAATTTTTTTAGTTGTTTACTAAAAAATAAATAAAAAATAAACATTTTAATTTAGAAAAAAAATCATATTTTTAATATTTTAAACACAGTAAAAATAAAAATAAAAAATACTATAAATTTGATAAATAGAATTAAAATTATAGTTATTTATTATATTCTTTTAAAGAAAAGTTCACTCCATTGTACAATTTATAATGTTAAATAATAAAATATTGATATGAATTCAATGGATCAAAAATTTGTTTAAAAAATAGTGCATCACAATAATTTTTAAGATCATGTATAACTTTTTTAAAAAATAAATTTTTATTTTTTAATATACGATGGTTATTTTTTAGTTATTTTATTAAAAAACAACTAAAGAAAAAATAGAAAACAACCAATACTGTATTTAAAAAAAAAATCATATTTTTAATATTTTCACACAGTAAAAATAAAAAAAAAGTTTACACTATTTTTATAAAAAATAAAAAATATGAATATTTTTTTGTAATTTTTCCAAATTTCTTTTCATAGAGAGTATTAAGGCACACAATAAAAGTAAAAGGGCCAAATATCAGTTCTTTCTGCATGGACTTTGTGGGCATCCAAGAAAAGACGTTCTGTTTCTAGTTTCTACCTCAAATCTCATCAATGCATTACTGCCTGCCTCATTTCCAATTAAAGCCAACTTCAAAACTACAGTGAAAACCAGTAGCATGCATATCACAGATTTATATAAGTAGACTCCTCATGAAACAGATATTTTATTTACCCCATTATAGCAATTCTACTACATAATATTCAACTGGTTTAGTTGTTAATGCATGAGTAATAGTAGCAACAATTCATAGGTAGATAGTATACATTTGTCTAGTTTTAAATCACTTGTTGTACTGATTGATGATTATTAGGAATGTTACCTTACCCTAAGAAGTCATATACATACCAGTTTATGCTATAGATGAGAACGAATTTTTCTAGCATAAGAATGTAAATGGGGATTTTACAGTAAAAAGTAAACTTGTCAGTGAAGGATTTAGAGGAATAAATTAGCCCTACTGAAACAAGTCCCCAACTGGATTGCAAATATTGAAATCTGGGCGGTAGCAGCTGCTGAGGACTATCAGCCAGTAGTTGCTAGGATTCCCATTTGCAGACCATATGCACCTTCTTCATACAATGCCTGTAGTCTTAAACTGGAGCAACAAACAGAAAATCAAGAGGCTACAGTTGAACTGCAGCGAGCCTTGCAATTCTTTAGCATTGAATTGTAGCCAAACATACAAATATTACATTTCTGCTTTTGAGTTTGCAGTCAGTTGTAACTGCTCAATAAATGTTACAACAGCCCTCATTGAACAGATGTGCAATTCTGTCAACAAGTAGTCAATGGATTCAGATTTCTCAGGCTCAACGTTCCTCAGTAAACATGAAATTATCTAAAATCATATGGAGTTAACGTTTGCATTGGCCTTGAACCAAGTATGGAATATTGTACAGTCAACCTAAAAATTTTCTGTAAGAATGATAAATCAAACTCCAAATAACTCTTGCTTTCCTGCTTTGACTGTGTTAAGCTAAGCCTCCACATCTGTTGCAGCATGAAGCAGTTCATCTGGAGTTGCAGCTGGATCCAGATCCCAACACTTATCCGGCAAACTACTCGTAGTTGCTTCTCCTTCAAGCGACCAAGATGGCACCTGGTGAGAAAAGCGCACCATCTCTCTCCTTGGAATCCATCTAATCGCATCCTTGTTCATGTTCCTCTGGTATACTGTCTTGAAACCTGCCAACTTAATGAGAGGAGTGACACATACTCCAAGCTCTTCAGAGTAATCATCAAGAACCTCCACCATCTCATACTGATGCCTCACATCATCTGGGGTTGATCTGTTCCATTGTGGAGACCAATTTCGATAAACAGCCCAAATATCTCCGCTTTTGGGATATATTCGAACACAACCGCCCCGGCCAGCCTTTTCTCCTTTCAAAAGATGAGAGAAAATATTCACTTGATCAACAAGATCTGTATTCCATGCTCTGAAATGCCCACAAGATTTTGTAAACCCAGAATCTATCCAATTCACTTGCCCAAATTCAGTATCAGTTTTGGAATTCAAGTAAGTGATGAGAATCTTAAAGGGATTAACTGAGACAACCTGGCGGATCAAACAGTACAAGCGAGGCATACCATCATCTTCATCATATATTGCCCATACTTGCTTTGGCTTGAAGCATTCCTCTGATCTATCTTTGTCAAAATCATGAAAATCTGGGTCAGGGACTGTTATTGAAGTTGGCACAATTTTAACTGGCTTTGTTTGACAGCCAGAAACATCTGAATTATCACGTTTAGGAGCTGCTCCCAGCTCTGTGGATTGATCTTGTGCATTCTCTTTAACTGCTACTGCAACTGAAGCAGATCTTATTTCTTCTAATTTCTTCCGAATTTCAGTCCTTGCCTTGTCAATCAATAACTTCCTAGCATCAAAAGCAGGTGCAATTGAGACACGTCTTGGTAGAAGTTCATTTGGAACTGAAATCTTAGGGTCAGGCTCCACACTGGCATTTCCATTAGCTAATCTTACTTCCGAAGCAGACTTCAAACCACCCTTTTCTTCATATCCATTTTTAACTCCAGCTCCAATGACTTTCCGTTTTTTATCAAGTCTGCCAGCCTTAGAACCTGAAGATTCATTATAGCTAGTAGCAACACTAAAATTCAGGTTATTCGTGGCAGGTTTCACTGAACGCTTTCCATTAGCTGCTGACTTAAAATTAGCTCTTGCTCCAGTAGCATGTCCATTAACCTGATAAACTGTATCATTGGAAACTGCAGATGACGTATTGTGGCCCATGACTCCAGCAGAAGTCCCAGAGAATGAGCTCCATTGAAATGACATATTTGAAACATACTCATAACCATGCCCAGTGTGTAGTCCTGAGGCTCCATTTCCAGTAAATACAGTAGTGGTGGTTGGGACATATGTAACTCCATCATATCCATGAGTTCCATACCCATTACCAGGAACATATGACCAAGGAGAGTAAGGAAAAGAACCATTCACAGGAGCTGTTCCAGTTTCCACAGCAATGAAAGTACCTCGACAGTTCTTACATGAAAGCCTCTTATTCACATACTTCCGCAGATACTCATACTGAACTTTACAAGAAGTGCACACAGTCCAAAATGTATCAAGTCCATGAGAAGTTGATGAATTGGAACTATTGTTATATCCTGCGACTCCAGCAGTATGTACTGAAGATAAGTTTGTCTGGACAACACAAGAGGCCATCTGTTTGTTTCTCTTATGATCATAAGAGCTTCTCTTACGATTATCTGACAACATGGTCCATGCTTCAGATACAAGTTTAAATGCTCCATCAGCTCCCACAGTTTTATTCTTATCAGGGTGAAGCAACACAGCCATCTTCCTATACTGCTTTTTCACTGTATCTCTATCTGCAGAAGGCTTCAACCCTAGAACTGAATAATAATCAATTTCACCATTGCATTTCACCTCAGAGGCGATATAAACATCAAAAGTGGCCACCATCTGAGAGATACCCTCCAATCCAGGAAATAGTGTTTTTGCCTTTAAAGCATAATTCTTTGCACCAAAAAAGTCTTTTTCACCAAATCTCTTCTCAGCAATCTCTTTTGCCCTAAGGGCCTCCTCTATATTGGCTTCCATATAGAAATTCAAGTCACTGAGGAAGCCAAATACTTGATGGGAAAACTATGATCGTCTCAGCATGCGTAAGAGGACTAAAGTTCCAATGCTCATGCATAACCACAATATCTTATCTGCAAATATTTTTTCTCATAATGTTTAGGCCCTTGTGGTATCAATTGATAAAATCCAAAATATTTCTAGGAGATGAAATTACTAAAGTGACTAATAGATGAACAAACCATTTCCAGGGATTTCAGTGTAGTCTCAACATATTTTAACATCAACATCGAGCTCCAAATTATATAAGAACCAAAAAACGAGTCTAATACTTAATGCTTAGTAAAACTAAAAAAATACTTATAAATCAACTGCAAAAAAAATGATTCAGACGTTATAATCTCTTAAATATCTTAGCAATGACGATGCTAAATAAAGCTTCGTATACCATGTTCCTTCATTTCACTCAATTTCTCCACTAACCAAACAGTCACAACATCCATAATTAAATAGCAAAAATTAGTCAGCTACAAAATCATAATCCCAATCAAAGAAGGACCCAAAAGAACAAAATTTAGCTCAAAATTCACAAATCGAACACAAATTTAGCTAAATTAACATATCAAACAAATGCACATAGATCGAACCTTAATAAACCCTAAATTATCACTCCTTAAATCCAAATTCTCAATTAAAATAAAAAAAAATGAGAAAACCCATAACAAATAATAAATCTTTAAACTTTTACAGTAAAAAAGAATATCAACTTCAAATAATTAAACTTAACCCACAAATGAAAATCAAGAAGAAAAAGAAATGAACTCACTTCAGCTAGATTTGAACAGTAGAAATGGAGTGAGTGAAGCGAAGCAAGACCCAGATCGCCACGTGTACTTTATGAGCTCGAGAAAATCAAGACAGTGACTTTGATTTCGTGAATCTCAGTGTACTCTCTCTCTCTTTTTTTCTATTATACACAAAAACACACAAAGTACTCTTTTTTATTTTATAACAAAGTAGAGAGATAGTACAAAAAATGATAAGAGATTTTTTAGGGTTTTTAAAGAAGATGATTAGTAGCTTAGTTTGGGTCTTGGGTGGGTCATACTTTCCGGGTAGGATTTAACGGTTAATCGGCGGCGAGGAATTGGGGGAGGAGATTATTCCCGTCGATCGCCGATCAGGAATTTTTTTTTGGAAAGGAAAATCGATAATAATAAAAATAAATATTATCTTTTTTTTTTAAAGTAAACGGTGTTAATAATATTAATGGTGGTTGTTGCTATAGTGCGCTGGAGTGCGTACTGATAATTTTATTATATTTTTTTAATAATTACTATTAATATTGTTTTTTCGAATAATTAATATATAGTCGTAATTTCCTTAATTAATATTATTTTTATATTATTGTTATTATTTTGAAAGGAAAGTGTTTGGTAGAGGTTAGAAGAAAAGTTGGGTAAAGGTGAATGGACGGTTTTATTCTTTTCTTACTTTTTAGTATATTCGTGTAAATTTATTTGCTTTTTATTTATTAATGATTTATTCCTTTTTTTTACACATTTAGTTTCATTCAAGTATAAATAGGATGCTTGAGTAGAATTTACTTAATAATAAATATACTTTTTTTTATTCTTTTTTTTTTAAAAAGGAGATTGTACTGTCAAAAGAAAAGATACCTTTTATATGGAATTTAGGTATTTTCTTCTAAGCATCGTAGCATAAAAATGACCTCAATGTGTATATATATATATATATATATATAGTAGAAGGCAAAGGTTTACAAATTGAAGGATTGTCAAAGGCAAGCACATTGGCTATCAGAATCCATAGAAAACCATTACAGGAGAAGACTTATTTGCCAAAGAATGAACCACTCAATTAGTAAGAGTCTAAGAACACACACATAGTCAAGAAAATGAATGTGTTTTATGACTGCTGCAAGTTCTTGAGAAATACTTGTATTACTGTTAACCGTATCAATAACTTGTTCAGCATCTGCGACAGACCCTTTTTCCTTAGTCAATTGCATTGCTTCTTCTTGGCCTAGTGTTTCCACTAGAGCTACTGGGTGACAATTCTGTTGTTATGTTTAGCAATCCGCTACCAATGCACTTCCATGTACAAAAAAAGAGGTTCTTGTTGTTATGTTTAGATACTCTGATGCATTGTCAATTTGAAAAAAATATTGCAACAATTGCTAGAAGTAAATAACAGAGGAGTGGGTGTGATTAAACACCCTATTACCTAAGGACAAGTATACCTCTAATGCTTCATTTGTATAAATTAGGTTACTTACACTATGTTTAGCAAAAATAGAGGTTTCTAAAAATCTCAAAAACAACTTTGCCTTTTACAGTGTACTTCCTTCTCAACCAAGGAATGGAGGTTCCAAAATTTTATAAAATCAACTTTAGAGTTGTTTCTTGCACCTTCAAGACTTCAAATCCACTCCACAAAAGATAATCCTTTGAAGCCTCACTTAAGGCATTAAACATCAATCTTCAGTGAGCAAAATAAACATAAAAAATACCTACATTTATGTGTTATATAATTATTTTTAAGATAAAAATGAAAAGATTTAAAAGAAAATTTAAAAATAATTATTGCCGATATTAAATACTAAATTAATCAATTATATACTATACTTAGTTATAAATACATTATTTTCATTTGTTTAAAGATTTCTATCAATTTTTGGAATTTAATGGGTAGTACTTGATAAAGATTCACCTATATAATTTTGACTTTATATAAATAATTAAAAGTTATATCTAGATTTTATTGATAATTTAAATTAATAAAATGGTATACTAAATAAATAAATTATTTAAATAATAATTAAAAAATAGATATATAATCATACTTTATCAACATTGCATGGCCTAACATGTATTTGAACTTGGCCCAGTATGACCCATTAACTCAACTTCCCTAGCCATAAAGAAGCTGCAGGGAAACAAACTTCTTACTCCACCATCGCGGTAGAGGAAGTGCGTGACTGCGACGCTCTACCATAAACATGGACAAAATTACCAAAGGAAAGTGGATTCACAACAAGGCACGACTGGAGAAAACCATATAAGGCGCTCCCAAAGTAACTTACTAGCACCGCACTAGAAAGAAGACTGAACTCTTGAATCTTCACCGGCCGTGGACGAACTGCACCGCCACTAGCTACTGAAGCCTGGACTGACTAAAAGGCATCCTATCTCTCTTGAATCTTCACCAGTCGTGGACGAACTGCACCACCACTAGCAACTGAAGCTTAGACTGACTAATGTTATATTAAATTTCAATAAAATAGATAAGCTAAATATTGAATTTAGTAGAATACTTTTAGGCTTAAGCTTTTTATATATAGAGAGAGAGGCGCATGTCCGTAGCAATGGTTCAGAAAGCAACGATATGGCCATAAAATTTATGCTCTTATGATGAAATGAAGTATTCTACAATCTTGTTCTAACAACGAAAAGGCAAAAGATTTAGATAAATTTCTGAATTTTAGGTCAAAGCTTAATTAAATCTCTAAAATTAAAATAGTTTAATTATATTTTTAAACTCTTAGATATAAAAAATTACATTCTTGAACCTATCTCCATCGATTTCACTCAATAATGATACGAGACCTAATTAGTTTTAGGTGTTAAAAAACTCGTTTTAACTCCTTCCAACTTATATTCTTTTGCATGTGAGGAAGTATTAGCACGAGAGACCCAATAATATAATTATTATATTTTTAAAATTTTAAGAGTGTAATTAAGTTATTCTGAAGTTTAGTAGTTTAGTTATACTTTAGTTGAATATTCATGAACTTATATGTAACTTTTACCAAAGGAAAGAATTATAACTTCTATCAATTAGTCAATTTAATACTTCAACTTTCAATTTAATTTGAATTTTATTTTTTGGTAATATCTAAGCACTTTTAGCTTAACGTGCGCTTTAATTTTATTTTTTTAAATATTTAAACATTTCTATACAATATGCATGAATATATTGAATGAATATACATGTCAAAAAGTATTAAAATATCACAATAGAACAATGTTACATTAAAAGTTAGAATATTAAACTGACTAAAGGCATGTGTTGGCTTAACTGTTGTTGGCAGCTGGTAGCCAGTAGCTGATAGCCGGTAGATAGTTGATAACTGATATTTGATTAATAATTATATTTGATAAAATTATACATAGCTGTCATTGTTCATATGTTTAACTAATGTAGGCATCGGTTAGTTATTTTTTCAATTAAAGTCTTACATTTGTTATTTCATTTAAAATTTTTTATATGTAATATAACCTATTATTAGGAGATAAAAGTTATCATTTTAAATTTATTTTTATAACAACATAGTTATACGTCAAAAAAATAAAAATAAAATATTAGGTGGAAGAATTACAAGGTATATATATATAACAATAGTTTATTGGAATATTTCATAGTTATTTCTTTTTTACATTTATTTTCTATATTTTGAAAATTCTTATGCTTAAAAAGAAAAAAAAAAGGAGATATGATATTTTTTTAAGTTTTTTAGTTTAAGATATAAAAATTAAAAACAGATAATTTAGTTATTATATTTAAATGAACAAAGTTGTTCATTCCAAATTTGGAGCTGATTTGAAGTGGAGTTATTGAAAAAGAATACCAAACACATTTTCTCTCAAACAGTACAGTTAAGTGAAAAACACTCTCTAAATAGCTAAAATTCAAACTCAACATAATGTGATTGGGGATTATTTACTGAATCCTTCTTACATGAACACTTGCCTTCCTATAATTACTTCAAGTTTAGTTATTATTATTTTATATATGAATTTGTTGACTTCTTCATTATAAAATATAAACTTTTACACCAATCTTTTTTATTCATAATTTAAAGTTCTCTTTTATTTCAAGATAAATTTAATTCGTGATGAGACATGCATTAAACAACTATTGAACTACTAGCAAAATGATCAACTCTCATAATAATTTAATCTTTAATGAATTAGACGAAAACCACTAAAATTTTTAAATTCAATCACGGATTATTCTTGAATTATCATATTATAGAACACCATTTTAGTCTCTCAATTTTATGATTATGTTTGATTATAATAATGGACCACATAATACTTGCTAATATTTAAATAACAACTATCAGAGTATTTATATTATAAAATTTGGATCAAGATTTCTTAAGCATGATCAGTGTTTGGACGGTAATTTGGGTCTATAATGTTTGATCAAGTCATGCCCAAAATTATTTGTTAGATTGACTGTGTCAAGCTAGACAAGGCAAATAATCTGATACATTCATTTTTACGAAAATTGTTAATCTAACTATGGTTTATTGAATGAGTCCCCATTTCCAAAATCAAAACTATGGTCTACTTGATTTTTTTTTTTTTTTTATACTTATAGAAGACTCAATGAGCTGCAATTATTACATGAAATTCTTAAATTGAATAGTTTAATTTAAATTTTATAAAAATGAAAAAAAAAACTTGCAATTATACGGCCTAATTTTCAAAATTGTTTAAATTTGTACTAAATCAGACCGAAATACCCCTAATTGTATAACTTACATAATAAATAAATGATATGCTACGAAACTTGTATCTTTCTCAAATTTTATTAAAAGAATTTGAATTATGTAATTGAAGCTTTTGAGATGAAAAAAAAAGGTTATGACTATAATTGTGCAAATTTTTATATCCTTTTTGGACAGAAAAAGATTGAGTTTTGGCTATGATGTTGTCTGCCACTATTTCATGAATAAGAAAATATAAATAAGTTAAATAAATAAAAACTTTTGAAAAAAAAAAAAATATTGATATATATATATATAAATTTTTTACCGTGACATTGAACTCTTGTTTTAATATATATATTTAAATTTAATTTATAAAATCTAAGTTGATGTATAATTTTATAAATTTTTTTATTATTTTATTAATTAATAAATTATAATTATAATTAAATAATAATTTTAATTTTAAAAAATAATATGCTAATTATATTTTATTATATTAACTAATAAATTAATTTTATTATTAAATAATAATTTTAATTTTATTGAAAAAATAATTTATTAGTTAAAATTGTAATTATATTAACTAATAATTTATTTTTCTCATTAAATAATAATATAATTTTAAAAAATAATGTCTCTAATATTACATACACTAATAAAATAATCTTTAATTATATAGTAATTTTTAATTCTGAAAATAGTTATATCAATTATATTGAAATATTAATTTATATAATAGTAAGATTAACTAATATATATTTTTAGAATAATTTTGAAATTATTATATTAATATAATTTTAGATATTAAAAATTAAAAAATATTTAATTTATTTTATTATTTTAAAATATTATAAATAAATACTAAATATTAAAAAATTTATTATTTCATTTATAAATTTAATTTTATAACTAAAATCATAGTATATAACCGTATAACGTATGAATAAATAACTAGTTAATATAAATATATCATTAATTATTTCATCAAGTGGTAGTATTTGTATTAAAGTGGAGTATAAAAGAAAGTTAATTTTTTCTTTTTGATTTAATATTAAATTATATAGATTTACATTGTAGTTATTAATTGGAGGTTAGATGAAAGAATAAATAGGTAAACTAAAAAAGATTAAGATTGAAAAGCTAAATTT
The DNA here is from genome assembly GCF_019578655.1 of Ricinus communis. Lineage (NCBI taxonomy): Eukaryota > Viridiplantae > Streptophyta > Magnoliopsida > Malpighiales > Euphorbiaceae > Ricinus > Ricinus communis. Next base: position 22,978,408 of record NC_063262.1, read on the forward strand.
AATTATATATTTAAGATGATACCAAATATTAGCTAAAAATGGAGATTTTAAAATAAGTGTCTTAAAGTATATGAAAATAGCCGAAAATGTACAAAATTGATGAGGCATTTTATCCACCAACTTGCACCCATACAAACAATTAATCCTTATTTCAATCTCTATTGATCCTACATTATTAAACAGATTTTTAAATTTGAAATAAAGTAGCTTGGGGTTTGGGTACATTTTGTTAGACCCATTAATTAAGGCACAACAGCCCATTCCTCATAAATAAGCAAATTTTGAAAATATGGGCAAAAGTTTTGCAGTCAAATAGGATTTTTAAAGCATGATTTCTTTAAGTAGGCATTTTTTTTTTATAGAAAAAAAAAACATATTACATTCGTATAATAAATTAGCAATAAGTAATTAGATGTCACTTAATTGGTATTGAAGTCATCTTTAAAATTATAACAGTGAAAATAAATGAATTAAATAAAATTAATGAACGAAATAAATGTCATTAAGGTATTAGTTTTTTGGAGGGTGCATTTTAAGTTCATGTGGTAGAGGTTAAATATAAAACTGAGGTTGGAGGAATGTAAGGGATTAGATTTACAATACAAAATAAATACTTAATTAAATGAATAATTTCATCAAATGATTGTCTAATTAGTTATTAGTTGAGAAAATATAGATACTAAGTTGTTGACCTAATGGCTAACTGCTTACAAACTAGTTGAAAATGCATGAACGACTAAATAAGTTATAATTAATTCCAATACCTACATCAATGATCCATATGGTGTCCATTGATGAAAGGTTTGCGTACGTGATATTTTATATAGAAATTATTTTTCTATAATTATAAAATGTCACTAGTCGATTTGTGAGCCCGTGACCGATATTAGGGAATGAGTAGACGTAAGGCCACCGACTCTCGTAGTAAACCTGACACTCATTAACTTAATTAAATCTTATATGATATTACTGATGTTACAATTTATCATAACTATTACATTCTACATAATTAATTCGGTCTGCGAGAAGAATTAGGTGAGACCCGGAACTATATAAAATTACAACTAACAAGTCTACTATTTCTACTGTGGAAAATCTAAAATTTTACAATTTAACATACCAAATCAATTACATCACCCGATGATGAAGGAGTCGGGTTGCTAGATAAGAGCCGTGAAAAGACTAACAATCACGGATCTGAAAAATAGTAAAATTGAGACTGTTAGTCTCGAAAGTGAGTTAAAATCATATATCCAAAAATATTTACAACACTTCCATAATACTTTTATTTAATTTGAAATAAATAATAAGTCATGCATAAATAAACGTGTCATCTCATGCTTATATAAAATAATTTTCACGTACTACGGGACGGAGTGCCTTAGCAGAACTCTAATCCCAATACTAAACATCTCGACTCTCTCTCATTCTAACAGAACTGACGCCTAGAGAGCGAAGCTCGACCAGGGTCCTTAAATCCAGTTCAGATATTTAATTATCACTAACACTCTTAGCCTTTCGGCTCTCTTACTCTAATAAAACTGGCGCCCAGAGAGCGAAGCTCGATTAGGGCCCTTAACTCCAGTCTGGTCATTTAGGTTTCCAAATAAGCCGGCGCCTAGAGAGCAATGCTCAACCAGGGACCTTTACTCTGGCAACACACTCTACTAAGCCCAGAGAGCGATGCTCGACCAGGGCAAGTCCTAAACTTTTCTTTTTAAATTTACCATTTTACCCTTTTTCCATCACTCTCGGATTTATGTCGGTGCACTCATCAAAATACTATGTTCTATTGCCGTCCCGTCCCTAGTCAATACAAAATCGATAAAATCATAATGCGAAAAAAATGAAACATATATAAATAGTATGTAACTAAATAATCAAAATATTAATCATTTAATCAGAGATATCACGTAAAATATTGGCATGACATACGTAAGCATATATATGACTTCAACTCACAGCTTTGACGACCTCATAGCTCTGCTCCGATGCCTCGAGTGGAGCGAGCCAAACTGATGGATTTATCTAATCACGAAAAATAATTTATCAATAACACTGAAGCAGTTGACAATTAACCCTAGGTCTAGATTCATAGGACTTACTGTCTAAAAATCTCGACTCGGGTAAATTCTACCGAAAATTTGGCAGAACCTTCCCTACAATAAGGACATTTACCCCGTGTAAAACAGGGCTGGGACTTGCCAGAAAATACTTCGAATAATCAACATTTATTTTAACGGGAGTCGGTCCCCAAGACTTCACTATTTTTCCTGACTCCGCCATATATCACAAAACATGATTTAAGGCAGGCAGTTCGAAAAATAAAATATTTTAACACACAATATTTTCTAATACTCAACACAATTCAATAAGCATATAATTTATCAAAGAATTCTAAAATTAACGGGCTAGAGAAAATTACTGAGACGCTTGATCGCTCAATCAACTTGCCTCCAACTGCCGCAGTCCGATCGACGATCCGAACACACCAACGGACTCGAAACGATGCGCTGATGACGATCCCTGCTTCCGATTTTTCCATCCGCTCCCCGATCATCCGGAGGGATTTACGGACGATCTCGGCCGTTGATTTGTAAATAGAGTCCAATTGCCACAAAATTGGTGCCATTGTGAAGCTTGAGCAAAGGAGAGTCTGGATATGCCCTCCGATCGGCCGGAGCTTGCCAGAAAAGCTAGAAAATGCAGGCTGCCCTTTCTTTTTCTCTCCACCGGATCTTTTTATTTCGGCCACCAAATGCGTAGTCGCTGCTACCAAAAGGAAGCTGATGCTGATGGGAGTCGATCGCCACTAGAATTAGTTCCTTCCGTCCGCCTCACCGACATCGGCCCACCGCTAGCTTTCTTGATACGAGCTCCTTGGTACGGCCGAGCCCCAGACGGACGCCTCCCCTGCCTGCCATCAAAGCCCGACCTTCTCTTGCTTCTTCTTCTTCTTCTTCTTCTTCTTCTATATCGACTTTTGGTCCATGCATTTTTATTTTTTACCATTTGGTCCCTCAACTTTTTTAATTACAACAATTTCATCCTGCAGAAATTCCAATTAACCCCTAAATTTTTCTTTAGCTTTTCAATTAAGCCCCTAACTATTTAATTTGGGCCAAATTAGAATTATTGAAAATACACAATTACATATTTACCTTTTCTTTTAAATATAAAATTACCAAAAAGCCATTGTCCACATATTTAATTACAAAAATACCAAACATACAAATTTCCATTAAAACCCCATATTAATAAAATTATACCTATAATCCTTATTCCAATTTAATTTTTCAATTTAATCCTAACAAACAATTAGTTTAATTAATCAATTTGCTAAATATTTTTCAATTAAGATTTAATACCAATAGCTAATTAAAATGCCATTTTTCTCAATAATTCTTTTATAAAATATCCTTTACAAATTCTTCCATAATTCTCAAATATAGAATTTAATTTATATATATTCCTTTGGAAAAAATTTGAATAACCAAAAATATAATTTATTTCTCAAAGAATTTACTTAATTAATTTCTTAAAAATCAAACTAACTGGATATAGAAAATAACTCCTTTATTTGTCTAACATAAAAATTCAAAATTCCATTTAAATCATTCCAATTTAAATCAAGTAAAATTTATTTTAAAAAAAACTCATTTATCAATTGTTATTAATGTTATTATATTTTTAAAGAAAAAATTTCCGGATATTACATAAAAAATTACAGTCTTCATTTAGACCAGTTATAAATAAAAATTTATAAAATTTATATTTTTTAAATATCATTTTAAGAAAATAGTCTTTCATATATTTATATATATAACTTTAAAAAATAAATGTTATAATATGTATGATAAGATGTTTACTTACTTTATTTTTAATTTTTATTAATTCACTAGTATTTAATTTTTTTAAAAAAATTAATATTTAGATCTTCATTAAGTTATAATTTTTTTTAATCATAAATTTTATTTGATTTCAAGTATATGACTGTATAGAAGTTTACTCTATATAAAAATCGAATTCATGTAGTATAAAACTAAAAAATAACCTTAAATAAAAAATAATTTAAAATTATATGAAAGGAGCAATTCAAGACCAAATCAGCAAGTGACGAACAAGAGACTGAAGACCAAAGATGATATTAGTTTAATTCAAGTTTGACATGAACTAAAATCCAATACTATTAAACTTATAATAGGCTAAAATCTGATTTAAAATTGAAAATAAACCCAAAGTAAAATTATTTAGTAAATAATTAAATATATTCTGCTATTGATACATATATTAACAAGAAATTCTATTGTATTCTTAATTAAAATCTTAAAGAAGGTTTATATTTTCAAGTATCTGACCTTCTAAAGATCGTTACTCTCTAAACATATAAAAAGAAAACCATAACTTAATTTAAAAATTGATCTATTCGATTCGAACTTGATGATATTTTAAATTGAAATAGCTTATAATTATCTGAATATGAAAAACTTGAAATAATTTGAAAATACAATGAACACAAAATACACACAATTTTTTTTTAAATATTGTGTGGTTATTTTTCTGATTTTTTCTAATTATCTTTTTGTATTTATTATAGTATATATTTCAATACATATTAAGTATACATTTGGTATAGAATTAGTATATACAACTTATTTTTGAAATTATGTTTTAGTATCTATTTTATATTTTTGGATATCAATTTCACATATTTTGGTATATATTTACTATATATTTAGTATACATATAATATATTGCTAGTATGTAAATTTGCTATTTGAGATATTTTTAATTAACTCGTATTTATAATATCTATTTCACATATTTTGGTACATATTTAGTATATATATTTTTAGCAAATCAAAATAATTTTTTTTAAAAGTTATATGAAAAATAATATATATATATATATATATATGTATTATTTAGAATATTTATTAAACATTTTAGATGCGTGTTCAAATATTAGTTGGAGTCATTTATTTCTCAATATTTTCTAACACTAGAAGGATAAATCACTATATTTTTTTATCAAATTACTAAATTCCAATATTTTAAATACACAATCGATAATAGATTAAAAGAATCTAATATATTTTTTAATATTATTAATTAGTAAAACAATATATTTGAAGAAGCAATATAAAATTCAAAAATTAGAATTCAATTATTCTCTTAGAAACATTTAACATTTTAGTAGAAATATTTATTCTTTCTTATTCAAAAATATTGAAAAGAAAATTTTACACAACAAAGAAAGATCCAGTTTGCCCATTTAATTTTTTTAATAAGAAAAAAAAGAAGGATTTAACTAAAAGGCTGATGAAGGATTTATACAACGTAAATAAGACAGACTTTTGATGTTATTACTTATAATAATACAAAGACCGACACTTTTTTTTTTTTTTTTTCATTGCGCTACATGGATAAATATATGCATTTATTACCTTTAAAGATGGAAGTATAGTTTTGCTATAAAAAGAAATCAAAAATAAAAATAAGAAAAGAAAATATAATTCACCGTAAAAAAGAAAAAAATGAAACATAGGTACATTATAAATGAAAGACAAAGAAACCTACCGTAAAAAAATATTTTTTTCTAAAAAGACAATACATAATGTAACTCTTTTTTATTTATGTCCATCACCAGACTTCGTTTCCACCCAAACCATTGTAAGAGTATAAATTTAATGTTAAAAAAAGAAGTCAAAATTGATGTTTTTTTTTCTCTCATAAATCAAAAAATAATTAGAAAAAAGAAGAAAATAATTTAAATTTATATATAATTTTATAACCTTTTTTTAATTTATTTAGTTAGTAAATTATATTTTCAAATTAAATTTTGACTATAATTTTAAAAAATAATATATATTATTATATTTTAATATTATATTAACTAATAAATAATTTTATAATTAAATAACAATACTAATTTTGTATAAAAATTATATATTAATTATATATTAATTAATAAATTATTTTCTTGATTAGATAGTAATTCTAATTCTAATATTATAATTCTTATATTATATTCAATAATAAATAAATTTTAAATTATATAAAAATAATAATATGAATTATATTTTATAATATAATTTATATAATACTAGATTAATTAATAAATATTTTTATATTATATTTTTATAATTTATAAAAATCTTAAGAAATAAAATATATAAATTAATATTAAAAATTTATTAAATGATAATAACTGTTGAGATACAACACGGTGAACCACTAATAATAATATTATAATTCGCGTACACGGTGAAGGCCCCTGAATGGATTTCACATTCGGTAATCCTAAAGCCATATGTCTAAAAAAAAAAAAAAAAAAAGAAAATGAAAAACCAAAAAAATAAAGAAACAAAGATATTATTGCAAATTAATGGTTAGGACAAATACAAACTTGTAGGACCCACATCCCGCAGGTAATTTGATGCTACCATTAAATCAACAACAACAACCTTTGACCCGTACAGTACAAATTGCTACCTATTGGATTTCAATTCCATTTTGCAACTAACTATTAAATGTTGTGTATTGTTTTGAGTCAATATTATTTTAATTCCATTTTCCTGTCTTTGTACTCTATCTACCTATGAGTATTTTATTGACCCACTTGTTATTATTACTTTCTGAGCAACAATGTTACTTTGGTCTCTCTCTCTCTCTCTATATATATATATATAATATTAAATAAATTAGTATAGAATATAATATTTTATTAAATATATTTAACTGTTTTATTAATATTTTTCTTTATTATATAATAGAAATTTTTGTGTTATTATATACTTTATAAATCTATTAAAATTAAATTTTAAATAGATTTATATAAAATCATATAACATTTAATTTCTTTTGGTTTGATTTAATGGCTCATCTTCAATACTAAATTTATATATTTATCTGAGTTGAATAATTATTTTTATTTATTTTCTTAAAATAATTTAATGATATTATTTAATAAAATATTAAAATAAAGTCTCCATGTTAATAAAAAAGAAATATGCAAAATGTATAATATCTTAATTTTAATTTTGTAATATTATCACAATTAAATAAAAATAAAATTTTATTTTTTAAAAAAATAATAAAAAGATATAAGAAAAACGAATTTTAAATTTCTATAATACAGACGACCAATAATCATACTAATAAAATATTATAATAATAATGATGATATTAATAAAATAAAATTAAAAGTATCATATATCTTTTAAATTTTCTATATTTAATTTTTATAAAAGTCTATTTTTCTAATTTTTTATCTTTAATTTTTATAAAAGTCTATATTGAGTATTCCATCATAGGTGTATATATAAAATGATATAGTAATTCATATATTTTTTGGAATTAGAAATATATATGAAATTATGATAAGATTATATATTGAGTTATATATATATATATATGAGAGAGTAACCCTCTCTATAGTCATACAGAGGGGACTAAATAAAATTTATGATTACGAAGAGATTATAGTTTAATGGAGGTTTAAGTATTAAATTTTTTTTAAGATTTAATATATAATTTTATTGGTGAAATGATAAAAATCAGAAATAAAATACGCATATATTTTGTCATTATATAAATAAAATTAATGAGACAAAACAATACTATAGTAAAATAAAACAAAACATGACATATATTTTTTAAAATTATCACTGCGATGGCGTCTCTGCAAGCATATTAAAAGTCTGGGCTTGGGCCGTTGCTGCGATCCGCGTCGATCCGCACCTCGAGCCGATCAGCGGACTAATTTTTGGTCGTTCCACATCTAACCAAGGCACATTGCTAATCGCATCCACTTCCCTCTTGGTAATTTCAAGTATTCTTTGACTCTCTTTTTAAAGTTCTTTTCATCTTTCCCTCGCGGTACTTGTTCGCTATCGGTCTCTTGCCTGCATTTATATTTGGGCTGCATTCTTAAGTAATTCGACTCATAAACATCATCTTGTTGTACGACATGGTTCAGGCACGACAGAGCTCTCACCCTCTTTCTCTACAAAAATTTCAGCATTTAAAGACCACCAAAAGTAGTATCTATGTGGTCTCTAAGTAGTCTCTATTCACTTTTACAGATCACTTAGCGATCACTTTTGACAATTTCTAAAACATTTATCGCTAATTTAAAGATCACAATAAGTAATCACTATTATATCTCCTAATGGTCGCTAAATCGAACGGCTAAAAAACATAAAAGACACTTAGCGACCACACATAGACAACATGTACATGGTCTCTAAATAGAGTCTAAAATAAATGGTCTCTAAGCGATCGCTATTTCTTTAAATTGGTGCCATTTAGAGACCATATTTTGTGGTCTCTATATTCATTTATAATATCACTAATTATATTAATTTTATATTATTATGACTATTTTAATATTATATTAAATTATAGTAAATAATTTACAAGAATAATTATAAATTTTTGCAATAATAAAAATAATAAAAAAAGAACCTCAGTTTCTAATTGAAATAAAACAAAGCACCAAATCACGATTGCATAAATAAAAAGAAAACGAAACATGTTCAAATCTAACATAAGAGCAAAGCGCAATAATAAAATTCAGTACTGTAAGATACATAATATGAAAGAACTCAATGTTCTCTGCTATATCTGTTGTGTGGAGAAGATGATGCATTCACATCTTGAAGCGTAAACCAATAAAGGAAGATTGCTTCCACTTTTGTAGTATCATTGAGCTTTTCTACACTTATGAAAGAAGTTGGAATTTGAAATTCGAAATGGTTATGACCAATTACATTCAGTTGCTTTCTTGCAGTAGATCTTGTTTACATAACCTTAAATATCTAGTTATGACCTCTGCCACCACCTTCAATTAGTAGCCTTCCCTTGCCACTACTATACATTCTACTTCCACACTTGAACATTACTCTCCACTCCATTTTGATACCAAGCTGGAGTGAAATTTGGCTTACGTAAGAAATGGTTATTAGCTTCAACGTAATTCTGCATAGTGATAATGAGACCAATATTCCTTGACGAGCTGCCCAATCATTAACTTCATTGGCTTGCCATACTCTACTATTTTTCCTGAAATACAACAAAAGAATAACATCACATTTTGAATTTCTTCTCTCCATGAGCTTGACCAAGAAATTAATCGAAATCAATCCCATAAAATTTATTGAGCAGATAAGAGGAAAGCATTACAATGACTTGAGCTAACGGAGGTGGCTGCAAGGCCTCCTTTTTCCTTAATATGATCTCACAATCTAATAGCTTCAGGTGGAGCTCCGTGATATCTCTTGAACTAACAAGCCTGCTCATAAAATTTATACAAGTTCAAACACAAACAGATGCAAGTACTAGTGATACGCTCTGGTACTAAAAATAGGCTGTAGGATTCTTCATGATTTCTCCATCTTTTTTAGACAACTTCTTTTCCATTGCTAGTGGTGTTGAGCATTCTTTGACATGTCACATTCCAGCTTTCTTGAGTAATTCTTGAATATATCTTGATTGTGTAAGATACATCCCAATTTCATCTCTAAAGACTTTAATTCCAAGAAAATAATGTAAAGACCCATGTCTTTCAGTGAAAAGATTTTATTTAACTTATGAATGAAAGTTTGCACAAGTTTATTATCATTGCATGTTATCAAGATGTCGTCAACATAAATGAGAATAAACAAAAATTTAGTGTTAGACTTAAAAAAGAAGAGAAAAGTGTCACATTTGAAATTGCAGAATCCCCAACTGATTAAAGTATCTTTCAACCTATCAAACCAAGCACGGGGAGCTTGTTTAAGGCCGTAGATAGCCTTGTCAAGTTTACAAATAAAATTTGGTTTCTTTGGATCAACAAAGCCCTCGAGTTGCACCATATAAACATCTTCAGCAAGAAGACCATTCAAAAATGCATTATTTATGTTTAGTTGTCGCACTTCCAGGTGTTTGGCGGAATCCCTTGGCCACTAACCTTGCTTTATAACGCTTTATACTCCCATTTGGATTGTATTTGAGCTTGAAAACCCATTTGCTTCCAACTAAGGACCGAGCTTCAGATGCTGGAACTAGATGCCATGTTTGGTTCAAGGTTAATGCTTGATACTTAGTTTGCATCGCTTTCTTCCAATTGTTATTACTAAGAGTTGTTGAAACAGTTATAGGTTCCATAAAATTCAAATTATCAATAGTATCAACGATACCTGTATAAGGAAATTTTGGCTTGTAAATTCCGCTCTTTGCTCTCGTCACCATGGGATGGCCAATTGATTGAGTTTCTACTTGAATTGAGGACTGTTTTGGCTCATCATTTATGGAACTTTCAGCAGTAAATTCTTGAGATAAATCTCTTGGTGAGATAGAAGTGGAGCCTTCAGAACTTGATGATGCCAGTGAGAAAATTTGATGTTGCTTTGTACAAGTAGAATCTGTAGTCAGATTAGTTAAATTTGAAAGAATGTTCCATGACAATGGTGCAGAAATAATGACAGGACTTGATGATATTTTGGTATTTAGAAACCCAAAATGGTAGGGGAATTCTTTTTCATTAAAAATTACATGTCTAAAGATATATATTCTGCCTGTAGAACTGAGACATTTATATCCTTTAAGAGATTCACTATAGCCAGGAAAAAAACACTTTGTTGAATGAAATTGAAACTTATGAGTTTGATATGGTCTAAGACATGGAAAACATCTACAACTAAAAATCTTTAGGAAAGGATAAATCTGGAATTTTGTCAAATAATTTTTGCATTGGTGAAATATTTTGAAGAACATGACTTGGTAGTCTATTTATTAAAAAGACAACACTTTCAAAAGCTTCCCACCAAAATTTTAATGGCATTTTAGCTTGAGCTAAGAGAGTTAATCCCATTTCAACAATATGTCTATGCTTCCTTTCAGCTCTACCATTTTGAACGGAGGTATGTGGACAAGTGTGTTTAAAAATGATTCTAGATTGTTGAGCTATTTGAAAAAATGGTAGATACTCAGTTCCACAATATGAGTAAAGCTGTTTTATTTTTCTGCCAAATTAATTTTCAACAAGATTTTTAAAATGACTAAAGGCTTGAACAACATTACTTTTGAATTTTAAAGGATAAATCCAAGTGAAACGACTAAAATCGTCAATAAAGTGTACGTAAAATCGATAAACAGAAGATGAAAGTAATGGTGCAGGTCCCCAAAGATCGGTATGAATTAAATCCAAAATAGATTTTGCATGCGATTGAGAATTTTTAAAAGGCAAAGCATGTGATTTTCCAAGTTGACAAGCATCACAAAAATTCATTTCATTAATTTTTGAATTGATATTACATAATTTTAAAACTTGAAATAATACTTTTGCAGATAGTCTTTGGAGGAATTAAAAGAACTAACAGACTCTGAATTTGATAAATTTATTGAAAGTGAAATGACTCTAGACTTTGATTTTGTGATGTTAGGCTTAATTGGATTAGAAACAGCTTCAAACTTGTATAAACCATCTTCAAGCTTCCCTTGTAGAATCACTAGTCCCGTTAGCTTGTCCTTCACAAAACAACCAAAAGAGTTAAACTCAACATTTACCTTATTGTCAGTCACCAATTGAGAGATACTTAGCAAATTCTTTATGATACTAGAAACATATAACATATTTTTAAGCAATAAATTCTTCCGTTGAGTAGGAAATCTTGAATTACCTACATAGCTAATATCAAGTTTACTTCTATTGCCTATGACAAGAAAGTTCTTGCCAGTATAACTTTGTTTCTGCTGTAAATAATCCAAATTATTGGTGACATGATGGCTGGCTCCTGAATCTGCATACCATGACGGATCATCAATGGTTTCAGGTGAAGCCATAAATGCATTTGGTGCCTGATTTCTGTTTTGGTTTATCTGATTTGATGTGTTGCCTGTGAAATTTTGATCAAATCTATTCCAATAAACTGCAATGGTGTGGCCTACTTTGTTGCAAAGTTGGCATAGAGGTCTGTTGCCATTATTTCGTCCTCCCCTTCCTCGAAATCTTCCTTTAGTGCCTCTGCTGTAGTTATTTATGGGTCGATTTTGTCCTCCTCCATAATTTGAATTGGTGAACTTGGGTTCATATTTGTTTATTGCAATATGAGCTGCAGCTTGGCTTAGATTGATACCTCCTGTTTGATAGCTTTTGAGTTGTCCTAACCTGCTCTCAAATGTCAACAAAGTAGTCTGCAATTCAATCCATGATATTGACTATTTGTCACTGAGTTGAACCACTATTGGAGTGTATTCTGCATCAAGACCACTTAAAATTTGAGTAATTAGATCAGGTAAAGATATTGGACTACCTGCTAATATCAGATTGTCAGAAAATGACTTCATTATGGTCAAGTATTCCTCCATCTTCATTCCTCCTTTCCTTGTTTTCTGTAATTCACCTATATAGCAGATGACTCTGGATTTTGTGTGTGCGCCTGAAAGCTCTTTTGCTGCATCCCATAACTCCTTGGAAGTTGATTTCTTCATTATTTGTGAAGCTATATCTGGATTCATGGTGCTATATAGCCATCCTAATAGCAACTGATCATGTGAGACCCATTCTTCATATTCTGAACTGGGTATTTTTACTGTACTACCCGGTGTGGTTCTTGGTATAAATTCAAGAAGACATGGTTTGTTACCAAGAATATAGCCATCCAATTTGTGGCCTTTGATGACTGGCATAATCATTGTCTCCCACAGGAGATAATTTGTTCGATCAAGTTTGATCGCATTGTATTGAGTGAGTGAAATTTTATTTTGCAGGTTGGATAATGGGAATGGTTCACCAGAACTTGGAGTATTTGGAGGAGTGGCCATGTTTGGCTTGTTTTTGGCGTTGGCCAAGATTTGGCTCTGATACCAAGATATAAATTAAGAATATTTAGAATAATGGCTCAGTCGTTCTTTACTGATATCTCATTCATATTTATAGCAGATTTACAACAACCAGAGATAATATTAAGAGATTACAAACTGATTTAATGCTACAAAGTAGGACTATCTAAACTGAATATAAATTGACTACTTCCACTGAAACTCTACCATATAGTTGCATAAATGTAGGCTGGAATATCTGAACTGAAGTTGAAGTGGTCACACAGTAAATATCAAGCTGTTTTAACTGAGTTTATAACTTTTTAATAAAAAAAAAAAAAGCAAATCGAAGCTAAGTTACAGTAACTCACTGTCGATGGGGCCTTGTAGTACGATTTCATCGGAGACAAATTGCCGTGGTGGTCGATGGCAGAGGTTATTAAGGATGTTTAGAATTAGGGCTTGTTAAAAAATTAGGGATTGAGTTTCTGCAAAAGTAGGAGAAGAAGGAGAATATCAAAAAAAGAAAGTCACAATGAGTTTTTGTAAAAGTGTAGCTGTTTCACTCCTATTTTTTTTATCCAATTTGCAATTTTGGACCCAAGTCCAATCACATTCCTATTTCACATATTCAATAATAATATATATCATTATATTATATGTCATAATTATATTATTAGTTATAATGACAATTAATTAATATTTGTATATTATTATTTATATTATATGAATATCTTATTAATGTTATATAATAATTTATTTTATTAGTATATTAAAATTATAATACTCATAAAAATATATTTTTATTGATAATACGATTTTATTAAGTTGGAGACTACATTTTCTCTAAATCCATAAACAGTAGTGATCACAACTATGTGGTCTTTAAATTAGAGACCACTTTTGTGGTCTCTAAGTAGACATTGCAATCTCACTACAAATTGGCGGGGATTTAGAAACCACATATATGTGGTCGCTACTCTAAAAACTACATAGCTATGGTGTCTAAGTGGTCGCTAAATTTTCAGCCAAATTTAGACGTGCTAATAACGACCACTTAGAGACCATATTCTGTAGTCTCTAAAATTGTGGTCGCTATATGGTCTCTATGTGGTCTCTACTTTTGTATGATTGAAAAGTCCATTTGGCAATTGAAATTTTGAATAGCAAGAACTGGTTAATAATTAACTAGCCGAATTCAATCACTACTAATTGGTCTCTTTATTTATGCATTAATGACGATCATAAAAATATTTTGGTCTTCTAGTGGTCACTATGTAGTCTCAAAGTGGTTTCTAATAGCGATCACTTTTTGTATGATTTTTAAATGTGGTCTCTATTTCATGATTTTTTTGTAGTGTTTGGTGCTCCCTTCTAAGAGACTTGGACCCGATCTATCACTGAGAACACTTCTCTAGACTATAGTTTGAAAGCTGAGGGTGCTCAATTCTCAAGCTGGAATATTTCTAGTTTGCTTGCCGTTACTAGGAAATCTTGGTAGGTTTATTTTCCTCTATTTATTAATATGCTTAAACTCAATAGGTAATCTCGTCTGATATGGGATCATAGTTGAAGCCTGCCCTTCGGAAAAAATCAAAATCTCGAGGATTCTCTCATAGTAGACAAACACGCACGATAATGTTAAAAAGTCTTACAACCACCGATTGATATGGCGATAATTGCTGGGGACTCAATTTTTAGGCCAACCGTGTGCATAAAGCAACAGGAGGCTAGAATCTACCCATATATGCGCCTTTTGATATAGTAAAAGAGTTAGGGGCGAATATATAAATTTTACTATATAAAGAAATACTTTATTAAGGCGGGATTTATGAAATTTATAATTTATTACAATAAAGAATTTTTTTTATTTTTCTATTTATAATTGGTCCAAAATGAAATCACAATTTTTATCACTATATATGTATAGCATATCAGTATACAGAGATTTTACATATATTCTAATTTTTTTGTCTAAATATAAATAGAAAAAAGACCCAAATTGAAAGTAAAATACGCATCTATTAAGAGACTAAATCTGTCGGTAACTTCCGACTCTGAAAATCTCAACTATTTGTAGATGTCATGAGAGATTATAACTTGCCCTTGCCTATTTAGATTTGTTGGAATTCTACAACCAGAAAATGGACAAAAGCAATATCCACAAGTGAATAATCAATGTGAAAGTTTGTGGGTGCAGATTTATGCTACATACGTACTGCTCTACTCTTCTTGTTGCTGTACTTTTTGTGTCTACAGACGTACTTTGTACACTAACATGCTGTTTAGTTTTCAGGTTTTCTTCTTGAGATATTAAGGTGTAATGTAAAGATTGTACTTTTAAGGTTCTGGGAATTTCTTTTTACATGGACTGCCCATGTAACTGAGTATAATGGCTCCAGCAGTAGCAAATTCATACCATATTTTTACCCATTAAAAATGAATGAAAAGATATATATATATATATATATATATATTATTCATTGTAAAAGATGAATTAGTGTAATATATATATATATATATATATATATATATATATATATATATATATATTATTCATTGTAAAAGATGAATTAGTGTAATAAAAAATTACTAATACAAATGGTATCCTAGGATTGGCCTAATTCTCTCTATTCTATGACTTATTGTTTTACCATTAGAAATCAATCAAAAAACCTATTCAACAAAATCAAGGAAAAAGAAAAAAAGTGAACAAATCAAACGTTAACAGGCTTGCAAAGGAACATGAGAGATGATGCAGACGCATAACCGCCAATCCTCTCAAGTCTCTCGTAATAATCAACACAAAACAGAGAAAGCAAGAGTTCAACCTCATCCCGAGTCCACATTCTCCTAGCACGGTCTGACTCACCACCACTACTGAGTCTGAACCGGCGACCAAGTTGACTCAGCACAGGACGTACGCAGACCATGTAGAGCCTCTTGTAGCCTCCGAGAGCGACAATGACGGGACGCACACCGGAGGGAGGAGGAGAGATGACGTGACGGAAGCAGAGGTTTTCCCAGAGAGAGTCATTGCGAGCAATGGTGCACCAGAGATTGCAAACGCAGGCCGCGACGCCCAGTGAACGACCGTCTAGTCGCTTGAGGATTTCAACGAGAATGTCAACGTGGTCGTTGATGGAGAATTTGTGTCTCTTCTGTGTGGGTTGTGGGTGGTGCATGGTTTTGGGTTACTTGTGTCTGCCGCTGCTGCTGGTGTTGTCACAATATGTCTTTTGGGGTTTTAAGTTTTCAGGAGGGAGACAGGAAGAGTGTTTGAGAGAGAGGGTTTTGGCTTTGGGTATTTTATATAGTTCTCGTTTACATACATTAGTGTATATTATCTGTAACACAACTACGCCATGGTTAGCCTTTAAACATGGCAATTTTTTAAAATTGGTTTTTCTTTCCAATTTAGCATTAATGTAAAGAGTAACTCTTGGGAAATGCAAAATATTATTTTAAGAATTTATTTTTTCTTTGACAAAAATTCGGTTTCAATTTATTAATTTAGATTCAATCTTTGTGATTGAGAAAAAAATAAATCAAAATATGAATGGAGCTGGTATAAATATTATCTCTAAGTTTATTTTACTTAAAACAGGGCCATAAATTGAATTTTGGATATCTTATATATGTGAACATATATTTTGACATTAAGCTCCTAATTTGATTGAACATGTGCTTCCAAGTCAGTGTTCAATGTTTTAAAATGAAAATTGTGAAACAAAATAATGGATGGATACAAATTATTTGTATAAGTTTGTTGTAAATTAAAGACTCTTTGAAAATGCTAAAAAAGCCTTGATTGATTATGTTGATGTCTATGGAGGGAGATGTTCCCCATGATATTCATCTTCTTGTACTATCTGATTTTAATTAGCTTCTAATACAAGTATTTATATATATTTCAAAAAAAAAAAAAAGAATAAGAGAAAATGCTGTCCCATGTATTCGGAAAATAATGTGACCCAATACATAGTTTTTCTCCTTGATTTAACTAATTTAAATTCTGCACTGTTCAATTATTATTTAAATTTAGAATATTTCTTAATTTAACTTCTTTTATTTCTGTATATATTTGCTTATTATTTCTTTACTTTATCAAATTAACGTAATTTTAAGTGAATAATAAAACATTTATACAGAGCAGGAACGGTCAAAAAATAGAAATTGAGAGATAGTTATAAGTTAAAATATTGACAGGGGGGCTATAACAGATTAAGAAGGTAAAATATGGGGGTAAAATACAACAGTAATTGATTGTCAAACTGATCACTCTGGACATAATAGTAGATAATTACATGAGAAATCTTAAATTAAAAAAAACAAACATTAATTTAATAATTTATGGGATTTGACTAGGAAGAGAGAGAGAGAGAGAAAGAGTAAGAAAAAAGAAAAGAATATGGAGCACTTTAATGAATAAGTTAATTTGAAAGAGAGAGAATTTAAGAGGGGGTATCAAGGAGAAGGAAGAAAGGGCCAAAGAGAATAGGTCCAAGGCGAAAGAACTGGAATCGATACTGTGCTCCTTTCTTTTAATTGCTTTTGGACATTGTTTTGGAGTTTTAAGAGGATTTGTTGTTTGTTATTGTTGTTGTTTTTGCTGTTGTTTGCATATTTCGAGACTCTGGT
This sequence comes from Ricinus communis, assembly GCF_019578655.1. Taxonomy (NCBI): domain Eukaryota; kingdom Viridiplantae; phylum Streptophyta; class Magnoliopsida; order Malpighiales; family Euphorbiaceae; genus Ricinus; species Ricinus communis. The sequence continues at coordinate 22,995,856 of NC_063262.1, forward strand.
TCTGTGCCGTTGAGAAAATATTGTCACTAACTTTGGAACACTCTTTAATTTGTTATTCCTTTCCTATTTGCTAAATAATACTCCTATACGGCAACAGTCCCTGGCTAGCAACTCTATCTAATCCCTTTTTTTGCAAGGGGGAAGGGTACCCTTATCAAGGTACAGTGGACCGTTTCAATATAGGGCCTAGTCACCTTAGGATTTGTCATTTTTTTCACCCTTTTTCTAGGGTTTCTATGCGGCTAAGGCTAACTTTTTCTTTTCTAATTTTGTTACTTGTGCTTTAACCCACTTTTAACACAAAAAATCTTCCCATTAAAATAAATTTACTTGTCATATAGTCTCAAATGGAAAGAAGAAATTAATATATAATAAGTTTTTTTATATGTTACTGTAACATATTATGAAAAAATTTGATGCTAAAAGAATAGCCATAGAATTGCAGTATTAGAAGAGAAATCTATTAGTTTTCTTATCATGCCATGTAAATCTAGAAAGTGAAGTATCCTATGTTTCTTCATGAACAAATAGAACAAAGATAATGCAACTATGTTTCTTCTAAAACAATTAAAGCATTTATATATCTTTTTAAGGACCAAACCAACCAAAAGCAAAGTAAGAGGTTAAAGAAGACGGTGAGGGACAGAGTGATCGATGAGTACCTATTCAGTTGTCTTATGGTGTTGGATTTTGGCACAGAAAGGAAGCCCCCAACTCCTCTGAGACAGAAAGCACATAAATAAAATATCATTAAGATAAAGGGTTGAAATTGACATTAGATTTGCATAAAGAAAGAGAGGAATATGAGGAAGTACCCCACATATAATTTAGAAGGATTCATGGGGTAAGTTGTTTGGTCATGTGGTGGACTTATTTGAGAGAAAGAACTGTCCCCTTTTCTTGCTTGGGGATGACCGAATTTGATAATTGCAAAATTACATAGAGAGAAAACCCAAGACAAAAAAAATAAATAAACTATATATTTTATATATAATATAATATTTTCACATTGTTCACTCATTTACTCAACGACTATCATTTGTACTTTGTGGTTTGTAAAATATGTGCCACTTGCTAATAGGTCAACTTATGTACAAAAATTTTCACCATGTCTGTAAAAATAAGAACTTCTGTTGTTCTCTTTTAACATCCATGTGCAGTGTACAACATATCACTGTACATGCACACACAATCATGCATGGACCATCTCATTTGACTATTCACTACAATATCTCTGCTTCAATCTTTGGAACTTGGAGTCCGACCCAGGAATGATTTGTTTATATGTTTGCATGAATTGGGTATTTGAGGGTTATTTTGTGAACCCAATGCAACCTTATTTTTTTTCAACCATGCTAAAAATCCGAATAGCAAACCTTCTGTTTGGACTCATATGCATGTCTTGGTGTAATTTACTGGCATTCTCATTATTGTTTTTGTTTTTCTTTTGTCTTCTTGAATTGCAGTAATATCACAGGTTACAATTTGCTAACTTTTACTGATTCTTCTATTGTTTGTCTTAAGAATTTAAATCGCACTCCATGACTAATGAGATGGAATGCAAATTTAGTTATGCTAAGTCGAGTGTTTTTCTTTTTTAATGGTATTTTTGATAAGAAGAGATTGCATTATTAGCTTCAATAAAAAAATGAGTAGTTCTTAACCATCTTTATTACATGGAATATATAGTAAGATATAGGTAAAAAAGGACAGCTTTTTAATCCAAGCACAATAAGCCTTGAAACAATGTGAGGAAAGCAAGGAAACAAGAAGATAAAGGGTAAGCAGAATAAGTCCAAGAAATGCAAACAATTTAATTGTAGATATGCTGGCAACTGCTTTCTTAATTAGCTTCAAGTGGGTGATCATGGAATCTCTTCTTTCTCATTTGTTTCTAAAGTTCTATAATGCTTCTATCCATTCCTTTTAGCCTGCTTCTTTCGATGCTATGGGGATTTGTTGGGCATTTCTTGGTTTTTAGGATGCTTTTCCAAAGGAAACTTCTAAATCAACTTGCAAATTCAGCTTAATAGAACCGTACCCTCATGCAACTTTTAGCATATGAAATCTTGATGAATTAAGTTAATTATCAACTTAATTAAGTTAATCTAGTTAATTATGATCTCTCAAAATTTTATTATTTTATAAATCCATTTAAAATCTATAGGTTTCTCTCCTTTTGGCAAAGAAGTTAATCCCACATATGATTGAAGCATCTAAATTCCTTTTATATTGTAAGAACCCACCTTACAATCATGTTGTGCTTGAGTAAAGAATTTAGCTTTTGTTTCTGAAGAACAATCATTTGGGGAACAAAAAATGGATAACTGAATAATATTGCATTGACTAGAGATAGAGAAACTAAGTGAGCATTAGGTTTGAATTTTAATGGTTCAAAATCATTTACAGAGTCATTGAGCCATGCAAGTTTTTTGTGTTTGTTTGGTTCTATGTCCAGTAATAGGTTATATAATTGGTAAAGGGACTGGTTAGACATTACAAAAGGTAAAAGTTTGGTGTTCTCTTGTGTAATTTACCCAATTGGATGTTTAATCTTTATGCAGGTTAATCTCGAACCTTTCGTTATTCATTATCATTGAGTAATTATAATTGCCATCGTATACTAAAGGCATCCATCTTGGCATCAACGTTTTATCTATGTATGTTATGCTTCTTTCATCGTCTATTTTCACATATTGAAGGAATATTTTCATTATATTTAATTACTTTATCATAAAATTTTAAATTACTTTTTGTTTTTTATTTTAATTTGGCTTACAATTTAGTCATCCTGCCAATAATACAATTAAAATTAAATAATTGAGATAAAATAAATTAGAATTTTACGACTAAAATAACACTATGAGGCATTTTAATGATAAAAATATTAAAAAAAAGATCCAAAAAAACTATAAATTTACTTCTGGCCTTTCTAGATGTAAAATTACTAATTAATTTTTTATATTCAGATTTAGCCAATAAGTCATTTTTGATAGATAAGATTGTTAATCTATTTTGAGACATACTTATTCGTTAATTGTCTTTAATCTTGAAAAAGCTTCTTTTGCATATACAACTGTAGTTATTCAATGGAAGCTGCAACTTCTTTTAACAAATTCTAAATTCAAAAATAAATCAAAACCATCAATATTAAAATATATGTTAAAAAATATATTTTTAAGATCGAGACATTTAATTTTAAACTATATTATTAAGATATTTTAATTTTGTATTATTAAATAAAAAACTAAATATATCACTGTATTTTAAAAAGAGTTTTTATGAATTATTCTACTGTTTTCTAGAGAAACAAATACACGTTAGGAGATTTCTTTTTTTTTTTTTACAAAAAATTTAACTTAATTACAATAAATTAGACGGTAAATAGACTTTAACTTTTAGAAAAAAGAATTATAGATGATGCTATTATTTATGATAGAATTCAATAAAGATAAAAGACTTAAAATTATGTTAACATCTTCGCTATTTTATAGGTTTTTTACTAAGTTATATTTTAAGATTTTAAATATTTTTTCAATTTTAGTTTTTTATAAATATATATAAGATATCGCTTTAGGCGGTTGCTTTAGTGGCCTACCCCACCAAGTGATTCCACCTATATAGTTAAAGAATAAATTTAGTGTTGAGGGAGAACTCAAAAGTTTAAGGTGTTGGTGTAGCTATAAGAATAATTTTATATATTCAATACATTATCTATATATGAATGCCAATGTTACCTTGTGCTAAAACTTCTTATTTAAAAAGATCCAACTTTGGATAAATTATAGGTTTCTAGTTATTAAGATTTTGATATTATAAAAGAAAGAAACATTCAACCAAAAGTTTAAATTAGGGAAAATGTGCATTTTCATCCTTAACTTTCGGTGCAATGAGAGAATTAGCCGTTAAACTATTTTCTTGGCATAAATATACATACAAAATTGAAGAAAAATCGCACTTTTAGCCCTACAATATAATAGAAATATTAACTGTGTTACTTAAAACTGATGTGAAAGTTCTTTTGACTTCTTTTAAAAGTAGGACCCATTATAAGTGCCACGTCAGTCCACATTTCTCTTTCTCTATTTTTTTCTCTTTTTGTTCCTTACTCACCACCAGTCCACCGCCAACAACCACCATGTCATCGCCGAATACAGACCACCAAGTTTTTTAAAAAAATAAATAGCGAACCAGTAACCACATTCATCGGTAAGACTGAATTTATTTATTTTTTTATGAATAATAGAGAAAATAGAAGAATGTGCATATTGTCATCTCCTTAGTGCCATAATTCACATTGAAGAATGTATGCATATTATATCATCTCCGCAGTGCTGTAATATGTTTATGAAACGGGTGAATATTGATTTTTAGTAGCAGTCCCGGTGCCAGTGGATCAACACTTTTATCTCAGTGCCAGTGGTTCGCAACCTACTCACAGTGTACCAGTATCAAGCTAGCTAAGATAGCAATGGTCCGAGAATAACCATGTTTAAAACACTAATAAGCTAAAAGCAACAGTAGTAGTGCTTTTAGTGGGTATTTTTGGAAGCTTCATTTATGTTTTCTTATTTCTTAATGGAATTTTTCAGATACAATAGCAAATGGGCTTTGAAGAGAATAACTTGGCATAACTGCAAATAGACAATCAAACAATGAACTCTCAAAAGAGCATATGAACGAGAAAACCAAAACCTGCAGCTATCTAATCAAGTTATTTGAGAAATCCATCTTAATTCATAAAGCTCAATTTTGATATTGAGCCTTCTAAGTAGAGAAAGACTTGAAGTATTGCGGTCATATTAATGATCTAAACAAAGAAAAACATGAAATATTGTAGTTATAGAAGTGAATCATGAAAAGGATATTGTAGATTGCTTTATGAACAAGTTCCTTTGTCCAACTAATCCATTAATTTTTGAAGGATTTACACTTAGAAACCAGTTTTTTTTTTTTTTCTTATGCTATTGAAACAAGCAGTATCAAAGTCTTATAATTGAAGGAGATATGCATATATAACTACTGATGTTAAAATTTCCAAAAAAATGGACTGCCCATGATTGGCAAAACATACGGTAATCTTAGTTTTTGTCTTAATTTATCAGATCCGTGATACCATATGAAACAGCATTGAAAGCTATAATTTGGTTGAATGAACAAATCCATAATTCTTGAAAACAACTAATAAGTTGTTTAACTCTTTAAAACACTGAAAGTATTACAAATTTTATAGAGAGAACAGAAAAAAAACATACAAAAAGGTGATTGATACACTGAGCTTTTAAGCGATATCCATCAATGAAATATTAATTATTAGAGACATCAACATCTACATGTAGAGAATGCCTTGAGAACTAACTTTCTATAGTTTTGGTGGAGGAAGCAGCCAAGTAGAACCTTCAATATAGCCAAGAGAAATGTATTTTTTCGCTTCTGTATCTGTTAGTTGCTTGCTGTACTTAACACGCTCGTTAGGTTTATACCCTGGTCCAGTGCTCTTATATTCTGCAAATGATACAGTCCTGAAATCCAATAAACTTAAACTTTAGTAACTAGCAACTAACATAATAAAATTTGTCAACTAATAGAAAATAATTTAATTAATTGAAAAAACTAAATTCTAAAACTTTGTTCAAATTGTTGGGTTTTTTTAAAAGAAAAATAAAATTTAAGCTTCTAAAATTAAATTTTGAAGTAAAAGAAGATTTGAGTTACATGTAGTACCTTTCTCTTTCAGGATGGAAATTATTAAACCATCCACCAGGATGGATAACTTTTCCCATTCTAGTATAAGCAAAAACAACTCTTGGCATTGGCATCCATGCTCGTCCTAAAAATGCTCCTGTTCCATCTCCAGTTATGCTACAATGAACGAATACAAATCCAGTATCTTCTTTGGGATCTGATCCTGCTTGTGCTGTTATCACCGTCAATAACTTATCATCTACCACATGTATTATTGAGTTCTGCATATCGATTTGAAAACAACTAATTGTTAAATTTCAGTAATAGAAATATATAGCCTCATAATTCTTTTTTTTTTTTTTTGTAAAAGGCAAGTATTTGAAGTGATGCTTGCGTGATTACCAGATAGATTGATTTTCCAAGTCCAAAAATGAAATCAATCGTGCCTTCAATATAACAATCCTTGAAGAAATGCATGCCGTGATCATCACACAATGTGTCTTGAAATCCAAGAATTCTACAATTATAAATGGCTGCTTTGCTGCCCCAAAGTCTTAAAGCAACAGCTTGTCCTTGTGGTTTTCCATTTGGCCTCGGTGCAGTATTCTAAAACAACATATTAAAGAGAAACAATGAGAACACATATGGTTTAACTATCGAATTAATGTAACATATATATGCATATACACACATACCTTAATAATTATATTTGCAGCTACAAAGTAATCAGACATCACTATCAGGGTAGCACTATCATCAGTTCCATATTCTTTTGCAGTCCCACCAAAAGCCAAGGTTGGCATAGCATTTGGAGATCCATAAAGTGTAACAAAAGGCTTCTGAATATCAACTGTGATTTTTTCAGTATAAACTCCGGGACCAATATCCACTATCACTCTCTGTGTATTTTTCACTGGAATACTTTTAAGAGCATCCGTCACAGTCTTGAAATCTCCACTTCCGTCTGTTCTCACCTTAATTGTTTTAGGATTAGCTTCAGCAGCTTCAAGGGCTGGATTTAGAGTTCCTTTGCGACTTGCATATGGCTTAACATTGGCTTCAAACCAGCTGTTCAAGGCAGATTGAGATTCTGGTATTTGCTCTGTATCATCAGAAGTAGCTGTGCTAATAAGAACTGCAAGCACTAAGATGATAGCGCATTTAATGGCATCGAGAGAAGTCATTCCTCTAACCATTCTTGCGCTATCCAAGTATTTATTTGACCTTATTAAATTTTTTTGCTAATGTGCAAATTATTCTTTTTTTTTTCTTTTTTTCTCTGTATATTTTCTGAAGATGATCACTCAATTTATATGCCAACTCCATTGCCAGAATGTTTAAAATAAGTGGGGCTAGGAGGAAACCTCGCATAATCTTGTTAGTAATTTGTGAATTATAAATACTCAACTAACTATTCTATCGTAAGTTGCTAACAAGAAAAATTTGTGGTCATAGTTTCATGCTATTCTTAGACATTTGTTAACGATATTAGCTGGTGTTGAAATCATCGTAATGTAAATAAAATTTGTAATAAACTGATTTTCAAACTAATAGAAAATAAAGCCATTTTCTTACAATTAAAATTTGTAACAAGAAAAAATGATACAATATTGAGAGAATATGGTGTACTTGTCTTATCAAATATAATTCACTTTTTATTCCCTCCAAAAATCTTAATTGAAATTATATTTTTATTCCATAAAATGACTATTATAATTGTTAATTACCAAAAAAGTTAGGAACACATTTATTTTAGTTATTTTATTTAACTTATTTTTAGTTATTTGTGCACTGTTGACGTGTCCATTGTGTAGAATATAGCCATAACATAAAAAAGAAACAGTTATTTACAACTTATTTATAGCTAAATTTGAAATATAATTAGGCTTCTTTTTATTTTTATGTTTTAGGATGCAATAATGTAGAATAATAAATTTATTTTAATTTTTTAAAATAAATAAATAAATATATATATATATATATAAAGTAGGCCAAGTTTTTCAATCAGCCTCCACTTGGCAATATTTCATAAAGCCACATTATTTAAAATTTCAATAAAAGAATATATGTGGCTTTGATGTAGTTATATAATAATAAAATACTAGTCAAATAAAATGATAATATTAAATTCATTCTAATATTAAATAGTAATCAAATAAATAATAAATAATATATATATAAAGAAGACCATATTCTTCCATGAAGCTCTACTTGTTAACATTTTATAAAATCACATCCTTTAGAGTTTCAATAGAAAAAATATGGCTTTAATGTGGTTATATAATAATTTATTATAATATTAAATACTAATAAAATAAAATGATAATATTAAATGCATTCTAATATTAAATACTAATGAAGATAAAATAATATAATTAAATACTTATTAATATAAAATGATAGCTAAATATAATTAAAAAATTAGTGATTATATAATGCCACTAATTTAGTATATATATAAAGAAGAACAAGTTTTTCCACGTTAACCCATGTGATAAAATTTTATGAAGTTAGTGTCATTATTTTTTAATAAAGAAATGACACATGGTCTATTCATGAAGATATTAATTATAAATTTTTATAAAAAAATAAAATTTACTTTAAAAAACTTTACAACAGTTGATTTTAGACATTTGACATATTTTACAGCTTTTTGTCAATAACAGTCAATAGAAAGCTACCAAAAAAAGTCTATCACTTTGGCAGAGAACTAAAGTTGACAATATGAGGTTGCTTCTACTTCACCTATTATGAACTAGTTGTTTGGACACATGTGAGAAATATGTAAGTGTGTGGAAAATGATAGTTAAAAACTTGTAACCTGATTGAGTGGCCTAAAACTGAAAAGGCAATTACGTGTAGTGGATTTTCAAAACTAAGTTGAATCCGCATGGTTCAATTTTTAAGCATAACATAAGATTGATAGTGAAAGGGGCTTTACTAAAGTTGGAGTGGATTATGGTCACACATTTTGCTCCAATGGCTATACATGATAGTATAAGGTTGTTGCTAACTCTTGCAGAACAATTGAAAAGGAAAGTATACTATTTAGATGCCAAGTCAACATTTTTAATGGTGTCCTCTTGAGTTTTCTAAAGAAAGCTTTAATAGAGATTCTCATAAGCTAATAGTAATTGCAAGTGTTGTGGGATCAATGAAGAGTATGCAGCATATTTTTTCTAATGTCCTATTATTGTTCACATTTGGATGAATCATCTTTGAGATGGCAGCAATTTATTAATGTACAAGCAAGGAATGACTATGAAAGATTGTTAAGAAATGTCGATTTAATATTGCTACTTAGATGCAAGGTTTGAGAAAAGTCAAATTGTTCGATTCTTTGGCAACTTTGGAAGGCTAGCAGTCCCTTCTTATTTGAAGGGAAAGGCCCTGTCAGTAATATTATGGCTTAATAGTTAAATAAATTCAAATTTATGTGATTTTTTACAATTTTGGTCAATCCTTATAATTTTGAAAAAAAATGGCCGGAATTGTAAAATTATTTACAATTTCGGTCAATTCTCAATTCTTGTCAAAAAAAATAGGATAACTGTAATACTAACATATTTTATTTATGCCATGATACATCATCTTATACGTCACCCGATTTTAACCAAAACTGAAGATTAGCTAAAATTGATAAAATTTTTGCAATTTAAACTATTTTTAACAAAATAAAAAAAAATTGATCAAATTACCAAAAGTCATATAAATTTGAATTTTTTAATTATTGAATATAATATTATTCTTTTAAAAGGTCACTGATCTGTTTGGTTCGGTTGATTAATGCAACTGGTAGCTGCTAGCTGATAGCTAATAGTTGATAAATTAAACCATTTAGTAAATTTTTTTATTAGTTATTACTGTTAGTATGTTAAATGACCAATGAAGGTATAATTTATCATTAAATATATTATATTATATTCAATGATACAAATTAATAAAAATAACTTATAATAATTAAAAATAGTAGTTAATTTTCTTTAGCTCAATATTATATATTTTTAAAATATTTATAAAATTATTTTAAAAGAAAAATAAAATTTTAAATTCTATTAATAAAAATTTCTAATTTCAAATACCATAATTATAAATATTATAATTATTTAACTATTAAAAATAATTTCAAGATAATAATTATTTATTATAAAAAATAAAAAATTAATTATATGATATCAACTTAAAATAAGTTACTATTAATAAGTTTTAATAAAGATAATAGTATCTAAATAAATAAAGCTTTAAGATATAACTGATATAATTAACACCTGATTAAGATTAAATTAACTATTAGTTGTTATTTTTAAAGTTTTTCTGCCGACGGAGGTCTTGTCCAGAGGAGTACTAGTCCTGTAATTCATAATCGGTTGCCTGCTCCTCTATTTTTATTGCCAGTATTTGGTAAGCAGAGAAGAAAAGGAAGTAATGCAACTAATAGCAGCGGGTCATGTAAAGAATATTACGGGTTGTTGGTTCACTATTTCCATTTTCAGACTAATCCCTTGATTTTGGAAGGATTTGCACATAAAGAAGCAATAGAAATATCAAAGATAATTGATGGAGATATGCAGAGGTATTCCATAGATGCCAGTTAAAGGTATTAATCCTCCAAACAGTGGTTGCTGGTATTATCAAACACACCTCCCATCAATAATCTCCTTTTCAACGTTGTCTTCAATTTTGTTAAGTGTAATCAGGCTGCCATTATTTGGCAAAATACGCCACTTTAATTTCAGTTTTTGTCTTAGTTTATCCATCAATTGAGAAGGAGAAAGGATTACTATCATTCGTATCCATTAAAATCAAAAGAATTGATTCCCTCATCAAATACTTATAGATTTTAATTTTATAAATAAAAATAAAATAACAAATTTAACGTGATAAAAAGTTTAAGCTTTTAAGCAAGTTTTATTAACGGTCGTCGGTTACACGAATATCCGAAGCAACCACTTAGAACCTTCTAAGCAAGTTTTATTAATGGTGGACATCAATTCTCCCTTAATATTTTTTAATTTTACTAGTAAATATACAACTAATAAAGTTTCATAATCTTTTCTTTAAAAGAAAAATTTCATAAAGTAGTATCTAATATTATATTGGATAATATTTCAAATAAGATCAAAATATTTACATAAAATTTAATATCACACTCATTCAATGAATAACATCCATTTTTCTAAAATTATTGTCTAATATAATTTTGACACTAAATCTTAATAGTTTAATCTTATATATGTCATATTATTACTCTGTTATTTTTTTTATTAACTATTTTTAGATTTACAAGATAAATGATTATTTGAATATTTATTATTATTCAAAAGCTTACTATGTGCATAGATTCTTATAAGAAAAAATACAAACATGAATACCTTTAATAAATTTAACTACATTATTTATCATCTATTTGTTGTTAATATATAATTTTAAACAAAACATTTCTTTCACTAAAAGTCAAGAATTTAAACAATTTATTTTCATATATAATTTCAAGATATAAGTCTAGTCTAACACAAATATGAGTCAGAACAAGGTAAGAGAATATATAATCTATTTTATTAAATTTGAGTCTTTTAGATAATTTAATATTATTTTTTGGGCCTTATTCAATTTAGTTTTTACTAATAATTTGTGATTAAAGATTTATGGTTAACGAATAATATAAATTTTCTAAAAAATATAGTTTTATTATATTTTAACATATTAAATTTTAAAATGTAGTTCAAGTTTAAACTTAATGTATTTTTGCATATTTGTGTCAGTATATGAGCAATATATTCTTAATCTTTTGTAGAAAGTTTATATGCCTATAAATTTATAAATAAGTTAATTTAAAGTATATTTAATGATAATGAGACAATAAATAGTTAATATATTTTAATATTAATTATTCTATACATAATAAATATAATAAATAGTTTATTTGAAGTATTTGATTAAGTGAGAAGTAAACTTTGGATAATATAAGACATGAGAAAAAAAAAATTTATACTAAGAATATGCTAGTCAACCATCAAAATAAAAAATATAAATGAGATCGGTGAAAAATTGCTCATTAATTTTACAATTAATTTGAATTAGTTTTATTAATTAATAATGTTTTAAAAGATAAATATTTTGTTAATCATAATATCTGAAAGATAAATATTCTTTCAAAATCAATATCTTATATTAATTTATTAATATTTTAAAAGTTTATTGAAGTATTTTTAGTAAATTACTAGTTGTTTAAATGAATAAGGCTTAATGGCTAATATTTAAAAAGATAAATTTGATGGTTAGAATTGATTATCACATCAGTGTAACAAAAGGCAAATGTTGACATAGTTTTTAGAGATCATAAAATGTAACAAAAGGTTTGTCGACATCTAAAGTAGAGTGCTAATAAGGACTACGAGAATTAAAATGATAGCACATCGAGTGGAAGCAAGGAAAGTCATTTCCTTGGCCATTCTTGTGCTTTCTAAGTTTTTAATTTTGTTAGATCATTGCTACTGTGCTTATTATTAACTTTTGGAATAAATTGCAATTTAGTCATTAATTTTGTCACACGGTTTTAATTTAGTTTTTTTTTTAAATTATGAATTTTCTAGTCTAAATCTTTATATGTTTGACTCAAATTAATCATATTTTGAAAAAAAAAAAAGAGTGAGAATCCCTTTCTTTTGAAAATAAAAAATAATTAAAAAATTATAATATTATTTAAAAACTATTATATAATTTTAATACAATTAATGTAATTATTACCACTATTATTCTCACCGAAATCGCTCTCACCTCCACCGCTTTTGGTACCACTACTACTATAACTATCTCTTTTATACTTATTATTAAAAAAAAAACAGTAAGAAGACTGTAGCAATATTTATTTTTTATTGTGTTTTATTTAAATATCAATATATTTTTTTAATTTAAATAATTTAATATTAATATTAATATTTTTTTATTTTTTATTTTATCCGCTCTCTTTTTAGAGAGTGTGTAACTCACTCTCTCATTTTTGTAAAAGATAGAGCTAATTTTTTTATTGTTGTCATTTTATATTAAAAATTCCTAAGTGCTCATATTTTCTATTGAAAAGTCCTAAGTGCTCACATTTTTTATTAAAAATCCTCACTTGCTATCATTTATTTACTAAAAAAAATATAATACCACATGCTTTTCTTTCAAAAGAGCAGTAGAGATTCTTTAAAATTCTAAACACTAAACTGCATTAATATTAATAATTGTTTAATTAATTTTTTTATTTTCATATGGTTTTTGCTAGTTCATATACTATAATATATATACTTGTGTCAAACAACAATTTAATTGAGAAGTCTGTGGTTGATGTGAAACCTGAGAAATACTCCTATCTGTCTATGATTCAAAATGCATATTTTTTATTTGAAATTGATTCAAATTTTGTGATGTTGAAGTGTGGAGATGGTTTAAAGATTATTGATGATGATATTGTAGTTGATATATTTATAGAATATGCTGATAAACCAGTCATTATTGTTCACATTTATCTTAATTTACTGTCACTTTCTATTAATCAATTGAATTAAACATGAATATGCAATCTTTAAGCCATGTTCAGTTAGAAGATGGGAATAGATATAGTACCTCATATTATAGTAGGAATATGGATAGAGGGAGAGGGAGAGGAAGGTCTAGAAGTGTGAGTACAAGTGTGGATAAAGGAAAATGGAAGAATGTGGATCAAACGAAAGGAAAGACTGTTAAATCTAGCATAGAGAGGGCAAGTAGGAGACTGCAATAGAAAAAAGATAAAAACAGTATTATGGAAGAAGAAGTACCTTTATCCGATGAAGATTATCACTTCTCTTCGAGTGAGGATGATGAATATGTACCAAATAATGTCATAGGTGGAGTACATGATAGTGGGGAGATAGAGTCTGACCTTGTTCAACTACTAAAAGTTGTGAGTTTGAAATTGCATATGATGATAAAGATGAGTTTAGCAATTATAGTTCCAATGAGGAAGGCAGTATAGAGTCCGAAGATGAAGGAAAACGTAGAGTTAAAGATCTATTAAAGGCAATTTAAACTAAGATTTTCAAGAGAAATTGACATGATACCATAGAGTTCAGTGTGGGCAAGTGTTTGGAAATGTGAATGCTTTTAGAGAAGTTATAACAAATTATGGTGTTGAAGATGGCTATGAATTCTTTAAGAAAAATAATGATAAGGATAGAATTATTGCATATTGCAAGGGCGATGGATGTCCTTGGAAAATCCATGCATTAGTACTGCCAAATGGAAGGATATTTATGGTCAAGACTCTGAACAACTACACTTGCATAAGGCTGGCAAACAACAGAAATTGTAAGCTACATTGATTGCATGCTACAAAAATTTCAAGAATCTATTACATTCTAACCCCTAACATTTTAATTACAACAACAAACATGAAAAGGTTACAAGCTTCAGAAATTGCTAAAAAGGTCTTAGCAAACCCTATATCATTATCAATAGCAACCATCTTTCCACAAAGCATCCGATTTTTATCCGTTACCTTCCTATTCTCTTCCTTCATTTCTATTAATTGAATAGAATCTCTATTACCATGAAATTACTGACTTCCTACATTTCTTGTTTTTTCAGGGACTTCATTTCTTTCTCTATTAATAGGGATACACTAGACATGTTCATGGGCCGGGCCTGGGCGGGCTCGGGCTGGGCCTAACTTTTTTTTGAACAAGCCCGAGCCCGCCCAAGCCCGAAGATTTTTTAATATTTCTCTACCCAAGTCTGAGCCCTAAATTTTTTAAAAAGCCCAGCCCGGCCCGGCCTACTATTAAACTTGTAAATAGACATGTTCATGGGCCGTGCCGGGATTATAGTTTTAATAATAATAAAACTATAAGTAGAAATAATAGCTAGCTAAGTGGTGTAAGACACTTAATTATAAGAAGAATGTCATAGGTTTAAGTGCTGACTATGACATATTTATTTTAAACCTATTTTTTAGTAACTATACTAGACATCGGGCCGGACAGGGCCAGGCTTGGATTTCAATATAAAACCCAGGCCCGCCCATAATAATCCGGGCTTCTTGTCAGGCTCGGGCCGGGCCGGACTTATGCTAAAAATAATGTATCTAAGCCCGGCCTAAAGTGTGTGGGCCGGGCGAGTACCCAAGCCCATGAACAGGTATAGGATACACCAGCCCAAGAAAGTACCACAACATTATCAACAAAAACATAGTACAACTTATTTCTATTGTTAAAGGATTTAGAAATCTTTAATGCTGCTCTTTTACCACACCCACATAGCATGTTCTTGAATCTGTCTCTTTCAGTCTTAGTTCCTGATAAAGTATTTGAGCTTGAAACTATATTTTAAGAGACTTTGAAGAAGAAGAAGAAGAATTCCATTTGAAAATGAGAAAGGTGTTGTGTTTTTTAACTCTCATTTAAGAGATAAATGTCTTCATTTCTCTTTTAAATTATTTTTAGTTTAACTTCTAAGTAAGTAAAATATGACAGCTGAGCACTTTCAGAGTAAATTGTCATTAAACTAATAGAACACTAACAAAATAATTATTATAATAAATGATGTACAAAAAAAAGATAAAAGTGCACATTATTAAAAAATAAAGAATGTAAGTGCATGTTATATCAAACTTCATAAACATTTTTATAATTATCCATTTTGATTTTATCTAATTAAAAGTCCGTCTTCGACATCAGAAATTTTATTCCCTTGTATTTGGTTACATAAAAATAATCATTAGAATTCAGTGTAGTTAATCTTTTATATGAGATATTAAAATTAACCCACAAATTTCAGAGAAATGAGAGAACACATTCCTGAACATGAGTGATTTTACCGGGTGTCAAGAACCTGACCTGAATACACAACACACAATTACTCTCTCCTTAATCCTTTTGTATCTCTTCCAACAGCTCAAATATGAGTAACCACCTATTCTGCCAGACAAATTGCTATGTTAAACAATTTTTCATCAAAGGTTAGTCACCTTTACCTTCTTGCTTCTTATGATTAATAAGAGTAAAACTGTAGTTTATGTAATTCAATTTCTTTAATTTGAATTAACCCAGTTTTCCTTTATCAATTCTGAACTATGAGAACCTTCCTTTCTCGTCAATTTTCAACTTTGCTTGATTCTATTTCTTCAAACCCGGCATCTGCTAAAACCCTATTCCCTGGGACTTTTGGGGGGAAGTGGAATCCAATTCCTATACCCAACAGAACTCTCCCTGAAACCAAAGGTCAAGATCTTGATTTTGTTAATGTTGCACACAGTCACTTAATTCATTCTGATTGGAAAAAGCTTACTTCATTGTCTACCCATTTGACTCCATTTAGGGTTAAGCACATTCTATTAAAGATTCAGAAAGACCATGTTCTTTCACTTGAATTCTTTAATTGGGTCCAAACCGAAAACCCCAGTTCTCATACACTTGAAACCCATTCAATGATTCTCCATATTCTTACCAAAAACCGAAAATTTAAATCTGCTGAGTTGATTTTGAAGAGTGTTCTTGTTAAGGGTTTCATAGATTTGCCTGATAAGTTGTTTGAAGCAATTCTTTATTCATACCGAATGTGCGATTCCTCGCCTCGTGTCTTTGATTCTTTGTTTAAGACTTTAGCACATATGAAAAAGTTTAGGAATGCTACTGATACATTTTTGCAAATGAAGGGTTATGGATTTTTGCCCACTGTTGAGTCTTGCAATGCTTATTTGAGCTCCTTACTTGATTTGCATAGGGTGGACATTGCTTTGGCATTTTATAAAGAAATGCGAAGATGTAGGATATCACCCAATGTTTACACTCGTAATATGGTTATGCGTGCCTTTTGCAAATCAGGAAAACTTGAAAAGGCAGTTCAAGTGTTTGAGGAAATGGAAAGTGTTGGAATTAGCCCTAATGATACATCTTACAATACCTTGATTATGGGATACTGTCGTAAGGGTCTTTTGAACTCAGCTGTGAAACTTAAAAACTCGATGAGGGCGAAAGGGGTGGAGGCAAATGTGGTTACTTTCAATAGTCTAATTGATGGATTTTGCAAAGAAGGGAAACTACATGAAGCTAGTAAAGTTTTTAGTGAGATGAAAGTCTTGAATGTAGCTCCTAATACCATAACTTACAATACTTTAATAAATGGGCACAGCCAAATGGGAAATAGTGAAATGGGCAGGAGGCTTTATGAAGAGATGTCAAGGAATGGAGTTAAAGCTGATATATTGACATATAATGCCTTGATTTTGGGTCTTTGCAAGGAGGGTAAGACCAAGAAGGCTGCATATATGGTTAAAGAACTTGATAAAGAAAACTTAGTCCCCAATGCCTCTACCTTTTCTGCCCTTATAAGTGGACAGTGTATTAGAAATAACTCTGACCGCGCATTTCAGCTGTATAAAAGTATGGTCAGAATTGGTTGTCATCCAAATGAACAAACTTTCAACATGTTAGTTTCTGCCTTCTGCAAGAACGAGGATTTTGAAGGGGCATTCCTAGTCTTGATGGAGATGTTCGAGCGGTGCTTCACCCCTGGTTCTGATGTTTTATCAGAAATTTACCATGGGCTTTGTTGCTGTGGTAAAGAGCATTTGGCAATGAAGTTGAGCAGTGAGCTGAAAGCTAGACATATGATGACAAAAGGTTTTGAGAAAGCTAAGCCTATCAACGCAGGAGCAGAGAGAGATGACAAGACATCTATCTGTACATAATTTGTAAGATTTTGCTTGTTCTTCCTCTGTAAACACTAAAGCTTAGGTGCCATTTGGTTCACATTTTGGAAGTATTACTCTTAATCAATGAGCAAAATGAATTTAAATGTATGCATCTCCTAAAATGTTTCGTTCTGGTTTATGTTTTTAAGAAATTTTCATTAGCATAAATTGCTGCATTGTCTATCAATAATTAAGCAGAGGGTAACTTTTTGATATGTGACAGAAAATTTTCAGAAGCCAAAATCGAGAGGCTGTAAGAATTTTCTTGTACTAAATTTTTGATTGCACATTCATTTCTTGAGGGACACATGTCTCTGTTTCATGTTTTTGTTTGTATCATCTTAACCGGTTATCCCCTAAATGCGTAATTCTTCATTGGTACCCACTGTTTATTTCGGAGACTTGTGCAAGTACAGATTCAATTTCAGCACTATCAAATCAAGTTATAGTATGAATTATCCTTACCTATTCGCCATGCATTAATAAAGACGAAAGATACTGTCACACTTCATACCCACTGATTTCTGCCATCCATATTTTTAATGTCTGCCTCTTCTTCTCACCTTCTAAATTTTAAAATCCTTATAGAAAGTTATTTATCAACATTTTTCGTAAGATAATTTATCCATAAAGTATTTATAAGAATTTGAAAACTTCTGAGCCTCGATTGAGATCTTCTAGTCCCTGTTCCAGACATCAAATGCAACCCACCATTCGAACATTCAATAGGAAAATAAAATTGAAAGCTGCAAACTTATGATGAAAAAACATAACAAGTAGTGTATAGCCACTACCAGCTATGAACAACATGCAAGCATAAGAGGTTGCTGAACTTTCAGAACTTGATAAAAATTCAATTAAAGATGGTGCTGCTGCAATGCACAAAAATATTGTACAACACATTTTAGCTCTATTCTATCCCAGGAGAGAGAAAGTCATCATGCTATAATGCCTATTGAGCAAAGATATATATTGGAAATGGCTACAGTAAATGGTACCAGAGGTCCAATGCTTGTCATGATTCGTCTTCACCAGCCTCAGCAGCAGCTATTTCAGAGTCCAATTTATTTATTAGCTGCTCGCTTATATGTTGTGCCACAGATATGATGTCAGAAATTACGCTAGGATCAATACAAGCACCTCCTCGTTTTGTCAACCCACATATGTGCCCTTTCCTGTTGATAGAAACAGAAACAGCAGAGCTCATATAGGATTCCTCTTCTGAAGTAGCATCAACTATATAATGCCTTCCCACCTACATCATACAAAGGCAAAAGTTCATTGTGGATAATGCTTTATGCAGATCCTTGCAAGCATTGCATAAAAGAAACAGTTAACTACATCACCTTTGTTAATGTAACTATGACAGGAACGCCAGATGTGTCAAACTGAAGAAATTCTTCATCACTTATGTCAACCTCTGGCTGCTCATCGCCCAATCCACCAGCAGCAACATGGACTTTTGGTATGCCTGTATTGCTTAAAGCAGCCTTTAGGAATAAAGTATTGCTAATCAGTTCATGCCAGTAAAATCGCCTTATCTACAAGTGATAGTCTCTGGGAACATGATAGCAGTGAATTGCAACAAAGAGGCACAAGCAAGGCTTTTACGTTGCCAGAAACTTCTATATTTTCTGACAGACACATTTCATAGGTATTACAACTGAGAAAGAACCAAAAAAAAAAAGCCTGAAGAAAACAAAAAAAAGTTTATTTCTTGTTCAACCAACCCAATCCTGTAATATCCACATTTTTTGCATCCTTGCTCATAGACTCCATTGAAGTCATATAAAAACTTAGCCCCTAACTTGTGGGAAACATACTTGTTAAAAGATATAACTAGCAGCCTGTAGGTAGTTTAATATAGAAGAGAGAAGTTCATAAAAGTTCCTTCTGGTTCAGTGCTTTGACTCTTTAAAGAAAAAAACAGTTTTTGCATGATTATGGTAGTGCCTGAGGTTCGATACGTTATCACTTTGTTACCATTTTACTAACCATCATTCAAAAATATATGCTTATTTAATAATTCATTATTAGGGTTAAATAACACACAAGTCGGTCCCTGTGTTTTTTCTTACTACATTAAAACTCTCGAGTTTTTATAAAACTAACTATTAATCTCTCCTTGTAAAGTCAATATAGTCAAAGGACTAAATTAGTAATTTAAAATTGCAATTTGATCCCTAAACTTATTATCAAGTATCAAATCTATTCAAAATTAATTTTTTTTATTAAGTTCAAGTAAAACCCTATTTTTAGTGCAAGTTAATTTTGGTGTCTGACAAAAATATTTATTTCATTTACTTGCTCTAGTTTTTTTTTTTATTTTTAGTATAATATGATCCGAGCAAAATTTAAGCATTTTAAGATCACTTATATTTATAATATGATTAAATTGTTATGTAATTTATTTTTAAATTATTAATACAAAATACAATTTTCTATTATTATTTTTATTATAAACTAGAATTCAATCATATTAAAACTAAAAAAAATTCATTCTAATTTAATAGAAATTAAACAATCATATCTTAATTTAGCCAAATGATCTAGACATCGATTAGCTTAAGAAAAGAAATGATGAAGTTGATAAGTCCACTATTAATAAAGAAGATCATGATAAATCTTGTAGCTCCAAAAAACATTGCTTCAAAAATTAAGTGATTTGAACATGTCTAGATTTTTCTCGGGTTAAATTGTGTTAAAAACAAAACATTAAAGCAAGTAAAAGATTATTAACTAACCATTTTTGTTAGACTCTAAAATCAATTTGTGCTAGAAAATAAAATTTCATCCTATTTTGATAAAAAAAATAATCTTGGACAAGTTTGTATCATATCACTAAAAGTTAAAAAGAACTAAAATACAAAGTTTGATTTTGAACTTTTCCTAACAGTTATTTTAGAAGAACTCCCAGCATAAACTTATAGATTTACCTTAATTGCAGCACCTAGAGCATCTAGAAGATTTCCATCAAAACTGACGACAAGGCCATCAATGTAAAGATCCCAACAAATTTTCCCTTCTGCAACAACCAGAGATGATAGATCGATTCCAGCACCTGAGACATTTCAACCACTTCATTATTAAGATAAGCAGAAAGAACCTTAAATGATAATAAATAATTGAAGGATGAGTTGAGCTGCAAAATAAGAATACATGAGGAAGCATGCTTATGGTAAACAAGCCTAGCTATACTAACAACACAAACCTGCTCCGCTTTTACCACCCAAGAGACAATGCTGAAGAGCTGCTGAAAGTTCAGCTGACAGCTCCTCGCCTCCTCTGGCCTAAATAAAATGTGAATACAGGTTAAACTTCAAAAAAAAAAAAAAACAAATTAAACTGGCAAAGTTACAAGAACTGTGAAGACAACCAAACTTCAGCATCCACTCATCAAGTAATAAAAAGCATTCTAGTGTCAACTTTTGAAAAACATATTAAAATGGGGGAGGGGGAGAGAGAGAGAGATAGCAAGAAAGCATATTCCAAAAATTCCTTGATTGGTTAAAACATGTACATGGAGACCTTAACAGTGTTAAAATTTTTCTGAGAACTATGTAGCACAAATGATTCTAAGAGGACTATTCGTGAGAAAATATATCAATAATCACAATATTTACCAAAGACAAAACATGCAGGCCCCTATTAAGTGGGTAGAGATAATAGAAAGCAGAGAATAAATGTATAAAACCTCAAAGGTTGGTTCGGCAACCGGACTACAATCAACAAATATAGCCACTTTTCCCTTGTCTGGCTGAAATGCATTTGGCCTTCCAAGCTCAGCCTGCAGTTATAATTCAAATATGCAGTATTAAATAAAGCACCTCAAAGCATGTATACATATAAAATTAATTTATAAAAGAACTACATAGAAAACTACAAATGTGTGTGTTTTTCAAATAATAAAATACCTTCACACTAGCAATGACCTCTGTTGCACCAATCCTAACTCGCGCTGAGCCATTAGCCTGTAATGAAAGTTATCAAACACAACTGAAAAGAAAGATAAGAGGAAAAAAGGAAAAGAAATAAAACAATAAAACTATAAAAGACTAACCCAAGTCAGTTTTAAATGAAATGGATACCTGAGGGATAACTCCAGTTTCAACAAAAATGGGTCGATAGGCATCTCTTTTTCGACCATCAGACCGAAGGTTCTGATTGATGCCCCCCTGAATAAAATTCCTTTCTCCAACTGAAAGTCCTACCATTTCTTAGAATCAACAAAGAACAATTTACAAGAAGTCAAATAATCTTCACCAATTTTCACAATATCACCAGATAAAGGCCTAATGACTTGAAAACCTGAACTTTAGGCCTCTTTTTCTAAATTGTTCAATTCTATCAAAATTTTCACAGCAATCACCATTCTTCTAAAAACCCGGCTAGTGTCTGCATAAGTTGCACCAGAGCTAATAAAATTGAAAAAAAAGAAGAAAAAGAAAAGAAAAAGCCACATCAGCAAGTGACTTGCTGACATGGGTCTTTTATGATAAAAGAACCAAAACACATTTGCTAAAAAATTCAACTGATAAAAGAAAAAAATAATTATTACATATACAGATTAAATGAACCATGCGAAAAAAAAAAATCACCTGAATAATGCACTTTAATGGAAGAACCTCTAATGCTAAGAACAAGAAAAGCTTCTTCGCACTGCCATAGAACTTTATATCGATTTTGAAGAAGAGAGATGACCGGCGACTGCTGCGAGAGTGGAGGCCTGAAGAAAGATGACCGGCGACTGAGGGTTTGCAGAGGGTCGAGTCTTTTAGAGGTTAGACTTAGAGGGTGCCTGGAGGCTGTGAGGTTGAGAATTGAGGTGAAAATGTAATTAGGGTTTGTAATTTACAATGTGTGTTATGTTTATTTTTTTATCTTTTAGTTTACATTTCAAACTAAATAGTCCTGATTTTTACATCAAAACCATGTATATAATTTTAATTTTTATAATTTTTATATTTATTTTTTATTTATCAGAGAACATTTTTTTTCAATTTTATATATTCTATTTTAAATTTTTATATTTCTAAAATATTAAATTAGATTTTATCCATATATAAATTGTGAATTTTAACATTATAAAGTAGAAATTAAACTATATAATATATCAATATATAAAAAGTTCTATTATAATATAAGACAAACTCTGTTGGTAAAACTTCGCATTTTATAGCAAATATAAAGAGATAGTTATCCCATGTTATATAGTCCACGGCTCTATTGAGCCTTCTATGAATAAGAAAACATAACACGGCATTTGATATTTTAACTTAATAATAAAAGTGAAATTAATCGGTATATATTTAGTTTTTACTTCTAGTAATATTATATAATTTTAAATAAAATTATATAATTTTAATTTTTTTGTTATTATATTTTATGCATATATAATACATATGTCATTTTAATTAAAAAAATTTAAAAGGTTCGATGGTACAACAAGTGAATATATGATATGCCTCACAAAAAGGATTAACAAAAATATCTTATTAACTAGTTAATTGGCATTTTTTTTATTTATAGAAGGTCCAATGCATTATTATTATAAAATATGTAGTAGTCATTCCATAAAACAAAAATTCATCTAACGTAAAGGTAATGACTCGAACTCAATATTTCTATTTTTCAAAAGCGAATGGTCTTGCCACTTGAATTAAATTAATTAATATATATTAGCATACATAATTATTAATAATATCAATATTGTTGGGTATCAAAAATAATATTTTCTTTAGTGATATATATTCTTTTATCAATAAGTGATATTTAATTTTCACTTGTTGGAGAATTAAATATATTAAATAATTTTTTTTATTATTTCATTTTATTCATATATAATATGTATGCCATTTTAACAAAAATAAAATACTTAAATGGCTTGATAATAGAATGGCTTTTTATCTTTTAAGAAATTATAAAATTTGAATTCCATCTAAAATAAAATGAGAAATATAATAACATTTTTAACGGATATAACTCTGTCTAGTATCTGTCATGATAAAAATGTACAGAATACTAGATTTCAATAGGTCTATATCTATATCTGTTTACATATTTAAACACACAAATTGTACACTTATATGCAGTATATATGAATATTTTGGTTGAATTTATATTTTAGGAGAATATCAAGTTACATTAAAGATTAAAATATTAAAGTAACTAAATGATCAAATATTAAGTATCTAAATATATATTTAGGGTATTAAAAATAATATTTTCAATTCTTATGTATTCCTCCGTCACAAGATAATAGTGATTAAATATTGTTTTCATTCTTCCATTAAGAAGCAAGGATATAAAATTTAGATATCATTGATGTGTTGTATTACTAAACGATTTGAAATGTCCTAAGCCAGAAAACGATTATAAAATGTTTCCAGAAAAAACAATTATAAAAAGAAAAAGAAAAAAATTCTGGACCTCATATATAAGATCTTTTTTAGCAACTTTGAAAAGTAGTTTGCAATTACGGGCCTCTTCAGCTGCTCAAAAGGCCATCCGTAACAACAATGGATAAATTCATATAAATTCTTCATCTTCTTCGTATCTAGTATCTTTGTATATATTCTTTATTTAACGTTTATATACATTCAGACACTTTTTTTGCTTAATCGAATGGCAACTCATTTTATGAGTCCATGCTCATATTCTTCAACTAACTTCTCTACTTCCTCATGTTTCAAGAATGACGTAGAACTGTTGAGTAAATTCATCTCATTGCCAAGAAGATCAGGTTTCTCTAAATGGGTATCTCAGATTCATTCACGAATGCATGGTAGAAAGCATTTTTGTCTCAAGTCCTCGAATGGGCATCCTCTACCTGCTGTATCTTCCCAAGATGGTAGGTTCTTGATCTCTCAGTTTCTGTTTTCTGTTGTTTTCTCTTTGATTCTCTGATTCGTAGTTTTTGGATAATGTTTGTGGTTGCAATGGTTCATTGCTTGTTTGGCTGTTAATTAATTCTGGTTTGGTATATACATGCCATGGCCCAACCTGAAAATAGGAAGCTTGAATTGACATTTTTAACAACTGTTTTTTCAGTGGATAAAATAAAACATAAATGGGAAGGAAGAAACTTCTTTTGACATTGAGAAACTTCATCAGCTTTAGGCTCCATTTGTTTCTCATAAAGTAACTTGTTTTTAGATGATGTTTTATAGAGAAATTGTTTTTCTGAAATATAACTTTATTTACCATTATTTGGTTACACTACGGAAAACTAATTGCCGTTTTTTTGGTGCTTAGAGCATAATTAAAAGTATTTAAATATTTAAACTTATTAGAACTTGTATTTTGAATTCATAATTAAATATAAAAAGCTTGTTAAAGTAAGTAAAATTAGGAACTTTGCAGTGGTCAATTCCTGGTGCTATTTCCACTTGAGCTCAGTTTAAGTGTAGTTGATATACTAATAGAACAGAGGAAGCCTCAGCGTAACCCTCACATGATAGTGTTGTGGTTTACAGTATTACTTTTTATGTAGAAATAGACTTTCTCTTTCTTCTGTTCTATTACTTAATACTAACGTTTGGGGTGAGATTATGAACTAGGTTTAGCTGAAAATCATGTGGTCAAAGAACATAATGAACCTCAAAGGAAAGAAGGGCTATCTATTCCAATCTCTGAAGCCGAGAAAGTAGAGTCTAATATCAGTATTACAGTTGTTGGTGCTTCCGGAGACCTTGCTAGGAAGAAGATTTTTCCTGCACTTTTTGCTCTTTTCTATGAAGATTGGCTACCTGAGGTTCTAAAATCTGTTGCTATGTCGAGTTTTTCATTCTGTTGATGCAGTTGGATTAAGTTAGCTCCATAATGCATGGCCACTAACTAGTTTCTATTTTATGTTTAATTTTGCATACTAAGAACTTTACAGTATTTGGTTATGCTCGAACTAAGTTAACTGATGAGGAGCTAAGGAACATGATTAGCCAGACATTGACTTGCAGAATCGATAAGAGGTTTCCTACATTGCTAAACCAGTTTCACTGATACTAATTTGTTATTAGAACGTTCTTTTCATTCAACTTATTAACTTGTAACAGGGAAAACTGTGAAGACAAAATGGAACAGTTTTTGAAAAGATGTTTTTACCAGGCTGGTCAATATGACTCTGAGGAACATTTTCTGGAATTGGACAAAAAGCTGAAAGAGAAAGAGGTGATGTGTTACTTATGATTCTTCAATGTAAGAGTTTGATCTCAATGTAAGAGTTTGATCACTATTAACTGTGTAATGTGTGTTTCACATTGCCTTTTAGACTTGCTGCTCGCAATCTATAGATTCAGTAGCAGATATAGAATGGTTTGAGAAAATTTGGCTTTTCTTGTTACTGAACTGGACCATGAACTGGGGTATTATATGAAAGAAGGAAGGTTAAGAAGACGCACATTTACCTTCAACAGAACAGGAACATAAGAATACCGAGATTAAGGTTTTCTGAAGATAGGGAACATGACTTATTGTGTTGGTCCTATTTTTTAATGATTTAAAATGAGAAGTTGAAACTTGAAGATCTAATCAATCACTACTCACTGTTTTAAATTGAAAACAGTTAAAAACAAACCTTAACTATTCGGTTTTGATTTTAATAAATTATGCAAAAATGATAGCTCATATTTGCACTAAAATGAGAGCATAAAAAACCAGAAGCATTTTCTTATCCTATAGCGATGCTTCATATAATTACATAATTTGGTGGAAATTTTCCTTCTATTGCACTATCACATTGCCATAAATTTATTGAGCAATATAAAATTTCTTTTGAGTAGAGTTTGATTAGTAAATGAAATGCTCTTTTTTAGGCTGGAAAATTGTCGAATAGGCTGTTTTACTTATCAATTCCTCCAAATATATTTGTGGATGTGGTGAGATGTGCTAGTGCTAGAGCTTCTTCAACAAATGGGTGGACAAGGGTGATTGTTGAGAAGCCGTTTGGTCGTGACTCAGAGTCATCCAGTGAGCTAACCAGATGTTTGAAGCAGTATCTAACTGAAGAACAAATCTTCAGGTTCACTCTTCTTTGTCGCCATTCGTTACAGAATATACATAATCTTGGAGAGTGACATTTGTTTACGTTTGTTTTTTATTAGGATTGATCATTATTTGGGCAAGGAGCTGGTTGAGAATCTATCAGTGCTCCGTTTCTCAAATCTTGTTTTTGAGCCTTTATGGTCAAGGAACTACATTCGCAATGTGCAACTGATATTTTCTGAAGATTTTGGCACAGAGGGACGTGGAGGGTGAGTGACATTTGTTACCTAGTGATTTTTATGATTAAGTAAGATTTTTTCTTGATGGATCATATTTCTGAACTGTGATTGTTTGCTTATCTGGTCAGATATTTTGATAACTATGGCATAATAAGAGATATAATGCAAAACCATTTGCTGCAAATACTAGCATTGTTTGCAATGGAGACACCCGTTAGCTTAGATGCTGAGGACATCAGAAATGAGAAGGTACATCAGAATTAGGACTTCCTTTTCATGCTACTATCTGGAATTGATCTTAATATGGTGACTTATGAAACTGGCTGATTCAGGTAAAGGTTCTGAGATCAATGAAACCATTGCAACTTGAAGATGTAATAATCGGCCAATATAAAGGCCACAGCAAGGGTGGTAAAGCGTATCCTGCTTATACAGATGATCCAACCGTGCCAAAAAATAGCACTACACCAACATTTGCAGCAGCAGCTCTTTTCATCAACAATGCCAGATGGGATGGGGTTCCTTTTCTAATGAAGGCAGGCAAAGCTCTTCATACAAGGCGGTAGGTAGAACTTTTAACTCTTGTATGTTACAGAATAGATTGTAACTGATCCTATGACCTGATGTTTCATCAAAATTCCAGAGCAGAGATCAGAGTGCAATTCAGACACGTACCTGGTAACTTGTACAAGCGGAATTTCGGAACTGATTTAGACAAGGCAACAAACGAGCTTGTGCTTCGTGTGCAACCTGATGAAGCTATATATCTCAAGATCAACAATAAAGTTCCTGGTCTTGGAATGAGATTAGATCGCAGCGACCTAAATTTGCTATACCGAGCAAGGTGAGATGATTAGAAAAAGATAGTCGAGTAGACTGTAATTCAAAAAAAAAAAATTTGTTATATCAACACAAGTAAAATTCATTTTTCAATATGAAGGTATCCTAGAGAAATACCAGATGCATATGAGAGGCTTCTTTTAGATGCAATAGAAGGAGAAAGAAGGCTGTTTATTAGGAGTGATGAGCTCGATGCTGCTTGGTCATTATTCACACCATTGTTAAAGGAACTCGAGGAAAAGAAGATTGTTCCGGAGCTTTACCCCTATGGCAGCAGAGGTCCAGTTGGAGCACATTATCTTGCTGCAAAACACAATGTTCGCTGGGGAGATCTTAGTGAATAGCCTCATGAAATAGCTTTGAGTGAATTAAAATTTAAGATGTCACCATTAAGTACTACTGAATAATATGCAAATAATTGAAATAGATAAAGATCAATAATGATGCAAATGAGCGATTAGATTTCGAGTCTTATCCTCTACACTAGACCTGTGTTACTATCTTTACAATGAGTGTAAGGATAGGTATTCTCTATTGTATAGTTCGCAATCCATTTAGCCTTTCGTGAGTAAAAATAAAAATAAAAAGCCAATCACCCTTGCAGGGGGGAAAATGAACATTAGATCAGCCAAGGGCAAAGCCGAAAACGAAAATCTAAATCCTAAATTTACAAAAACCGGCATTAAAAAACTATGTTGAAGGACTAAGTAACTAGATGCACAAGTCTTCTTCACTCTTGTTCCTGTAAATGCTGAACGAAAAGAGTAGGGTTGAGCTTCATCTCCCTGCTATTATAATGGGCTTGGGACCTATCCTGCCCAGAGATGCATTTCTAAGGTTTATCTCAATAACAGTTTAGTTTCTATTATTATAAATTAGCACTTCCTCTCTTATTATTACCAATAAAAAGTATATATTTCTTAAGGATTAAAGTGATCAAAATTTAGTATAAGAATTAAGGAATAATAAGTTAATGTAACCAAATTTTCAAATGTAATTCCTCTAAGTATAATGGAATATTTTTTTAATATTTTATAAATAAGGATTAAGTTTAGAGTTGTTACAAAATTTCATGGATAAAATTTATCAATCATAATAATAAATATTAAAATAAGTTTCATAAGTATATTAGCAATAATTACAAATTTATAAATTTCTCAACTTAATTTCTTAATTTCAAGCTTAACTTTTATTTTTTAATAAGACGCCCTTTTATAATTACAAATTCATTTATTGTTTAGAGCTTTAGGATCTAAAATATGGTTGATAATGAATGTCGGTTGATTAGAACTTGAGGTGAATTCCTCAATTTATAAACTTTTTTAAGTTTATTGATAATTACTTTTAATTCACAACCGTAATGAAGTAACTTGTTGAATTTATTTTCAAGAAATTGTCATTAAATTATCTAATTTATTATATAAATATGTGAATTCGAGCTTAATTTTTTAATTCCCCCAACTTTCTATAACTTTTTCCACTGTGGCCACAATTTCTCATCGCCTATAAAACATCTTTTCACTGCTTGCAACTTCTTAAATAATTTTATTTTTTCCCCACTTTCCATTATTCATGTTAATTCAATAAAAGGTTTTTATATTATAATTGGATATTTGAATTGATAAAATAATCAGTATAACATAAGATTATAAAATTAATTAGATTTAGAACAAAAATATTTTAGGTGTAAATATAAATATTATTATATAATCTTTCAACATACATTTAACCATTCACATCTCATACTCTCTTGAATCATTGAATCTACCAATCATTTTATGTTATTTTTATATTCCAGCAGTATTGCTTGACAAAATGATGGCCTACTATCACCTACCATGAAAAGAATGCCATGTAAAACCCTAACCTGGCAATGCAATTTAGTCAAAGTGATATTGTACTATGAAGTGCCAGATATAATAAAAAAACCTAGAAATCTAAGAACCCAGCCTAAGCTTATTTAATTTAATCTTAATGGGCGCCATCCAAACAAATTATCAATCAATACCTTCGTCTTGAAATCTTGAGGCTACTATGAAATAATGAACCATTCATTTCTACTCTCATTCATTAAAGAACAGGTATGAGTTATAAATAGAGTTTTTTTTTTTGAGTGGGTAATAAATGGATTATTACTCATTGACCTTAGAATTATATAATAACGACCATATATGGTTACCGATTAAAAGCCGCTTAATTAAATAAAAAATATTAGTATGTGTATGTTTTTAATTTATAAATACTATATAATTTGACAAACGTATTCGGGATTATTAAGTGGAATTCGACGATAAATAATTACATCTAATGGCTCAAATTTAACGATTAAAAATATCATAATTTAAAAAGATTAATATTAAAAATTTAATTATGTACGTAAAATAAATATTAAAAGATAAATAGATTATACAAGTAAATTATTAATAAATATTTAGTTAAATAAATGGATGGATTAAAACTAAAAATTAGTGAAATGTGTATCCATCTAATCTTTGAACGAGCGATAAATGGTTCAACTCGTTTAGATTCAACCCATTTACATTTGGGATACACATATAGTAATTTTTAATTAATCAGCCCTTACTTGATCTCCTTTTTCTTTATTCCTTTCTTTTCTTCTTCCTTTTTATTAAATTTTCCACATTTTATTATATTTATATTTATATTTTAATTTTTTTTAATTATTATCGGTCAATACATAGTAGCCATCTATCGTATTTGTTTTTTTTTTCTTTCTTTCCTTCTATACTATTCCTTCTTATGTATGAGAAATAGATATTTAGATATGTTTAGTTTTTTACATTTATTTTTTTATGTTAATTTAAATAAAAACTTATAGATTTGTTTTATAGAAATATTTTTAACCATCATCATCACCGTTAAATATATACAATCTTTCGAAATGGAAATCTTTCAAGAAAAACTTATTTATATATTTTATAAAATCAAAAAAAAAAATTATTAACCAGAGTATACTGTATTTACTAATATTAAACAACATTAACAAATATTTCCTTTTGCATTTCTGTAATTATGCCCGGA
This sequence comes from Ricinus communis, assembly GCF_019578655.1. Classification (NCBI taxonomy): domain Eukaryota; kingdom Viridiplantae; phylum Streptophyta; class Magnoliopsida; order Malpighiales; family Euphorbiaceae; genus Ricinus; species Ricinus communis. The sequence continues at coordinate 23,026,354 of NC_063262.1, forward strand.
AAGTTTATAATCAACCCTTAGTTTTGTCAGAAATGACAAATTGGGACACTCTCCTTTTCTTACTTTTCCATTTTCTTTTGAATAGAATTTCATAGTTAAAAAAAAAAAAAAAAAAAAAACACAAAAACAAAAAGAATAAGAACCATTATGAAAAGATTGAATTTTATCTTTTATGTCTTCCATCTGTAAGAATTAAGAGAGAGAAAGCCATGTCACTAGCAGCAGCCTTGTTTTTTTGTCGTTTTTCTTTAATATTTAGAATTGTTTGCCTTTTGTTTGCTTTCTCTTTCTATTTTCTTTTGTCATGGGTGTGGTTTTCTAGAAGGTTATCCAAAAAGCCTATCAGACGAACGAACGAACCCAAATGAATCATACCGACCTCAAAAAGCCTATTAAATAAATCACTAAACTTAATTATGGTTTCTAATTTTATAGAATTTATGGGTAATTAAATAAAAAAAATCTAGAAAATGTTTATTTATTTATATGTGTTTATACATCTTATATATAAAAGTTATATAATTAAACTTATATCTTTATTTAAGTTCTCATTTTTTGACAACAAACTTTATGATTAAAGTGTTTAATATACTATATAATTATTATTATTATAAACACAAACGGTAATCTATGGCTCAAATGGTAAACCATTGACTGATAAGTTTATATAATTGCTCCAGAGTTCGGTTAATCAATGGCATGATATGCATTTCTAGTTTTTAGATTATGCTTAAAGTTTCTTGATTTTCCACCATTAATGACTGTTTGGAGAGCTATAACAACCAATTGATGGAAATCATAAAATAAATAAATAAATAAAAACAAAGAAAATCAGATGCAAGTACCTTTGAATTTTCTTGTTTGATGAAGCCTAATCTATTTGGATTAGCACTTTAAAAGAGTATTTGAAAATTTGGACATGATTAACAACCAAGAACTTGTCTCCAGCCTACTCAAAATAATAAATAATTTCATATGTCATTATATAAATAATTTAATATATAAATAATATGATAGATCGAATACACATAAAAATTTATTATATTTTAAACGAGATATCTACTCTAAATTTAAAAAGATAATTGTAAATATGAGAATAGTATTATTTATGTGAAATATCAGCTACCAGCTAGGATTGGCTTAAATATTGTAAAGTCTAAATTTATGTAGTAAAAATATATCATAATAGAATTCTCTTTTAATTATTCTCTATAATAGATAAGAAATAATAAATAAATTTAAAATACTTAACACTCTATCGATAATCTAAATTAAAAATATTAAATTAATTTATATATATAAGAGGATAATTATAAAAATAGTATATAAATTTATTAAAATTTGACAATTAAGTATTTAGACTTTAAACTGATAATATGTATTTTAAGTTTACAGTCCGTAATTGCTATTGACTGCTTTATACATTCAATTATAAAAATTTGTTAGATTCGCACATTAAATTATAACTTTTAAAAATTTAAACATTTAATTTTTAAAATTAAATAAATAAATAAATTATTATTATAATTATTCAATTTTTTTTATATAAAAGATTGCTACAGACACTTAAATATTAATAATCTCTAATTTTACACACTAACCGATTTGTAATTTTTTAAAATCTAAATATTAAATTATAAAATTTTAATAAATTTATATATATATATATATATATATATTATTTATATAATTATTTTAATATAAAATTATAAAAGTAGGATGTAAAAATTTGAAGAGGGGTTGGCTAAAAGATTTTGAAAGGGTGGGGGGAGTGGGAGAAGGAAGAGAAAGAGAGAAAAGAAAAGGGAATGGTTGTGGGAAGAAGAGCCAATCCAGAAGGGTTGTGAAAAGGTGGCCCTAGTTGGTAGGTCCAGTAGTAGTGATGTTATATATCTGCTGATAGATTCTGGCAGATTAGGAAGCCTGATGTTAACCCCTAAAGAAGTCTTGATACCTTTGTACTTTCCCTTCCAAACCCACTGCTTATTATGAAATTGAAACCCCCCCCTCCCCCCCCCAAACAAAAAAAAAAAAGGAAAAAGGTTTTTGCATTCAATACCAGCCAAACAGAACGCCTTCCTTTTTTATTTTCTTTTAAATAAGAAGTCTTAATTAATTAATTAATTAACTTTTTTATATATTCCATCGAGAATTGGTACTAATTAAGACATGAGCATGCTCCTTTTTGAGACCCTACCCTTTATCTTCCCCAGTCAAAGAAAAGAAGGACAGGTCTGTTTCTGGTGCCTCTATCCATCATCATCATCTTCTTCTTCTTCTTCTTCTTCTTCTTCTTCTCAGCCTCTCAGACATACGTACTTTCCTTGCTCTTCTTTGTTAGGTTTAGGCGGTTGCAAGAAAAAAATATCAATTATTTTTCTTTCTTTTTACAATGCTCAAACGAATTTGAACTTAAATTTGATTCCCCCGAATTCTGATTCTCCCCATATAGAGATTAAGTTATAGGATATCAATTGTTTCACTAGTCCCATTGTTTCTTTATAGACATTATTTAAATTTGAAATTCATATGTGTTAAACTAAATTGAAAACTAAAATATTAAATTGATCAAATTCAGGAGAATAAATATATATTTAAGCTTTATTTTGTCATTAGGATATATATTATATATTCATGTCTATAAAGAAACAATGAGACTAATAATCTAATAAAAATTAGATAAATTATAAAAATTAATTAATTAATTTAAAATATCTAAAAATGTTATAAAAGCATTCATAAGGCATTCTTTATGTGTCAACTTTTGTATTATAAATAGTTATTTTATAAAATAAAAATGTAATCGATTATTTATTTTTCTATATTGAATATATAGAGTTAGTTTAATTGATTTGAAGTTTTCAGATAGAATTTCTTGAGGTGCTAAAATACTATTTAAAAAGTTTTAACACAATTACATATAATATATAAAAAAACTCTAAATTTTTTTTATTTTTTAAATATAAAATAAAAATTAATTTGACTCTTCAAAAAATACAATAAATGTGTTAGAAATTTCTATGTCTATTAATTGATATTAATAATTGTATTTTTTTATTCACAAAAGTAAAAAGAATAAAAAGAGAAATTAAAATAGTAAATATAAAAAATCAATTAGAGGTAAATATAAGATTTTTTTTTTCACATTTAAATGCTTTTTGAAATACTCTTTATCATATAAATAATACTCTTTATAATAAAAAAAATACCACTCAGAATGCTCTAAATTAATAATGATGTAATTCATATATTGGAATTTGTTTGAATTAGCTTTTCTCCTCAAAGTTAACAAGAAAGTGAAAATTAAAATGTCAAGCTTGAAATGCATTACAACTAAACTTAAATTCTTAGATTAGTAATCACAATGTTTTTCTGGGATAAATCATGATGATTGTGGAAAGAAAACATTACAACATTCTACCATAGAACAAATTATTTTTTACAAAGGACAAAACTTTTTATAAAAAGAAGATGATTGAAATAAAATGTGGAAATTGAATATATGAGTTTGATTCACTTTGTTGATAGCTAATTAGCTTGCTTGCTTGTTAGATAGAAGTTTGTTACAAAAGTATTATTATTTTAATACAGAAAGTTTTTATTTACATTATTTTTATTTTAAATTGGTGTTTACTTGGTCTCTAATTAATAATTAGGGTTGACCTTTAACTCCTATGGACCAAAATTTTGGGATTTGAATGCAGGTGGTTATATCTGTCTTTATTATTTTTGTTTTTTCATGGGAATTTATCTTTCTCTTTATTACCCAAATTGTCCTTAGGAAAAAAAGGAAAAGATGAAAACTATATTTATTAAAACCCAGGCCTAAACTTTAGCAAAATAACTATCTCCTTTTCAGGGAAAATTATATTTTTATGAAAAGAGAATCACAATAAAATTTTACAAATATTTTTTGTAATTTATTTAAAAATAAAGAGTAAATAAACTGAACCATTTGGGATCTAGGTAAAACTTATTGCAGGTTTATAAATATTAGATTTTTTATTTTTAAAAGTTTTATTATAAAATTATATGAAAATATATTTTATATTTTAAAGAGCTTATTTGGCTCTCATAAATAAAAAAATAAATTTTTATTTTTATTTTATATTTAATAAATATATTATAAATTTTCAAGCACTTAATAATTAAAATTTATATTTTTTATTTTCTTGATAAAAATAAAAAATAAAAAGAAATTTAAACCATTAATATTTATGACAATGAAAATAAAGTAAACACTAACATATAAAAAAACTGTTGACTTTAAATAAAATATTTTATGTTTTATATTTAAATATATTTTAAAATGCTTTTATTATGGAAATTAAATTATTTAAAATAAAAAGTACTATTAGAATGCTTAATAGCAATCGGATCAACTCTAAAATAGCTTGACTATATTTCTATAAGAGAAATCATTTAATTAGTTATAAATTTATAATAAGATATGAATCAGAAATTTGTATTTCTAAGTCACCTCATTGAAACACTAATTATAATATCCATAATATATATATTATAACATATTAGTAATAAAATGAGAATATATTATAGTAATAAATTCTTTTAAAAAAGATTTGATCAACTGGAACATTACAGTGTGAAAATTAATTAATTTCTAAAGGAAATATATATATATATCTAAAAAGAAGAAGAAGAAGAAGAAGAAATAAAAGATGAGAAGACAAGTACCATGAAATGACAAGTCTTAAAATTGTAATCCAGATTGGTTGGGCACAACAGAGAGCATTTTCATGATGACTGCAAATTCACAACCTCTTGAAAAACCTTTTTCTATAGATTCTACAGAACAAATTGTACACACAGCTAATGATCATAACAAATCATATGCACTTGTCACTGCCTCTCAGACATGAGCCCAAACCAAATCAATCAATCCTCTTCATTTTGTTTTATCACGTTTTTGTCCACAAACATATTTCCTTAGTTTCTATTTCTATCTCTTTTATTTTAGTTAAATTATCATTACACTTCCCAAATCATAAATCATATGCTCTGTTAAATCATTCAGTTTCATGCTTTCTTTGCCCTCCACATTCAACTCACCAATTTTGCACATTAGGATCATTTGCCTTTCTCTATAAAGTTATACGTTGGGTATCTTTCCATTTTGGGTTTTGTTTTCTTTTTCTTTTTCTTTAAAAAAGAATTAGTGATTCTCGGTTTCACTCTTTTTTTTAAACGATTTTAAGACGTGTTTATTTAAATATATATATATATATTTAAATTTTTAAGAAAGTACTTTTTATTATTTTTATTGAGGTTAAAAAATCACTATATTTTTATAAATTGACTATTTTCTTATAATATTTTTATTTTATTTTAGTTAATAAATGATATAGGAAAATTAGTATTAATTATTTGATGATAGTTATATATGATAATATTGTTTTTTTATTTATAGTAATTAGGAGAATTGTCTTATTTTCTTTTTATGTTTGTTATATAAGAGCTTATGTTTTCTTATAATCTTATTTCCACAGTCAATAATAATTTTTTTTCTTTTTATTTTTTCAAATATTTTGATCTATCAAATATTTATAGTTATTTAGTTTAGGTAATCATACTCCAAAAACTGGCGTCACAAATTGATTTTCTAGTAAAATTAAAGGTTTATGCTTTTATTCATTTTTTAGACTGACGAAATAATTCTAAATGTGTAGAAATTGGTCAATTGTATTATTTTCAAGAATATTGTTAAAATCTTGATTCTTATTAGTAAACTGTACAACTACAAACTCATTTTTTTTTATTACATTTAATGCTGCTGTTTATTTTTTAGTTTTATGAATCAATTTCCGTTAAATAATCCTTTATTTAACAGTTATTTTTCAAAAGAAATTTATAAAATTAATTATTAATTATCTTTTTATGAAAAACACTTATTTCCGCGGTATTCTCCAAAGAAACTCATACAGATTAACAATTCTTTTGTAAGCAAAAAAAGAAAAAAGCAACGCAAATTGATTCGCTTTTCATGAATATACATAATTAGAGAATGATTAATATTTTAATTTGTTAAAATCAGAAAAAAGAAATTAAATTGAAATATATAAAAAGTTTAAATACTTTCATAATTATATTTTCCATGACTGGTTAGGTCTCTCGGGCGTAGCTTTCAGCGGCCTTCCAGGCTCAGGTGGTTAACTACCTTCTCCTTGAGGTCCCCCACCCACCATTAAAAAAGAAGAAGTAGGTCTCTTATTAATTTATACCTCTAGCTGATGCTCCAACTTTAATTTACTTTACTTATCTATGGATATTCCCTTATATATATATGTTCATATAATAAGTCCACAAATTGTCCACCAGTTCCTTCTATGATCCATCCTGTTGTAACTCTGCCTTCCCTCCCGCCGTCTTTGCAGGGCGGGAAACCATCCAAATTCTAACATATTCATTCACCATCTATATTTTATATATGGAAACAAAAATACAAACATCTTTTGAAAATTACTTTTATGTATATATTTAAAAGAGATTCAGTATTATTATTTTTATTATTTATTTTCTGTTGGATTAAATTATGTGTTAATGGCGAATGTATCATTTAGTGAAAGAATGTAGTAATAAGGATCAATATTACACAATATTTGTGTATTCAGGTACAGTTAATGCTAAATGCAAGCAATTTAAGTATTTTAATAAAAATTAAATGAAATGAAATTAAAAAAAATATTGTATATATAATATCTCCAAACACCCCCCTATGGGGACCCTTGCTCTGTGTCTTTATCTACACCTTTTTGTCCTTGTTTCTCTACACAGCCCATATCTTTCTTCCTTTCTTCCTCCCTTTCTTTCTTTGATAGCCTTCTCGTTCGCTTGTTTTGTATTATATATTCTTAATAGCCCCGTTTACTAAATTAATTAATTTAATAAATTAATTAATGTCTTCTTCTTCATCAGCATCATCTGAAAATGGCAATGGCGCCAATGGCGGTAGGGGTGGTAATGAATATGAAGGGCCACCAAGGATTCGTCCACGTGCCATTAACGAGGTGTGGCCCGAGCCTTTTCTTGAAGCTCTTGCTGCCCAGGTCGCCATTGATGCTTCTCGCTTTGTTGGTCGCCTTGCTGCAGCTCAAGCTCTTGCCAATGTCTTTCAGGTGCGTGTTGCTCTTTGTCTTTTATGTATGTATACGAATTGGGTACGCATATCAGATTTGAGGAGAGAAAAATGAGGGTTCTTGATTGAGAATTTTTGGTTTTGAATATTGGGTTTTGTGGAGATATAGTTTCTTCACATAATCTTTTTCTGATGATTTTGAAAATCAGTTAGCTAGGCAGAGAAGTCGGCAATAGAATAGAATCATTTTTGCCAGCATCCGCTGCATATAATATTGTTTCAAGAATGGACAAAGGTCTTCGTCAAGTCAAAGTGCTGTTCTGGAACCTGCAGAGTGCTATAATTTTACAACCTTGAATTTTCAGATTCTTCTTTTTTTTTTTTTCTTAAAAAAACATTAAATATATAATATTTCAATTCAATACAAGGAAAACTGAAGAAATGCTGACATATTGTAATGGCTTGGATGTACATGAGCATCCAAGGAAGAAATTGCGTCTTTGGAAAGAACTGCTTTTGATGGGTCCATTTCTAACTAAATCTGTGACCTCTTTCAGATGGTTGTATGTATGTATGTGTTTTCATCTTCGCAAAGTTTTTTTTTTCTTCTTTTAAACTTCTCCTTCTCTTTTGCCATTGCAGAGTTTAATGGGTCAATTTTTTTAATACCCCCTTTTCATATCTTGAAGAAAAGGACTTTTTTGTGTTTGTATTTCCCTTTCCCTTTCCCTTTCTTGGCATGATCCTTTTCAAGCTCTAGAATCCTTTGCCTTTTTGACTCAACTTTCCTAGCTCTCTAGAAAATCTATCCAGATACTTTTCTAATAACTAAAATGTGGATAAGACATTTTTAAGCCCACTTAAAACTTGGGCAATGTTGGAGCTCTTTTTTCTTATAGCATGATTTAAGGAAAGGGGGGGCAAAGCCAGGCTTAGTTCGCTGATCTCTTTACCTTGCGTACTTCCTTTCCAGCATTAACATTTCTAAGTATAGTTATACCTTCTCTTTTCTTAATATATGCTACGTTCCTTCATGCTCCTTTTTCTTGTAATAATTGCTTCTACATTTTCAATTTAAACAACACCCTTTTATTTGTAGTTATTGTTTTCACAGGGACACATATAAAAAAGATAAATAAACAAATGAGCTGTATAAAAGGATTTATGCCAAACTTAACGAATTATTTAGGAAGAGTAATTGCAATTTATTGTAAGAAACTATCATTATGTGGAAAATATTATAAAGGAAAAAAAAAAAAAGAGTCCTGACTATTAGGCTTTAATATGTGAATAGATGTTGGCAAATTGCAAATTGATTGCTGTTGTGGCATCAGTCAAAAGCCAGCATGTGCAAATGCCAAAAAGCACATGGAGCCCAATGCTGGTTTTATAAACTGATGTCTCCTTGTCACTTCAGAGATAAGTTCTTCTCTCGCTGCTTGAGCCCCAGAGTCAGTTGGTGACTTCTTTTTTGTTTTTTTTTTCCTTTCTTTTTCTTGTATGACTCTCGAGGTTCTTTCTTGTTTTTTTCTTTGCTTTTTATTTTTTTTAATAAAAGAAGTTCTTATTTTATGTTATGTAAAATTTTTATACTTCTTTCCCTTTCCAGGGAATCATTCATGACATTAATTTTGTTTTTCTATTTTTTAAATATATTTTTTGGGTCAAGAGATTTTCATACTTGGTCCTGATGTACTGTGAAAAACACTAAATCCTTTTCAAAAAAATTCAAAAGGAAAGCAGATAATATATATAGAAAGAGAGAGAGAGAGAGAGAGAGAGAGAGAGAGAGGATGGTGTAATAGATGCGTGTTTGAAGTAGAAGTTGAGGAGATAGTCAAAGAAATAGCAGAAAAAGGCAAGTTAGGAAGATATAGATTCGCTTCTTTTAACGAGACAGGTCTTTGGGCAAACCCTTTCTTGGAAATGAAAGAGAGAGAAATATATGTTTGTGGGAAAGCACGCTTGAAGTTGTAATCCGATGTTTTATACATTTATGTACTTACTATATAATAAGCTTTTTGATTTTCTTCCCAATCATACACATATAACATTTATATGGACCACACCCTAGCTATAGTTTTTTTTTGTCCTTTTCTGTCCTTCTGTTGTAAATTTCCATCAAAACATATTTCCCATGCTGCTAATGTTAATTTCTTTTTCTTTTTAGCTGTAGTATAGTGTTTTTTTGTTGTCTCTTGTTGCTTGGATCTTTTATCTCTCATCACTGTGTTGGAAAGATTGCATATAGATGTCACACTTGTACTTGGTGTACTTATATCTTGTGTGAATTGGTGGGATTGAATAGTAACAAAATCTTGCAATAACAATAAAGAGAGAGAGAGGTGTCATAATCTTCCCTGATAGTAGGATGTATTGTATAGTATAAATGTGTTGTGTTTTTAATGAGATGGGTCTTTGTTTGTACTACCACTACATGTCTTTGTCTATGCTACATGACAACACTATTCTTCATTGAAATAAACACTTCCCCAATCTTCCTTTATATAGAATTCTGACTGCTTCTGACATCTGAACCCACAAAACATACATCTTTCTCTCTCTCTCTCTCTTCCCTGCTTCCCTGCCATATGATCTGTAATTTGGCACCAGCTTCAAGTTTTTTCTTCCTTTCTTACTAATTAATACCTAAACGCGCATGCCATATACAAAAACTTACTTAATGGGAGCAGCTAACCTTGTCTCTTTTTTTTAGGCTTCTTTTTCTCCTTCGTTTTGCTCAAAAACATTCACATGCCGCATACTACAAACCCTACTATACTTTTATTTGAATCTTTCTTAATTTCACTTTATCAAACTCAACTTATTAAATTTCTCTATTTTATAATTTGGTTATTTATTCTTTGTTTAATTATAAAAATAGTTCTTATTCGAATATATAATATAATATTCGCATTTTTCCTTTTCTTTTAATATGGGTCATTGCATGATATGCTACGTGCATGCATGGCTGTTGTTGCTTAAATGTCTACGTGGTGTTCTATTCCTTTCAGGTTTGTTCCACGTGGCGAGCTGTCTCGCGCTCCGACCTTTTGTGGCACCGTTTAACTCGTAGAATATGGAACCGCACCACCCTCATTCAAGACACGTGGCGTGAGGAGTACATCTATCGCCATCGAACGGCTAGAAACTTCCGCACCCGGACATCATCTCATTTCACTCTTCAATTCGATCCTGCTGATTTTGACGACCCGAACGATCCCGACGCACTTATCTGCCGCTGTCTTGCACTCTCCGACAACTATCTAGCTTGTGGCTTCGCTGATGGTGCTATCCGCCTCTACGACCTCCAGACGCGCCTTCACACGCGAACTTTCCGCCCGCAGCACCGAGACCACATGGGCCGATTCTCACGCGCTGTATCAGGCATCATTATCTCCAACAGGCGCTTAGTATTCGCTTCGTTGAACGGCGACATCCACTTGGCAATGCTAAACGGTAACGCCTTTCCACGTAGGGTCCACTATGGTGACATGCTCACTGATGGAGTGTTAATAGACTTCGCGGGTCGTGGGCAATGGTGGGTGGGCCTTTACGTTGGAGTTCCGGGCCGGGCTTTTCATATATGGAATGGAACCACTGAAGAGCTGACTTTTGTAGGGGGATTATTAACCGACCCGGATTCAGTAACGGGTTGGCACATGCTAAATGATATAACCGAGTTACTAGGACGAGTGAGAGTAACGAGTGAAGCGACAGCGATAGCTTGCACAAGATTGAGCGTGATGTCATTTGATCTAAGGAACCAAGGGGTAATATTAGGGGAGGATGACAGAGGAGGGTTTATGGTGAGCTGTTTTGACGTGTACAACTCGGCTTATGTTAGCGTAGATAGCAGCGGGGTGGCTAGAGTGCACAGGGCAGATAACATAGGGGGGGAAGAGATATGTAGTTTCAATGTGAGGGTACAAAGAGGAATGATGGGGTGTATGAACGGTGGGTATGCGCTAATGTGCGCAGGGGGAGTGGTGAGGATATGGGAAATAGAGCAGAGAGGGGAGTTATTGTATAGCTTCAGAGAGAGAATCGGAGAGGTAAATGCAATGGCAGCAGATGAGAGACACGTGGCAGCAGCATCGAGTGAAGGGACTATAATACATGTATGGGATTTTGGAGCATAGTGTAGTAGCAGTATAGGAGGAGTAGGACTTTGACTCTTGAAAGAACGAACCAAAGAAAAGAAAGAAAAGAAGAAGACTTTATAGTAATAACTGACCCTCTTTTTGTGGCTTGTTCGTTCCTGTTTTTGTTTTTTAGTGAGTTTGACATGTGGAAAAGACAAAACAGTAAGAGATGAGATGTGGATTGGATATGGATGGGCGTAGGCTAACGCTATTTTGGGGAACTGTGTTTTTCTTTTTTTCTTTTAATTTCTTTTCTGAGATGAAGATGAAGAAAGGTGGAGGGGGGCTGTTTTGGTCATTCTTTTCATTGTCTTCTCTCTAGGTATCTTTTAGTGTATTTAATTTGGGTACTTCTAATTAAAATGTATTTGGAGGTGTTAATTCCATTGTACTATCTTTTTAATTCAACTGTAATTTTTGTGACTTGTTAGCTAAATTGAGTTATCTGGTGGGTACAAGTTTAGGGCCTCCTAATATATTGTAGTAGGGTTTTAAGGATTTGTTTGTTTGTTTGTTTTGTTCCACTAATTATGTAATTCTTTCGACTTTCTAAAAATATTCTTAATGCCCCCAGGGTTTTCGTACCCTTTTCTTTCCATTGTTTGCTACCGATTTCGCCTCATATACAGTATTTTCGAATTTCTCTGTTAGAAAAAAATAAAATAAAAATCTAAGGTCACTGTGATCCACGGACTGTAATACAAAACGACCTTCACAAACACGTCCTCTATAAGGAAGAATCAGACATGTTTGGAAACTCAAAAGCATAACGTAAGCTAATTATTGTCTTTAGGCTCTCGTCTAATAATCTAAAATTGGCGAAACTTGTTGTAAACAAGGGGCTTAAAGCATTTCTATTCACTATTTATTTTATATATGTCAATTTTAAAATAAATAGTTATTTTTTTTATTTTAAAGAGTTATATTATAAAATAATATTTTAATAATTAAATATAAATTAGATAATTAATTTAGTTTTTATATATGGAAAGTTGAATTTTATTTTCTATTATATATCTAGTAAATATACTTTAAATTTCTATACATTTGATTTAATTGATATTTATAATTTTTATTGATAAAAATAAAAAAAATTAAAAATATTTATAAAAATAAAATATAATTTTTATTAAAATTAAATAAAATTTTATTTTTAATATTTAAATATTTTTAAAATATTCTTTATTATAGAAATTATATTTTTTAAAATAAAAAATACGGCAAGATATGCTTTTAATTCTAATGTTTCAATTTTTTTAAAAAAATTGTCTAATTGTAATGTTCAATTTTAATTATGACTTTTATTTATTTAATATTTTGAGTTTTAAAAATGTTGAAAGTGAGCTGCTCCATTGGATAAAAAAATAAAATTAAAAGTCCAGTTTGGGGACACAGTTCTATTTTTATTTTTTTCAAGTAAATTAACATTTGTTTTCCATGACTATTTTACTTGTTTTTACATGATTCTTGCATTTTGCTTTCCTTCCACTTTTTTCTCTACAGGCAGACTATGAGTCAAATGTTCCTAAGTGCCACAAGCATTATGTTAGAGCCACAAACACAGAAGATTAGAAAAACAATTGTCGAATTTCTGAAGACAGCTTGTAAAGCATAAAAAACTTACATCTCTGGCACTTGCAGTACCGACAATACTACTATTGAAGCAAAGCAAATGTTGGCAGTATCAGGAATGGCGTGGTGATTGAAGATCTCTTCAATTTGTTGTATTTTGATTCGTTATTAATGTAAAGTCCCAAAATGAGTTTCACGTAATTTTCTTTGTTATCAATTCATCATTCATCTTTTTTATTGATACAAGTTTAGGTGGGTTTTATTGTTGATCCACGACAGTATGGGAAATAAAAAAGGAAAATATTTTCCTGTTTAATGTCTTTGACTTAGTTAGTTGTAACTAAAGAGAAGTACAGGTTCAGTAGGAAAAAGAGAGTGTATGAAACAAGAAAATTATTATTGGAAATGTGAAAGCAAGCAGCCTGTGAAGAACCCTTTCAAACTTGCAGGCATTATGTTCTGGAAACAGATCCTCAATTTGAAGCAGTCCAATTCCACAGACGCGGCGACTAAAGCGGTTGTCATGCTACCCTACTCATCCTTCCTATTTGTAGAATCTTCTCAAAGATGACCAAGTAAAATAACCACAAAGAAAAGAGAAAAGAAAAATGACAAAGTCTTCATAAGTGTTTGATTTTTCTCTTTTTAATTTTCCTTGTTAGTTCTTAAATAATACTTTTCTTTTTCACAAAAATCTAGGCATTCTGTGCATGAGGATTAACAAATACACAGTAATATAAAAGCTAAATTACAAATATTAAATATTAAGAAATATCTATAAAATAATATATTTTTTATTATCATCAATTGTGTTGACAATTTATTATATTGTAATTTTATAACCACATATCAGCTTCATAAGTATTATTTGACGATGCTAATTATTTAAAAATTAGTTTTAATCTCTTCATTACTCCTATAGATTTAACATCAACATCTCCATCCTAAAGAAGGAGCTCCATATCCTCATAAAAGAGAAATTATACAACTCTTTAAAAAAATACTAATTTTTTTTATTAAAACTGTTAATATAATATGGTAAAAGAAAAGAACCATCACCAATAAATAAAATGATTGATTTTATATAGATAAAAATATGAGATCCTGATAAAAAGAGAAAGAAAACAAGAAAAACAAGAATTCAAGAAATGGCTAATTTATCTTTTTAAAGAAGTTGAATTTGTTGTTATGTAGTTTCTAAATAAATTTTATTTGTAAAATATATTAAAATATTCATATCCTTTCTTCCTAGCTATAAAATTTACTATTCCGCGTGTTATTTTCTTTTACAACGAAATTCATCACTAAAATTTAATTTATTTAAAAAATAGAATTAATTTAATTCTTTTGTTTGATTTCTTATTGTCTAATTAATTTTTAATAATAACAACAATAATGATATGAAAGTAGAAGAAAAAAAATATAAATGAGAGGAGAATAAATAATTAAATAGAAATAAGAATTAAAATAATAGTGAATGAGAAGAAATGAATAATAAATGAAGAGAGAAATTAATATACAAAGTAGAAATAAATAAAGAGAGAAAGGATAGTAAAATAATAATAAAAAAATAGAAAAAAGAAAATAAAAAATTTGAAGGGTAGATACCAAAAGAAAAAAATAAGAGGAAAAAATGAGAAAAAAGAATAATATAGAAAAAAGCAAGAAATGAAAGAAATAAAGAAAATTAAAAAATATAGAGAAAATAAGGATGAAAAGAAAAAAATAAAGGAAAGAAGAAAAAAGAGAAAATGATAGTAAAAGAAAATATAAAGAGAGTAAGAATGGAAATAAAAAAGAAAAACAATGATAGTACAACAAATAAGTGAAGAAAATATGATAGAGATAAAACAAAGGGTTGATTTATAATGGCTTAAAATTAACAAAAAAGATCTAACAAAATAGTGAGAATTATAAAAGTGTGGCAATAAAAGAATTTTAAAAATCCATTGCTATTCCAACGTTAAAATTAAGAAAACTAAGTGGGATATGAAAAAAAAGTGCAGGAAATTAAAATAATTTGAAAGTTGTCACTAAATTTGTTGTGAAATTTAAAAAATAGTGAGTGGAAAAAAGTAAAAGTGTGAAAATAAAAAATATATATTAAAATTCTGTCACTAAAATAAATAAAAAAGTGAGCAAGAAGAAGCAAACATGTGGTAAATAAAAAAGATTGAAATTTCATTTTTAATCCGTCGATAGATCTATAGTTAAATCCGTCGTGAAACAATAAGTAGCCATAATTTAGCTACGGATTTCAAATTCGTTAGTAGAATCCATCATAATTGCATCACTAAAGTTGGTGCCAAATTTAACGTTAATTTTGCTACAGATTTGATCTGTCGCTAAATATCGTTGTTATCATATCATTAAATCTCAGTTTTCTTTCTTTTGCTTTCTCCATCATTACATTGTCATTATTTCATTGGTAATTGACAAATGCTATTCATCGCTAGAGTCCATCCATAAACCCAAATTTTCTTATACTATAAGAAAAATATTTATTATCAACTTCTTTCCATTAATTTTAATTTTGATGGACATATGTTTTATTAAATAAACATGGACAAAAATCAACTTTAATTGTCTAAACATAATACATTGTTATAATATATAAATTAAGTATTCTATTATTTGTTCTACTTATCTCCTTTACACACGCACCATCTATGTTTTATGTTCTTATAAGGCTGCCAACCATCAAGAGACTTATCGACGACCCCATTACTAGACTCATCAGCCTCCTCCATCATTCCCACGTACGACATTTATAAATATTTTTTATTATAGTATTTTTATATTAAATCATTTAATTTTATATAATTAATATGATTAGAGAAATTTAATTATTTATAAAAATTATTAAATACAAATATTTGTCCATTTTAATTATTTTAATTATAATAGCACTTCAAATAGCAATTTTAATTAAAGAAAATAATTTTTTCCATATAACAATAATTTTCTATTTTATTAATAATATTTAAATAGCTTTTCTCATTAAACTTTTATCAGCAATTTTAGAAATAATAATCCAATTTCTTTAAATGGTGTGAGAGATATAAATTCGAGACCAGTGCCCTGTATAATACTCTTTTTCGGCTATTTGTGGCTTATCAAGAGAAAGGGTGCGACAATAGTACACGTGGAGCTGGTGTAGAGGATGATACCACTTAGTCCAAGTTAGTTAGGGAAAAGTCAATTATAGAGGGAGAGAGGAAAACAGAGGAAGGAAAACAGAGGAAGGAGTGGGGGGAAAGGAAAAGGAGAAAAGAGAGGGAAAGGGGAGGGGAAGAAAAAGAGGGAATTTTTTTTTAATATATATTATTATTATTATTATTATTATTTAAAAATAAAAATACTAGATATTACATTCTACCCTCCTTAGAAAAAAAATTCGATCTCGAATTTTTAAAACACGGTTCACCTTAAGATTGAAATAAATACAGGTAGAGACTTCTCATTTCCTGCTCGGTCTCCCAAGTACATTCTTCAGACAAATGATTTCACCACAACACCTTAACCATCAGAATAATCTTAGAGCACAGTTGGCAAACTTGAGTATCCACGATCCTGACTAGCTGCTCCTTGTAAGTCAGATCTTCGCTTACTTCCACATATTGAGGTTGCAACACATGCGAAGGGTCCGAAATGTACTTCCTTAATATTGATATGTGGGAATACCGGATGCACGTGCGAGAAATTCGGCGGCAAGTCCAGCTTGTATGCCACCTCTCCAATTCTGCCAACAATCTCAAAGGGTCCCACATAATGAGGGGTCAATTTGCCTTTTTTGCCAAACCGCATCACACCACGCATAGGAGACACCTTCAAGAATACATATTCCCCGACACTGAATTCCATGTGCTTCCGCTTCGAATCCGCATAACTATTCTGCATGCTGAAAGCTGTCTTTAGCCACTCGCGGATAACCGGAATCTTTTCTGAAGTGATATGAACCAACTCTGGTCCTGCTAACTTCCGTTC
This sequence comes from Ricinus communis, assembly GCF_019578655.1. Taxonomy (NCBI): domain Eukaryota; kingdom Viridiplantae; phylum Streptophyta; class Magnoliopsida; order Malpighiales; family Euphorbiaceae; genus Ricinus; species Ricinus communis. The sequence continues at coordinate 23,043,151 of NC_063262.1, forward strand.
GCCTACTTCTTCCCAACACATAGGAGATCTGCACTTATAACCGTACAAAGCCTCATAAGGTGCCATCTTGATGCTTGCATGATAGCTGTTATTATACGCGAATTCAATCAACGGTAGATACCAATCCGATTGACCGCCAAAATCTATCACGCGCATCCGAAGCATGTCCTCTAAAGTCTGAATAGTCCTCTCTGACTGTCCGTCCGTATGGGGGTGGAAGGCTGTACTGAAGTCCAACCTGGTACCAAGCTGTTCTTGTTAGGGCTGAGCACGGATCGATCTAATTCGGTTATTTTATAAATCACCAGTACCATGCCAAACCTCGGTTATTTTAAAATTGAAGGTACCAGTACCGTACCAAATATAAAATGATCCAATACCGTATTATACCAATTTTACGGTTCAATACAGTTCGGTTCGGTGCTATTTTCGGTTCTAAAAAATTTAAAAAACACAACTTTAATCTCATCTTTAATCAAATACATTTAGAGAAAATATGATTACCAACCTAAAAAAAGTAGCATGAAAATCTGAATTAAAATTGCATTCACATTCTTGAACAACCTGTTTCGCAATTCAATCACTTGCAAATACAATAATTCATTCAATATTCAAATACAAACCATTAAAATATATATTACTGCTAGCATAAAAATATTTTACAGATGACAATCATTAAAATAAATAAATTTATAAACTTTATGTAGTACTAAAATACATGTCCAAAATTAGCAAAGGAATGTTATTACCTCCCCTCAAAATTAGCACTCCACATTTAATCTTGGCATAAGGGACTCACCAATCTCAGGATCTTGAATAATTTCTACAATAAAAGTAAAAAATTACGTCAATAAGACTTAACAACATCAACAATAAACAAACATATGTAAGAAGTAAAGAAATGTTACCTGACTCTATGCTTTCAATATCCTCTATTGATTCTTCTAGTTGGATAGGTTTATTTGAACTTCTAAGCCAATCTTGACAACAAATGAGGACTTCCGCTGTTGTAGGAAGTAAAGAACTTCTATATTGTTAAAAGATGTTTTGATAATTTTTTATCAAGTTTTGTTTGATCCTTTTCAAAAAAAATTAAATTTATAAAATATAATTTAATATTTTTTAATATTTTAATATTAATTTATAATATTTTAAAAGTTAATAAATTAATTATTTCTAAATATTTAATTTTTAAGTTTTATTAGTATAATAATATAAAAATTATTTTTAAAATATTTATTTCTTAATTTTAATATTTATATAAATTAATACTTTTAGTATAATTAATATTATTATTCTTAAAATAAAAATATTATATAATTAAAAATTAATTTATTAATAAATATAGTGTAAATAATATTATTTATATAATAATATCTTTTTATAATTTTTACTAATTTATATAAATTTTTATTAAATTAAGTAATTTTTAATTAACTTGCCAAAACTTTCTAGATAGTAAATAAATTTTAAATCTAGTATTATAGTATGTATACTAGATTACTAGTATCAATATACTATGTGACATATTAATATATATAACTTATATTTTTTATAGAGTATAAAGTATATTATAATATTATAGTTATTTTTAATATGTATTATCTTTTGTATTTCGATAACAATTGCTTGAATTATATGATAAATATAAAATAATTTTTTATAGAGTATATGTATTATTTTTTTATTATATGTATTATTTATATAATATAAATAATTATTTATAAATATATATAAAAAATTCGGTTCTACGGTTTTGGTCCGGATCAGTACAAGACGGATCGGTTCTGGTACGGTTACGGTACGGTTTTTACTAAAGAACCAGTACCATACCGTAATACTAAAAAAATTCGGATCGGTTCAATTGGGTTACCAAAACTTTCAGTTTTTTCGGTTTTGGTACTTTTCGGTACGGTTATTCGATTCGGGCGGGAATCACCGAGATCCATGCTCAGCCCTAGTTCTTGTAGCTTTTCCCAAAATCTTGAAGTGAACTGCGGTCCTCTGTCAAACACTATGGAAACTGGGACGCCTGACAATCCTCTCCAGATACACTCGTGTATACTTAGCCACAGAATAGGTAGTCTTCATCAGAAAAAAATACGCTGACTTAGTCAATCGGTCCATATTTACCCAGATGGAGTCATAACTAGCAGAAGTCTTGGGTAAACCCGATATAAAATCCATAGTAATCCTTTCCTATTTCCACTATGGTATAGGAAGCGGCTGCAATAACCCCGACGGCTATTGATGCTCTAACTTAACCTGCTGACACGTCAGACACTTGGAGACAAACTCTGCCACATCTTTCTTCATCCCACTCCACCAATAATTTCCTTTCAAATCATGATACATCTTAGTGGAGCCCAAATGCACGCTGTAAGCTGTACAATGAGCTTCTTCCAAAATCTCCTTTATGAGATTATCCATATCGGGAACACACAGCCTAGAGCCCATCATGAGGGTACCATCATCATTTATAATAAAATCATTAACTCGATCCTACTGCATTTCTTCCAAGATTTTCTGCAACTGTGGGTCCCGATTTTGAGCTATCCTGATTCTGTCGACAAGCACAGACCTAACCTTGAAATGTGCTGACAATGCACCCGATTCTAATATCTCCATCTGTAACTCTTGGTCGTACAGTTCATGCAACTCTCTAACCAACGGTCTCTTCTCTACACTGATATGAGCAAGACTACCTACTGACTTCGTGCTCAAAGCATCTGCCATAACATTCGCTTTACCTGGATGGTAGAGAATATTATAATCATAGTCCTTCAGAAGCTCTAACCATCTTCTCTGCCTCAGATTTAATTCCTTTTGTTGGAAAATATACTTTAAGCTTTTATAATCCGTATAAATCTCGCACGTCTCCCCATAGAGATAGTGCCACCAAATCTTCAAAGTAAAAATTACTGCTCCCATCTCCAAAATCGTGGGTCAGGTAATTCTATTCATGCTTCTTCAACTGCCTGGACGCATAAGCTAGTACCCTTCCATTTTGCAACACGACACAACCCAAACCCACTCTAGAAGCGTCGCAATACACCATGAATCCCCTAGTCCCAAAGGGTAAGGTCAACACCGAGTCAAGTCAGCCTTTCACCGGAAGCTTATCTCACACGGTCACCCACCAAACCCGACATTCTTCCCGAGTCATCTTAGTCAAAGGCGCTGCTATCCTCGAAAAGTCTTACACAAATTGACGGTAGTAGCCTGCCAACCCTAGGAAGCTATGCACCTTAGTCATCGTGGTCAGTCTCTGCTAGTTAGTCACTGCCTCCACTTTCTTGGGGTCCACCTGAATATCCTCTTTAGGCACTACGTGCTCCAGAAAAGCAACCCTTTCTAACTAGAACTCGCACTTGGAGAACTTAGCGTACAATTGATGCTCCCTCAAATTCTGAGGTACCATCCTCAAGTGCCACGCATGCTCCTCTTCACTTCTGGAGTATACCAAGATATCATCAATGAATACGATGACAAAACGATCCAGAAATTGCTTAAACACTCGATTCATCAAATCCATGAAAGCCGCAGGGGAATTAGTGAGTCCAAACGACATCACCAGAAACTTATAATGCCCATAACATGTCCTGAACGCTGTCTTTAGCACGTATTCACCATGGATCCTTAACTGGTGATACCCCGATCACAAATCAATCTTGGAAAAATACACGGCTCCTTAAAGCTGATCGAATAGGTCATCTATGCGGGGAAGCGGATACCAATTACGAATTGTCGCCTTATTCAGTTACCGGTAATCGATGCAGAGGCGCAAGGTACCATCCTTCTTCTTCACGAACAGAACAACAGCACCCCAAGGAGACGTACTAGGCCTAATAAAACTCTTATCTAGGAGGTCTTGCAGCTGCTCCTTTAACTCCCTTAATTCGGCTGGTGCCATTTGATAGGGCGGTAAAGAAATAAGTGATGTACTCGGTACCACGTCTATGCAGAACTCTATCTCTCTATTGGGCGGCAATCCTGGTAGTTCTTCTGGGAACACATCAGGAAACTCACAAACCACAAGAACGTCCTCGATGCAACCTTTTCCTGCGGAGGTATCCCTAACCAAAGCTAGATATCCCTGACATCCACGGTGAAGCATCCTCCTAGCTGTAATACCGACATGAGATTTGATGGAGTAGGTATCTGCTTGCCTTTAAAATAGAACTCTGAATCTCCAAGAATTCGAAAAGTCACTTGTTTCTCCCGGCAGTCCAACATGGCAAAATGCATAGCTAACCAATCCATTCCCAAAATCACATCAAAACCTATTACATATAAAAGAATTAGGTCAGCAACCAAATCTCGACCCTCAACAGACACTGGACACGACGGAAACACGACATCGGTCTCTAAGGCTTCACTTAACGGCGTAGTGACCAACATCGAAACTTGAAGTCTAATGGGCTGGACATCCACTCTTAAGGCAAAACTAGGCGACATAAAAGAATAGGTAGCCCCAGGGTGTAACAAAACTCTAGCTTTAAAATAGCAAACGAGAATAGTACCTGACAGCACAACATTTGAGGCTCGCGCATCTTGAGGAGTGAGGGTGAACACTCTTGCTTGCTCCCGGACTGACTGCTGAGAGCCTGAAGCTTGACCTTGAACTCTACCGCCAGATCGGCCTCTTGCAGATCTACCTCCAAAACCACGGCCCTATTGGCCGACATACTGAGATCCATCCTGAAAATATCTTGAAGCTGCAGGAAAAGCTGGTTGGGTCGCACTGGCGGACGAGCCCTGAGGAAAAGCTGGTTGACTGAAGTAGCGAGGACACTCTCGAGCCATATGTCCCATCTCACTGCACTTAAAACAGGCTCCGCTGGAAGCTAGGCATGGTCCCTGATGTGACCTGCCGTACATCTGACAGGTGCTGGCCCCAAAACTAGAGCTGTTGTAGCTTAAACTCTGCCAACTACCACTGAAGCCCTAACCAAGTCTGAATCCTTGACTACCCTTTCGATTGTGAGGGTGAACACTCTCGCTTGCCCCCGGCCTGACTGCTAAGAGCCTGAAGCTTGACCTTGAAATCTGGCCCCAGATCGACCTCCTGCAGATCTACCTCCAAAACCACGGCCCTGCTGGCTGACATACTGAGATCCATCCTGAAAATATCCCAGAGCTGCAGGAGAAGCTGATTGGCTCGCACTAGCGGACGAGCCTTGAGGAAAAGCTGGCCGACTGAAGTAGCAAGGATACTCTCGAGCCATATGTCCCATCTCACTACACCTAAAACAGGCTCTGCTGGAAGCTAGGCACGGTTCCTGATGTGACCTGCCGCATATCTGACAGGTGCTGGCCCCAGAACTAGAGCTGTTGTAGCCTGAACTCTGCCCACTACCACTGAATTCCTGACCAGGTATGAATCCTCGGTTACCCTTCCGATTGTGCCTACCCCTACTATGGATATAGTAGCTTCTTTGTCCGGTCTGGTGGTCAGTACCCTGGAGTAGCCTCCACAACCGTAGTACGACACAACTGGCTGCGCACTGGACTGACCCTCAACCTTGGTCTTCTTCTTCCTACCATCATCAGTCCCTTGACCAAAGCCTTGCAGGGTCATTTCCATCTGTCTCACCATGTCAATCACTTCTAAGAAGTTGCTCCTCCTAGACCGAACCAATGAGACAAACTCTGGACCGAGCCCTGAAATGTACTTGCTATTCTTCTGCTCCTCGGTCCCCACAGCATAAGGCACATACCTGCTCAGCTGAACAAGTTGCCTGGTGTATTATAGGTTTCCCTTATTTAGGCTTTCAAACCTCTCTCTATACTCCTGCCTTATACTAAAAGAGATGAAATACTCCTCAAACCGGTCTCTGAACCGACTCCACGACAATCCATCTAGAAAGGGGCAGATATAATCTCTGAACCACTGAGATGTTATCCCCTTCAAGGAAAATCCGGCCATCTTGATGGTCCTCCTATCAGAACAGTGCAAATCAGATGCCCTTTTCTCAACCTCATCCAGGAAGTCTAGAGGGTCCTCAACTGTCCCATTAAACTCTATGGGTCTTAACTTGGTGTACTCGGACATGGGTACATCATTCGGATTCCTGATACCGGACCTACTAGTATGACTTTCTGAACCCTAGGTAGCCTGCTGCTGCTGGAAGGCTAACAACTGCTCTAAGGACCTCTGCATTCCAGTCATACCGGACATAAAATCCTCCATTGGGATTCCACCAGCACCATGTACCTCCTGAGTCTCGTCTTGATCCGGTTGGTCTGCTGCTCGAGGCCTACCTCGCCTTTTGGTACCACAGGCTGGGGCCAGAGGAGCCGTTTGAGCAGAAAACTCATCTTGGCCTTCCTGGGCCGATGCTGCAGCTGCAGTCGCTCGGGTCCTCGGCATTGGCAAGAGCTGAAAATGAACAACAAGCTATTAAACCCAACAGACCCTCTAACGTACAACGCAGATACTAGAATCAACGAAACTGCAAGGACAGACTCGATTTCCTAGTTTCCATAGTAGTTTAGGAAGCTAACCTAGGTCGAAGGAAGACCCATTCTGTGGGCCCGTGACCGGCACCTAGGGAATGAGTAGGCTTAAGGCCACTGATTCGTGTAGTAAGCCTTACAGACCAATAATTCAAATAAGCAGGTTATAAAATATAATTAATCATGACTGACATTTCATTAATGATTCTATCTGGACCTTATAATATCCCACGTCCAACATGGACCAGAGTATTCACAACAATTTAAAAGTTCTCTATTGCGGATAATCTAGAGTAAATAATAACAAAAGTAGGGTATTACATGCGATTTACAAAAAGTACGAAGGAGAAGAAGTCGGACTGTCAAAATGCATGACAGTGAAGAACTCTAACTGTCACCTAAAAAATAAAACTGAGACTGTCAGTCTCGGGAGTGAGTGAAAATCAAATAATCTTGTGACAATTGCAGTCTTCACAGAAAATAATAATTATTACAATCAGTATAACAAACCATGTACATTAAATACGAATCATATTATAATCATATACCATAATTTAAAAAAATAAAATACATTTTTACATTTGCAGGACGAGTGGCTTAGTAGAACCCTAACTCCAATTACTAGTAGCCTTTTGGCTCTCTTAATCCAATAGGTCTGGCGCCTAGAGAGCAAAGCTCGACTAGGTTCCTTACCTCCAGCCTGAACATTTGATTTCCAATCAAGCCGGCGCCCAGAGAGCATTGCTCGACCAGGGACCTTACGTCCGGCAATCAACTCTACTCAGCCCAGAGAGTAATGCTCGACCAGGGCAAAAATCCATAATAACCTTGTTACCTGTCTTTAATCATTATCGGTGCGCACACGATACTGATGTAACCCATCAGGTGGCATGTTCTACTAAAGCCTAATCCCCAAATCACAATCAACACATATAATAATAATCACGGTCTAACAAAATCATTCAACACATATTGAAATAAAGATTTAGAATTTCGAAGAACATCATGCAATTTGTGTGAAAAAATAATAAAGATCGTATTAATACAATATTAACTATTAAAATAAGGATATATTATTACTAATAATAATATTAAAATTATTCTCAGTAATTAATAATTAAATGAAATTATTTATATTGCGATACTAATAATCATATTAAACATGATTTTTAAAGTAGCATATCAAATTAGACTTGGCAATAGTACAGAGATTATGTGAGTTTAACTCACAGTTCTAACGCGTTCCGCAGTTCGCTCCTACACCTCGGGTGGAGCTAGCGGAAAGGCTGTATTATCTAGTCACGAAAAATATTTAATTAATAGACATTCTTAAATTTTTCATAGGCCTAAACTCCTAGAGTGGACTATCTAAAATCAAATTAGACTTTAGAAATCTCTCAAAAATTCGGCAGAACTTTCCCTAAATTATGGACATTTACCCCCCGTAAAATGGGTCCAGAACCTGCCAAAAACAGGAGGCAGGCCACAAGAACTGCATTAATATTTTCCCGACTCTACAACACCACAACACAAATAATTAAATTAAATTTATTTTTAAACTAGCCATCACAAGCAATTAATAGTCACAATAATTTTCTAATATTACAACATAATTTTCAGAGTCTAAATAAAATTATACCGAGTCGAAATTGAAATATTTCGCGCGTCCGAAAAACATTGGGGTCCGGAAGCTGGTCCTGCCAACGGTGTCTGAATTCGAATCCGGAAGCGCCTATGCAAAGTTCGAGTTGCGGGGAGTCCGGAAGTACAAGAATTTTGGCCGGAAAGTGGCCGGAAGGCGGTGGATCGGGGCCGAAAAGGTGCTGCTTCGGCGACACGTCCTAAGGCTGTCGGCAAGTAATTTCCGACAGAAGAGAGTTGTTTCTGGGGTTTTCAAGGGTGGGGAGTTTGTTTCCGACGTCAGTTTGCCGAAAAGATACCGGCAAGGTGCCGAATGACAATGACAACCCCCTACCTTCGGTCGACGTCGGCATAGGAAAGGAAAGGAAGCTGGCCACGGCTTGGCGGCGCACAGGCGGGCGTGGAAGGCGAGGCAGTCGGCGGAAGAAGGGAGAAGGGAAGAACTAGTGGAAAAGAGGAAAAGGGAGGAAGGAAAAGAGGAGGGAGAAGGCGGAAAGGAAAAGGAGAAAAGAGAGGGAAAGAGAAGGGGAAAAAAAGAGGGAAAAAAATAATTTTTTTTAATATATCAATATTATTATTATTATTATTATTATTATTATTTAAAAATAAAAACACTGGATATTATAGTGAAAATAATTAAATTCTTGTCTATTAAAATTTTGTAAGGATGAGATATCTTTTTGTAACGATGAAATATTTTTTTCTATCACGATTTATAATTATATATTTCTTTTTTCTAAAAATAAATCAAATGGAAAATTATAAAATGATAAAACCATTTAATATTTGAATCAAAGCAGAATATTCAATTGTCCGGTTGATGGCATCTTCTTTGAAGTTGTGCTGCTAAGTGAATAATTGCTGCCTGAAAGCCAAAAGAAATTTAGAGAAATCTTGAAAACCATATGCAGCTGTGAAGCCACTGAAGTTGAAAAAGTAATTTCAAGAAGATTCAATTATGAAAATTTAATCGCTTCTCACATTTTATTATTTAAATTTTCATTAAAGCTTAGAATTTGAAACTTCAATTTTGTAAAAATAAATTTTATATTTATTATTTCAGTCTTGAATAGGATAAAATATATGCATATTCTTTGGAATAAGTATAAAAATATTACGATTTTAAGTATATACTTTTTAGGAGAAAGAAAATACGTGATTACAAATCGTGATAAAAAAGTATCTTACTGTTAGAACATTTTGATTCACAAGAATTTAGTTATTTTCATCTCGATCAGTCATTATTATCATGTTGCTCGTGTTTGATAACACGAGTTTAGAATTTAACAACTTCTAATTTTGTTGTCTAACTATCAGATTACGATTTAAAAAATTATTGATACGATGAGATTGATTTAATGATTAAATAACAAAATTAGGATGAGTTATGAAGCTCTAAATTCACGTTGTCAAACATGAGCAATATGATAGTGATGATTGATTAGAGTGCAAATAAATTTTTACGAATCGAAATTTTTTAACGACGAGATTTTTTAGTGATGAATATAACTATATACCTCTGTTGACTGAAAAAAAAATTATATATTTAAAATTTTAAAACGATGAAATCATGTTATCATTTCTTTACTTATCTCTATTCTTTTAGAAATAAAGTTTAAATTGGCCACTAATTTTATCATGCGGGCTCAATTTTTTTTTCAAATTTATGGAATTTTTAATCCAAACATTTTCATATTTGGCTCAAATTATTTATATTTTGAAAAAAAATGAGGGAGTAAAAATCACTCTCTTGAAAATAAAAAAATTAAAAAAAATATAATAATATTTAAAAATTATTTTATAATTTTAGTACAATTAATATAAGCTCTTATTTTCACCGTCCTATGGACCACCACCACTATAATTGTCTCATTCACTGCTATTATTAAGGAAAAACTGTAAGAACACTGAAAAAGTAATATTTATTTTTTATTATGTTTTGTTTAAATATTAATATATATTTTTAATTTAAATAATTTAATTTAATATAAAAAATCATATTTTTTTATCATATCTACACTCTTTTTAAAGGATGCGTAATCCATATTTTTATTTTTATAAAAAAAATTAGAATTGATTTAAATTAAACATCTATAAATTTAAATTAAAATATCCATAGATTTAATTAAGGGCTAAATGGAACAATAGAATCAATGACTAAATTGGACTCTATTCCTTACTTTGATGAGACGGTAAGCTTAATCGACAGAAGGTAGCTATTTCTTTCGGTCAAGATTTTACTGTTTAGTAATAATGTGGACACTATCACTTGGTAGAAAAACAGAAACAAGTTGACTAGTATTACAACAACTCCAAGATTACCTTCAAAGGTCAATTAGTCATGCTACGTGGGACAAGGGGCATATGGCTATTGACTGACTTGGTCACTTCCTAAACTACCCATTAGGTTTAAATCCCATTATCTAATAACAAAGGGCAATTCTGCCAAAAAAATAAATAAATTAAATTTAACAAGTGTATGAGGTTCAAAACTTTAATATAAAAAGTACCCAGCACCCTCTCCCTTGACTCCATTGTTACAAGTCTTCTCTCTGTATTGTCCTGAAATACCCAGAAAGCTTAGAAGCTACTTTTTCTTGTTGAAAGCAAAATGGAAGCAGTCAAGAAACAGAAGTTAGGCAGATTCAGCATTACTTCTCTGTCTCTTCAGCTAGCAACTAAGTTTCTAGGCTCAGTGTTCTTCTTGTCTGTTATACTACTTTCTTCTTCACTGCTCCCTTCTATATTAAACTCCATGCAGCTGTTTGGCTGCAAGTTGGGGAAGAACTGCATGTTCCTTCTTTGCAATGGGATCCTTGTTTTAATTGTCAAGAATTCTGGTCTAGTTGTGCCTAATTGTCATCATCAAGATATTAACCTTACAAAGAATGGAAGAAACCAACAGAAAGAACTTGAATTGCCAGAGGTGAAAACAGAGGTTGCAAAGGAAAAAGTGGTCAAGGTAGTTAAAGAAGTTCAAGGAATTGAAGACAAGTCTTTAGTTATGATCGCACAAGATGTAGATATTGAAAATCAAAGGCCTACCATCATTCAGGAAAATGAAGAAGAAGAAGAATTTGAATTGCTGAGTACAGAGGAATTGAACAAGAAATGTGATGATTTCATTAGAGAGATGAGAAAGCAACTTATATTGGTTCAGTCTTATTATTAGCAAGAATAGAATTAAGGGGAAAAATACAAGACTTTGCAATATTTTTTCCTAATTTCTTTTTAAATTTTGTGTAAAATTCTCCTATAATACCTTTTTATTGGTTTTTCATGATAAATATTTTATGCAGAAATGTGTTGCATTGCCAAAATTTAAAAAAAAAAAGGAAAAAAAAAAGAGCTTACTCTACCACCATTATTGAATTATCCTGTGAAATTTGCCTATGCTGACAGGATAATTATCAACATCTCCTTGAAAGTGAATTCCTTTTCAGGGTTCAGCTGTATCTACAATTCTACATCAGTCGGGCCATATTCTAATTGATGTGGCAGATAATACTGTTGAAAAGTATTATTAACTTATAATCACAGTGGCTAATGCTACGTATAAAAGAGACCTAACCTTTACCAACCCCTTTTGATACATAATTATAAACCCAATCAGTTTAATGATTTAATTAATCACTTTAGTGACACTAGTCTTGGTGTTCCCATGGACTACGTGTCCAGATTACATTCATTAATTACTTTAATTGACAGAAAATCCAGTTTTATGATTTTTGCATGTCTGTATAAGATTGTTGTTGCTTCTTGGCTCCATTATTAATTAATTTATTGTAATATTATTATAATGATATTATAGAGTTAGTTTTTTAATAGAGGAATTATTGTTTATCTATTGTATTTTTACATGTTATATTAGTTACTTTTATTTAAAAATTATATTGTTTTTATTCTTTTAATTTATAATTTTATATTCAAATTTATTCGAACAATCCGTTGTGTCTACAACTAATGGTATAGAAGCTAGTGTTACTGGTAAAGGGTTATTTTTTCATTTGATAACCTAAATTAGAATTTGTTTTAATTGTTCAATTTCTAAATTTCAATTTAATGTCTATATCTCAACTAACAATCTCTTTGAACTGTGTGGTAATTTTTTGGTTTGATTATTATATTTTTAAGGACATTAAGATAAAGAGGACTATTGGTTGTGGTACTAGACAAGAAAAGCTATATTATCTTGACTTTGCACCATATAGCTTAAGTGGCTTGATCGAGTCAAGTTCAGAGAATAGTAGTTTGGTATCGTCAAATATAGAGTATACGATCTCGTTATGGCATTAGCGCTTTGGAGATGCATCATTTAGATATTTAAAGTATTTATTTCCTAAGTTGTCTTCAAAAACATCTACTTTGAACTTCAAATGTGAAACTTGTGAACTAACAAAAAGCCATCAAGACTCTTTTCCGATTAGTTTAAATAAAAGTTCAGCACCATTTATGATTATACACTCTGATGTTTGGAAACCTGCAAAGGCACCGACCTTAATATAGTTCAGTGGTTTGTTTCTTTTATTGATGATTATAGTTATATGACATGGATATGCTTAATAGAAAGTAAGTAGTAGATTTTCTCATTATTTAAAAAATTTTATTTGATGGTGCAAACTCAATATAAGACTTCAATTCAAGTACTTCAAATAGATAATGGAGGTGAATTCATTAATCATGAACTCACACAATTCCTCTAATAACATAGTGTAATCTATCAAACTACATGTTCTTATTCTCTTCAACAAAATTGGATTGCAGAAGGAAAAAACTGTCATCTCTTGGAAATGGTATGAGCTATACTATTTGAAGCCAATATGCCTCTCCAGTATTAGAGAGAAACTTTATCCTGAACCTCTTACCTCATAAACCAAATTCCATTTTGCACTCTAGACTTTCATACACCACTTAATACATTAAATAAAAGCCTTACCTCACCATCATTACTGAACTTACCTCCTAAAGTCTTTGATTGCACAATCTTTGTTTACTTTCCTCACTATACATACCACAAGCTCCATCTCGTGTTATTCAGTGTATATTTGTCGGGTATAGTCTTCATAAAAAAGAATATAGGTGTTATCACCCTACAACTCAATGAATGTATGTCAGTATAATTCCATGAACATCAGATGTATTTTCCTACTGTAAGTCAGAGGGAGAGAAACATTGACTTGCAGCCCGACCTTCAAACATAATCCAACCTTAAACATTTTGCCGACCTTAACCATTTTTCTAGTCCCGATCTTCTAACTAAAACTCTTAAAACTCCCGACCTAGACCTCCTTCCAACAAAATCTCCTGACCTGTTTGAACAACTCGAACAAGAATAATCTGAGCGTTATTCTCCCAATCTTGGATCAACCGACCATTTCAAGTGTGATATACGGGGTCAAGATAATAGAGTTGAGCTTGAAGCACTACAATCAATGTCATCTTTACTTGATAATGCATCTTGAGCTGAATTCTAGGTAACTCGTGAACCCTCTGTTAGAATACTCCAGAACCGAACTACCCGAGGAAAGCCTAAATCAAGTTATGAACTCGTGATGAACTCTAGAACTAAATATCCAATAAATAATTATGTTTCTTACCATAGATTGTCAAAGACATGTGAATCATTTGCAAATCAATTATTTTATGCATATGTACTTAATAGTGTGTAGGAAGCCATAAAAAAACCGAGGTGGAAAGAAGCAATGAATGAAGAAATGAAGTCTTTTCGAAAGAACGAAACCTGAAAGGTTGTAGATTTACCAAGTGAAAAAAAATATATGTTGAATGTAGGTGGATCTATACCATTAAATGCAAGACAGATGAAAGTGCTGAGAGATACAAAGCTCGGCTGGGTGCAAAAGAATATAGTCAAACATGTGGGATAGGTTTTGTATAAACTTTTGCTCCTATGGCCAAGATAAATACTATCGGAATTCTTCTGTCCTTAGCTGTAAATTTAAATTGGTCTCTACATTAATTCAATGTAAATATTTCTTCATGGCGATCTCCAAAAGGAAGTGTACATGGAACTATCTCCACGATGTAAACTTTAAATTGAAGGAAGTAAGTAAGTCTATAAGCCGAAGAAGTCTCTGTATGGATTGAAACAATTTTCAAGAGCTTGGTTTGGAAGATTTACTAACTCAATGTAGGCTTTTGGCTATAAACAAAGTAGTTCCGATCATACTTTCTTTATGAAACATAAGGAGGAAAAATCAGTTGTTCTTATCATATATGCTAATGATATGATTGTAACAAGAGATGATGTTGATGAAAAAATAGCTTTATAAAACTATCTTTCTAAAGAATTTGAAATGAAAGACCTTGGTGATCTCAAGTATTTCTTAGGGATTAAGGTACTATGATCTAAGCAAGGTATATTCTTGTCTCAACCATAGTATACTTTGGACTTGCTTAAGGAAGTCAGTATGCTAGCATGCAAACCCGTTAATACTCCTGCTAGTGAACATACGAAGCTCAACATATTTTTCAATCAAGTCCCACGAATAAAGAAAAATATCAAAGGCTTGTAGGTTGGTTAATGTATCTTGCATGTACTAGGCTGGATTTGGCATACTCTATAAGTGTAGTGAGTCAATTCATGCACTCTCTAAGTGAAGATCATATGAAAGTTATTTTTCGTATCTTGCAATACTTGAAATCCTTTCCAGGGAATGACATTATATTCGCCAAAGGAACAAACTTATTTATTGAGGGCTATACTAATGCAGATTGGGCTGGATCTATTGATAATACAAGATCAATATTAGGTTAACTTTTATTAGAGGAAATCTTGTTACATGGAAAAGTAAGAAGCAAAGTGTTATAGCTCAGTCAAGTACAAAAGCCGAGTCTAGAAGAATAGCTAAAGGTGTTTGTGAGTTACTTTGGTTTAAGAATTTACTACATGAATTCCGAGTTTCACATGTTAGACCTGTGAGACTATATTGTGATATCAAAGTTGCATGTGATATAGCTCATAATCCAGTTCAGTATAATCGGATAAAACACGTGAATATAGAAAGACACTTATCAAGGAACAATCATAAGCCAAGATAATTGAAATCTCTCATATGTCTGATCTAAAGATCCGCTCGCCAATATCCTTATCAGAGCAGTATCAAGTAAAATTTTTTACCGAGCATTATACAAGTTAGGCATGCAAAATCCTTATGCACCAACTTGAAGGGAAGTGTAGAAGATTTGATTTGTTATTTGTCTCCTAAACAATATATATTTCTTGTATTTATCTCTTCCCATATATATTTTTATCCTATAGGAATATTGCTTACTAATTTATATTGTAATAGGATTCTTATAAAGAAAGTCATATAAGTCCTTATACGCAAGTAATTCAATAAGAAAAAATAGATTGAATCAAGTTCCTTCATTAGTAACATTGGCTTGGGATAAATTTTATATCATATATTTTTGGAACCTCTTTTCATCAACTATCTTTCTCTAACCTCTACTTTTCACATATTTCATTTTGCTTTTTTTTTTTTTTTTTCTATTATAAGAAAAAAGACTATGAAAATGATAATAATCTTTACTTGTGTCAGAAGAATTACGTAGAGAAAACACCATGGACTAATAGAAATCCAGTAATCCAAATCCCTAATTTTCAATTTAGTAATTCTAATCCTTAATCCCCAGTATATAAATCCTAATACTTTATTTCATGGACATCTGTAGTTGATCAAAAAGTTTATCATTTTATTGTTTTTGTAACATATGATTATCATGTGTCTCTTATTTTCTATCTCATTTAAGTTAAAAAAAATTCTATATTGATATTTAATTTAACATGTTTAATTTAATTTTTATTTTTAATATAACTTAATTTTAATATAAAATAAAAATAATAATAGAATGATATTTTTCTTAACTAGAAAAGTTTATTTTATATTAATAATTAAAATTAAATTATATAATAATTTAATAATATTATTGTAAATATAAGTAGTTTTAAAATGCTTAAAATCTTACTTGAATTAAATTGTATAAAAATAAAAAATTAGGGAAAATAAAATAATATTAAATAATTATTATAATTAAACTTAAAACTAGTAATAAAAATAAAATTTTATTTTGATTTAATAATAAGATTAATTTTAGATGAATTTGATATTTAATAATGATTTAAAAAATTAAATTATAATTTTAAATTATTAATTTAATCATTCGATTAATAAAAAAATAATTTTATTAAAAATTAAAAAAACTTTAATATATAAAATAACACAACAACCGACTTCCATATTAAACCAAACCTTAGTATTTGGCCCTTTATATTATTAGTAAATACACTGTTAAAAGAAAAGCTTATATAATAAGAGTATATTAAATAAATTATTAAATATTTATGCTACATCAGTTTATTAAAGAAAGCAAATTATTTTTATTTTTATATATTAAAAATATGAACAGCATAATATATTTTTATTATAAAAAATATCACACGCTTCTATATAAAGACATTTGAAAAGCAGGGAATTAGTAGTTAGTGTGCCTGTATAATTATAATATGCTTAGGAGGTGGGAAAGTAAAAGATTCAGTAACTTGAATGGTTACTGGTCAACTGTAACTTCGACAAGTTACCCACTGTAAAATTTTGGGTCCCAACATCTTACAATCTCATGTCAGCTACCATAGTGTGGTGGGTAGGCATTTAAAGTCCGTTGGAAATTTGAAATTTTAAGTTCGACATTTTTATTCTTTAAAGTGATCACTTTATAAAATAAAATTTTCTCTTTTTTTATTTTTTTAATTTAACGACTAATATGAATAAAAAGGAAAAACAGAGCTCGTGTATGATTCACAATTTATTAGTTGTTATGAATAGAATTAAAATATTAAAGAGAAGCTTCTAGAATATCCCCTGCTTACTAATTACACATATATGCAAGCAAACTGAAAGAATAGGAAAGTACTTCCTCAATTTTATCAAACACTGAAATGGTTACATTCCTTAAGATTACTCCATTCACTTTTGAAGCAAATCTACAAGGACAAAGGGACTAAGCACCAATTTGGCATTCCATTTTCTGATCGGCCCTTCTTTTTTTTTTTTTTCTAAAAGAAAGAGTCTTTTATTTTTATTTTTTCTGTATTTGCTTTTTGAGTAAATTATATTCTTTAAACAGTACAATAAAAAAGAAGATCAAATTTTAAAAAGAAGAGCGCCCTAAAAAAATACCAAACCGGAGGATGTTTATATCGTTATGCGTACATAATGAGCTTTAAGAACAAAATTCCTCTTGAAAATGAGACAAAAGGAACATAAGAACCCCACCAATACCACTAAACAGACATTCAACACCTAAAAAAAACGGCTACCATATCTTCCCTGATACAAATTTCCTGTCACAGCTGATGTTGCTGGAGCATATGCACATGCACCTTTTACCAATACAAATAAAGATTAATAAACAAACAATATTGACAACGAAACTTAAACTTACTTTCCAATTACTCAGGTCTCTTTGTACGGTTGAACCCAAGCACACTCAAAACAAAATCAAATCAAAATCCAGGAAATAGTGGTAGGCAGGCAGGCATATAAAAGATTTTTTACCGTACCTTGACCTGGCCCCCCGCCATCAAATGGCCCCACTACAATAGGTCTGGTAAACTACGTGCAGACAGGAAGCACTAAAAATTGTTCAAAATTACCTTGTCCCTTGCAGGGTTTACATTAAGGATTTTCACGTTCAGAACTGAAAGCTGAATACAAATTTGAGATGGCAAAAGAATCTATAATGGCTTAACGTGACAGGACCGACAGTTAAGATAACAATTCACAGGGTCACTTCTTGCAATGATGAGACATGAAGAAATATGGGTAAAAAAAGAATCCATTTCATTTCTCTAGATTCAGACAAGACAGTGAGTTTCAAGTTTGTTCCCATTTGAATGGAAAGATACTCTCAGTAAAGGTTACATGTCCAGCAAACCCCTGACAAGCAACTTGTCATGGTACATCTTAAGACCATTTTCAATAGAAAAAAAAGGAAAAAACAAACTGCATATTAATCAGATGTGATAAATACCAAACTAATTTCTAAGAGTTAGATTACTGATACAAATTTTGAATCCTATTCTCTAGATGCTCCATTGATTTGCAAGACAAATCAAATGTAATGAAAATACGCATACAAACAAAAGAAATAAGGAAAAGGAAGTATGTATATAACAAACCTGATTTTTTAAACAAGAAAAACCAAGTTCAGAAAAGTTAAGGGGACTGTGACTAAAAAAGTTCATTACCAGTGGAATCGAGAAGTACATTTTTCAACATTTATTACTTTTCGACTTTTTCATGAAAGAAATGTGTGAAAAAAATGCATCTTACATTTTGCACCAGCAGCGAGTGATAAGGATTTCACAGATATAAAGCAATATGCAACTATAAAAATTATATAAAGCAAATGGAGAACGTAAATGACCAGTCATGAATTCTGTGACGGCAAGTGGAGAAAAACCAAAAATTTGTGTTTCACCACCCTAATTTGTTTGCGAATACTGAAAGTGCAAATTATGGACAGACATTAATTTCTTGCTTTTATACCTTTGACGCAACTGTGCTTGCTCTTCCAGTTATCCCCAAACTCTTTGAATGCAAGGGGTTCCAACTGTATGCTAATGTTGAGGGCTGGTAAGGTTTTGAGCGTTGTATCGAATTAAACCACATGCTTACAAGGGGTTCCAACCATATACTAACCTGCAATTGATATGTTACCAAAGCTAAGATTCACTGATATTGTTATTGGCCATACTGACAGAGAATTCTTCTGTCACTGGCATACTTCTAACATGATCAAGGAGTCCTGTCAGTTCTCTATGAACATAAGTAAAGCGTTCCTTGGATGCCAATGCTTCTGTTAATAGAGTTGAAGCAAGAGAATGAAAGGCTTGAGCACATTCATTGCCGTTGCTTTGAGCATTTTGATCATCCATAGCTACCAAAGAATGCTCTCGTCGCCAACGAAGGGGATAAAATTTTTCAGGGAGCTGAAAGTAATTCTTGACTGCAAGTACACGGAGAGAGTGCCTACATAATATTCCAGAATGTTCAAATTCCTTACAAGAACAATGAATTTGCTCATCTGCTGCTATCCAAACAAGATATTCTCCATCCATTTTCTTGTAGTGCCGCACCAGGTATGATCCGTCTGACATTTCTTGCACTCCATACTGCATGGACAAAACAATTTCATTCTGGAACACATTAAAGGCATAAGGTGTGAGAATACACCGCGCATGTTCTTCAATAGGCATGCATGTCT
Organism: Ricinus communis; assembly: GCF_019578655.1. Taxonomy (NCBI): domain Eukaryota; kingdom Viridiplantae; phylum Streptophyta; class Magnoliopsida; order Malpighiales; family Euphorbiaceae; genus Ricinus; species Ricinus communis. The sequence goes on from NC_063262.1 coordinate 23,062,540, forward strand.
TGATATGCATGTACTGCATCCCATCTCTGCTTTGATTTTCAAAGTTGACAGCTATACTAACCTGAAACACCCGCAAACAAATATCAAAAAGCAGTTGACCAAAAAGCAGAATCTACACAGCAACACTGATTCATATGACCGGCATACCTGCTCGAAAAATACTTGCAAACATGTTTGTCCACTCAAGATTCGTTTTAAGAATATATCCAAAGATTGTGAAAACTCAGCTGACATGGTACGAGCCACGAAGTAACCTCTAATATAAGAAATTGACCAAGATCCTCGATATGAAAAGAGTAGAGCCATATGCTTATCTGAAGCAAAACCAAATCTAGCAACTAAAAGATTCCACTGCTGCTCAAAATCTTCTACAGTTTCAAGGTGACATAACATATCAAATTCAGCTTTAAAATCTTCAAACTGTGACCCCAAAGCCAAAGAGAACCAGCTGGATAATTTGGACAGGATGTGCCATATGCATATAATATGTTTAGTGTTCGGCAACTCCCTTGCTATTGCATCCCTAAGACCTGAATCTATATCTGTTATAATTGTCTGTGGTTGTCTTCCTTGCATAAAGCGGACAAAACTCTGTTCAAAAGAAGAAAATAATAAAAATACATGAAGACATGCACATATTGTTCACAAGAATGCTGTCCACAAACCTGTAAAGCCCATCCGAGGGAATGTGAACTTTCATCTTGCAATAAAACACATCCAAATACAATTGTTTTCCCATGATTATCCATGCCAAACCACACTCCTAGGAGCAATCCATATGTAATAGAACGATATGCGGTGTCAAAAGTAACTACATCACCATATACTGTATATGCACGAACAGAGTCACCATAGGACCATGCAATATTTTCAACCTTTCCATTTTCATCCATGGTATAATCATAAATAAAATCTGCATCCCTCTCTGCCATAGCCTTACAGGCCTCGAGGAGTTCAAAGGTATCATTCTCTCTCTTCTCTGTCAGTAAAGCATCATTTTCTTGCACAGTCTTCTTACAAGTCCGAACAAAATTCCTAACATCCTTCTCTATAAAGGGCAGCTGTCCAGGTTGGACGCCCTTTTCTAGCTCCAACACCTTCACTATCCGATTAACAGGAAAACCTGCTTTGGATAGCAAAAGAATGCGTTCTTGATCAGCCTCCTGTATTTTCCGATATGCAGGTAGCAATCGCACTTGGTCATCTTCCAATAATTCATGATTATGAACATTGCTAAACTGTGATATGTACCATTGAGTAACACCGTCTACAATTTCCTTTGTAAGATACAATTTTGCATCACATCCACAACGAACAGATTTCCGGTCCCTGGGATGCTCCACATTAGCCTTTTTTCTCGGTTGATTAAATCCAGATCGATAGCAAACAAAATCTCGTCTATAAACCCCTAAATTTTGGCTTTCAGTTGACCGTGCTTTCCTGATTGAAAATCCATTCTTCCGAGCAAAGTTGCTGTAGTACTCAAAAGCATCATCATCGCTTCTAAAAATTTGACCAACATATGGTGTGAAGACAACTTCCGTTGATGATGATGTTGATGGTGTCTCATTCTTTACAATATTAGAGCTCACTGATATCTGATCATCTCCTTCATGCTTAATATAGCACTTCCAATCCCCACAGGGGCACTGCTGGCGTCGAATCCATATGTTATTTGATGGCTTCATAGCCATGGATAGCAAAAGATACTCTAACTTCTAGACCTTTATTCAGTATATATCTCTGTCAAATGCAGGAGAAGCAAAAAGAAAAGCTGAAATTTAATATCTTGTATATGCTAAAAAAAACAAAAAAGAAGAACTGAAAACAAAAACCAAAAGCCTCTTAACTGAGAAAGCCAATTAGGATGGTGAGGCCGTAAGGCAGAAAAGGGAAACAGGTAAAGAACAAACATAATCAGAAATCTTCCTAATCATTTGGCACTTTGGAAGACATACTCTTACTTGAGCCGCCACCCACCCCCCCCCCCCCCCCCCCCTATTGGGTTGATTATGCATTCGGATACCAAGAAAATTGAAGACATAAGATAATAAAATGCATTCTAATTTTTCTTCCTCAAATATCCAGCAACCAAATGAAATAAAATTAACTGAAGATAGTGAGGAACAGAAAAAAAATCCGTTGGCAGCAAAATAATCAGTTGGCTATAGAATTTGGCAGAAATACCACAGAAAACATAAAGCCCTACACAAGTATAATTCACGAATTCATTGAGCAAAGCTGTTCAAGACATAGCAAATAAGGAAACAGATTTCTTTTTTGTTTTTATTTTAAAACAACAACAACAACAACAACAATAATAATAATAATACAATTGATATAACATTAGAACTGGATTTCAAATAAACAAAACTTAGATAGTAATTAGATAACTCTTAGAAGGCATAGCACAACAAATTGTCACCAAACAACAAGGGAAAAAAAGAAAAGAAGACCCGATTCATACCAAAGCTTTAATCACATAGAGAACAATGGAATCAAAAATCAAAATTCAGGTAAATTAACACCATAAGTTGACCATTAACACCGATAACAGGAAGTTTGAGTACAGAGACAAAATTCAAAACCAGAAAGTCAATAACTAAAGTATAACAGAACCCGTTTAGAGCATTAAAACAACAGAAACTGAATAGAAACTAATAATAAAAATACTCTTATAATGCATTACCCAAAAGCTTGAATAAAAATTGGTGACTACCAGTAAATAACAAAAAAACCCAGAGAAACAGAATCTAAATTCTCAGACTTTGACAATGCAGAAGTGCCAAAAACAACCTGCAAAACAAATGGATATTGAAATTAGATAACGGTGAAAACAATAATTAGGAAAGTAATTACTAATTGCAACTATTTAAGACCCAAAACTAAAAAACAGTGACAAATTAGTAAGAGAATTGATTACCACTAGAAAACAAGCATAGTATTGGAAAAAAGGTATTGCAAAGCAGCAATAAAAATGTGAGAAAACGAAAAATCATTATCAAAGATGTGAGCTTTTGCCGAGAAAACCCACCTCATGTCTTCTCTGTCACTGGTTTTGAGCATTGGGTTTGTCACTAAATGGTGGAGAGAGAAAGAGAGAGAGAGAGAGAGAAGTGAGTTGTGTTGCAAAGTCAAAATAGAGGCCCAAATTCGGTTATGCAAAACGTCGAGAAATTTTATAATCAAGTCCAGTTACCTTTTATCTGTATGCCACGTCACCCATGTATGTTTAGATGGGATCCACAGATGATGACGTGGCAGGACTGAGAAAGAGAAGAGGATTCAAGGCCAGGGTGTTTCTCAGAGGTTTTCCCATATTCAAAAGTTCGAATTTGATTCACTTATTGGTGTTAGGGCAGAATTCCGTTTAATTACTTAATACTGGAAATTAGTGGTTTCTTTCATTTATTTAGAAGGATAAAAAAGGTGATAGAGTTTCTTTTAATAATGCAAAACTCTAATTAGCAGAGGCCAGTTATTTATTTAAATAATTCGACTACAATAATAGATAGAAATAAAAATAATTAACGGTAGCACTTCACACTTGAGTGCATCTTTTACTCTTAATTTTGAAAAAAGTATTAATTTCTATTCTCTAATTAAGTCTATGAGCTTGAAAGAATAACAAATATTTCAGTACAATAGAAAGCAGTATTATAAAACATATTTAGCAGCCCAATTTGTGATTTGATTGCATGGTCTTTTAACAAAAACAAATAGAAAATAGAAGTTGTTTAACTTCATATGCAACCTAGTTGAGAGTTTGATCAGCCAAACACAAACTTTGTCAAAACCAAATTCTCAACTTAAGAAAAAAAAAAAAAGAGCCTCTAGAGCCCTAATTGTCTTTGCCAAATGGAAGGCTAATTGCAAGATTGTCTTGTCGGTGGCCACTCCATCTATAATCCTACATACCATTTTATCTTCATCGCTGCTAAATTCATAATATATTATTTATATATCTTATATATTAAATTATAAATAAAAATTTATAACAAAATAATAATTAAATTTAATTAAAAAATATTAACAAAATCAAATATTTGAAAAGATAGATTAATATTTGTAACTTTTTTTTCATAATACGTGACGGGCACTTTAACAACTCGGTGTTTTAATAGTGGCAGAATATATATAAGTTTAGGTGTCCATAATGTAATTTTCTGAATGCAACATGTTTGGTTTACGATGTATGTATTTTATTATTTATTTATATATATATATATATAAATAAAATAGTTATTGAGGCAACATAATATATATTCTTTTTATAAATTAATATCTTTTTGTTTGACCATTCTGGATTCTCATGTTGAGATAAGTAGACCCATTTAATTGTCAAGCCAAACTTGATCAGCAATGAATGTTCAAAACTTATACCTACACTATATTAATTAGACATTAGAGTTTTACCAAACCGAAATAATATGTAATATTTTTAAGGACTGGACTCATTCATTGTCGCATGAGAAAATAAAATTTCTATTTCTATCAAAAAGAAAAAAAGAAAAAACTAAAGCATTTTGGAGTTACGGCCGAGCCAATTGCAAGTAAGACGAAGGAAGTTTCAGAAAAGTTGTACCAAATGAACAAATTACCAAGAAAATAAATTAGGGCGAATGAGTGGATTGTTTTTCATTTATTTCGTTTAATCCACCTCAAACACACACGTCATAAACAGGGCCAATCCTAGTTCTATGTCAGAAATACAATACTGATTCACAGTTGACCGACTTGGTCAAATCTCTATTGCCACACCCCAAAATGCTATAGCCACAGCTTATGCTGAATAAGGGCATTATTGTCAAATAATCTTTAAAATTATCTTTATATAAATTCTTTCATTATACATTATGTTCCATGGTTCCCTTGAAAGGCTTTGGGATCATTACTGTTCACCCCAAGGACGAATGTGCAGTCATACCATCTCTATTAAATAATAACAATACGTAACAGAAATAGAAGATATGATTGTTTTTCAGCGGTAAAACTAAAATTGCTACAAATAAGGGCATTATTGTCAAATAATCTTTCATCTTATTAAATATTTCATTTTATTAAATATATTGTGGGCACACCATTTCTTGATCATATTTCGATAGTATTAATAATTTATATAAAATTTGACCAAAAAATAGTTTACATAATTATTAGCTTATCGATTTAAACCTCAAGTAAGTATTTGTCCAAATTCAGATTGATAGTGTCACACCCCCATTACATGCTAACCAATAGACATTAGCCAGGAAGCATACAACGTCGTAGAATATATACTACATGTAGATAGGTCAATATGCAGATTGTTAAGAATTAAGACACAAGGTTATTAACATATAAACATATGATTATACTTAAACATCATTTAACAAGTATTCAAAACATCTTCTTATGCCTTATAAGACATACTTCCATATATATCACATAACTGCATACAAAATGCATCAGGAGGAGACTCCACAAAACTCGCCCAACCTGACAGAACTGCTAAAAGCTAGACTTCGGATACAACCAACGGATGTACTGCTATTTACAAACCTGAAAAAAAAAATTTTGGAGAGGGGTGAGCCTCCAGCTCAATAAATAAATAATCAACATAATCTATATCACATACACTTCATACAATTTCCACCCAATCACATAACTTACCATGATTCATAGTTTAGGTATAAATTCATACCATTCTACTCAATTCATTACAACCATCATAGAAGAAATACAATTCAACAATTATGGTTAGTTCTCACGGCTTATGGATCCCCTTTAATGTGCTGCTCCGCCTCATCCTCACCCATCGCACACGTAAGCTGCTCTGCCTCATCCTCACATTATACACTTTTATAGCCTCTCTAGGCTTTAACCTCCCAAGGCTTTATATATATATATATATTTTTTTTTTTTTTTCACAGGGGAATCCACCATTCACATGCACATATGCACTTAACATCATAATTCAATCATTTCACTTATATCATATTCAAGCAATAACAATTGTTCCACTCAACACCAATCATTTCCATCTCATTCAGTCAAATATAAATAATATTAAGCAAACGCAACCATTCACGGAACATTTGATTAAATATATGAACATAGCAAATATTAACTATTTACTTACTCAAAATACACTTATTCCTTGAGCATATAAGAACCTCCTTTCTCCACAACTTCCTTTCCAGGCCTTTGAGTACCTGTCAACACATTCATCAATTCACATTTCATGCATATTCCAAATATTCATGTAAATGCTAGTTCTAATGCATTACAAGATCATCCCCTTTCTAATTCATAGGTCTAACTTTTCCTCTAAGACTCTCAATTATTTTTTTAATATCATAAAAATATTCTCCATCTAGTTATATACCAATTTAACTCAAATTAACATCAAATAAATTGCATAAACTAATCTCCAACATCTCTGTTTTCTAGACAGAATTTAGTTTAATTTAGTACCAAGGTATATTTATTGCTGGGCAAAATTAGCGTAATATAAAAATCTTGTATTAAATAGACATATCCGTTTATGCGTCTAGTTTCATCTTCAAGAATAATTACTCAATTCCGACTTCTATAGATTTAATTATCTTCAAATTACTGAGCAAGGGTCATACAGCTAGTTGTACCCGAGCAGAAATCTGTTTGCTCAATTTAAGCAACTAAAACGGCAAAAATAGCAAAATTATAAAACTACAAAGTTATAGAGGACTTTTCAAAATTTCTATAGGCACCAATTAAGCTTAATTTGGACTTATATAACCCATGTTATGCCTAAAATACAGAACATCAAGGTTGCTGAAATTTTGACAGTTTTCTATCTTGACATACTTAAACTTAAATCAAGTTTAATCTCTATGCAATCATTCAATACTCTACTAATTCATGATAATCAGACCTTTAATTAATCAATGAGAGCATCAATTGAAGTTTTTCCAATTTGTAATCAAGAACCCTAATGACAAATTAATAACACTCAAGTAACAACTCACCAATTTCAGCTTTTGGGTTGCTAATATGCTTAAATTGTTATGCTTAAATCGTTTAGCTTTAGCTTGGCTCCTTCAATAGTTGGTAAAATCCTATCTTAATCTTAAGTTTTTCTAGGTATTCCACTCCTCTCTCTTATTCCAAATTTTATTTTTTTGGCCATGTACGAATTTTAGAGAAATGAAGAGGTAAAATGAGCTTGCTCATGGTTCCAATTTCCAAGATTCATCTCTCAATGCCACCACCTATTTAAACTAGTTGTATCATCCTAAATTAATTCTTACTAACCATATATAGGTACTAACTTTTAATTGTATCTTTTAAGTCCAATCTATTTACCCAACCTTCAACTATTGGTTCAATTAAGTCTTAAGGCTTAATACACATAACCCAAGTACTTAATCAACTTATCTAAATTAATAATCTAATATCATACTTCTTATTCTCTATTTATAATTAATATATATCTGTTCTCATAAAATAAAAATATTATTGATATACCATCATATGCCCAATGATTAAATGTAAATGCACATAACATGGATGATGAGAAAATGCAGGAGTTACGGATAGTGTCTTATTTTAGGGGTAATCGTAAAAATAATTATGATTTTTAGTGTTTTTTTTAATTTAATATTTTTGAAAATCTTAGATAAATTATATAATTTTTACAATTTAAAATAACGGTTGAAAAATTCGATATATATTTTATTGATATAATACCGGAGTTAGCTGAGTTACTCCATATAGATGCCACGTCCAGAATCATATATTTGTCCAACTTTAAATAAAATCACGAACTTTAATTTTTTTATAATTTTATTACAATTTTTTAATTTTGACAAATTGATATACAAATTTAAATATTTAATTAGTTAAGATATAATTCAATTAGAATAAGTAAATAATAAATTAAATTATAATTAGAAAAATAGAAATAAAAATATTTAGTAATTAATATAAAATTTAATCGTTAGAATAAAATAAAACTTTTTGTGTTTAGAGTTAGATGTCTCAATTTTAGGATCTCCATCCACCTGTTATAAGGGACATCTATCATAGAGTAACCAGACAAAATATGAGATCCCATAATAACTCATTCAAAAAAGATCTCATATCCTATTAAAACTAATAACTAATACATATAACCATTTTCTTGAAAAATATTAGAATAAAATTATGAAAAGTATTTATTCATATCTTACAAAGGGAAAATGAATTTTAGATTATGTTAAGCAATTTAAATATTGGTTATGTAAAATTTTCATATAAATATTAATTTATATATTTTAAATTTGATAAATAATTTTAATAATAAGGAGTTGAAAAATATGTTTAAAAATGTTTAATGAATTTAATTCTATACTAAGGGGTTTAAACTCTTATGTCTTATATTGAATTAATTTCTTTTATAGAAGAAATATTGATCAGTAAAGATTAATAAGTATATCTTGATATAAAATATAAAAATAAATATTAAATATTAAAATTATATGTATAAAAATATATTCTTAACAATCATCAATTGTGTTAACAGAATAATAGATTACAATTCTGCGAAAATAACGCTCTATTCAGTGACGCTAAGCCACATATTGATGCTATAGTTATTTTTTGATGAATTCAATTATTTGAATGTCTTCTTCACTACTTGGAAGAACTCAATAACCGCATCAAGACTCATATAGAAGGAGAATTCAACACCCTTTTAATTGATGATCATAAGACTCTTTTAGAAGAAGAATTTAATACTCTTATTGAAAAATGATAAAAAATTTTAAAAAATATATTTTTTATTAAAATTAATTAATATAAAATAAAAAAAACTACTGATTCAAAAGATAAAACTTGATAAAAAAAAGAAAAAAAAATAAAAAATCTTTTAAAAGAGTTGAGTATGAGAGAGTATTACTGAATTAGTGAATTATATTTACTCTTATACAAAACATATTAATTCAACAATTGATAGCAACCCATAATAACATTAAGCCGAATCAACTTATGAGTTATCGGGGGATTAATTTAAAAATAATTTAACTTAATTTAGTTTAGTGTTTGATTGAAAATTCATAGAATTTATGGAATTAATTTATAAATCTAAAAGTTATATCCTTTAAATAGAGTTAAAGTTAATTTACTATTTCACATAATCAAATTTGTGTGGAATTGATTATAACTAAACTAAATTTTAACAAAATAGATAGAATTTTTAAATGAATTCCACATTAGTAAGTCAATACATTCTACCACACCAAAATATCTCTTTCAATTTTATTAATTATATATATATATATATTTTTTTTTTTTTCATGTCTTTTTTTCAAATGAAATGAATTCTTTTATGGATTTTAACCAAAAATAGCATAAATTAAATTGAGCTCTGAGCTTTTGAGTTATTCGTCAACTAAGTTCCAAAGAGTGCTGTGTTTCAAAAGTTTAAAGATATTATTAATAATTTACTATTTTTATTTATTATATTCAATTAGAGTTGAATCCAGCATAAAGTTAAAGTTTAAAATTATGAAAAAAAATTGAAATTGAATTCAAATTTTCAAATGTTAGTTGGAATTAAAATCAAGCTTCAAAAACTAAAATTTGATATCTAAGAGCATTTAGATGAAATGATAAATATTTTTTTAGTTTAACTAAGATTTTGAGTTTAAATATTAAATATACAATTGCATTAAAATTTTTGAAGTAGTATTTTGTCATCCGTAATAGTTATTTCTTGCACACTCTAGATTAACTCTAAATATATATATATACTAAAAAATTAAAATTTAATTAAGCTATATTGATTTCCAACTTTAAATTTTGTAATCTTTTTTAAATTGAGTTAAGTTGAACCTCGGCAATACCTACACCACTTCCCATAGTAACTTCGTTTGAAGTTATATCATAAACTAATGCTGCTTAAACTCCAAGAAATTACAAAATCAAATGTTCAACCTTAATTATTCATCTTAATAGACTAGTAAATAGCTAGGAAATTACCTTCAAAGTTTATTTTATTTATTTATTTATATATATATAAATAAAATGTACTCAAATCATTGAAGTCTATTATGTGACAGAAGGTGCAATTGAAACATACCAAGTCCCAACCCAACAGAAGAATCTTAGAGGTAGTTGACTGATGACTTGTTTAATTCCTAAACTACCCAAAAATTGCAATTATTTCTGACTCATAATTCAAGGGTATTTCTGCCAATAAATGTAAAATCTTACCCTCTAAACTCTTATATATAGCTACTCACCAACTTTCTCTAGGATTATATTAAACCATTCTTGATTTCAAAAGGAAAGAAAAAAAAGAAAAGAAGAAAAGAAAAACCCTTCTGTTTGTTTTGAAAGAAGATGGAATCAATCAAGAATGCTAACTTCCAAACTAAATCTAGAAACCTCCACTTTCTTCATCTACTCACTAAGTTCCTAGCCGCAATGTTTTTCTTCTCTGTAATATTTCTCTGTTCTTCGCTTCTTCCTTTCCTTTTCAGCTCCAGCAGCATTGGCAAGAACTACATGTTCCTTCTCTGCAATGGGATTCTTGTTTTAATTGTCAAGAATTCTGGTCTAATGGCAGATTCTGATCAAGAGGTCAAACCCACAATAAAAAATGAAGGAAGCTCACAGAAATTAACACCGCCGCCATCAGCATCAGAGACCAAAACAGTTGTTGCAGAGGCAACAGTGGTCGTGGCAATTGAAGACAAATCTTCGGTTATGTTAAAAGGAAATGTAGCTGGCGAACAAGGGACTGAGACTGGTGTCATTGATGATGGAGTAGAAGAAGAAGACGAAGAAGAAGAAATTGAATTGCTTAGTGCAGAAGAGTTGAACAAGAAATGTGATGATTTTATAAGAAGGATGAAGGAAGCAATCAAATATCAATAACTATTCTTGGTTTGATTAATAATAATTATTAGTAGCTAAATAGTTAGAAAGAAAAAGAAAATGACTTGCTAAGATGTCCATGACTTTGTACTATGATTTGATTGTGTTGCCTAATTTTTTATCACCTTAACATGAATTTTGTGAGTAAAATTTTATATGGCTTTTTCTTAAAATTTTCTGGTAATGCATATTAATTTGAGCTAAAATTTGTTCAATTTGGCAGTACCAAGGCCTTCTCTTCTTTTTTTTTTTTTTTTTTTTTTTGAATAAGAAAGGGCATTTTGATTTTCTTTTGAACTGCAAAAACATTGACAGTACAAATGCAGTATCATGCTACAGCTAGGTAATCTAATGCATAGAGAGACCCAACTTTCAACTCTCAAAGGACAAATTGTAAGCCCTTTAGTTTCTTCCTGGTTGGCATGGAAGAAGCTACCAAGTAATTGCTCAATTGACTTTAGGTCTATGGGGATAGGACAATGAAGTGGTTGAAAGAAGCTGCAGCCTGCAGCTTCCAAAACTGGTTCAATTTTGTCATTTTAATATTTCTCAAAAGAAATCATACGAGTTATGCTCTCCACTTATATATATAAATATAATATGAAAATTATATAGATACTAACATACAATTTTACTCACATTTTAAATTATTCTAAATTTAATCCGGAAGTATGTATATATTTAAACTTTAAATTCGAGTTATCTCTCATTTATATAAAAAAAATAATGAATGGGTTACTAATTACAATTACTAATACAAGTGGCTTGTTAATTAGCCCAATGGTTAGAAAATATAATATTTTTATATAAAGCTTGTCATTTCCATAATTTCCAATTTTAATAGAGATATTTATTCAATATTAAAAAATCAGGACCAAAATTCCTCATAAAAAACTACAGGATGAGCTGCAGACCAATTCTGAGACCCTAAATCCTAATCATGCACAATAATACTTTAGGTATGCTCAACATAATCATTATTTAGGCAATTGAATTAGCCTTTTAAGGCACAAAAGGACAATCGATAAGAGATGGTTGTATTGTAATGTCAGTTAAGGAGCAAGTGTAAGCTTCCCTGCCCCAACACTTTTTTTCTTGAAGATGGAACAAGAAAAGACATACAAACCCCACCACTAATAAACAATTATTACTGATAATCCATGAAATTTTACTACCATCAGACATGAACCCATCCCACATATCTGGGTTTCAGGAGCATAAGGCATCTTCCTTCTTTTTTTTTTTTTAAAGAAAACTGAGCTTGTAGACAGGTTCCCACACATTATTATTCTTATTCTAGCAGGTTGAGAAGAAGAAAAGAACGAAAGATTAGGTAAACATAACTGACAGGGAGTCTGGTTTTCTTGCAATGTTGCACCCAGGCACACTCGAATAAATATGAAACTGAAAGCCAAGGAGAAAAAGGTGCCAGACATGAGTCCTTTAACCGTATTTTGACCTGCCCCACCAGATGATCCCACGATTAGATTTGGTCTATTCTGCTGATCCAATTACAGAGATGGTAGATTTGACTCGTCTAATTAACCTGTCCCATGGAAAGGGTCTACACCAATGGGAGTCCTTTCATATGTAGAAAAATGTTTGCATTTTCAGAAAAAAATTAATTACATAGTACTAACTCCTGTAAAATCAATTTTTTTTTCTAGCTACAGGGAATACTATGATTATCCGATCTTACTAGACGTTAATAAAAAATTAGTGCTCAATAACGTCTAGTATAAGGGGGGGATGAATGTGTAGAAAGAAACGGTAATATTCATTAAAAAAAAATCATAAGAAATTGTTAAGATTAATTTGGCATAGTTATGTATAAAGTTTCAGACGATCATCCATGGATGCTTTTCAGAAAGAAAAAGAATGATCTGATAAGAAAATTGTGCAGCCTGTAATGTAGAATTGTAGATGGACCTTATTAATTAATTCACAGCACAAAGAGTAAAGAATTATTTGAGCTAGCACCAAAACTGGTCGTCCCACTTAGCTACATCAGCACACCTATTTTTGATTGTTAATGTTGAATTTTTAATAAGTTAATATGATGAACGAATTCTGTTCACATTTATAGAAAACCAGTAAACCTAAATATGCTCCTTGGATATGAGTGACTGTTCGATAAATTTGCATCAATGGCGTGAAAGCCTTTGATCAAACCCATGAGTGTTGCTCTAAGCAATCATAAGAAAGAAACAATTTTATAGAAGTTTATTGATATCTTCTTTTTATAAAGCAAATCGAACTTCTTGAATTATCTACATGAATGGTTCTATTGTAACAAAAAATTCCCTTTTTTATGTGGAAAAGGCATGTATCAAGAATTATGAAGTGTATTTTTGCGATATTTTTCCCTTCTAATATTTTTCTATTGGAGGTTCCCCTGGAAGGGGTGCCGTCAGATGGGTACACGAAAGTGAGGAACAGACCATGCCTGTCTGTTGGAGCAAATCGGATGATCGGGCCGAGGACTGCCCCCTCTTTGCATATTTTCTGTAACAGGCATGCAAGTCTTGATATGTATAAACTACATCCATGATTTCTAAGTGGGGCAGGTTGCCACAATTCATCAAATTGCAGAAACTTAAACACAGGGAGTAACTTAACCAAATATATACCAGCAGAAAGAATAGCTGCAAAGTGCAGAATTGGTTATTTCACTCATAAATCAATTCAACGATGTATGGAAGGATGTTGAGAACTCAATTGCAATGGTAGCAGTCATAGTAGAAAGACCGACGGAAACAAACAAGTCCAATCTAGCAACCATAACATTCCACTGCTTTTCAGAATCTTGTATGCTTTAAGAACAGTGACGAAGGTGAAACAGTCCAAATTCATGGCCTAGGAAAAGAATTCATCAAATATTTGTATGTTAAAGCCAGAAGCGCATTCTCAGTACTGCTGTCAATACATCAGCTTAAATGCATGTATCTTCTGTATTGATCTACTCCATGAAGGAGGGGCGCAGCTGCAAAAACGTTTACTACCGATCCTCAGATAAGACTCCATCCAGCTCAGATTGTCTTCAAGAAAATTTACAGCTTCAGAAACCGATACCTCTGAATCAGTTGATGGGCAGTATGCCATGACCAATCATACTTCAGCGCTAAGGAAAACTTATCTCACTCTCAGCACGTTATGCAAGAACGGCATTTGAAAACTGAAACATCTCAATCAAGTCAGCTAAAACCTTTCAGTGCGTATTTGCTTATCCACCCCAAGCTTGCATATGAAGTTCAAGTATCAATCCAGTTCTGTGTCATTGCATGGCAGCACTTCACTGCAGCTTCAAAACTCTCGTTCTGGTTTATACCAGAAATCATGGAATTACTCAATCCAGCAACAGCAGATTTACAAGTATATGCAGGTGCAACTCCAATAGCAACCTTGATTATTTGCATTTGTTAAAATCTTGCAGTCCATAAAACTCCTGGCCCTTTCTTCTCCCTTCCCCAACAGATTAAACCAGAAACAGCACTCGGTAAAATCACATATGAATCAAAATTAATATCAACCAAGTTGACAATCTCCATGACTAAAACAACTTCTCTACATTTCCCAATTCAACCATCGAGCTCAAAAAATGTCTTACCATATTCAAACAAGTCATATTTCCAGCATCAATATCCCAGGCATTACTTAATCAAACTCAAATCTGTAAGCTATGAAACAATTATGATTCTTCACCTCGTTCTCTCATCTGCATATAGAAGTCAGAGATGTTGCTTATTTTGGCCCGATTCCTTTTTAATCCTGTATAAGATGATGAGGAAGTAACTTACAGCAATATGCCTTACTTCTGTATATACAGAACCAGATACCATTAGTTCACGTGTTGCCCACCTAAACATTTTCCTAGTTAATATAGCGTTCCGATATATATCCAAAATCTCTATGTTGGAACAGTAGATATTTGTTAGCACCACCAACTGGGGAAAACATGAAAAGTTATTTAGACCTTTCCTAAATAAGGGGGTGGTCAGTTGCTTCTGAATATCAGAATCATGCGCCAAGTCATGCACACAGCAAAATGTGGCCTCGTATTTTAATTTGAATTAAAAACGATATCTTGGAGGCCTGAAAGAATGCATCTTGGTGACAAAGTAAAGCCAACAATTTTCCACCTCCACATGTGCATTCAAGTAGCTGTCTACTTCCAAGAATGAAACATAAATGTGACAAAATGAATATCTGCTTCTGTGCACACAGACAAACACAAAGGAAAGTAATTCCTTCTGCAATTCACATAATACACTATGTTATTGGTTTAGTACACCGCCAAAAGGCAAAATCAACTGAGCATGAATTAAATAGTTATTATGCTACATTTCCAAATACTAACTATATTTCTCTAATGAATATATAATAGTAGAAGCTCAAAAATTTCATGGTAAAACAAATGCGAGGAAATAACAACTAAGATCTGTTTTCAGTCAAGCAACGTAGTTAAGTAGCGGCATGATAAGCTACAAGATATTACAAACATACAACACATCTACTTGTCCTTCCTTTGAATTGCTCAACAACTCACTGGCAATAATGAGACGGCTTCAAATGGCAAAACTCAATCTTCAGTTGGTAGAGACAAAATCTGATCTCTGGGTAGCTGATATAGAGTTGGTGGAGCGATACAAGTCAGCAAATTTCAAGCAGAGCTGGCGGTCTCTGTCATCCCCCCAGCCACCCCATCCCCTAAACCCAGCTTTATACCCTGGTTGATGCTCATAAACATGCACTTTCCACTTTGAATTGATGTTTGCCACCTTGTCAATATCTTCCACTGCAATATTTACCACACCATTGTCGATACAAGCATTTTTCTCCACATGACCCTGATGCAAACCACACTTCCCAAAATGAACAGCACTTGTCCTTGGCCCACGTAGAGTGTAAACAGGACCACCAAATGAGGGATAAACTGTTGCCCACATTGTTATATCCCAATTATAATCATCAAAGAAACAAAATTCTTTTGCTTTCATATGAATTTTTCTCCAAACAGTTCGATTAAAGGAATAGCCCACATTTCCCATTCTCTCAGCTGCTAAACTATCCCAATTTTCTCCTCTTGAATTCACATCACAAGGTGCTAAATTTGCAGCGTAACAATTTGGACATTTTAGAGGCTTCAATGCTGTGAGGATCTGCAAGTTGCGATATGCATTAGGAAAAATGAAGTGATCCTCCTCGATGAAAAGAAAATGACCTGAATGCCCCTTTGTCTCTTCTAATCCATCCCATACTGTGTTCATCATCCACCACCAATGATGCTTTAGTGACACTATCTTTGGTGATCGGTGGTTTCCATATTGATCAGTATTTCCTAAACAATGTTTCTCTGCTGCGTCATCCTTTTCCTTGCAATCATCAGAAGCAACACCAGGGAAACTATCGGGAAACACATGGGGCGAGTAAGGGGCAAATATCTGTTTGACCTGGCAAAACTTGATACTTTCAACAATCTTGTTCATTTCTTCAAAGTACCCATCATGGCTAACAATAAGTAATGTCTCACTTATCCCGACAACCTTCGACAAGCTGTCAACAACTACTTGGAGATATTTGGGCCTATTATGAACATATAGAACAATGGTTATATGATCCTTGGCTAGCTTTGGATATAACTCTCTATTCCTTGGTGGCAACTGGTTAAGCTTCTCTAATTGAATTGACAATTCAGTCTGTTTGGGAAGATCGAGTAGTTCTCCATAATATGAATGATTACAATTTGGTCTCAAGTCCTTATAAGTTTCACCTAAAGACCGTGTCACAAATTTTGAAACTGAATTTGTTCCAAGCAAAACAATAAATAGCAAAACCCCCAATAATGTGACTAGAGCTAGAGATACAAATTGGCGCAAAGCCCCCGCTTTAAGACGGTTTCTCTTGCCATTAGTAGCCATGACAACTAAAAAAGCCAAACCTGTTTCACCACAATTATAGGTACAACATCCTAAATAGCTCCCCTAAGTAAAATCTTTATTAAGTCTTCAAGCACAAAAAGTACAGTAAAAGATTATATAAGCTACTAGAAACCTTAAAAATTGCTTTCAGGACTGATACTGAAGCATTACAACTCTTAAAATTCCAAACCCATCAGGTAGAATTAATCTCTATCTCCTGCTGAACATAGAGATCAAAATAAAGAACAAGGTTTCAGAACCAATCAAGAAATATAGGATAGAAAACACAAAATACAGACACTAAAATAAATGCTCAATGACTGCACTAAGTCAATCATGAAGTTATCAATTGAAACTAAATAAAACTCACAAATTCAGAAGGAGAGGAAGACAGTACCTCTGCTTTAATTTAGCTGAAAAGCCCTTTGCTCCAAGTAGATCAAGAAAAGCACTGGGCTTTACACTTTTACTAGTGAAAGCACAAAACCCATGCGCAAAAGCAACAAAAACACAAGAATTTGCAATTGAGAAAAACTCTATATGGATTAGGAGATGATTTTCTTTTTAGGTTTTGTTGGGATTTTTGAGTAAAGAAGGAAAATTAGTTCTGCAAAGCGCAGTTGGTTGGAGTTTCTAATCAAGAAACGGAAATTTCAACAAGTTCCAAGTTTCAACTTCTATTAATGAAACGGAAACTTCAAGGCAAGTTGGTTGAAGGGCAAAAACTTTTCCTACGATTTTAGAAACTTCAAAGCAATATTTTTTTAGAAAATTCTTGTCTAAACAATAACCAAATTTATAAATACTTAATATATATTTATATTAATTTTAAATAATAAAATATGTAACAACCATTTAATTTTAAAATATAAAATATTTATATGTATCTATTATTTTTTAATTAGTTATAACTAAACCTAGATAAATATCTCCCTATTTTTTATAAAAAATTTCTCTCTCAACGTTAGAATTTAGAAGGTTATTGATGGACATAAACTTATTATTTTGGATAAATAACTCATTTGGTAATATAATTATGATATGTGTTTATAATTAGTATCAATATTTTTATTTTAAAAAAAGAGCTGAAAGAACTCTTTTAAGATAGTTGTTTTCCTTTGCAATAAAAGCTAATGCATGTGTTGATTTAAACCTAATGTCTTATCTTTTACTTTAAAAGATAAGTGTTTTATTTTATATTAAATGCTATATACAAATAGAAAACATAAAAAAGAAGAAAAACATATAAAAAAAATACTAAAATATAAAGAAATAGTTTCTGATAAAAAAAAACACCGAAAAGACTCTTTTAAAATGGTTGTTTTACTTTGCATTAAAGTTAATTTATGTGTTGATTTAAGTTTAATATCTTATTAAAAAAAAAAAACTGAAAGGGTTTTTTACTTTGAAAGGTCAATGTTTCTTTACAATACATACTAGATACAAATAGAAAGCATAAAAATATATAATAAAAATACCAAAATATAAAAAAATAACTCTAAACAATTAAGTGATGCTACTTAAAAAAGAAAAACTATATGTCATAACACTCTTTTTAAAAAAAAAATTATATTATATAATATTTTTATTTGTATATATAATTTATTTATTAAACTAAATCATAAAATTTTATTAAACGTGTCATAAATTTTATAAGACAAGATCTTATCTTTTATAAATGAATTAATGAGAGCTATAATGGAATACTCACCTAAGGTCAAGAAATCAAATCAGCATATCAAAAGTCAACAAAAGTACGATTTAAATTGCAATGGATACCAAAGCCTAAATTTCATTTTTATCTCATAATTCTCCTTATTCCTATTACCTCAATTAAATTTAAAAAAATAAAAAAAATATCTATTTTTTTATTAAAGAGAAAATGTGCATTCTAGCCTCTAATGTGTAGCGTCGAGTGTAGATTGGCCCCTAATGTAATTTTAGAAGCAAATAACTAAAAAAATAAGATTTTATTAACATTTTGGCACCTTTACTAATAAAAAAATAAATTGTCGTTACTTGAAACTGATATATTATATTTTCTTTGACTTTTATTATAAATGAGACTCATTATAAATAAAACTTTAATTTTTTAATCTTCTATTTCTTTTAATTTTCTATTATTATTTTTTATCAGAAAATTAAATAATTAAAATACCATCATACTCACTACCATCATCTCCATGGTCATCATTGACATTCACTGTTGGTCAACTATCTCCAACATCAAGCTCTATTTTATCAGTTATCATAAATCAAAGAAACTCATGAAAAGCAAATAGAGGATTACAAATACTGCATATGGTGCAAACAAGTTAGAAATTGCTTCAGATTGTGGTCCAACTTTTTATAGAGATTCTCCTATGTCAGTTTATGCATTAGATAATAAGGATTATAGTCCAAGGCACGTCTTCCAATTAATCTCCTCGTCTATCTCCACTTACAATTCAACATGGTAACTTTAAATTAGAATTGCTTAATGGCCACAAACATTGATGAACATCATCACCACCCATATCTGCTAGAAGTTAACCGCAGTAGCAAATCCTTTGACATACATTTTCTCAATTGTAGCCCAAATGGAGATTTTTGCAATATCACTAAATATTTCTAGTGATTTAGATTCATAGAGACCTAAGCTTAGAGAAAGGTCACTTTCTGACTCATGGTTACAGGAACATAATGAAGCGTTCAAATCCTCTTTGGAAGTATCACCACTAGTTTAGATAGTCATCATGAAAATCCACCATCAAAAACTAAAAACTCAGTCGCGTCCTTTCTTTTCTTGTGGGTTCTTTCGCCATTGCACTCAAATAATCTCAGAGCCACTACTCCTCGCCCTCATTCTCTCTTTTTCTCCTCCACTGCTACACTCAAATTGGATTTGGTTTATAAGGAATAAAAGTGGTGGTGGTGGTTGATGAAATTTGGACTACTGATAAGTGATAAAAAAAGGTTGGATTTAATATTAACATTTCCTCCATGGAAATTGCATCATGGTGTTGTTGCTTTGAGGCTGCTGTATTATTGATCAAAACGTAATGATAGTGGGCAATGTTTATTTTCATTAGAGAATAAGAAATGGGCAATGTTTATTTTTTTTTTTTTTGAGAGAGAGAGAAAGAAAAAGTTTTTTTTGTCGAAGGAAAGAAGATGGTTAGAAGTCTAAAAATGAGAATAAAAATGCCACATAATCTTTCAAATAATGGATGGTCCAGCTTGAAGAGGCATCGTTAATAGAAGTGCCAAAATGACAATAAAACCTCACTTTTTCAGTTATTTGCCCCTAAAAATACATTAAGAGCCAATCTGCATATGAGGGTAAATGTTAGGGGGCTAGAATGCATATTTTTCCTTTATTAAAAATACAGTGTAATTTTCTTTTCATTTTTACGGTGCGAAAATATAAAAAATACGATTTTTTAATTTTCTTTTCAAAAATATGATTTTAGTTGGTTTTTAGTAAAACAACCAAAAAATAATTAAAAAAATAAAAAAACAACCACACCATATTTTTGAAAGAAAAAAATTTACACAGTAAAAATGATATTTTTTATTGATTCTAGGATATTTCTGAAAAATTCCCTTTAATTTATCTCCCGGTTATTAAAAGTTTTATTGTAATTAGGGAAAAGGCTCATTATTACCCCTAATGTTTGGGTCGAGGAGTCCTCAACTAATTTTTGGATCAAATACACTCCAAAATAAGCTTTAAATGTAATATTTGCCCCTTTATTAACGAAGAGTATAAACGAAAGACACTTGTGTGAATAATTCTTAGGCCCTCTCATAATGGTCAAATACGTTTCTCCTTCCCTTTTTTTCTTCCTTAAAAATTATAGTTGTAACCCTAATACTAAAGCTCTCAAAAATTTGGGAAGGGAAAAAAGGGGAATTTAGAAATTTGAAAGCAAAACCCACTAACTATAGCTTTATCATCATCCTCGACAGCTATAATAATAAGGATGACAAATATTCTATTCAATTATCCCAAACCTACGAAGTACTCTCATTGTCAAGTTTGTGGTTTTAAAGTTAAGGCTCCTAGATGGACTTTATGGACTGATAAAAACCCTAGGCAAAGGTTTTATGGATGCCCAAACTACAAAGTAATTATGCTATGTCTATTTTGAATGTTTAATGAAATACAAACAATTGTTGACTGGTTATTTTTGCAGGAAGGAAACTATGAATATTTCAATTGGTACGATGAAGATCTCAGTGATAGGGCTAGGGAGTTACTGAATCAGTTGAAATTGGAGCAAAAGTATCTTTTAGCTGAAAATAGATAGTTAAAAACCAAGAGAAGAGGTGTGTACCCAGTTGGTGAAATCGATAGTGAGGTTGTATAGTTATGGCTTCAACTAAGGATATTGAAGAACTATAATTTTATAGAGTGTGAAAGACTAAAGAAGAAGACGAAAGTTGCATTTGTTGTTGCCATACTTTCTTGGATATTATTTATAGGGTTGTTTATGATGTTTTAGGGGTTATGGCTCTATGAATTTAATTTGTTCAATTTGTATACTTTAGTGAATTAATCTGTATACTTCCTTTCCAGTAAATGAAGAAAATCTTTTTTAACTTTAGTGAATTAATCTGTCTTGTGTAGTTTAAAATTATTAAGATGAAAATGAAAGCACATATAGCACAAAAATAAGTGTCATTAGAATTCCTAATTCATATTTAGACAAGTGTCATCTAGAATTCCTAATTCAGATTTAAAGCACTTACAACTGATAGTCAAAATAACAAAAATAAAAAATGCATTTAAGTTTCCATGGAACTTGATTCAATAGTTGATATCTAGTTTCTAAGGAACTTGTAATATTCATCCACATATTGTACAAAAATAATATTACCTATAAACTAGCAAGGCTATAAAAATAAACTAAATTATTTGTCAAACAAAATAAGACTAAGTTATTATTGTAGAAGCATTTGAATCATCTTAACTAGCTTTTTGTCTCAACAACATCTGATCTCTCTAGGCTTGTAGTTGTTTGGCACTAATGGTAAGACCTTCCTTTCATTGCAGTCCTAGGGGCTGAAAGGGCAGGTTAGTGTGTGTAATGACTTGAAAGCCATCACCAGCAAAGTTAACTTCTTCTAGAATGCATGTTGTAGGTTTTATAGGCTTGAGCTTCTTCAATGATCTCTCACGTGGGATGGAAAATCTAGTTTGATCATTAGGATCATCAGAAACAACTGCAGAATCTTCTGAAATGATTGTCTTGCATGGTTGGCCATGCTATGAGAAAATCACACATAATCAACACTTCAACATTCCCTAAATTACAAAACTAAGAATTACAAAGTACTTACATTTAACATTTTCCTTCCTGAATTTATATATCACCCAATGCTCGATGCAATCTTAATTAAATATAAAAAAACTAATTGACAGATGTTTTAATTTCAATTAACTATATTGCCATGCAATAAAGAAATATAAAGTAAAGTTGTTACTTTACTATCAAATTGGGACCATTTTCTATATATTGCACAAAATATCATCACATATTATATACTAAAATGACTGCAAACTCTTCTTAACAGACAAAAGACCAACTACAATCCTACCATTTAGGGATTAGAAAAGTAACTCACCTTACCTCAGCCACGATTGTCGCTTTTACACTCAACAAACCCACAAAAGGGCCATTTTCACTTGTGATTCCCTCTTGGTGTAAATGTAATTATTCATAGTATTAAGGTTCGAAAGAGAGATGTGGGAATTGAGAATTTTGTTTGTTTGTGCATAATGGGTGTAAGTAAGAGAGTAATTCCATAAAATTTAATCTAGCGGTAAAAGACCCGCTTGAAATAGGCTTAGTAGTTAGGCTTTTGCTTACATGGCACTTAGTATGTATGATTTCTCAATTGAAATTAAAACATCTGTCAATTAGTTTTTTTATATTTAATTAAGATTGCATCGAGCATTGGGTGATATATAAATTCAGGAAGGAAAATGTTAAATGTAAGTATTTTGTAATTCTTAGTTTTGTAATTTAGGGGATGTTGAAGTGTTGATTATGTGTGATTTTCTCATAGCATGGCCAACCATGCAAGACAATCATTTCAATTAACTATATTGCCATGCAATAAAGAAATATAAAGTAAAGTTGTTACTTTACTATCAAATTGGGACCATTTTCTATATATTGCACAAAATATCATCACATATTATATACTAAAATGACTGCAAACTCTTCTTAACAGACAAAAGACCAACTACAATCCTACCATTTAGGGATTAGAAAAGTAACTCACCTTACCTCAGCCACGATTGTCGCTTTTACACTCAACAAACCCACAAAAGGGCCATTTTCACTTGTGATTCCCTCTTGGTGTAAATGTAATTATTCATAGTATTAAGGTTCGAAAGAGAGATGTGGGAATTGGGAATTTTGTTCGTTTGTGCATAATGGGTGTAAGTAAGAGAGTAATTCCATAAAATTTAATCTAGCGGTAAAAGACCCGCTTGAAATAGGCTTAGTAGTTAGGCTTTTGCTTACATGGCACTTAGTAGGTATGATTTCTCAATTAATTGATGTCACATCAATGAAATATAAACGATACCATTTTTTAAAGGCTAGTCTTCATTAATAGAGGGAGAAATATAAGACTTAAAACTTGTTTTGCAGTGTATTTGGTCTAAAATTAGTTTAGGGGCAAATATGCTCCTCGACCCGAACATTAGGGGCAAACATGAGCTTTTTCCCTTGTAATTACAAGTAACTAGGAGTTTATTCAAGAAAAAAAAAGAGTTATGAGTTGTAATATAAAAACGCATTCAGACTTGTGAGTATTTTAAGTAAATATGATAATACTTTGATTTGACTTAAGTTGCTTTTGAATTTAAACTTTAATAATTATTAAATTTTATAGTTACATACTAAAGTTTCTTTTAGTTTTTCTAAATAGAATGCCACAATTATCTATTTAAAATCTCTAATCTAAGCACGCGAGAGAACACGAGAATGTGATTAAAGGGTTTTATAGTAGACATCGAAGTAAAATCTAGTGATTTTTATGCTTAAAAAATCCAAGAGAGGTGTATGTGGACTTCAAGCTTTGTGCTTGGAAGATGCTTATAAATTTCAAACTATTAGATTTTGAATGTTTGGTCACTGGAGGTATTTTTTTTATAATAAGTTTTTTTAATTTAATTTATTAAACGAGTTACATGAATCGACTTGTATAATTTAGTTAATAAATATGTTTATATTTAGTTTTGATGTTTTGATAGAGTTAGTTAAACAGATTATATTCGAATTAGGCACTTAGTGTATTTTAGACAGAAAAATGATATATAGTTATAAATCACAATAATAAGTATCTTACTGTGAAAAGGTTCCGATTCACAAAGTATAAATTAAAATGAGTTGTTTTATTTTGAATAATGCAGAATGGAAATAGTAGTGGATTTGAAATTTAACTATGGCAGTCGGTGGTTATATAACCTTGACCTTGATTATGCTAATCGTGAAGTATGTATTGCACATGACTCTGATCCAGACTTTCTATCATATATACACATTGTTAAAAATATGAGGAGGATTTGGGTGTTTTAAATGTGAAGCATATTTTTGTTCTTGAACCTGGTAAAGATTTAAGTGATAGGTTATTCTTAGTACATGGTGATGACACAATTATGAAGGTAATAAATTATATAAACAAAAGGTGGCAGAGTTGGAGTTTTATGAGGACCATGTTGAAGATGTACCCTTTGCCATAAAAATTTATTAGAGCTAAAATGGTCTGAGAAAGATAATAAGGTTGACCTTTTACTACAAATTGAATTTTCAAATGACAGAATAGAAGGTGATTTAGGTGGAACTGAACCACATAATGAGAGTGTTGTAAATAATGAAATTCATACACAAGGTAGCTATTTCAATGGTTATCATATAGATAGATTGTGAGGTGGTGTGTCCAAATTAGATGATAATTTTATAGACGCCTTAATGGCTATGTGAGTTCTAAGGAGAATGATGAGTATCTTAATGAGGATAGTGATAACAGTAGTGATGAACCAGGAACTTCAGCACCTAAGGAGAGGGTTATGTATGACAAGGGAGATGAAAAGAGTCATTCATGCTTGGAATGACCTTTGCAAATGTTTTTGAAGCTAGAGCTGCTATTGCTGATTATGCATTGCCTATTAGAGTGAAGTTGAGATTAAACCAAAACGAACCTTATAGAATTAGGGCTAGATGCATCAATGAAGAAGGGTGTCCTTATATGCTGTTGATCTCAAAGGATGGCAAAAATCTAGGTCTAGCTGTTAAAACCCTAGTTAGTGAATATAAGTATTACAAAACTATAGCCTTCCTAGTGCTACTGCATCTTTTTTAGCCAAATAGTTTAAGAATAAAATTTACAAGCAATCAGACTTTAAGGTAAAGGACATGAAGCAAGAGTGTGAACAAGTGTTCAAGATTAATGTTAGCTTTGCCAAGTGAAAAAGGGCTAAAAGGCAGATTATACAGGAATTAGATGGGACTTGTAGGGCTGAGTTTGGCTATCTAGCTGCTTATGCAAATGCTATGAAGAGGAGTACCTAAGGACCAAAGTTGAGATTGAATTATGCATAGAATCTTTAAAACAAGGTAAAAGGGTTTTTAAGAGGATGTTTATATGCTTTGATGCATTAAAAAAAGCATTGGAAAAGTGGCCATAGAAAACTAATCGAACTTAATGAGAGCTTCTTAAAGGTGTTGTGAAAGGCCAAACACTTACTGCAGTTGGTAAGGATGCATATGAATAGATAGTGTTGTAGCTTGGGTAGTTGTAGATAAGAAAATTAAAAATAACTAGAGATGGTTTTTGGCTTGGCTAGCTCAAGAGCTTGAGCTCGGTGATGGAACAGAATACACCTTGATCACTGATATGCAAAAGCTATAAACTTCTTTTATATCTTTCAAACAATTATTGGTTTATTTCTCCTTATCATCTTTAACATTGATTTAACATCTTGCTTACTGGTTTGATTGAGATGTAGGGTTTAATTGATGTTGTAAACTACATATTGCCTGAAGTTGAGCACAGGTTCTGCGCAAGGCACATTTACGTGAATTGGTGCAAAGAATTGAGAGGTGGAGAACTAAAAAAGAGGTTTTGAATTTGTGTTTGGAGCACTTTTAATGAAGAATTCAAGGAAAACCTAACCAAATTAGATGAGGTGAGTATCAAAGCAACTTAATTACTTAAGTTATGTATATCTATTTGCATCTTTTTCATATTAGTCTTTAATATATTCTTTTTAGATTAGCAAAAAGGCAGTTGAGGATCTTATGAAGTATCCTCCATCTAATTGGTGTAGGGCATACTTCTCTAGTAGAATGGTTGACAATAACATTTCAGAGTGTTTTAGCTTATTGATAGGCATATTTTAAGCCAATTGTGAGTATGCTAAAGGAGATAAGATTGTAAAGCATGAACAAAATTAAAACAAAAAAAAGCAATGGTTGCTAGGTGATACAATGAATGGAGTCCAAAGGCAGTGGAAATGTATCAAGATAATAAGGAGCTGGTTGTTGGTTGCAAAGTTGTTTTTAATAGAGATGTGGGTTATGAGATATGAGAAGATGACAACAAACATATAGTTTTTTTGGATAAGGAATTATGTACATGTAGGGCATGGGAACTCACTAGCATCCTGTCATATGACCCGTTCTGTGGGCTCGTGACCAGCACTAGGAAATGGGTAGGCTTAAGGCCACAAAGACCTGTAGTAAGCCTTACTAATCGACATTTCAAATATGCATGTAAAAATATAATAATATACCAGACCGACATTGCCAAACACAAGTCTCTAACTGGACAATAAAATCACTCTACAATTTGCTACAGTCTAGATCAAACATAACATATTAGGTATACTACTGCAGAGAGTCTAGAATTTAAAACAATTAAAAATATGAAAGTATGGAATTATTTATAATAGGCCTGATAGAGAAGGAGGTCCGGCTGTCAAATGCAAGACGACGAAGAACTCTAATTGTCACCTAAAAAATTAAATTTGAGACTATCAACCTTGAGACTGAGTTAAAATCATATAATCCTAAAACAATTATTAAATCAAGATATCATGTCACTTTATACTAAAGTACGTGTTGTGCTATAATTCAAAAGAAAATATAATTGCAATACTTGTGGGACGAGCGCCTCAGTAGAACTCTAACCCCAATACTAGTAGCCTTTTGGCTCTCTTATTCTAATAGGTCTGGCGCCCAGAGAGCGAAGCTCAACCAGGATCCTTAAATCGAGCCTGGAAACTTGATTCCCAAATAAGCCGGCGCCCAAAGAGCAACGCTCGATCAAGGACCTTCCTCCGGTAGTTAAACTTCCACAGTCTAAAAAGTTATACTCGACTAGGGCAAAACCCAAAAATAACCGTTACAACCTGTCTCAGGTTATCGGTGCACACGCGGTCCTGATGCAATCCATCACGTGGCATGTTCCACTGTCGCCTCACCCCAATATCCCGTGATCGGCGCCCGTGACCCATCCCATGCCCACATGCCATTTATGCCTTATATTACTCCAAGATTGACCCTTTGATTGTAATGTCAAAGTGGTATCATAAGTCTACATACTTGAAGACTTATGAATACCCCCTACAACCAGTTCTTGAAAAAAGGTTCATGAAGGGTGAAAATTATCAGCCAATAGAACCTCCTCTAGTGGTTAAGATGCCCGAAAGGCCAAGAACAAATAGAATTAAATCAGAGACTGAAGCTAATCCAACTTCTAAGTTGTCCAAGAAAAGGAAGAAACAAACTTATGGTATCTGTCATAAGAAAGGGCATAACATCTCTAAATGTCCAAACAAGGGCAGTTAGGTAAGATAATTACTTTATATTTTTTATTGAGGTTTTTTTCTTACATTACTAATCTGAAAGAGTTTTTTTCCCGCATATCTAGTAGGGCATGCCTACATAAGACACAAAATCTCATGCAACAACAAGAAATAAGACTCCAAACACTACTACCAATTCACAAGCACTAAGGAACCCCCCACAATTTTTACTGTAATAAATTATTATTATCATGTTGTCCGTATATGATAACATGAGTTTAAAGTTTAACAACACCTAATTTTATCATTTAATCATCAAATCAGTTTTATTAGAATGAAAATATTAATTCTTTTATAGGATCTAACAGTTAAATCATGAAGTTAAAATTTATTAAGTTTTAAAACTACGTTAGTATACATGAGCAACTTGATAATGATGGCTGAACGGAGTAAATCTAGTAAAATTTTTACTAATTAGAATTTTTAACAATAAAATACTTATATCTGTCATGATTTATAATTATATATAATTTTAGAAAAATTTCAGTAAAGTACTATGTGGCTTAACATATTTTCATTTTAGAGTTTGTAGTTTATATTTTATCACTTTGGTATCTTATAAATATGACCGTTGGCAAATAGCGGCTAAATTGTACAACAGCTTTAGCAAGTGCTAAAATAATAGTTGAAAGAACAATAGTTATTGTGTGTCACATCAAAATTTTTTAACAGTATATTATATAATTTGATTATTATTTAGTAACAGTTATATTCACATAATACTAAAGTAATAATAATTAAACTATAAATTTTAAAATGAAAATACGTTAAATTAATAATATATTTTAATAAAAATTTTCCAATAATTCTTTATTTAAAATAAAAACTCCTTTTATATTTTTCCTTTTTATAAAATTCCACACAGATAAAATCGATTTGCACAAAATTAGAATAGAACCAACTGGAAATTCCACGGTATATATTTACCAACTTTCAATAAAATTGTTTTGAGCGTTAGAAATTTTGTTTTGTATTTTTTCTTAGAGAAATTGAGCGATGGAAACCATTCATTAAACAAGAAATGATTAAAAGATTATTTTTAATCTTTTTGACGTCAGAATATGAATTTTAATCATTTCAGGTCACACAACTTCACAACCATTGACCGACTTACGGTTCCTTTACTTCCATGTCACATTCTTCGTAAATAAATCAAAATGAAAAAAGCCATTAACTAGAACATAAAATCCCATCAAAACATCTTATCCAAAAAAAAAAGGGAAGACAAAAATAGTTTTTGGTCCCTATACTATTTGACTTTATTTCGATTGATCCTCATCCATCTATTGCATCTTAACTCGTCCTCATACTTTTACTTTTGTATGCATTAAGTCCTTATGTTAACAGTATTATAAAATTAATAACGGTACCGTTAAATAATTTCCATATGATTAACTTAAAAACCTAATTAATGAATAAAATCCATGTCAATGCTAACTCGATGGTTCCAATAAGATTAGAAATATGGTTTCAATAAGGAATAGAATTAGAAAAATTACTTTTAGAGTTCATATCAACTGAATTCTTTGTTATAAGAGACATAATTCCAGCAATAAATAGAGCAGCAATCAACCCTTATACAGAGAACCAGTAGCAAAAACAATTACAGCAGTCCCTGCTGCAAAATAAAACCCAGCTACATACACAACCGTGTTAGCAAATGCCAAAATAGCAGCATCAACAACTTCTCTTGCAAGCTCACCATTGCAGCCTCAACTGCTGCAACAACAGCAGACACATCAACAAATCAGTACTTCCACTAGTTACCGTTTTATCAGTTCCAGCAGTAACAACCTCTTAATAATTGCGTTTACGCAATCACAAGTTTTTTTCTCTCTCATATCCTTTATAAGAATTTTTTTTGCTCTATATAAGAAAAATTAAGAATTGAAAATTCAACCAAATTCCATGAAAAAAATGTCAGAATTTGAGAAAAGAAACAAAAAAAAATGAATATTATTAGAAAATAAACAAAAGATATGAATCTTATTTTTATGAAATATACTTACCTTGCCTCTTATTAAATCAAAATTATGTCGTTTTGATTCACCGGAAGTACCAATTCTCATAATTGGCAATGAAACTAGACAAATACAAGCAAATAACGATGGTTACTAGCATGCGCCTAACATCTGTTTATATAAGGACTCAATGAGTATAAAAATAAAAGTACTAAGATGCAATAGATGAATGGAACAATATAGGGACGTAAATATGGGTTTTGCGAAAAAAGAATTCCATTAAAACACGTTTTCAATAAGACTATATCAGTTTGGTAAAAAAGAATAAAATTTAACAAGAATTCATTGTGGATGTCCATTTATTTCGGATTAAGAATATTTTCTTTTTACATAGAATAATAAAAACAAGCTGTCCCTCCGTCCAATTTTGATAGGGCATTTTTAATTTATATATAAATTAAGAAATTTAGTTTTTTAATTAATACCACTATTTTAAATTATTTTCTTACTAAAATACCTACAATGGCAGAAAAAAATTTGGTTGTTAATAAATTTTTAATACGTAATCTAAATGTTAATAAACTTATCAATTTATCTATAATTTTTAAAATTCAAAAAAAATTTATATTGAAATTTAAAAGAATTTATATAGTAATTTTTAATTTTAAAATAATAAAAATAATTATAAAAATTAATATTTATGTTATTTAATGAAAATAGTTTAGACATTTAATCATTATACTAATAATTAAAAAATGTGATTTATATTATTAGACCGATTAAAAAGAAAAATGGTATCAAAATAAGACAAAAGATTAATTCTGTATTGACCATCGGATTAAAATTAGTTTAACTTGAGACTTACAGATGGTAATTAATTACTCTGGTCACTTGCTACTTCCTTTCGTTAAATATTTATTATGAAACTATTTTATTGTTATATAAAGAGAATAAAAGGAGTAATAGTATTGGTATCCAAACTTTTGCCTACATTTTCAATTGATACTAATGTTTTAATTTTTTTCTTTTCGGTATCGAAGCTTTAATTTTCGTTGCAGGTGAAGGTTTTTTCGGTATCGAAATTTTAATTTTTGTTGCAAGTGAAGGCACCTATTAGGAATCTGTTTAATTTTTTATGACGTGAAGGGTGGAGTTCCACATCAGCATTCCACTCATCATTCACGTCACATTTGCTCTGTTGGTACCAAAAACTTTGCTACTTCTATTCAAATGGTACTAATTCTTTAATTTATTTTTTTAATACCACATTCATTATTTTTATTTCAATTTACAGTAGCTAATAGAGACTCGCTTAAAGGTGAATTCTCCATGCGAGTTAAGAACTCGCCAATACTTGACAGTCCACTTAAACCAGTAACATACTCAATAAGCGAACCACCATTCCACACATCTTCTAAGCACTACTCCTAAAAAATCGGAACCCATGTTCCTCCTAATCTTTAGGACCATACTAGATATGGAAATAACTAACACTTCTCTTGTAAACACCCACCTAAACATTGATGAAAGACTAATATTAATACAACCTTTTACCAATATTCCTTAAACCCTTGAAATGAATTAACATTATTATTACTTTATACTTTTGGTGGCATTAGTACGTATTGGAATTCTAATAATTTTTGATGACGTGATAACCGAAAGTTTATATAAGCATAAAACTAATTAATACATCAATAAAAATTTACCGGAAACCCGATAGGTATTATTAATTGAAATATAAATAATGAATGTGGTACTAAAAAGAAATAAATTAAAGAATTAGTACTATTTGGATATAAGTGGAAAAGATTTAGTACCAACAAGGTAATTTTTCCAAAATCAAATATAATGTGGACGGTGAATAGAATGCTAATGTGGAGCTCTACCCTTCATATCATCAAAACTTAAACAGATTCCCAACATGTACCATCGCTTATAACAAAAATTAGATTTAGATCAACATATGCATCACCATACAATTATTTGAAAAAAAATTTAATACCAAACAGATAGTTGAAGGATCTTTAATGAAACTTGCTGAAAGAATTCTTTTTAACGCCTGAGCTCCTCCATTGTCCCTTTCTTTTTTGTTCTTTTTATGTTACTGCTTGAAGAAGAAAAAGAAGCGACAAGGAGAAAATTAAATTTCTATTTTCTTTATTCTTTGACGCGATGTTTAATAACTCAAAGATAAGCATCATGAAGACGAGTTTGTATTGGATGTTTTATTTTTCTTCTTATTTTTTTCAGAGTTTTAATATATACATTTATTGTTCTATGCTCTTCTCTTTCTTTTCCTTTATTTTTGGGTTTCATTTGTTTATTAATCTTGTATTTGCATCTCAAATCAGATTTCTTAACAAGCGAAAGAACACATTCATCTATATATGAAAACAATGTCTTAACACATATTTTCTCTTTTCTATTTGGTATTTTATACACTTTTTAACACCATTCTCTAAATTGTTACAGCTCCACTTTCTATACCACTAAATTATTATTATTAGAATTTAATAATAATTGTTGATTTTCTTTCTCCATAAATCACTATTGTTACTCCTTTTTTTTTTCTCGTCAAATCTTGACTCTTTCACTATCTTTTCTAGTTTCTTTTATTTCTTTGTTCTTCTTTTTGTATTTTTTTGATATGAAATTAGTTATTGATACTATTAATTTTTCTTTTTCTTTTTATTTCACTTTTTTTTCTTTATTCTTAGTCCATTATATTGAGATTTGTAAGATAATTATGAAAATGTTATTTGTTAGAATGTCTTTCCCATGAACTTTACAAGAATATATTTATTTTTATTTCATATTATATTTTAGAAGAAATAATAAAAGCAGGCTTTGT
Organism: Ricinus communis; assembly: GCF_019578655.1. NCBI lineage: Eukaryota > Viridiplantae > Streptophyta > Magnoliopsida > Malpighiales > Euphorbiaceae > Ricinus > Ricinus communis. The sequence continues at coordinate 23,095,018 of NC_063262.1, forward strand.
TGACTTACACCAATACAAGCTCGGGGTGAATTTGCTTTGAAGTGTTGCGACTTCATTTAATTGCTGAAATAGGATTAGGAAAAATTCTAGCTTATCCATTGCCTACAATTATCCACGTCAACGCTCAACCAATTTTAGGTAAATGTGTGAGTTAATAACTTTAAACTTCTTCCTACTATTTTACATATAGTATTTGTGTTTGATTGTTGGTGGAGAATAACTTGTTCATTTATCTATTTTTATTCCAATTTTATTTCTCTTCCTCTCCTTCTTATGGCACTATCGGTAGATTCTCTATCTCCTTTCCACATTAAATAGGTAACTCCTTTCTCTTTTTTTATTTTTTTTATTGTGGGTTATGTCTTTTTTATTAGATTTTTTGTTATAATTTGAATTCGGTGACAAGAGAATGCTTGATGGTTTCTTTTCTATTTTTTAGTCATGTCACTAATAAATATTTTGAAGCTTTCTATATAGCCAAATCAACTCTTTTCTTGAGAATCAATAATGCTAACTTTCAATTACACACGATCAGTTTAATCTTGGCTCTTCTTCAACTATTACTTCTTTGGTTAGTCTTTTATTCTTTTTACGTATTTTAATTTTTATTTTAAAATTTTATATATTTTTAAAAGCTTAATAGAAGAATCAAATCAAGCTAAAATGATATATGACTCTTTGCTTTTAATTACAGGGTTTGATTTTGATGTTCACACTATCGCTCAACTCTATAACAATCTGGACAATCCTCTTTGGTGAACAGAGAGTTACTTTTGAGACTTATTATCTCTCTTATAAAGAATGTGCTATGACTTATCTTCTTTATTATCTCCCTTAAAGGAGGAAATGAATCCAATGCAAATAGAAAAGAAGTGCATGCTCAGTTGCTAATCTTGGTAGTTATCCAACACCAATTCTATTTCCTACTGCTTAATTATTAGCTCTATATAATTTGGCGAGAGAAAGTATTCTGGAGCAACATCTTAATTAGCCTCTAAGAAAGTTGTTTATTATATTTCAAAGGAATTACAGAGCTAAGAACTAATTATATATGCAAAATTCCTAGTTAATATTATCTTATCATAAAAGTTAATCTAAATAATTATTTTTAATCACCAAAATGATCTTTACTTCAATAACTTGATTTGTTACTTATGAGACTTTAGCTGCCCTATACACTCTTGATATCTAAGGAAGTCCCATCTTTCAACTCATGTATATTGGACTGATATCTGATCAAAGAGGATATGATATGTACTCATAGTCAGATAATTTTAAAGTTTGGTGGAGCGTTCTCTTCACTTAGATTTCTTTCATATTTCTTAGTTTCAAACATAATTATTATTTTCATAATTGATTTTCTAATGTTGGTGATGCTGTTTGTTTTTCTATTAGTTACTTTTAATTATTTAATGATTTCCTAATTATTCCAGTCTAAACTTATTGGATATAAAATATTATCATTGACGCAAAATCTAGTGTGCGCGGAGTAGGTTTATGTTTATCTATTGCATCTTACATCTTGATACACATGATTAATAATTTGTTTAGGGTTCTACTTGAACCGATTCTTTCAGAAGCTTACGATGGCTATTACATTATTTAGAAATATGTCTTATGATGTTACAAGGAATCGTCGAGGTGATACTCATTATAGAAATTAGGATTTTATATATTATATATACATTTTCTATGTGGAAAAGAATTCTTACAATATAATATTGACATGTGCTGTTAAGTTTATAATTGGAAGGTCGAGTACTAATTCTGGTTAAAATTGTGGCTTCGGAGATTGAACACTAATGCTGCAAGTTCAAAAGTAACTGTCGGTTTCACCCCACACTTGATACCTATAATAACAATCATGCGGTGGTAATGTGGTAAAACTTATTGAATCTATTGTCTTTACTTACAAAATGATAGCTTATTTACCGTTTCCATTTTAATTTTTAATGGTCATATATTTATTCTCATTCATTTTTGTCTTTTATTTTATTTTATCTAACTCTTTTTACTTTTTTTTTTAAATTAAGAAAATTTTATTGAAGTTTATTAAAAATAATTTCATCCAAAAGTGATGATAATATTTTAATATTTTTTAAGATTATTATTTTTATTTATAATAATGTAATTTCTTTATTGTTAAATTATCTCACTTTGTGGCCGGCATTAATCCATATATACTAAAATCAAACTATTTATAAGCTAGTTAACGAGCTTATAAAAATGTTGGTTAAGTCTAACAATTAAATTTTGTCTAGTTAACTCATTTCCTTAAATTTTTTTAGTAGTAAGGAAACTTTATTAACAAATAATTTTCTTACAAAGTCAAAGTAACAAACAATTGTAAATTAATAATACATAAGAGGTAAACTTTTCTATTTGATTCCATGACATGAAAAGTTTATTTTTTTTTATATATTTAAAATAAAGCATCAAAATTTGATAGATTGATTGATAAAATTAAATATTAAATTACCTTTCAATTTACTTTAAAAAACAAAAGGTCATTTAGGCTTCGAACTTTAGGTCAAGTCGAAAAGTGACAATTTTACATTTTATTTTAATCAATTTTTAGCTTCCAATTTTATGCCTGGGCATAATTCCTGAAGGTTCATATTATTAAGGTTGAATTTCCTAGTCTTCCAGTATCCAAATTGCAAGAAAAATAACCATTCGTCTTGTAAAGGTGTAAAGCACGAGCTCTAACAGCCAAGCATTTTCTTCGACAGGTGTCTCTGGTTTGAATTTCCATCATTAGCAGCCCACCTCAATAGAAGTCATCAAACAGCATAAACTTGAAACGAATAGAATCGTGTGAACAAAAACACCAGCCAACAGAATACTTGCAAACAAATTCATCCACTGCGATTTCTCTTCATCAGCGATCATGAAAACTCAGTTGTCATTGCATGAGTTGGATACAACCCCTGATATAAGAAGTTGACCAGAATCCTCGACATAAAAGGGTAGACTCAGCATTAATATCGCCATGCTTTGATATAAGATCCAAAGAGAACCAGCCAAAAATTTAGCAGAATGATCTCCTGTTTGCAGACCTGTAAAGTGAAGCAGATTCTTATCCACATGGCTCAGAGAAAGATATAGGTAATAGAAGAATATCTGGTACAATAGTAGTCACATCCCTGTATAAAGTGAAAATGCATGAACAATGTTCTGATGCATTTCAACTATCATTTTACCATCTGCATTTCAATCATAAAGCAAATGATTCACTCTACTCCATAGTCCAGTAGGTGTTCAAGAATATCCAATGCAGCATCCTCCCTGTTCTCAGTAAGCAAAGCATCCTTCATCTTGGACATCCTCTTACAAGCCCCAGAAGCGTTCCGGATACCGCCTCTATATAGAGCAACTATATCCAAATATAACACTCTTTCCCAAGTCCAACACCTACAGTATCTAATTAAATAGAAAATCTGCTTTTGGATAGCAGAAAGTTACCCTTGATCAGCCTTCTATACTTTCCAGCATGCAGGTAGCAGATCATAAGCTGTAAGATAAAGCTCAATTAAGAACCCTGTTAAACTGCAAGACTTAGCAGAGTGACACCCTGAACAATCTCCGCTGGCCATGGTTTCCAGTGCCCTGAATTTTACGCCTTCTTTTCTGTTTCACTTTATGCATTGGTTCTGCTAATCATGTTTTTCTCAATGAAAACTGATTATTCCATGTAAAATTTTGTACAACTCAAAAGCATCACCATCACTTTTGAACATTGACAGATATGATGGGGAAGCATCTTCCATTAATGATGACATTGATGTTGAATCACTCTTTACAACAGGAAAGCTCAATGATGTCTTATCATCTCCATACTTAATAAAGCGCTTCCAATCTCCACAATGGACATTCCTTGTGCGGATCCATGTGTTATTTGTTGGCTTCATGTTCAATTGTAGCAATAGAAAATTTAACTTGGAGAAAATTTTTGCTCTATTTGGTTGCTGTGAAAATGCAAAACAAGAAAAAGAGAACGTTAGAACCTAAGCAATAAAGTCTCAAGATATGCAATGACAAAAAGATATGGATATCATCCCTAATATAGGTCTCAAACTAACAATAGTGCACAAGATCATTGGCATCTTAAAAAAAGCTTGGTGTAAGAAATGATCTAGCAGTTAAATAAATGTGAAAAAGTAACAAGAACAGCAATACACTACCTAGAAATTTAGACCTTTGAGAACTTTTCATGCTGTATCACTGCGAAAGTAATGTGAAGGAAATAATCTTCCAAAGTCGAAGGCCCAATTCTGTCTAGTTACAGGTTTTATCGATTGACTATACCTGTAACTTCAAAATCCAAGCTGATCAGCCAGTCACCAGTAATCCCCACAAGAACAATTACCATCCTCAAAATGATGAAACCTATTGGAATCTCGTAACACTATTTGACGACCGACAACTTTTGAAATGTACTTAAAGGCAGAGTGACAGTCACCACAAATCCTAAGATTTTTCATTATCCTAATTGGCAGTCCTGAATTGCGAGCGAGAACAAAAGCAATTGCGAGTTTCTCACTGTGATAACTCAACAGTTCTTCTTTACTCTCTGGTTCAAGATCAAACAGAGCAAATCTTGTCTGAGGAACATATCCTGCATCCCTAATTCTTCTGTTAAGTTCCTCGAGTTTCTCATAAATTAGATCTCTTTCTGGGTGCAATTTGTCCCCTGCCACAAAGACATGGACTCCATCCTTCATGGTTACCCAACTACATCCAGCTTCCTTCTTCACTGCTGCCTCTCTCATTGCCCGCCTAGCCTTTGCCATATCTTCCCACTTCCCCCCTAAAGCATACATGTTAGAGAGAAGAACATAATTCACAGCATTTTGAGGTTCCATATCCATAAGCATTGCAGCAGCCCTCCTACCCAACTCAGTCTTGCGACCATTTGCTCGGCAGCAGGCACCTAACACTGTCCGCCAAATGAGAACATTAGGTTTCACTGGCATTGTATTGATGAAGTTCTCTATCTTATCAAGTTCACCTGCCCGTCCAAGGAGATCAACCATACATGAATAATGCTCTATCCGAGGAGCCAATCCATATACTCCAGTCATGGATTTGAAATGCTTAAACCCTTCGTCAACCAAACCAACATGACTACAAGCTGAAAGAACCCCAACAAAGGTAACATGATCTGGTAATTGACCATCAAGCTTCATTTGTGTGAAAAGCTGTAAAGCCACATCACCACGCCCATGACGTGCATAACCTGATATCATTGAGTTCCAAGAGTACAAATTCCTCAGTGGCATTGACTCAAAAAATCTTGATGCATAATCTATTCTTCCACATTTTGAATACATGTCAACAAGTGCACTCCCTACTACAACATCAAAGTTTAAATAAGCTCTTATTGAACATGCATGGGCTTCCATGCCACGCTCTAAAGTTGCAACCGAGGCACAAGCACTTAGAATAGTGGCTAAGATGAAAGTGTCCAATCTTTGACCACTCTGCATCATAATCCAGACCAAATCCATGGCCTTGGGCAAGAAATCATTATGTATATATCCAGAAATCATGGAATTCCAACTAACTTCATCTCTTCTATTAGACATTTTAGAGAAGATCTTCTCACAGTAATCCATATCTCCGCACCTGCCATAGCAAGCCAGAAGTGCATTCTCAATAGCATTGTCGTCTCCAATATTGTACTTTAACATTAGTGCGTGTATCTGCTGGCTCAATCCACTCTGTGAAAGAGATGACACAGCTGCTAGAATGTTTATAAAGGTTACTCTGTTAAGATTTAATCCAGCTCGCATCATCTCCAAGAAAAATTCTACAGCTTCAGAAATTGATACTTCTGAATTAGCTAAAGCCCCAATCATAGTATTACATGATACTTGATCAAATTGGAGCATTAAGGAGAAAACTTTGCGACATTCAGCCAGATACCCAGTTTCAGCATATAATGCAAGAAGGGCGTTTGAAACTGAAACATCTAAATCAAGTCCCAATTTAAGCCCTTCACTCTGTAACTGCTGGCCTAGCATGATCCATCCCAAGTTTGCACATGAACTCAAAGTACTTATCAATGAAAAATTGGAAGGCATCAACCCAGTTCTCCTCATTTTATGGTAGCACTTGACTGCATCTTCGAAACACTCACTCTGATCGAAACCAGAAATCATGGAATTCCATGAGACTGCATCCCTATCATTCATGAGCCTAAATACTGATCTCGCATCATCAACTGCACCACATTTAGCATACATGTTAATAAGCCCATTTCCAATAGCAACCTTGATATCATTTAGTCCAGTTCGGATTGCAAATCCATGAACCTCTCTACCCTTTCTTCTCCCTTCCTCCAACAAAGTAAATTTAGTGAAAGCACTTAATAAAATGACATATGAATCAAGATTTATATTAACTATGTTTCTCATTTCCATGAATACTTCAGCAGCTTCTTCTCCACATTTTTGCGTCACCAATCCAACCATCAAGCTATTCATAGAGACAGCATTTCTCATACCCATCTGCTCAAAAATCTTCTTAGCATAATCAAACAATCCAAACTTCGAAAATCCACTAACTAAAGCACTACCCACATACATATCTGAGAGCAATCCAGATTTCTCAACCATTGTAAGCATCTGCTCCAACAACTGAGAACCAGAATCAACAGCAGAACCAGCTGCAGTTATTAAGCTCCCAAATGTATACTCATTAGGTTTGAAGCTGAACCCAGAATGTTTTCGTTGCATGCTTGAGAATATTTGGAAGGCGTCTCCCGTGTATCCTCTCTGTGAATAAACTGATATAATAGAATTACAAGATATCGAGTTCTTAATTTTGATCTCATCAAAAGCACGACGGGCATAATCTATAGAGGCCAAGCTATTACCATACATTGATATCAACACATTGGACAAAACCACATCATTTGCATTGGGAGACTTCAAAATCAAGCCATGAATTTGCATACCGAGTTTAAGATCCTGGCAAGCTTTAAGAGCAGCACCAAAAGCAAAACAATTAGGCAAATAACCTTCCAAAATCATCCCTTTAAAAATTCCACATGCCTCTTTAGGCATCCCGTTGTTATTGTACCCAGAAATTAAACAGGCCCAAGTAACACAATTTCTCTCGGGCATTTCATCGAATAACTTACGAGCAGAGTCCAAATCACCACTTCTGACATAAGCGTTAATAAGGGTATTGCTTAAAAACAAATCAGAATCAAACCCATATTTAAAAATCTTTGAATGGAACTGTCCAGACTCATTTGAGCAACAACAATCAATATATGTATGAATCAAATCTTCATATATATCAAATGACGTCGAACCTGAAACATGTGGCAAAATTGGGGTGCTTTTTGTATATGATTGAGAAGTCTTATAGTAATTAATTAAATCCTCCAATGGGATCACAGCAGGAGTTTGTTCATTGAAGGGACTAATGTTTGGAGGTCTAAAGAGAAGAGGGTCTATGCTTTTGTGCTGTGGTGGTGCTGCTGATGGCTCTAAAGAATATGGGGCTGCATATGTAATGAAGGAATGATTTGAAATGTGAAGGAGTCGCTTATTGCTGTTGGACGTGAAGCAGCAGCGAAACATAGTGTGTTGAGTAAAACCTACAGATCATGATAACAATGCAGGTCAAAACCTTACTTATTATTACAGCATGAGCATATTTAATTAAAATTAATATTTGAAATACATTACTTATTACTGGCGATTGCTTGACAAATTGTTGAACGGGTTGTTACATAGCAACAAGAATGACATGGTTCAAATCAAAACCTGCAAATTTGGCTAAATGACAATTTAGATTGAGAGAGTTAGATCCCGTACCAGTGACTTTGTTTGGAATAAATCATTTAAAAGGATTTTAAAACCTCAAACCTGCAATTGTTCAGAATATTTATATCACAAGTGTGATACCTAAAAAGAATTATAAAATGAGAAAAAAAAAAACCTATAAAATAACAATAAGCTATTGACTATATTTAATATAAAAGTAAGCAGTTGATTATATTTAATATAAAAGTAAGCAGTTGATTGTTTTTAATATAAGAATAAGCAGTTGATTAAATTTAATATAGCTCTTAAGTATTCTATGGTATTTCATGAAGAATCATTTAAAAATAAATTTTGTTACAAGTAAAGTATTCGTCAATATTTGATATTCTACATAAACTACTAACATACTTTATAGGTGAATTATCATTCCACATACAATCATAAAGCACTATTTTTTTTAATTTCACACTAGATATAAAAATAACTAATACTTCTCTTATAAATACTCACCTAAAACAACAATAAAAACTAATGTTAATATCCTAAAACATTATTTTTCAAGCTCTTACTTAAAATGAATAACACTGATATTATTTACACTCTTAGGAACATCAATACTAGTATTTTTTTACTGATGTAGCAGTTGAAAATTCACTTTGGCACTAATTAATACATCAGTAAAAAATTATTAGAATCACAATATATATCATCAATTGAAACAAAAATAATGAATATGATACTAAAAAAATAAATTAAAAAGTTAATTCCATTTGAATATAAATAGCAAAACTTTACAATTTACTTTAAAAAAAAAACTCATATAAACCACATGGATCAAAAGATTATGGATTATCTATAAAAAAAAAAAGAAGAAGATTATTTGTCTTTTCTTTTTCTCGAACCAGTAAAGAAGGGATTTTATCATGAGTTTCTGTAAGGGTCATCATTCATGGCTTTAACACAAATAGTGAACCTTCATTTCTTAAGGATGTGTCTCTAACTACGTTTTCTTTAGTATTTTAGTTATTCTAATTTGGCAGAACTCCTCATTAAGTTCTCGGATCTTTTAGTTTTATCTTATTAAGCTTCTAAAATTTTTATTTTTATTTTTATTTTATTTCCTTATGTTTTTAATTTTATTGAATTAAATTTTTTTTATACATGCTTTATGATATTTTTATTTGTTGTATTGAGTTTTTATATTTTTATTAAGGACGGATTCCTTAATAAAAGTAATACATCATGAAATAAAATAGAAATTAAAAATACTTAATAAAATAAAACTGAAAAATTCATAGCTTAATAATTGTTATTTTTTAAAAAGAAGAGTGATAGAAAACAGAAAAAAGAATATGACTAGTTGAATGATTTTTATTAAAGATAATTTGGACTCGAATATATTTCAAAGATGCTAGCTTATAGCACAGACTAATAGCATATCCCGCTTTTCAAGTAAACTAACAGCTATAAAATAACAACTAAGCAAAATAGGAATTAACAGTAAAACAATCTTTGATAGATTCCTAAGGCATGTTTTCAACACTCCTCGTTGCCTTGGAGTTGCAAACTCTAAGCTTATTCCTCAAAAACTCAACCCTGTTGAGCGAAAAGGATTTGGTAAAAATTTCAGCTGCTTGGTCCTTGATTTTGCAATAAACAAGACTTATATCTCCATTCTTCTGCACTTCTCTCAAATAAAATAATTTGACATTGAAATGCTTGGTCTTTCCATGAAACACATGATTATGTGAGATTGAAATTGTTGCTTGATTGTCCACCAGGATTTCTATGCCTTGAACTTGTTTCAAGCTTAGATCCGCTAGGGTATTTCTCAACCAAATGGCTTGATTTGCAGCATTGCAGCTGATGTTGCTGCAATAAACTCAGTTTCTGCTGTTGATTAAGCTACTATTTCTTGCTTCTTGGAACATTAAGAGAAAACCCCTTAACCCATACTGAAACAGTACCCTGAAGTACTCTTTATATCATCCAAAGAACTCACCCAATCACTATTATAGTCACCGAATAATCTGAAATTTTGTTCCTTGCAATACTTCACTCCATAACTGATAGTTTCTTTGATGTATCTTACAATTCTTTTTGTTGCCTTCAAGTGCAGTTCACTTGCGCAATGCATGAATCTTGATAGTACACTTACTGCAAACAGGATGTTTGGCCTTGTTGCTATAAGGTACATTAAATACCCTATCAATCCTTTGAAATAAGCTTCATCAACTTTATCAGCTCCATCCTTTGTGCTGAATTTTTTCTTTTGATTCATAGGAGTATTCATTGCTTTGCAGTCATCAAGGTGGAATTTCTTGAGGATTCCTTTTACATACATTTTTTGACATATAAAAATTTCATGCTTCCTTTGAGTGACCTCCATACCTAGAAAATAGGTCATAAGACTAAGATATGTTATTTCAAAAACATTCATCATTTCTTGCTTAAATTCATCAATAAGTGATGCATTACTTCCTGTTACCAAAAGATCATCCATATACAAAGAAATAATTAGATTTCTGCACCGGAATGCTTAACATAGAGTGTAGCTTCTGATGGACTCTTTTGAAAACCCAAACTTAATAGATGATCATTAATTCTACTGTACTAGAGCTTTGGAGCTTGTTTTAAGCCGTAAAGGGCCTTCTTTAGTAAGTAAACCTTGTTATCGTGGCCTTTAATTACAAAGCTTTCTGGCTGATCAACATAAATCTCCTCCTGCAAAAATCCATCTAGAAAAGCCGATTTGACATCCATGTGAAACACCTGCCATTCTTTTTGTACTGAAATATCAAGTAGCAACTAACTATATCAAGTTTGACAACATGAGCAAATGTGTTAGAATAATCAATTCCAAATATTTGCGCATAACCTTTCACCATAAGCCTTGCTTTGTGCTTGTTTATAGAATCATCTGGACTGAATTTTGTTCTGAACACCCATTTAACACCTATGACATTTCTGCCATGAGGTTTTTTATTTTTTTTTAATCATGGACAGCTCTTATTGCATTGCAGCCAACCATTTTCGATCGACCATAGCTTCTTGAAAGCTTGTAGGTTCACATACTGCTACATTGCGCATTACTATATTGCTTCTTTAATAGATGATAGAGACCAATCTAGTGCCTCTAATAGGTGGATCATCTACTGTGTCATCAAGTACCGAAAAAGGATTTTGATTTTCTGTTGAGTCATTCCAACTCCATTTTTCATCCTCCATGAAGTACACATCTCTACTTATTCTGATTTTTATATCTGAGGTTAAAAAATCCTATAAGCTTTAGAGATGGTGTTGTAGACAATAAATACTCCAGGTTCTGCTCTTTTGTCAAGTTTATCACGCTTAACCTAAGGTACATGTGAGTAGCACAAACAACCAAATATCTTTAAGAAACCAAACAAAGTTTAAAACCAAACCAAGCTTCAAATGACGTTTGATTTTTCAAAGATCTTGTAGGCAACTTGTAGTATTTGCAGCTTCAGCCTAAAATTTCTTTAGTAAGCCTCTTTGATGCAACATACACCTAGCCATCTCCATGATTGATCTATTTCTCCTTTCACTCACTCCATTTTGTTTAGGAGTGTAGTGAGCTGATGTTCTATTCCTGCCTCAGTGCAAAATTGTTGAAACTAATCTGAGACATATTCCTTCCTATTATCATACCTTAGAACTTGAATATTATAACTACTTTGGTTTTCAACATGAGCTTTGAATTTTCAGAATAACTTTGCAACCTCTGATTTATACTTAAGAAAATAAATCCAGCACATTCTGGTTAAACCATCCCTGAAAATGATAATAATAGAGACTTCTTTTCAGTGATGGAGTTCTTTGTGGTCCAGCAACATCAGTATGAACTAGCTGAAGCTTTTGTGTGGCCTTCCAGACATTTTCAGGGAATGGTTTCCTTGTTTGCTTCCCAAGCTGACATGCTTCACAGTCAGTTAATGTAGTTGGTGAGGTAGGTACTCCACGAAAAAGTTGATTTCTCAGCATGTAGTTCATTCTCGAATGATGAAAAATGACCTAACCTCCTATGCCAAAGATTAGTTGAGCTTGTTGTAGCTGGGAAGGCAGCTTGCTCCTCCTTCATTAGATCAAATGAAAAACTTTTGCTCCACATTTTGACCTTGAACATTTCCTTCTGTTGGATCCTTGATCATGCATCATTTTTCTTAAAAAATATCCTTGAATTCTTTCTCAAGTAACTGCCCAATACTGAGTAAGTTTTGATCAATATCAGGCATATAGAAAACATCAGTAAGAGTTTTTGTACCTGAGTAGCTTGTTATAGCTATGGTGCCTTTTCCTTTTACTGGAATGTGTTCATCATTTCCAATTTTTACCCATTTAGCTTCAGTGCTCTCCAATTCTTTGAATAACTCTTTGTCATTTGTCATATGGTTGGTGCAGCCACTATCAATCAACCAGGATTCACATGAGCTGCTGTTGGAAAAACATGTTGCAACAAAAAGCTTATCTTCCTCTTCTTGATTAGCTGTTTTTTGCTTCAACAATGTGTTGTTGAATTTTTTCTTTACATATTACTGCCTCATACCCCATTTAGTTGCATTTATTGCATCTCGCATTGGGTCTCCTCCAACATTTGAAATAAGGATGAGATTTTCCACCGCAACATTTACAAGGTGGAAATCTTTTTTTTTTTTTGCTATCATTATTACTGTTAGGAGTGGCATCTTCACTTATAGCTATGTCCTTTTTTTTTCTTTTTCTTTCCCTTGCCCCTAAATTGGTGCTTTGATGGCAGAGTTCCTTCAACTATACCCTCTTGCTTTATAACCTTTCTCTGTTCAATAGCCTACAGAGCATGAAATACTTTTGCCAAAGTAATACTTGAAATATCCTTAGTATTTTTTAAAGCAGAATTTGAGGCTTTAAATCTCTTAAGTACAGTTACAAGAAGCTTATGAACAGTTCTAGAATCAAAAAGTTCAGTGCCAAGTAATCTTACTTGATTTACGATTTTGAGAAGCTTATCAGAATATTCTTTGATAGTTTCAGATTCTTTCATCTTAAGAACTTCAAATTCTCTGATAAGGTTCAACACTTTCATGCCTTTAATTCTCTTACCACCTTGATATTCATCTCGAAGGTATTTCCAAATGGCATTCACTGATTCCAAATTTATAATTCTAGTGAAAATTGAAGGTGAGACTGCTGCAAAAAGAATGGTGTTTGCCTTTATCTTTTTTGCTTTTCTATCTTTGTGGTTTCTGAGTTGAGCCATTGTGGGGTCATTTGGTAGAGCTAGGACATGAAAATTGCATCTTCCACAGCCTCCCCTACATTCAAGGCATCAAGATAGGCTTCTATATGCATTGCCAAATTTGATAATTCTCCCCATCAAAGGTTGGTGGAGCAATTTGAGAGAAACTTGCCTCAACATTTATGATTTTAAGGTTTAATTTTTGTAAAAGGTAAGGTTAGTGTTTAGGTGCTCTCTAGAAAAAAAAATTCACCAAGATAGTCACAAGTCTCTTAAGAAGAATGCTCTCATACAAAATGTTATTTTTAAAAGAAAAATGATAGAAAATAAGAAAATAGACAAACAAAAAAGGAATATGAGTAGCCAAATGATTTTTATTGAAGATAACTTGGACTTAAATACATTTCAAAGATGCTAGCTTATAGCACACACTAACAGCATATCCCACTTTTTAAGTAAAATAATAGCTATAAAATAATAAGTAAGCAAAAAAATAGGAACTAACATTAAAACAATCTTTAATAGATTCCTAAGGCATGTTTTCAACAATAATATATTTTGCCTTATAAATTTCCTTTATAATGTTCCATTGCCTCCATAGAGTATCGTATGGTGCGGATTAGAGGTGGAAGAGATATAAATAAAAGAAGGATGATCATTTATACCAGTAAAATGGCATCAAGGGTTTGTTCCCTATATCCATAAACGACAGAAATAATTCGCTCCTCCACCCTCTTTATGGCATAGCCAAAACAAAAGGAATTGTTATATGTTGTTTTTTATGTGTAAATTTAGTGTACGCAGTTAATATATGCTTTTGAAAGGTCGATAATTGCAATGAGAATCTTGGGGTGGCTTTGCAAATTGGTAAAGATTGAAGATAAAGAAGATTTCAGTTATTGACCTTAATTAGGACTTCATTGTTGGATATTTAGGAGAAACTTGTTTCATTGTATGAGCTATCTCTTATATTTCAATTTGGGCTCTGGCCTAAGAAAATGCAATGAATGAAATTTTAATTAATAAAAAAAATAAAGTTTATATTATAATTAATTTGATTTATAAAAGTGTAATTCATGATAGTCATATAGAGCTCGCCTCTCTCTCTTTCTAAAACTAGTAGCTAGCGGTTTTGAAAAGGCAAAGACTATCCCTCCATCTCAGTTTCACTATATTTTCCTTGTTTTCTTCTTTTATTTGTGATCTTTATAGTTAACAGTGGTTTTATCAGTAAGATTTTGAGCCCTTGGTGGAGAAGATGAGTTACTCTAGTGGTGGAGCTTTTGCGGTCAGATATGGGTTTTATCTCTCTTCTTACAAGACAAATCTATAGATTTGTTCTTATTTTTGTGTTTCTTAGCTACCTTTTCTTTAATATCAAATTGTAAATTTTGATGGTGGCTTAAAGTGTCATTAGTCCCTTTCTTTCATATGCTTTTGATTTAATGTTTATTTCTTTCAAGGGTTCAGCTAAGCAGGTTGATGATGCTTATCTCTATGAAATATTGGATGATGGGAAGTTCTCTCTATTAAACATTATTCCTTCAATCACCACCATGAGTCTTGCAACATGGAGTAATAAGGATGATAATTGGAGTAATAAAGTAATAGACCAAGTTGTGGTCATCCTTCTAAAAAATTAGAAGAACCATGACCAGTAATTCAAGGGATCTTATTGAGATCTAATCACTGCATAATGGGCAATCTATTCAATCACTGCATCATAGGAAATGGAAACTCAGTCGAGCAATCTACTCCTTTAAAATAGCTATGTGACAACATTTTTATATATGTATAAGTTGACTACCTTTTATTTTTTACTTAAAAATTTCTTTCTCTGTAGATTTTCTATTATTGATAGTCTATATATAAGAGATTAATAAGAACTCTCCTTTCAGATTGAGAAGCAAAAAAGGGCTTTCCATAAAAATTCTCTCTTTTTTATTTTCTTTATGGTATCAGAGCCATTGTGAGACAAGAGAGTTCTAATTTTATTTTTTCTCATCAATGGCTTCCACAATATCTAACAATGTTGCCAACTTTGTTACCCTCAGACTTACACTAGAAAACTATCCTCTCCGGCGAGAACAATTACTTGCTTTAGCTGCAAGTTAAGACATGATCAGGCTTCTCACAAGCGAGAAAACTAAACCCGCCATGTACATCAATGTTCCGATAGAAAAACATCAACAAATAATGAAAAAGAACAACAAATCTCATAAGACTTTCTCAAATGGAAGAAAGAAGATCGTCTCCTACGCGGATGGATCATCGGAACACTCACAAAAGAAACTTTAGGTCTGGTTATTGGTCTGGATTCATCTCAATCGATTTGGAATACTTTGAAAGAAGCATATGCCCAAGACTTACAAGAACGAGAATTTACTCTTTGACAACAACTCACATATTTGAAAAAGGAACCAAGTCAATCCTTAGCAGAACATTTAAAAAATTCAAAA
The DNA here is from genome assembly GCF_019578655.1 of Ricinus communis. Lineage (NCBI taxonomy): Eukaryota > Viridiplantae > Streptophyta > Magnoliopsida > Malpighiales > Euphorbiaceae > Ricinus > Ricinus communis. The sequence goes on from NC_063262.1 coordinate 23,110,494, forward strand.
GTATATGTAATAGCCTAGCAGCCATAGGCAATCCCATACTCAATAAAATAAAAGCTTATTCCTTACTTGCAAATCTTGGCTCCAAATATGAATCTTTCACAACTGCAATGCTTAAGCCCCCAATGCCATCTTACTCAGAAAGTGTATCACTTTTACAAGGCTTTGAACAACGAAATTCATGGATTGAAGAATCAAATTCCCCATCATACGCATTCTATGGACATTGCAATCTGAATCAGTAGTAGCAACAACATTACAATCGCAATCCTCAAAATAATCAATTCACATCAAAAGGAAGAGGTTTTCAGGCTACAAATAACAGTTTTCAATATTTAAATTTTGTAGGTCATCATTTGGAATCACAACAATCATCCTAAAGGAATAACAATCGTGTGTCTCGACCACCACCACCTGGTAAATGACGACTGAATATTATAGAGCGAGAGATGTACAAGAATGAGAATTGTCAGCTCTGTGGAAAACAGGGGCATATCCCCAAAATCTGTTGGAGCTTACCAGAACAAACAGGTAATGATGAACTTCTCCAAGCACTTGTAGCACTTATCATAGATACCTCCATCACCGACACTGAATGAACCACTGATACTGGTGCTTCAAATCATATGATTGCAAATTCAGGTATACTTCCTAATCTTAAAAATTATATTGGTTGTGATTCTGCATTTATCGGTGATGGTTCTTCTTTGAAGATTGATGTAATTGGAGATACCTTAGTTTTTGACAGTAAGAATGAATTAATGTTACGTGATGTATTACTAGTCCTACAATTAACAAGGAATTTACTCTCCATTAGTCAATTGATAACACAATATTCCCTGAATTATAAATTTTCTGATAAGTTATTTTGTATCAAGGAACGAGCAACATGGCAAACTCTTTTAGTGGGACAACGTAAAGGTGATCTTTATGTTTTCTCTAAGATGAAGGAAGGAAACTTCTCCAATAGACAAAACTCAGGAATAGAGGAGTTATGGCACCAATGTCTTGGAAATCCGCAACACTGTACCGTCAAGATCTTGCATACCAAGAAGTTAATTGATATCAATTCAAATAAAAAAGTTGATACTGTTTATGAAAGTTTTCAACTAGGCAAACTTAGCAAGTTACCATATCATTCATCTAGTTTTGTTAGTTCTGATATTTTTGAGAGAATTCATTGTGACATTTGGGGTCCAGCCCATGTTTTATCTCTTGGCAAATTTCGATTCTATGCATGCTTTGTTGATGATTATTCTCATTATATATAGGTAATTCCTTTGTGTGCTAAATCTGAATTTGTTGATGTTTATTTGGCATTTGAAAAGTATGTGCAGTGACAATTTAACAAACAAATCAATATTTTTCATACTGATGGAGGCAGAGAGTTTGTAAACAACAAATTTAAATCTCATTTTCAGCAATAAGGAATCATCCATCATCTTTCATGTCCTTATACTCCTGAACATACAGGAATTTTTGAACGCCAACATCAAACCATTCGAGAACTTGGCATGACTATGATTTTTCATAATGGTGTGCTAATTCTCTATAGGTTGAGGCTTTTACTACAACAGCATTTTTAATCAATCGATTGCCTTCTTCTTCACTAGCATTTGATACACCTTATTTTCACTTATATAGTTCTTACCTTGCATACTTTATTTTACATGTTTTTGGAACTAGATGCTACGCTTATACCTGGAATATAAAGAGAAAAAAATTTGATGCTAAAACTGTACCTTGTATTTTTGTAGGTTATAGTAACCAACATAAAGGGTATCGTTGTCTTGATACAAAAACCAACAGGATTTTTGTTTCACGACATGTGGTGTTCGATGGAAATCCTTTTCCTTACAGAACAAATATGTCTTCATCTCTTTCTCCCACTAGCTTCACTGATTTTTTGGAACATTTCCCATCTTTAACAATGGATCAAACCACTGTTCCTCTACTAGATGCATCTCCGCCTCTCCCACAACCAAGCAATATTATGTCTAACTCTTCGACTATATCTGATCTCATAGTCGAAGCTGCTTTCTTTGCCTCTCCTTTGGCCTGTGATTATGACCATTATCATGCATCTCAATCACTAACTATTATAGATCCTTTGCCACATCCCAATAATCTCATGGATATCATACCTCTTTCTCCTACAGCTTACAGCCTTCCTGACACCAGTAGTTCCTCACCCATTTCTTCTACCTTAAATTCTGATTCTTCTTTATTTGTTGAACAGGTACCACCGTCATCTCATCCTATGGTCACTAAAGCTCAACATGGCATCTACAAACCCAATCCCCATTATGCTCTCCTCCTTGAATGTGGTGATATTCCTAAAGAGCCACGTACTGTCAAAATGGCTCTTCAACATGCTAGCTGGAAACAAGCGATGATTAAGGAACTTGATGCACTGCATAAAAATCAAACATGGACCTTGGTACCTCGAGAACCTCATATTGAATGTTGTCGGTTCAAAATGGGTGTTTAAAGCTAAATTGAATACAAATGGTACTCTTGATTGACTAAAGGCCAGGTTAGTTGCCAAAGGGTACCATTAGGTTGATGGCATAAACTATAACGAAACTTTTTCTCCAGTTATAAAACCAGGTACAATTCGTTTAGTCCATAGTCTAGCCTTAGTTCAAAGATGGGAAATTAAACAACTTGACATCAAAAATGCCTTTCTTCATGGTTTCATAAATGAAGATATCTTTATAGATCAACCCCCTAGTATGCATGATTCAACCTTTCCCTCTCATGTTTGTAAACTTCACAAGGCTTTTCACAGTCTTAAGCAAGCACCACGAGCTTGGTTTGAACGTTTTAACTCCTTTTTACTTGCACATGGATTCTTTTGTAGTTTGGCCGATCCATCATTTTTTATTTTACACGCACCTCTTGATACATTGATTTTACTTCTCTATGTTGATGACATACTTTTGACAGGATCTGATTCGAAGTTACCTGCTGACTTTGTTCAACTCTTGCACTCATAATTTGCCATAAAAGACCTTGGCCCCATACATCATTTCCTTGGAACTGAAATTCAGCGAAGTAACAATTCTCTACATCTTTCTCAAACTCACTATGCTTATTCGATTCTTGATAAAGCACAAATGTTTGATTGCAAACAAATGCATACGCTCATGAAATCTAAAACTAAAGGACTCAATGATACCACCCTTTATCTGGATCCTTTCTTTTACCGAAGCATTGTCGGTGCCCTCTAATATTTGACACTAATAAGACATGACCTTTCTTTTTTTGTCAATTATGTTCCTCAATTTATGCAATCACCATCTCTTGCTAGTATGAAAATGGTTCGTCATATTTTACAATATGTCAAAGGCTCTATTCACCTTGGTTTACAGTTCACTGGTGATACTACAATTAATCTTTGTGCTTTCTCTGATGCAGATTGGGCCGGTTGTCCGACTACACGGAGATCAACAATGGGAATTTGTAACTTCTTAGGATGAAATATTATATCTTGGTGCGCTAAGAAACAACCAACCATTTCTCAATCCAGTACTGAGGCTAAGTATCGTGCTATGGCTAACACTGCTGCAAAATTAACTTGGCTTATCTTTCTCTTACATGATCTTCGTGTTCCTCAATCACAACTGCCAATTCTCTTTTGTGACAATATAAGTGCATTACAAATGACTATTAATCTGGTTTTCCATGCTCGAATTAAGCACATTGAATTAGATTACTATTTTGTTCGTGAAAGGGTCTCAATGGGTCTTCTTATTATTCGACATGTTTCTTCTTCCCTACAAATTGTGGATATCTTTACAAGCCACTGTGTAAAGCTTCCTTAAATCACTTTCGCAACAAACGTTGCCTTCAGCCTTAGCATAGTTTGAGGGAGGGTTTTAAACATCATTCCTCCAACCACCACTTTAAGTCTACAACATGGAGTGATAAGGATGAGAATTGGAGTAATAAGACAGTAGACCAAGTTGTGGTTATCCTTCCAAAAAATTAGAAGAACTATGACTAGTAATTCAAGAAATCTTGTTGGGATCTAATCAATGCATAATGGGCAATTCGTTCGCATCATGGAAAATGGAGAATCAGTTGAGCAATTTACTCCTTTAAAATAGATATGTGACAACATTCTCATATCTGTATAAGTTAACTACCTTTTATTTTTTACTTGAAAATTTCCTTTTCTATAAATTTCCTATTATTGATCGTGAAAAGTCTATATATAAGAGATTAATAAGAACTCTCCTCTCACGTTGAGAAGCAAAAAAAGGCTTTCTACAAATATTCTTTCTTTTTTATTTTCTTTACTCTCCTCCTCTCTCCCTATTAGTTATTTCAATGTCAAGTATTTCTACTTTGACTTTGGGTTGAGTTTCATAAAAGCATCATGACCTTGCAAATTAAGTTCAATCTCTCCAAATTTAACAGAAGATCAAGAGATTTAGCCATAGTGGTGATGGCACTATAGCAGTAGAGGCGGTCCCGGCTGTAGTTACTTCATCTCTTCCTTTTTTTCTTAGGATTTGTTCAGTATCTTTCCTTCTTTTAGGCTTAATTTTATTTATTATGGATTTATTTTGTATGGTCTCGTATATTTCATTTGAGAATGAATATTTCAATTTTATTTTTAAAAAATAATAATAATTCATCATAGTCAGATTTGGATAAGAAATTTTATCTTTAGACATATAACAAAAAGGATTTAGTTGTGATTGATGGGCCCAAAACTTTTAACAACTCGTTAACTTATTATTTGACTGCATTTCTTTTTGAACAAGTATTATTTGACTGTATGACATTGATATTTGTAATTTTGTTGAATTATTATTAATTAAGCCAACAAATTATATGTTTTATAGCATCAGTTTCTTTTTTGGTCTCAAGTTTTGTAGCATCATTTTTCCTCTCTTTATATCCAGTTTAGTTTTGGCTGTGGACAAGTAGAAGAGCCTTGAACCATGGACAAATACACAAAGCAAAGATTGTTAGGCGTTGGAAGCTTTGAGTCTCTTTCTTGGTGAGATTTTTTATATTTCCTTCCTGGAATTGTAATCCTGAATTCCTGTATGCATCTAGGCTCTATATAGTTCAAACAACTATGACCGCTGTGCGGTCCAAGCCTAATTCTCTATCAGATTGGTTTGAAAAATTGATGGGAATTGGGATGCACAATTAGCTTTTTAAACTAGTCTACAATATTTCATTTGGGAATCCAGAATAGCTAAAGATTATATAACTACAGAATTCCTACACATAAATTCTTCATTTAAATTATCATCTAACCATTTTCTTACAATAATTATATTCTACTTCCTTTCTAATCTTGCTAAACATCTTGTGTAATTCCATATAGAACAATTACACACTTCTTCAATATGGGCACCTTACACAATCCAGTCGCATTCTACAGGAGATTTAACAGGATCATAACCCATGTAGTTATCACCATCTAATGAGAAATCACTGCCATCAAATGCCAGATGATTAGCAGGGGCGGCCGGGGAAAGATGAACCTTTGTCAAAATACCCAATAACTGATCTCTTTGTTCTTGCAATTCCAAGACTTGAGATCTTACCGTCTCTACTCGCATATTCAATTCATGGACCATTTTCTGCAAGTGAAAGATAGTCCCTGCGCAGCCATATACGGGATCCCTAAGCCTTGCTGTTGCTTCGTAGATTATTGCCTTCACTGCATCTTCCCTTCTGGTTTCCTCCACCATCTGAATACAAGCCATCAAACCATTAGTATTAGTAGAAAATGAATAAATAAACAGGGTATATACAGTTCTTGTTAATTATAACGCAAGCAAATTAATATAAATATAATTCAACCTGAATCATTTTGATAACATTGCTAGCACCAAAAACCTTATGAACACCCGCAAAATTTTCAATTTCGTATGGAAAATATGGGGCAAGCACGCAATTATTGTCACATCTTCTACGAAGCATTCTGCAAGCAGCACAGGGTTGATGAGCCTTGCCTCTTGCCAATGCTTGGGAATCCATAGTTTTTACTAGTACAAGGTGTAAAAACTTTTTCCTAAGTTGTCTTAGCTACCAAGTAAGCATCTCTATATATAATATAGAAGAAGAAGAAGAAGAAGCCAAAAAGAGAAGCAGTTGATGAGCTAAAAATTTCAAAGGTTTAGGCTAAGAAAACAAGTGGAGGCGGCGAATTTGATGATACAATGTTGAAAATTGTGTGACACTTAGCTATTGAGGCAGTGGACCTAACAGCAGTAATAATTCTCAATTTAGAGTCTTAAAATATTTGATGGAGGTGGTCACTGTCTATACCAAAGTAAACATACTAACAAATTAAGCCTTCGATTTCTACAGTTTCTTGATTTTCAACTCTCACGTGTTCTTGCACTAATCAAGGTTGCTATTCTTGACAGGTATTTTTAAATTTCCTGCTAGACCAAAAACTTATAGATGCCAAAATCTGCAGTAACTTCCAAACCTGTAATGTTGATAAACACTATAGCAGTCCATATCCTTATTTGACCACAAGAGACCCATGACGAATTGTTGATGCTGTGTTTGACTTGGTCGACCATTCGACACAGTTAAGACTGGTGATCAGTCTGATGCATATGATGCCTGTTTCCATGGAAGTAACGTGGAGGTCTAAAAGGAGCATTGACTGGATTTGTTGGTTGTATTTGGATTTCTAATAAAAACGTATACATGAAACATATCTCTTGAATGAAAATGATATTCTCATGCTTTGAATTTAAGCACCTTGACGTTCTCATGCTTTCAATTCCAACACCTAAATATAAACACATTTTGCTTTCTTATTCTCTTTGTTTTCCATGTCCAAAAGCTAGAATGAATAAATTAAATTAATAATTAGTATACTAGTGACCATATATATTGGGTTAGCTCTAAAATCATGGAATGGAATCATTTTCAACTAAATTGCTAATCTAGTAAACATTGGTGTTTTTTATTTTTTTCCTCTTTCTTGTACATAGTGTTAAAGCTACTGCTTAGCTTGACCTTTTTCCTTCTTTAACTCTGTAAGATTATGTAAAAGAAAATTGGAGTAATATAATTGCCTTACGCCTACTTAATAGAATCTTACGCCAGTGCTTTCTGTGTTGACCACCTAAAATTTCCAAGTCCATATTGAGTTTTCATGACAAAAGGATGACCGATTTACTCTGTTATAATAAGCATCAGGAATCAAGCACATGAAAATAAATTAGATAGTTTATATAGCTATTTAGATTTTAAGAGGTTTTTGACATATGTAACACCTAAAGAAAAACTAGAATGTGGTTTAATGTATTTTTATTTTAGGATATATAATTTATTTTTTATCATTTTAACACTCTATGAATATAACCGTTATCAAATAATGGCAAAATTGCACTACACGGTTAGTAACTGTTGACGTAGCAGTTGAAAGAAAATTGGTTATTGCGTGCGACGTCAGAATCTCTTAACGGTGTTGTGCAATTTAATCGTTATTTGCTAATGGTCATATTCATATAATGTTAGAGTAACAAAAAGAAAACTACATACCCTAAAGTGGAAATATGTTAAAACACAAGATAGTTTAATGAAGTTTTTTAAAAAAGAATTTTTTTCATTTTTCAATTTATAATTTTTTTGATTGAAGTCACTTCATCTCTTCTTTTTAATAAAAATTAAGCTCAAACAAATAAAATTCACATATCAAGAGCACATTTGGAAGAAGGAATGCCAAAGAAAAATTAATTTGAAAATGATAAAAATCATGCCAGTGGACGGTGATAATTGAACACCACATACATTTAAGGGGCTGAAATGGGACACTGGGGCATGCAAGTCATATTTTCTTTTTTGGATAAGGTTAGGGTCTGCAATTGCAAATATCATTGGCTCCCCTTCTCTTCTCAAAATGAAAGGACATAACATATATGGGGGAAGCGAAGAAATGGGCAAATAACTTATAAGCTTCCTGAAAATGGCAGCCAAACCGGCTCTCTCTTCTTCTCTTATTTCCCAAATACCCGTCCTGCCAAATTTTTCACCATCATCTCCTCTAAGTTGTACTTTTAGTACACCAAGGAAAAGGGTTCAGAAATTCAAAATCAATGCTATAGGTAAGTCATTGTGCTTCTATTTATTTTTTTATACCATTGGCCAAAATGAATCTTGGATGATATAATTCAAGAGAAGATTGTTTCTGTGCTTTTTAGGTGGAGGAGATGGAGAACTTAAGCCAAAAGGAAAGAAAAAATTTATAACCAGAGAACAAGAACCCGAACAGTTAAGTTTCTGTTCTAATCTGTCAAATTTGATTGAACTTGAGTGTCGTTTTGCATATTTAGAAATTATTAATGGTGATGCTGAAATGCAGGTATTGGCAAACTGCAGGAGAAAGGGAAGGGGAGAATCCCATGAAGACACCTCTTCCTTATATCATCATCTTTGGCATGTCAACCCCATTTGTGATCTTAGCCATTGCTTTTGCTAATGGTTGGATTAAGGTACCTGTCCGATGATTTGTTTAGAGATGCGGCAGCAATAGCAGCTAAATGACACTGTTGGATTTCATTCAGTTCATATAATGCAGTCGTTTCAGTTATAAAACATAAGCATATGTATTTGTACACTAATTCTACATGTTCCCAAAGCAAACTTGAATTCAGTGGCAATCAAAAATCACCAGCTTTTTCTGTAACACAGCTAATTTTGTATAATATATGCATATTACATGTGCAGAATTCTTTTTTAGCAGTAGTTGAAGTGTTCCAATGGTAGGATTGATAAAGAGTTGGAATTGTAAAGCACATTCAGAGAGCTTTGTTCAAGCAACAACCAGCATAATGACTTTGCAACTCTCCATACCGACCAAGATTTCTAAGGTACAGAGAAGTAAAAATGTTAAAATCGCAGAGCAGGGAACCCCTTTATCGACATTGCTAAGATTCATATAGTTAAGAGCTCAGAGAGGGCAGATAAACATTGCCCAGCATGCAGCAACCATCTAGTACATTTTTGTTTATCTTTTGATGTTTTCAGAGGGAGTACAGGTATGCAGATGCGGAGAAATAATAGAAAGTATATCATCATCTAAATAAATGGCAACTGAATAAGTCAAGTTTGCAGCAAAAATAACCCAATTTTCACCTATTTTTTAACTTTTTTTTGGTTCCCTTTACTATTTCTATGAGCTTAAATCTTAACGATTTCTATTATGTCAAACAAATCCACCTCTAGGATCTCTGACATTTAAAGAATATGGTATTACTTTTCATCGCCTTGAGGGTTTGTATAGTACAACTGTCACATACTTGTGAAGAAAGCGATGGGACGTGCCAAGTGCAACAGGCTGACCTCGGTTGTTCTGAATATACAGATGGTTCAACACTGCATGCCGAGGCCTTGGCAGTGTTGGGTGACTTTCTGCAGCAGATCTGTCGTTCAACATTGTTAGTTGAAGTTGTGGAGGTATATCAGGAGGCTGCTTACTGAAATCAGTGTCATCTAATGACTCATTATTGTAGCTTGTTATTGGGGATGGAGGAGCTTCAAACTCGGACAAGCTTTCTGGAGCTTCTGGAACATCATCCTGTAATAGCAGATCCCAACAACAAAAAGCAAAATATTTGAGCATAAATGATCTCAAGGATGCATTGACAAGAGCTATCGAAATATTTAACGGATTGCCACAACCGGAAGAAGAATGCATAAGTCATCAATGAATAAGTGGGTTCTATGATATTTTCAAGTTATAGGAGCTTTCAGTGATATATCTGTTAGGTTGCGTGCTAGTTATGCTAAAACAACCATTTGATTAGCAACATAGCTGCGATGGCGACTTTCACTTTCTCATTTAACATAAGCTTCGAATGGGGGTAGAATTTAACTTAGCAGCTCCCCATATATGATGTGCAAATGATGCACTCTACTAGGACAACAGGCCAAAGTAAGATGAAATCAGGTCCAAGACGGAGACTGATAGGATCAGGGCATTTTCATTTATCTTCCTCAGCAATGCAGAACCACAAGCTGATATCTATTAAGACCAACAACATCGGCAATCATTGTAACCATAGGAGTGTTAGCAACTGTATCCAGTATGTACCATGTAAATTGTGATACTAGTAGAAGACTAATTTCCCCACCCAGTATGACTAAATTGCTTGCAGATTTAGACTCCATATGGTAAACTGTAGCACGTGATTCACAGTTCAATGAGCAAGGAGGATTAAGACCTTTTTGCAACAGCTTAATCGTCTTGGAAATATGAAAAGCAGAAAACAGTTGAAGACTGCAATAGTAAGGTGGCTAATTGGGTACTTAATAATTAAACAGTTTTTATTTTCATTTTGTTTACAAGATATGCAGTTGGAATCTAAAACCTACCCGATCCCAACCTAGCTTCACACTTCCAAGCAGTTCCATCTAAAATGTAGTAATCCACCAGCAACACCTTTTCGAATATTAAAATTCAAGAAATTAGAATTAATTAAGGGGAAAATATATATTTGGTTATATTTGAACTCCTGAGGCATTTGTGAGTCTAGTTTATTCAACATGCTCTAAATTCCGAAGTATGAAAAATCCTTATATGGATTGGCACACCACAGATATATGGTCTGGAGTTTCTCTGAGATTTCTCATATACCAGTTAATTTAGGAACTTTGGGGGGTCATCTAAGGAAATAACTGCTTCAGCAAGAGGTTGAATTATGTCATGAGTAGGTGGCGTGAATATCGGTTGCGTGGTGGTTGTCACCTCATGATTCTAATCACAAGTCAGACAAACAGTAGTTTTTTATTCGCAAGACATGGGTATTCTAGGCGTTCCTTCTGTGTTAATTCTGTGTCTTAAAAGAAAAGAAGCCGTTTTGGAAGTCCAGTGATGTATGCAGTTAGGCATCCTAATAAACAGAGAGACTTAACCTTGTTATTACAAGACCTGATCAATTTGATCAAGTACTCACCATGTTCAACTCTTTGACAACAGAAAAAGTAAAAGCGCTGCTCTCTCTCTATGGATCCAAGGGATGGAAGGGTGGAGGCCTTTGGCATCCCCTAATAATTTAGCTTTCTCATCAAGTCAATTACATTGGCTTTGAACAATAAAAGACATTTTGGTTAGTCCATTTGTATTCTTTCTATGTTTGTACATCATCACCTATGCCAGAAATACTTCTCCAAGAGATTCTCATTTTTATGTCAGAAAGGAACAATCTAAATACGGCTCTGTCATTTAGGAGATTAAAAGAAAAGGGATTAACGGTTGATAAGAAGATGCAATGGTACCTGCACATCCAAAATATTGTATGCAATCCCTGATTCATCACATTCCCATGGCAAGTCTGGAGCATACCTCAAGTGTTCATCAACAATGAAGCGGTAGCGAAAAACACTTGAGGGAAGCATCTTCATGAAAACAAAATCTTTACCCGATTTATGCAAAGGTTCTCTGAGAAAATACCAGATAATTCTCTACTTATGACTGCGGCTTGAAAGACCAAACCTAAAAGAAAACACCACATAATTTGAATACCTTTTCTCCCAATTATCCCATGATCCGGTAACAGCCACTTGCTTGCCACCATAACTCCATGTTATCATCACAGCATTCAGTTTCTCACTGAACGCATCCAGAGAATCTACTGTCTTATGAGCCAATGCATAATTCTGGACACGTATCATTTCAGCAGGTCTTGGCAATCGAATTGCAGGGACCTGGATGTAGAAATCTGGCAAATTTAAATCTCGCAAGGAAAATTTTATGCATTGTCAAATTATGGAGACCAAAAGCTTCTTGTAAGCAGTGAATTTAACACCAAGTAGAACCCAACTTCTGACTTAAACATATAATTACTGAACCAATGAAATTTAGGATATGAAATCCTAAACCAGGATGAAAAATCCTTAAACTTTCATCCTAAACTAACACTAAGTAAGATGGAATTTCTGAAGAGATTAAAATTCCCAAATAGTATCACATCCTAAATTATTAAAGAGCCCCAAAACTGAACCTCGTAACTAAGTTTTAAATCCTTAAATCTATTCTCCCTTAACTGCATCAGAACTATCACTACTCAATCCAATCATTTAAGCTACAGTCTCAAATTTGTTGGAGTCAGTCTGCGAATTTCCTTATTCGAGTACGTTATATTAAGTATTTTCTGACTTTTAGCTCTATCGAGTAACTGAACTTCCATTAGCATGTGAAATCAATCATAAAGAAACTCAAAATGATTCTGAATTAGCCATTGGACATAATCAAATGAGATTACCTTTCTTATCTAAACATAGAATTTTGACATACATAAATATTTTTGATGGCACTCTTCACTTTGACTTTATTCCATCCTATATGTATTTTATTGCAAAGTTAAATACATATATGCGTCTGATTAAGGAAGAAACTAACATACGCATCAAAGATCAAGGAATAGAGAAAAAGAATAAATAACTTACTTATATGGAAGTATACATAATATATACATAGAGAATAAAGAGAAACTCAGACCTGTGGAGTGAAAATGAGAGGAAGCTGAAGATATCTTCTAGTCCTAGGACTAAGAGGAGCGGAGTGCACCATGGGCTCTGCTCCTATATATACACCCCTATCATGTGCAGCAGCAAACTCCATACCCTCTTGCTCATAACCTTCTCCTGTACTGCCTTCTCCATCATTTTTGCCACTAGCATTGCCCATCCCTGATAAAAATAGAAGGAATTAATCAAAACCCAGATAAATATTAGGCCTCGATTATAGAAAAAGATTATCAAAATTTATTAAGGAATTGTTTTTTTTTTTTTTAAATCACATCTTTATCGTACAAAAAGAAAAGCATGACATAAAACAAGAAAAGAAAAGCAGACCAAGAAACAGACCCTAGTAAGTGAGTGAGAGAGTAGTAGTGAAAGAAAGTAACTTTGTGGGGTTTGGTGGACTTATACAAACTTAACCATCACTGCAAATAAGCAAAAGAAAGGAAGCAATACATAATTAACTCCAGTAAAAGAAGCAACAACATTTTTTTTTTCCTGGTGCTTGGCAGCTTTAATTTAATTTTATTGATGTTTTTGATTGATTGATTGATTGATTGGTTTGGTGGCTATTTTCTTTTTTTACTCTTCTTTTCTTTTCATTTTAAATGGAAAGTGCAATTTGTCCTCTCTCTCTCTCTCTCTCTTTCTTATAACAGAGAGAAAACAATCTGTGCGTGTATGTAAAGTGAATTTTATTCTCCAATGAGTTTGGAAGATCCTGTGGTGGACTAATGATGCTGGGTTTAAAAGTGAATGTTAGCTTTGCTTATTATATTATCACTATTTTTTTAAGTGTCACCTTTGTCTTCTATTCGTTTCCTTTACAGTTCATACAGTTAAACTAATACAAACTTGCCACATCTGCTTTCTTTTCTTTCTTTTATATTCAACTTTTTTATTTCATTTTATTTATATGTTTTTAGTTAAGCTCGGGACCAGGTAATGCCATATTTTGCCACAGCCTTTCTGTTGCTGCCGTTGGTCATAAGGAAAGGTCAGTTGTCCAGCAATTTTATAGCATACATATATATATATATATATATATAATCACATTATATACGGTGTTTTTTTAAAAGTATGTCATTTATATTCTTTTTTTACTGTTTTGATCCATTCATCGTCAAAGAGCAAACGTCGAGATTGATTAGGTCAGGTCGAAAGTCGTGGGGGTTGAATAATCTATTTTTGACGTCGGATTGGTGAGGAGAGGCCAGTAACAAGGTAAATTGACATCGGTAATCATCGCGAAAGTTTGTCTTTCTTGTTTCGTCGTTAACCGGCAGTTTCTGTTGAAATAAATGGTGGTAGAAGGCTGACGACATCGAGAACAGTGACTGGCATGAGTTTGGCGGTGAGACAACGGCCGAGCGACAGTGAACACGGGGAGGAGTTGTCGAGGAGAGAAAGTGTGGACCAAAATAGTAATTTGGCTACAATAATAAGTTACTATTGAGCCCTCTTAAATATAATTTGGTACACTGAAACACTTGCCTACATTTCTTTAAAAATCTAGTTGAAGGGCAAAATCATTTTTTTACAAAACTCATGTATCCAACCGAAAAGTAAATATTTAAATGTACGATTCATGAGTTTAATATTTACTTTACAAAATATTTTTAATTTTTAAATACAATTTAATAACATTTATTAATTATATTATATTAAAATAAATATTAAAAAATATTAAATAGATATAATAAATTAAGTTCATAAAAATATAATAACACACTACTAAATATGCTAATATAATTAATTAATTTGTACATGTATGTTGTCAATTTCATGTACTAATTATCTAACGGATGTATATTAAATAAATATTAAGATATATGAAATTGATATCAAAATTAGAATAATAATGTGGCATGACACATATATAAAAAATATTTAATTTCTAATTTTATATGATAAATGACACATCATTAAATTTATTAAAAATAAATAAAATGAATATTGATGGACTAAACTGTAATTTTTTATTTATTTCTAAAAGTTAATAGAAAAGTTAACAAAATAATTCTCATTTTTTTCTGAATCCTCGCTGTTCTTCCCTCTCTTCCACCAATCTTCATTTTCTGGCCAAACTACGTAGTGATGCCACCATGTCTATATTTATAAGCCCAGGCTTTGATAAACATGGATGAGCTTTTCACCGTCGAGAATGGCATAGTTACCAGAGCGGCTGTTGATAAACCCATTACTTGGAAACAAAGTGATTTGTATTTGCATAGTAAGTATTGATGATAAAGTTTCAAATATTAGCAACTTGGATACACAAGGATGAAACTTAATAGCTTCAATCATTTCACTAGTACTTGACAGATTATCAGAATCTGCGTCAATGGGTTTAAGAGAGTTTGGTGGCCAAGTAGCGCCAACCAGCCACGAGGAGGAAGTGGTGGAGGAGAGGGAAGAACGGCGAAGAGAGAAAATCCTTTTTTGTTAACTTTTAGTAATAATTAAAAATTTATAATTTAATCCATCAATTTTTATTTTATTTATTTTTAATTCATTCGATGATGATATAGCATATATAGAATAAAATTAGAAATTAACTTTTGATATGTGTGACGCTATATTATTATTTCAATAGTATTTTAGTCATAAAATAATACAAATAAAATAATACAGATAGTTTAGTGATATAAATAAGAATAGAGGGATTTTGATGATACTAACCGAGACTTTCAGAGTAATTTAGCAAATTGATACTAAAACTGATATTATTGAATAGATCCTTAAAATATATCAAAAAATATATATATTGTATAAATTATGAAAATATGTATAAAATTATTAATAATATTTAACATTTTATAAAAAAGTATATCATTTGTAAAAATCTTTTATACCAAGGGAAGAGACAATAACAAGTTTTTGATGTGCAGGATTCTCAGACGAGGCAAGCACAGAGCATATACTTGTTATAAAATATGCACAACAATGTAGAATGAAAATAGCAAATTCTTATTAATAAATAAATATATAATACTTTGAAATGAAAGCTTTAAACAAAGAGCTTTAAACAAAGAGCTTTAAACAAAGAAATATAACTTACAAGAGTAGTAGAATACAAGATGAAGGGTTTTCTCTCTCTTTTTCTTACTATATTTCTGATGGTAGAACTTGAAGAATACAAGAGTTTCTTGTGATTTTTCAGTCTGCCTTCTTTTTTTATAACTCCTCTATTTATAGAGGTCTTCAGCCTTGGACCTCAATAATTCTTTCTTTGGATGCTTTCGATAATGGAGTGAGGGGCTCCATGTCTTTTCTGAAAAGAAGCAAAAATTGTCTGCCATGCTTCATTATTGTGGAATCTTCACCATTTTCTTTAAGTAATAGTGTAGAGTCATTTATTTATTTTTTTCTCTTTTGAAAAGACTTTTTTTCCTTATTGGGTATTTGGCCTATTGCAGAAAATTAACTTGGCTGCTATTTCTGGTTTTCAACCTAAGGGCTTTACAAGGATATCATTTGATGGGCTTAAATATCCCAAAACAGTCATTTTCATTCGAATCACCATCTAAATCAATTGTTGTTGAGCTGGTGCTGGAAGATGAAGATGAAGCTTTAGATTTTCCTTTTGAAGAGGCGGTTTCTGACAACTGTTTGATCAATTGTAGGAAATCTTCTTCTGTCTGAGCCGCCGCTAGCTTTAGAAGAATAAAAGACTTTTGTGCCAAGAAGGTAGCTTGTTCTTTGGGAGCTGGCAAGAAGCTATTTTTCGTAAGAAAACTTTGTACCATCTTTGAAGATAGTTTTTCTTGGTGGTTGAGTTTATCCCACCATTTAACTTTGAACCTTCGGGCAAGAATGATTTCTCCATTTGCTGCTTGGTTGAAATGGAAATACTACACACATCCACGGGAGGAAGAACTTTGAACAAAATAAAAGCAAGGGAGGAAAACATCTTTTTATTTTGTTGGTTTTGTAGTGAGCTTTGAATAGATTAAACAAAGGGAGAACTTCTAGTATTATAGTTTCTGGAACGTTACCATAATAATTCCACTATTGTTTAAACCAATATGGGATTTTAGAAGTTTGGATTATGCTTGTGTCGAAGTAGAAAAGCCAAGAATGGTTTTGTCCTTCATTTTTAGAGAAATGTATTAAACCAAGGTTGTTGGTAATCCCAATAGTTAAAAGTTGTATTGAGGCTTAAAATGTAGGTGTTTTGGAGGGAGGTTGGAAAAGATCTTGACGAGTATAAATCCATTCCCCAATCAGAAGGGTGAAGGATTCTTTGAATGGTGCATATGGAATAAGCTGGGTCTTTGTGGTCTTTATGCTTTTTGAAGTGTTTGAATTTTACAGAACCAGTTACCTCTAGGATAGACTGGTAATAAGATTGGGGTTTTATTTTATTCCAAGGTTTAAAGTACCATCCTGAAGGAAAAACTTTTGAAACTAATTTTGAGGGACTTTTTGTACAGAATCCTTCCTCAGTAGTTAAAATGCTTTGAAAGTTTTGCTTTTCTATGTATTCATTGGTTTTGAAAAGTTTTGTTTAAGACAAAACTATTTCTTGTGAATTAGGCTTTGAAATGCTTTGAGAGTTTTGAGATAGGTTTTGAGGAAAAATTACTATCTCAGGTTTTGAAACAGGAATAAGGAGTATACCTTTACCTTTGTTTGAAGAATAGGATGACTTTGGAGAAATTTCTGGCTGGACTTCAACCACAGGTTTTTTCTTTGAATATTCTTCGACCATTTTTAAAAACTCGAGAGTTTGCTGTGCAAGCCACTCCTAAATTTGAAATTGCTTTTGGGCTGGGTCTACTTTGCTTTTGTCTATTTCTTCCTGGATGATCTCAGTCCGGGGTCTGATAGGCTTTGAAGAGGAGGAAAAAATCTCATTTTTTGGGCTTTGAACAGCTTTTGTATTTACTGTTGACTTTTCTTCTTTATCTTTTGCTCTCGTTTTTCTCGGTATTGTCACTCCTGTTTTTGAAGGAACTCTCTGGTTAGAAAGTGTGGTATTGAATTCGGATCTCCTCTTATATATTCGAATCTCTATCTAGCAAAAATCTGTTTTGAAGCTATATTTTGTACATCTTTTTGCAATACTTCTTTTGCAGATTTACAATCAATCCTTAAAAGAAATTTTTGATTTAAAAGGTTACTTTGAAATTTTAAAATGCATAATACTATTGAAAGAATTTCCTTTTTGATAGTTGAATAATTCTTTTGAGTATCATTCCAGTGTGCAGCAGTAAAGTGAACAATGCATTCTTTTTTGTTGTGAATTTGTTTGAGAATTTCACCATAACCTAAATTTGATGCATCAGTTTCAACAATTTTGAATGCAGATGGATCAGCTAGATATAAATATGGATTTTCAGAAACTTGTTTTTTATTGCTTTGAACAATCTTTGTATGCTCATCAGACCATGCAGGGGGATTTTTCTTTAATCTATCATGGAGGGGTTTAGCTAAACAGTTTAAATTTGGATAAAAATCCATAATATAATTTAAACTGCCAAGGAATCTTTGTAATTGAGTTTTTTCCAAAATTTTATCTAAAAATTTTGAAGTAAAAGCTAGAGATCTTTCAATTGAGGTGATAGTTTTACGAGAGATGTAGTGTCCAAGAAATCTAATTTTTGTTTGGAATAAAGATACCTTAGATTTTGAAACAACTAGACCATTTTTCTTAACAACATAGAAAAATGTCTCCAAATGTTTGAAATGTTGCTCTAGAGAATTTGAAAAGATTAATACATCATCGATGTATACAATGCAAAACTTTAAATAAGGATTAAAAATGTCATTCATAATTTTTAGAATTCAGAAGGAGCATTTTTTAATCCAAAAGACATCACATTCCATTCGTACTAGCCAAATGGAACCATAAAATGCAGTTTTGTACCGATCTTTAGGATGAATCTGGATTTGCCAAAATCCTGATTTCATATCAAACTCTGAAAAAAATAAAAGCAGAATGAAGCTTTTGAAGAAGATATTTTTTGTTTGGAATATGATATCTAATGCATTTTAGAGCTTTATTTAAAGGTTTGTACTTAATTACCAATCTAGGTGTTCACCTTTCTATTTCACTATTTTTGTTGACATAGAAGGCTACACACGACCTGGAGGATCTTGATTTGGTAATTAAACCCTTTTGTTCTAAATCTTTGATTTATATTCTACAATGTCTTTCTAGAGTTTCATTCATTTGGAAAGGCCTGGCTTTGGTAGGAATTTATTTTTCACTAAATTCTTTTTCATATGGTAATTCCACCATATGTTGTTTTCTTTTCCAGAAAGCATTAGGAAGGTCAAAACAAACTTCTTTTTTGATTTTCTCTTGCAAATCAGAAATTTTTTTTTGGACAAAATCATTTTGCAATTGGCTTTGGATTCTTTTTAAATTCATATCTTGTTTTAGATGGAAAAACTGGATTTGTTTTCCTTTAATTAAAGTATTTATCTCAAAATTATAAATTGAGTGAGTTTTTATAAGATTGAGATTTCTTTTCTTAGATTTTTCTAAAAAAGGAAAAATAATTTTTGAATCTTTGGCTTTGAAAATAATACCAGCAGTAGTTACTTTGAAAAGAATAATTAAACTGATAAAAGGGGATCCTAAAATAACAGTTTGTTGTAAATCCTTTATAAGAATAAAAATATTTTTTAAAGCAATATTGTTGTTTAGAATTGTAGCTTTAGCTTTTCCCGCAATTCTAATCTTTGAATTATTAGTAGAGGTGAGTCTTTCTTTTGTTTCTTGATGATATCTTTTAGGAACCAGCTCATAGTTGATACAGTTGAGGTTTGCTCCTGTATCAAATAAGGCTATAGTTTCTATTTGGAAATCATCACGGAAAATGAGTTTATCTGAATCAGATATTTTATTAAGGTTATTTCTTTTAAAACATTAATAAAGTTTTTTGGGACATTCTCAGAAACCCCAAGATTTTGAAAATCATTTTCTTCTTCAGAATCAGAATCACTATGTTGTTTAAGAATCAAGCTTTGGAGCAAAATAGAATCATTTTATTGTTTTTCTTTTAATTCTTTGAGTTATGTTTTAATAGCTTTAATTTCTTTTTAGAGTTCTTGGATAGTAGGGAGAGGGTTCTTTTGCTTTTTTCCTTTTTCCAAGATCATAGTAAGATCATAGGTATTCTTACTTGAAGAAGGAATAGGGTTTCTATTTTTAGAATTTCTTTTAATACTTATTTTTGAATTTGAGGGTCATTAATATGCTTGACAGCTTCAAGAAGAGCTTCTTGTTGCCTTGTGAGTATATTAATATTTTTTAGGATATCATCTAATTCTGATTCAGAATATTCGGATAAGGTTTTAATTTCGTCAATTTGAAATTCTTCCTCGTCATTTGAAAATTCTGATTCAGAGGTATCAACTAGAAGAGCTGAAATTTTGCTCAAAATTTTTCCTTCTATTTGGAGTTCCTGAAGTTTTTTAGAAAACTTACAATACTTTGAAGTGTGTCCTTTTTTTTGCCAAATTTGTAGCAAGTAATTTTGCTAAAATCTTTTTTGAAACTTTGTTTTGAAAAATTTGAAGAGGATGGTCTTTTGTAGAAATTCTCTCTGTTTTTTGGCACCTTTCTACTTTTAAAAAAATATTTTTTCTTAAAAGGTTTAGAAAAATCTTCTTTGCATTTTCCTTTATAAGTGGGGAAGGTTCTATGGGATTATACTCAAACTGGTTAAAAAAGCTACCTAGTTCTTGTCTAGTTTTCTTCATTTCCCATTTGAGCTGTCTTTGAAGTTTAAGGTCATGGTAAATTTTTAATCCTTCTTTATAAGTAAGGCTAACTAATTCGCTATAGGTGTAGAAATCATAAAAGATCTGGCCATTATGAGCTTCTCTGATAGTATTCCTAACTTTTTCACCTAGTATTTTAGGTAAACCAGTTAAGAATTTTTCTTTCCAGAAAGGTTGGTTTGAATCTTCCCTAAGCATTACTCTGGTCAAGAAAGTGTCTTTATAAGCTTGAAAATTGCTAAGTTTTTTGCAGGTCAGATTGCTGAGGAGCTCAGCATTTTTATCTTTTAGAAGAGATGGGTCTTCTATGAAATGGAGGGAAATCGTAAGAATTAGGGTTAACACAGCATCCTCAATAGGATTTCCTAACTCATCTAAGATGGGGGTCCTTTCTATTGTAGTTTGGATGACACCTAGGATTTACAACTGCTGTGTTTGGGTGAGATGGTAATCCCATCATCCTTTAAGCTGGCCAGAAAATCCAGCTATAAGGAGCTCAACTATAGCTCTATCAGAGGTACCGCTTTGGGTTTTATAGGCATTAGCTGCCATGGTAATCTGTTATAAGAAACCAAGAATGTTGTACTCAAACATTCCATCTATATTCCATTCATAGACGGAGGAAGCATTGAACCTAGATTGGGTAAGGACATCATTTCTATTTTCTATACCTAAATCTAGAGCAGTATTCCTAGGAATATGTCAAGTTAATCTAGGGGCTTGCCATCTCAATCTACTAATGTGAGAGGGTTCTTTAGTGACACTTTCAAGCTCTGAATCATTGGATTCATCGCTTTGGGCTTAATCTATAGCACTGATATTTCTACTGCTTTGAGGAGTATCAAGTATTAGGTTTTTGGAAGACTCGGAAGTGGCTAATTTGCTAAGCTGTTCCCTGACTGCTCTAGCAAACTCGGTTTTCTTATGAAATTGGTCTTGACTAGGCTTTGAAATCTGGTAGGGTTTAAAGACGAGGTTTTTGAGTTTTTCTGTTTGACTTATCTGTCTTGGATGACTAGTGTTAGGGATTACAGAGGTCAAGACTGTAGGAGGTTTTTGAATTTGGCTTTCTATCCTAACCAGCTGTTTTCCTATTATGTTAAGATAGGTGTTTGAGAAATTGTTCTGCTAAACAATATTTTTGACATTTTTCTCAAGCTCTTCTCCTATTAATTTGTAAGATGCAGCTTCGATTTCATTTTCTCCATAAGGAATGGTTATCTTTCTAAGGGGAGAATGTTCAGACTGGATGGTTTGGTTTTTTCTAGACCTTCCATTCTTGAGCCTTGTTCCTTACAGTAACAGGACTAATGAGTTTGTCTTTGAAAGGATAAGAGATGTTATTTTCTTTACCGTAAATCTGAAACCAATCATAAAATATGATTTGGATCCTATTTTGTATGCAAAATTGGTAGTATCTTTCTTGGATACTGTCTTTTTCTTGTAGAAAATGCTTAAAAAATCAAAGTTTTTTGGAATCGTTTTTCTTTGAATAGAAATTTTCATGTAAAAGCTTTTTATTAATTTTGAAATCTTTTGAAATCATGTTGATTTCTACTTCTAGATTTTGGATTATTGCTGATGGCGATGGTAAAGAGGGGGTAGAGACAGTCTCTATGTCATCGTCTTTCTTTCATTGTAAATAGGTCTAGGGATATTGCTTTGGTAATCAACATTTTGTAATGTGGTGTTTGAGCTTGGTATATCAAATGTTGAAAATCTTGGTAATATTTGTGATAAAGTTGGTTCTTTGTAAAGGGCATAAATAAGAGAAGGTATATTTGACACCCTTCCAATATCTATGGTCGAGATTGAAGAATTATCATCAGAAAATCTAGAAGAAGTTGATTTCCTATTGAATGTAAGCTTTACTTTTTCATCTGAAAACTGGGTTATGTTTCTGAGATTGGTGTTTGTTTCTGTCTACTTTAGTGATTCAAGTTGGGTTGCTCCTTCAAGGATCCATTCTTCTGGAAGAGTGATATCTTTCTATTGAATAGTTTTTGGAATTGTTGCGTTGGCTTTAGAAAGATCTGTTTGAAGGAATAAGGTTTCTCCTTTCAGTGAGTGAAGTTTGTTTTTCGAACCAAAAGCAGAAATCATGACTTTGTAATGTATTTTGAAAATCAATGCTATCAGAATAGATCCTTTAAGCATATTGTAATTATGTGTTTTTATTTGGAGAACAATGTTTTCTAAAATATTTTTGTTATTTAAAGAAATTGTAATATTTGGAAAACAATTGAAAGAAATTAGACCTTTGTTAAGGCTTGACTCAACAGTACCTAATAAAGAATCATAGAAATTTGTAAACCTAGCGTCTTTAAGGACTGCTAAGATGGAATTATCTAAACCTTCTCTGGTAAGGGGTTTTATTCCTACCTAGGCAAGGCCAATGTGGATGTATTTATAGTCTTTTTTTTTATATTTTGAAGAGTTTTTGGATTCAGAAGATAGATTTCTTCAAAAGGCTTTGAAATTTGGATATATCTTTCTTCAATTTTGATAGTAAAATCAGTTTTGAAGACAGGAAATTTTGAAAACTCATAGATTTGCTTCTTTTGAAACTTGGGTATTTCCCAATCATCAATGTGCTTTGTAAATTCTTCAATAGTGATTTCCTCACTATTTACTAATCCTTTAGATCTTGAAGACTCAGAGGTAGAAGAGTTTGAAAAAGAAAACGATCTACAGAAAAGAGATTCTAAATTCATTTTAAAATAAATCAAAATAACTTTCTAAACAAATATGAACCAAGCCACCAGTTTTACTGCCCTTAAATTGAACGGGACTTACTACTGTGCATAAATGAACAAGTTTGTTCAACAGAGATATGATGCAGTTTAAAATGATTCTAAGATCTCTTATATGTAAATAACATTCTCTCTCTTTGGTATTAATATATATATATATATATATAATAAATTTTTGACAAATCACTATTTTGATGTAGAAATTTTTTATTTTTACATGTATATTTATCATTTACGCATGACATTTAAATTAATATGTAATTTTTAAATTATTATGATAATTTATTAATTAATAAATTATTTTTCCAATGATAATAATTTTATCCCAAAAATTCTTTAATTCAATTTTAAATATTATATTTAATTAATAAATTGCATTATTAACTATACAATAATTCTAATTCTAAAGAGTAGCATTTTAATTATATATATTTAATAAATTAAGACATATGTACTTATATTTTAAATTTTTTGACAAATAAATATTATACTGATGTATAATTTTCATATTTATCCCACAATTAATGTATTCACTAAAAAAGATATTTAATCATATAGTATTTTTGGTCTTAGAAAATATTACATTTATTATATATATTTAATAACTATTTATTTAATTATTTAATTATAACCTAATCTCTAGAAACAACATATTATTAATAAAAAGATAAAAAAATTTATTAATAAAATCTTAAAACATTAGAAATTTTATTGAAGAAGATATTAATTTTTTCTAAAATTATTAATTATTATTTTAAAATGTAATAATGATATATGAAATATTGAAAAGCTATATAAATAATTTTATATTATTAAATATTATTTAATTAAAATAATAATAATGATGGAACAACGAGTTGATAAATAATTAGTATTTTTTAAAAAATATTATAGAATCGGTAACTCTAGAGTGTTGTAATTTATAGTTAGATCTAATAAAATTATTATTATTTGTTCCTCCGATGATTATAGCATCAAACACTTATTTGTGAACTTTAACATGATTAGATTTATAAGTAACTCGTTATTTACTGTGTCACGACCCCACCCGTGGGCCCGTGACCGGCACTAGGGAATGGGTAGGCTTAAGGCCACCGAAACCCGTAGTAAGTCTGACACTCACTAATTTAAACAAATCTCATCTCAAATTAATATTATTAAAGCCACACTTTATCTTAACAGCTACATTCTACATAAATACTTCGGTCTGCCAGAAAAACTAGGCGAGACCTGAAGCTCAGAAAATTTACAACTGATACATCTACTATTACTACTGCGGAGAATCTAAGATTTACCAATTTACATACCAAATCAAATACATCACCCGATGATGAAGGAGTCGGGTTATTGAATAAGAGTCGCGAGAGGACTAACAGTCACGAATCTGAAAAAAAAATAAATGGAGACTGTCAGTCTCGAGAGTGAGTTAAAATCAAATAATCTAGGGACTATTGCTTCTTCACAGGAAATATTAATTATTCGAGTCAAAATATCAACCATGCACGTAAATACAAATCACATTATAATCATACCATAATAAATAAATAAATGAATAAATAAAAATATATTTTTACTTTTACGGGACTAGTGGCTCGGTAGAACCTAAACCCCAAAATCTAGTAGCCATTCGGCTCTCTTAATCCAATAAGACTGGCGCCCAGAGAGCAAGCTCGATCAGGGTCCTTACCTCCAGCCTGAACACTTGAATTCCAAATAAGCCGCCCCGAGAGCATTGCTCGATCGGGGACCTTAACTCCGTGAATCAATCGAACTCGTACCCGGAGAGCAAGCTCGATCAGGCGACAAATTCATAATAACCTTATATCCATGATCATTACCGGTATGACGCGTCCCGATGTAACCCATCAAAGTGGCATGTTCTACAAGCCACATTTCCCAAATCGCAATCACCACATTTAATAAATATCATTGTCTAAAGAAGTCATTCAACTATATCAAAATAACGATTAACAATTTTAAAGTAAGACATCATGCAACTCATGTGGAAAATCGATAATATTTGATATTATTATAACATTACTAATAATAATATTTATATTATCTTCAATAATCCAGTGAAATTATTTATGTTGCGATACTAATAACCATATTATGCATAAACCTTCAAAATAACATATTAAATTCGGACTTAGCAATAGTGCAACGATTAAGCGACTTTAACTCACAGGGATTGGGCGACCTCCTAGCTCGCCTCCCGTGCCTCAGTTGGAGCGAGCCAGACAGATCATCTAATCACGGAAAATAATTTATCAATACCGAGACAATCGATCATTAATCCTAGGTCTAGACTCCTAGGATCGACTGTCTAAGAATCTCGACTCGGAGAATTCTACCGAAAATCCGTGAACCTCCCAACAACGCCGAAACACAACACGCCTTGGCTCTTGGCCATGCACAACAGATGCCGCTCACGACCAGGCCCACGCCCGACGGCCGCCACCGACGACGCCCGCCTTCCTCCCTTCTTCTTCGGCCATCACCTCTCTCTCTCTCCCGATCTACTTTCTCTCTCCCCGATTTCTTTCCCTTCAATATCGACATTTGACCCCTGAACTTTTCCTTACTATAATTTGGTCTCTCAACTTTCTTAATTACTTACAATTTCATCCCGCAGAATTCCAATTTGACCCCCAAACTTCTTTTTAGCCTTTCAATTAAGCCCCTAACTATTTAATTTGGGCCAAATCCGAATTATTGAAAATACACAATTACAAAAATACCCCTGACCGACATATTTATTTATAAAAATACCAAGCTCACAAATTTCCAATAAAACCCCATAAAAATAAAATTATACTTTTAATCCTTATTCCAAAATAAATTTCCAATTTAAAATTTAATACTACTAATCAATTATAATACCAATTTTCCCAAAATTCTTTTATAAAAACATCCCTTACAATTTCTATCATAATTTTCCAATATATAATTTTATTTATATAAATATCCATTTGGGAAAATTTGAATAACCAAAATATAATCATTTCTCAAATAGTTTACTTGAATAAAAATTAACTTAAATAAAAACTCACTATTAAATATATAAAAAAAAAATTTCGGGTGTTACAGTTATGCCACTATTATTATTATTATTATTATTATTATTATTATAAATAAAATTTAATGAAATTTTTGAGTATCTAATATTTATTTATAAGATTTTAAAAATAATAATAAATTATATGTTTTAAATATTTTCATTAATTTTTAATATTGTAATATTTTTTTAATGTAATAATATAAATATTATTTTAGAAATATTTGTTAATAATTTTAGTATTATATAAATTAATACTATTAATATAATTGATATTACTATTTTCGGAATTAAAAATTATTCTATAATATAATATTAAAATATTTTAAAATATTATTTTTTAGAACTAGAATCATTATCTAATTAGAAAAATAATTTATTAGTTAATATATTATTAAAATATAATTAGAAATATAATTTAATATTTAATAAATTAATAAAAAATTATAAAATTACGCTTAAACTTGAATCTTATGTATAAAAAATAAAAATATATGTAAAAAAAAAAGATGCTATGTGTAAAAATATAAGCACAAATGTCAAAAAAATTTCAAATTTGAAAATGTTATGTATATTATTTCTTGTAAAATATGAGAAACACTAGATTCTTCCAGAGCCTAAACCTCTATTTCTTCGACTCCTTGTCTCTCTTGCTCGGTTCTTCCTCTAAGAGGTTATTGAGTGACAAGTGCATAATATCCATTAAAAAAGTCCATATATTTTATCATCAACTTGATTAATTAATTTAAGATATAAGATTTCTCTATTATATATTATCCAAGAGAATGTACATATATACTTTTGGTGGTAATTTCAAAGCGCATGAGTTCCTAGATTGAAGCATATATATATATATATATATATGGTTTACTATAGACATCGACATCTTGTTTTAGCTCGGTGGAAACAAACTGCCTTTTCTAAGGATTCTTTCAGATAGAAATAGAGAACGAAGTAACTAGAAAGATTAAAAAACTCCCACTATATATATATATATATATATATATATATGACAGCCTGATCTAGAGAAGCAATCCAATGAAGGCGGAAAGTTGATAACAGGGCAAAGATCAGATGTTTGGATAAGGAACGACTTTTAACAGGCTTCTAAAATGGTAGTACTCTAAGATATAGAGATATATGAATGAATCGAATTGTACATCGAAACAGGGCAGAAAATAGTTGATAGCATATATATATATAATTGAAACTAATCACATGAGGCGTCATTTAGTTGTTTGGCCATGGAGTTATAGAAACTCTAAAATTAAACATGCTTGGTTCAGGAAAATTTCAAGTTGAATGCTCTCTTGGAAGTTCTTGAATTCGTCAAGAGAACAAAATAGTGAGGTCAGTGGAAGTCTAAACGGAAAATATCTCATATCACCTGATTTCGAATAGTTACAATATATATATATATATTGGAGTTTTGAATTAAATAGCATAAGCTATAAAATATGCTAAAGATGCTTAAATGCTTCCCAACATCAAGAAGTAGCTAGCAACACCTAAACTTAGGATTTGCTTTAGCAAGCATGTGATGTAAAACAAACAAAATATGGATCATAATAATAATAATCAAACCCTCCATAGATCTTCTTCTTCATGTGAAATTTTCTTTTGTAAAACGTTGATGTAGTACAGTAGATTTCCCTTTCCCCATTTCTAGATATAAAAATCTATAGTACATTAATTAATTAGTAGGACTACCTAAGACCCTACCCGACCACCATTAGTATAGCAAAACTCCATTATTGTAAGGTGGAGGTGTGGGGTTCGGTTTCCATCAGTTTTCAGAAATATTACCTCAACAAAAAATTGACATAAGTATGTTATGTATGTTACAGAAACTGCAGATTATTGTGGTGTACTACCGCTATTTTTTATAAACTAAAAGACTATAATAATAAACTAAAAGATTATAATAATAAAAGAATATTAAATTTTTAGACGGTACTCTATATAGGAATTAAATATTATATATACGTTTCACATTATTACATATTAAAACATTTGCTAGTGGATTTCCGTCCAAATATTCTTAATTTCATTTATATTGCAGAATCAAAATTGGAATTCAAAATTGAACTTGAACTTCTAGTTCTGACAGTGACTATCAGAATTGAACTCAGGTGATAAAGTGATTTCTTACTGTAGTATGTCGAAATTTCTTCCAATAGGAAGAAGAGAAAGAAGAAAGAAGAAAAAAGAAAAAGGAAAATTTGATTTTATAAACCTATTTCGGCCTTGGATGCCCCAATAATTAACCTAAATTACAGAATGTGCACCCATTTTTTTGTCTTCAAAAATTACATATATGAAGAAAGGAATATACGTGGTACCACAAGAACAAAGAAAGAAAGGAAGAAAGTGGGCATCTTTATCTTTAGTTCATCCAATGAATTGTCACAAGCTCAAAGTAATGCTAATGCAGATGTTTCCCATTTAATGCTTTTATCATGTGGGCTTTCTATATGACTATGAGAATCTACTGACATTGATTTTTTCTTTTTTCTTTTCTTCTAAGGATTTCTCAACAATAAAGGTAAAACTAAAGCAAAAAATAAAATAAAATAAATTAATATTAAAAAAATGTAAGATCACTAAAGAGTAAGAGAATTATAACAAATATGTTAATGATATTGCAGTTAGAAATTTTGTTTATATCAATTTGGATATGCATCGTTGGATTTCTTATGTCCACTCCGATAGCAACTTGCATGAAGTAAACGTGCAAGTTGACAATTATATATTGATTGCTAAGAAAAATTCTTCTTTTATTTTTATATTTAATATGATTTAAATAATAATGTCTCAGAAGAAAACTACTTTTTCTTTTCTTCTTTTAAATAGATCACAAGATTTCTCATATGAATTTGCTAGTTAATTTATTTCCCACTTCCATTAAAAGTATACATTGGAAACATATGGTAAATTTAAAAGTTTGCCTAATTAATATTATTATATTTCCAATAGTAGTACACATTTGAAACCTTCTTAGTAAAACAAATCAAATTTTCAAGGACTAAACATCCACTTTTTACATTAGATTGGTCCGTTAGTTGGCCGATATAAATAATCAGTTAGTCTAATATAATTTTTTGCTATTATCTATTTTACGAATAATAAAAATAAATAATTTTTATAATAATAAACAGAATTAATTAATTAATATAAATACAATAAACTAATATTTAATAAATCCAATATAAAATAAAATAAAAAATTAATATTAAAATATAATATTAATGGACTCTCAAACTTTGTTCTCTTATTTTATCAAACTAATATTAAATCTTGTTCATGAGATTTCTAAAAATAAATATTTTAATATATTATTTTAATTTCTATATACATTATACTGTTACAATATCTTATATTTTATTATTTTATACTTTTATTCTGTCTCACTATTTTTTTGCTATTTTTGTTATATTTATTTTTCTTCAGATAAAATAAATAAAATGAAATTCTAGAATATTTTACAAGTCAAAGCTAGTATGTGTGTATATATATATACACATACAAATGTGTGTGTGTTTCTGTTTCTACAACCAGAATATTTGCCTTGTAGTAGAATACTTGAGGAACTGAATATAAGAAAATCTTCATGGGCTTGAATATGTAAGGAAGCAATTTCATAAGGAGAATAATGATCTTAATGTGGTTAGGTTGGCATGATTGATTGCAATATCAAACCACTTGGGCTATAGCTCACAGACACAATCACAAAAGGTATGAGGGGAATCAAATGTAATCAAGTTTTAGATAAAAATAGTTATAGTTGAATAAGACAGTTATAAACTTGTGAGAAGAATCTCAATAACCCCAATCATTTTATTCAAACACTGATTATGAAAGTAACATTAAGAAAAGAAAAGGAAACATTTTACATATATGTGAGATGTGCCATGTAAGAAATCACTTTCACTGACTACTATTCCCCAATTAAATAAGGAAAAACAGATAAATTTAGTAATAAGGTTTTACTAATTTTCTTAAATAGTTTGATCATTTATTAATTTAAATTAATATTTTAAATATTTATAATTTTTTAAATAAAAGTCGAATTCTAGAATTCTATTAGATAGGAATATTGGATAAATATATTTGTAAAGAGAAGAATTCAGTTGTACAAAAATATATGTTATAATCAAATATTATTTTTAAAATATATTATATTATAAAATAAAATATCTATTCCAGTGGTACAAACGAAAAAATAAAAAACAATTGTTGTGTTTATAAGAAGAATACTATTCCAGTGGTGGAACTTTATTCATTATCTTTTTGTTATGAAATTAGTAATTTATATTTAAACAAAATCTATAATTACATAAAATTTTAGGAGATATAATAGTTTCTTAATATAATTTTAAAGAAATTGAGTATGTAAATTTTTATTTTTTTAATCTTTTAATTTTAATTAAGTAAACAATAACAAGTTAAATTATAAAAATTTAATTAGTTATGTGTAAAAATTGAATAGATAGAATATGGATAGAGTTGTATAAAACCTTACTCATAATATAGTGGGTAAAGTTCCATCTAAATCTATTTTTAGGTTTACAATTGAGCACAAAATATGGACTCTATTCTCATACCGGAAGGGTTTTAGATACTCTATGATTGATTTATCATTTGAACAGTCATCCATATACCTAATAATTAATAATTAATCCCTAATTATATTAATTATAACTAATTTTAAAATTTTTCATAACTTAATAGTTAATTCTTACAAATCATAATTAGCAAATAAATGAATAATTTTTGTTTAATGTTATATGATTATTATACTTGTCATGTGGTAGTAAATATATTATTATATTGCGGAGAGATGTTTTATTACATTGTATAATTGAGTGTTAAATTATATTATTTGAATCAAATCTTTATTTTGAAGGATAAGAAAAAATAAATTTAAAAATATATGGGTATGGATAAAATTAGGATAATGTAATATCCATAACCTACCCAAATCCATTTATATTATTTTTTTTTTTTTTTGAAAGAAAAAATGTTGTATTTGGAGTTAATTATTAAGATGAACTTCAGTTTCTACTACTGTAAAATTAACAAATTTAATCCACAAACAAGAATTAAATTCATGAATCTCAAAAAGATCTTATCTATTTATATCGTCTCATATTTTTATATATGTGTCCACAAATAATTGAGATGATGTCGATTGATACATGTGGGTTTTCATATAATAAATATGGCATTCAAACATCATAATCATGCAATAAATACTTAAAAACATGAATGGAAAAGAAAGCTAAGAATAGACAGAATGTGTAGAAAATACAGCCCAGCGAAAGATCATTATGTCAGAATCACTACAATTATAAACAAGAAAGCAACTAATTAATAAGAAGAGTCTCCATTCGAAATCATTAGGAAACACAAAGTGATAAGAAGGGACAAATAATGGAAAACCAAGAAGAAAATTTGAGGGAAGTGTTCAATAGTACAGAAGACAGATGTGAAATGGTGAATATATAAATAGTTCGCTATAACCCTATACTGAAGATAGATGGAGGATCTTTGCAGGATTTGAAGCGGAGACAACCATTTTTGTCTCTGGGTTCAGAGAACAGACCGCTAATCTTTCATATGTAAAAACAAGGTTGTCTGCCACTCCCATTTCTATCAGCTTTACTACCACAATCTAACATATCTTTTCTTCTTTATTCTTTTTGATACATGATCTAACAGATCTTTTGATACAATTAGAAACACTAATGTTTAAAAATCCTATGATCTTTTCTTTCTTTTATACACCAAATGTGGATTTTTCATCATCCTTAAATATATATCTTTCTCCACGAAATTCTATTATTTTATGGACGAATTTATTATAAATTATTTTGTGATAGAATATGATGACCGCCCATGTCAAACTGTTGACTTTTGATCAAAAATTGTAGATCGGAACTAAAGAGTGAGAGGGTATTCGAGTTCTCATACTTTAAGACGCGGTACTTGATTTATAATTCAAAGGTTGTAATAGAATTTCTGAGTTGGCTTGTATCCTAAAGGAAAAGAATATATTTCTGTCTCTCTGTGTCATCACTACTGATAATTAGGTTTAAAGACCTCTCTCTCATACATACAAATTAAGTTTTTATTGTTCATCTTACCGTTACTTTATCTAATCCATTTTGGTATCTAACTTGATCATTAGGAAGCCAATTTGGATATAGAGTCCACTTGCTTACTGGCCTGCTCTTCTTGTGATTGGTTAGGCACCTTTGTCAATATTCATCCCCAAGATCTGGATGAATCCATCACTATGTCTCTGTTGGTTGTAAAATTGCGATTAGGCATGTGATGTATGTGTGGTACATGAACCGTTGTAAATAAATGTGCTTTTTATTTTCTTCCTCAAATAATTGTAAATTTTAAATGTCTCTGCCATAATTTGTTTGATACTCTACTAAATGGCTAAAATGACTGTAAATTTGTTAGAATAATATTGCATAAAAAGTCTGAGTACAAAGAAAGCTTAATTCATAAAAAAAAATATAGAGAATTTGGTTCTTGAATTTTTGTCTGAATTTTGTATGTGATTTTGATAGTATGTGTGGTTGTGTGTTCTTCCTCTTTTTATTTCTTACGCTTGCGATAATCACCAAACAATTGCTGAGACGAGACGAATCGCTTAGCAAGCGCTAGTAACTGTTGTGGAGAGAGCATTAAATAATTCCCATATTTAAAATCTCTCTAGTTTTACTTCCTCTAATTGCATGTAAATAAAATTAAAATAATTATCTTGGACTGAATTTAGACATTATTTATTTTGGACTGAACTCGTTTAACTCATTACTTAATAAATATCTTTAGATAAGAATTGTAGTTTTGGACTGAACTTAGACATGATTTATGAAATAGAAATTTATAGTGCAAACAGTTTCTAATTAAAACTTTAAAATCATTAAGAGTTTATACATGATTAAAGAATTGTCTCATTGTTTCAATTTTGTTAATTAGTTAGACTTGATTCAAAGTTCAATTAAATTAAGTGAAGTATTAGCTTCGTTCAGCCGATTATTTTAGAATTCTATGTTTACCTTTAATCGCGACTTATTATTCGATATTACTACCTTATTATAGTTACCAATAACTTTGAGTGGCTGTAGATTGGAAGTAGCAAGGTGTCAAGGTCTGGTAATCAAGTTTGCAAGAAGAACAGCAAATGCGGTAGCTAATATCTAGCTCAAAGACCCCGAAATGTTTCTGGTTTTCATGTATGGCTAGAGCCACCTGATTTTGTGGCCCAACTCTTATCCTTTGATGTATTGAGTTCTTAGTCTTTCATTAAATTTATCTTTTCCCAAAAAAAATATATATATATATATATATCGTATGTAAAACTATATGTATTAGTCTTATATGTAATTATAATTTCAATAAGGGTGTACTGTGTGATACTTAAAAAAATTTTATATGTGTTTCAAAATTATAAAAATTAAAAATTAGAGCCTTCTGGATTTCGAATTGGCCGGTAAGAGAAGGGTCTGAGTTTAAAAATATCAAAATTAACAAGCATAATATTGAATAAGTTAAAGTGAGTTAATTGTTTGGAATTAAATTTTTTAATATTTACTGGTTTTTGTTTATATGAGATTGATGAATAAAAGTTTCATAATTCTTTCACATTCTTTGTTATAAGTAACTAAAAAAATAGTGCAACAAGAAGGAGATTACAACAAAAACTAAACAAATCTGTAATTCTCCCCACCACATAAATTATGCATGGAAAATCAAATCTGAACAAAAACTAGGATAAGTAGGTTATCAAGAGGGAGAGACTCGATTCGTTCTTTCATGGCCAAGACGAAAATAAATTATATTCCTTTATTGGTTTTGAGCTAATATTTTACATATATAGAAAATTTATCGATTATATCATATAATATCAAAATAAAATAATTTTACAAATAAAATAAGACCATAATTCTTATAAAGTTCATAAATTTGTATAAAAGAATTAGAAGCAAAATACATAGTTTTCCTTTATCAATTTGACCTTCGACATTCTTCAACTATTGTTTTAATTCACGATACCTGTGTTTTTAACATTTTCCAACTTTCAGCTTCTATTTTTTATGTCTTCTATTTTTATACATATACTTATTATATTTTTTCATTCACTTACATCATAAAATATATATATAAAATACATATTCGAAGTTAAAAAAAATGTCAAAAACATAATAGAGATGTATCATAAGGCAGAGAATGTAGACGTGATAGTATTTAGTATTTTTCTAATCTTATATCATTACTGTCAAAATTCACTGTTTAACCTTTTTCTTAAAGAAAAAGGGCAATGGAAATGACAATTTTTTCATCTTGATCATCTCCTTTTGTCGTTCGCTAGAATACTAGCAATGAATTCATTATATCATAGTTCATCTTCTCCAATTTGGCTGCACGACAAACTGAATCATAGGTGGGGGCCCATAAGCCAAAATAAGAGTATCGTCTGATCCTTCAGGAGTATGCTTCCTCAAGATACTTTTTATGATGAACCCAACACTATATTGCCACCCTTCCTTGATATATTTTTGGACAACATACCATATTTTCAATCTTTTATGATGCTCCTTTGCCCATGAATCAAGCTCTTTTCTTAACAAAATATCGTTCTCTATATGATTCGCGTACACCACATACATTTCTGTGTCATCTTCTAGGTCTTTTAGAATAACTTGAATTACTTAATAAATTGATGTTATTCACGTTTCTCAAGCCAACATGGTTAGCTTCTTGGCAAACTTGGGTTTGCCATGAACCATAAAATTGCCACGCCCAACATACTCAATATATCATTTCTTATTCTTCTTAATCATTTAAATAATGAATACTATTACAATTTTGATTTTTCTTGGAACCACCATCCAAATCTAATCGTTATATAAAAAAGAAAAAACAAACTAAAAGGATTAGTCCAATCAGAATGGTCACCACCAATCTCAAGTTACCTAAAGTAGAAATGTTGATGGTCCATCTATTGATAAACCAGGTTTGGTCGAATTGGGAGTCCTTCATGACCAAGCGATAAATTTTTTTTTATTTTCTCCAGACTTTGTGGTTTTCTTAATTCTGATGATGTTGAAGTTACCGCAATTCGCAAGACACTTCAAATTTTTGCTGAAAAAATTTCTTTATCCTTTTCACATATTATCATTGAATTTGATTTTATGAATGCTATTTGTTGGATGGATTAAGATAATTTATTTAGAACTTGTCATCTTCACTATGAATTCTATCAAATAGAAAGTTTTCCGAATAGATTCTTTTGATGTTAAATTTGTTCGTGCACTCATGGAACATAATCCCATGGTTGACACTTTTGTGAAGCAAGGAGTTTCAAGGAATATTGACTTTATTGCCTGGATTAAAACTGTATAAAGAAACCTCCTCCTTTTCTGTTGTATTATGTTTTGTTTCTTAGTGTTGTTGTATTCGAACTACTCAGTGATGCTTTGGGTTATTATTGATTAAGATTTGTACTCAGATTTTCTTTTTTCCAGATTTTTCACTTAATATATTTTGCCAAGGTTTGGGTGTATTGGCCCACATCTATTTTGATATGGGCTTAGTCATGGACATTTTATGTTAAATTATTTCTTGTTTGATTAAAAAAATTGGTGCTTATAAAAAAAAATAAAGAAAAACTTAGTAGTAAAAGAACAAACCTAAAATTTTGAGTTTTTATCAAGTCTCATCCATACTTCTGATTTTTCAATCTAAGCAACAAACTAAAGAGTTCTAGTGATATGCTATAGGTGTATGATATCTTATAAATCTATAAAAATAAAAATTACTTTGATTTTAATGATTTATTATTTTAAGTAGATACTAAATTAGCCAATTATTTATAATAATTAGATAGAAAAGAGCAAAATACATTAATTTTTATTTATTATAGACTTGTATTTATTTTTATAATTTAATCAATATTAATTAATAATTATGAAATTATTTATATAATTATTATAATTTATATAAATAAGTCATATATGAATTTATTAATAATCTAAATTAATGAAAGTACATACGAAACTAATACATTGATTAATTATCTATGATTAAAAGAACAAATATTATGATGGTAGGGTACCATTCTCTACATATTTTAACCAAATTAGAATCATAATATTAATGATTTATAAAAATTTTGACAAAATTATTAAATTTAATAAATCTAAATTGTTCACTCATTATTATAAACTAATTATTTCTTGCCATGTTATATACTACTAGTACTGTAAAATGAAATGAACAGTTCGAATTTGAATCTGTGCTCATTTTCTAATTTATTTAAACATTCAGAAAATATAATAATTTAAATTTTATTTTATTTTTAAGCTCGTTAAAAATTTGATTTAAATTTAAAGAAAATAAATAATCGGCTTGATACATTTATGAGCTTTTAGCCTCATAATAAGTAATTTATATTATCTGTAATAACTAAATACGGTAAGTGTTTCCAAAATAAATTTTATTTATTGCTAAAAAATATAATTTTAAATAAATATTGATTATCTTTTATATTTAAATATATGGTAATACATTTAAATTTTTTTAATTAAAGAGAATTTTTTAATTTTATTTTTAGTAAAGTACTTTTATCTAATGTTCATTACTTTGAACTTATATTTTTTATTTTAATCCTATTTACTCTGATTTATGTAAAATAATATATGAAAAATTATAAAATTATAATATTTTAATCCGTTCAGATTTGATTTGCTTTTTAACTTGTTTGGACTCGTTGTTTAGCTCGTATTGACTATCAATCAACTAATTTCTTAAGAAAAAAGAAAAATTAAAAACGAAGTATCATCTTCTTCATTATTGAACGAAACCCACCATAGCATGAGGATGACAACAGTTGAAGGAACTATTTCAATCTTACGTAATTTCTTCGACTTTATAGAGTTTTTCAACTGCAATATAATATGGAATTATGGAATTTAACAACATTGGTAACAATCGGGGCTTCGGATGGATGGCCCCCTTCTCTAAAATTTATTGATATATGTTTCTACAGCATCTTACATTTTTTCTTTTAATATTATAATTTTAGCACTTTACATCAGTAATTTCTTCATTTTTATTTTGTTTTGGCATTTTCATTTTAAATATATAATTTTTCATTCTTATCATCAATTTTTTCTTTGATTCTTGCATGAAAATTTTGGCTCTGCCACCGGTAGCGGAGCTATTTCTTCTAGTAATGAAGTATCCTTTCTCAAGAGAAAAAGAAAGCTTGGAAAGCTCCTAGATCGGTTCATGTTAAAGGATCCACAGTTGGCAGACATTTTATTCAGAAATTAAATAATTGTTTTGGGGCTTTTTTAAACAAATTAGAAGTTTGGCTCTGGTGAAGTTTTCGGAGAGTTAGGGTGGATAAACTTGATTTGGTTCTTGTGGTGTTGTTTAAAAGAAATTGTCATGTTTCAACCTTGTTTTAGATGCTGTTGGTTAATTATTCTTCTTCCTAGCTAGCCATTTTATTAACAAAAAGTTCCATGATCAGATTCATCTTCTTAGTTCTTCTTAATCAAAATCCCACCACCATGTCCATGTTTCAACTTTATATGATTGATTGGGTTCAGCGGAGACTCAAAACCATAACCTTACATTCTCGGAAACAACTCCCGAGTCATCATTCAGCTAAAGCTTATTGGTCACCATGTATAAACTTTATTTTTCTTCTTGTCAGAAAGCAATTATCAGTAGACAGATCACTTCAAAGTGGTACCTTTTTTCCCTTTTTTTTTTCTTTCTTTTTATATTTTTTTCCTCTTTTTCTTCTTCAGTTCTTCTTCTTGAAAGCACCGATGGGGCCTGCCGGCCAGCAGCACTTTTACACAGTCAAGAAATGGAAAAACATGGAAACGAAAAAGAGTTTACTAAAAAATATAGCTCCAGATTCAATGAAAGATTTATCTATTCCAAATACTTTACAAAATACTATGAAACATTCATCAACACTTAGATATGGTCCCCTCCTGAGTTTCCCTATTCTCATTTCGGTATTCACAGCTAAAACATTCCGTATGCTACACTCTCCAATTGCTGTCTGATTTTTTTCTTTCAAGACAAATGCTTCTTCTTACCTGAAAATAGTTCTACTTGAAAATACGATATTTCTTGTTTGTTTTTGTGCTTCCTGTACCCGAGTAGTAGAGCAGGAGGGTCATCCTATTAGGGTTTCATGTGGCATTCCTTAATTTCTGCAGCTCTCATTGCAACTGGCCGACAAGTGGCAACATCTTTCTCGCTTTCTCTTTTTCTCATTATACCAATTAATTTGAAGATTTACTTGCTTCCTAAGTATGGGTTTGTTCACTGTTCAACTTCACTTGTACTCATAAGAATGAATTTTTATAAATGAAAATCCACCAGTTTTGACTAAACGGCATTAGGTCACTCCCCGAACCTGTGAGGTTTGCAAGTTAAATTTCAGTTTAGAAATCAAAATTAAAATATCAAAATAAAAGTGAATTCTAGAGTATCCGTGGCTTTTTAATATTTTTATATATTTATTTAAAAAAATTATAAAATTTAAATTAAATTTACGTAAAATATTTTAATATGTAGTTTTATAAAATTAAACATTAAAATATTTTTACATAAATTTCTCAAAGAAAAAGCTTTTTATGTAAATTTATTTAAAATTTTATAATTTTTATTCAATGAATACAAAAAAGTATTAAAGAGTGATTGTAACCACGACATTCTAATAGGTATTGAAAACTTTAGTATATAAAATTTACAAGATTTTGTATAAAAATTATATAATAAATTTTTTATCTAAATTTAACCTAAATTTTATAAATTTTTTTAAAATTAAATACATAAAGGTATTATAAAAGAATTATATTATTATAAACTAAGTTACCTAGAATTCACCAAAAATATAATATGCTACTCGAGACTTAATTCTTATATTTGAAATGAATAAGAATGCATAGATAATTGAATTTCCAGTTGCCAAATATCTGAAATGTATACGCCATTATCTTTTTCTTAATGAAGCTGTTATTTGTTTGCTAAAATAAAATGCTGTTATTTGTCAAAAATATGTCATTGACAAAGGGCATTTAGGGTAGAGACAGAGTCCACTTGCCCTCATGAATTGACAATCCTTTCAGTTTCATTAATTTTCTTTCCTTTATCCATAATTATGCAGCAAAAGAAAAAAGAAAAAGAAAAAGAAAAGAACAATTACTAAAATACGTTTGAGTAGTATCTCTCAATCTATCTCCTTGGTATCAATTCCTCTAAATAATTCCTGAATGCATATACCAACTGCAGAATACATTATTAACTTGTATTAAGAGATGCATACAAAATTATAGTATTAAATCTTAAATTTCAGCAACATGATTTGTGAGTGGTTAAAAAAATTAGTATTGGCTATCAGATTTTGATGTGATTTTTACCATCTTACAACATGAAAATAGAAAAATGAGGCTAGACTATTAATTTGATGTAAAGCAACATTTGAGCTCGAGCACCTAATATAGTATTGAAAATCTCTTCCAAGTTATTTCATGTGGTAGGTAAGGTTGTAAGAGCAGGCCACACACACACAGACAGATATATATATATATCAAACAATGGAGAGAAATCATTTTGCTCCAGACCTCCGGCAATGCAATGCACCGGAATTTGGTGGAAGTGGGAATGGCACTTTGGGTAGGCGGAGACAGATTGATGGCCCATATGTTTAAAGCATCCTTAAAGGCATCATTACAGGTGCACTCCAGAAGCTTAAAAGAACCATACTTACACTATATTATGCATATACTCATACTCTGGTGGGGATATATCCTCCTCTCCTACATCTAGAAGCTAACGTACATGTATTAGAGAAACAAGACACACTGGCATTTTTATGTTCACCCTTTTCCATCCGATATCAACATCACAAGATTCATCTTGTTTGTTCTTCATTTGGTTGTTGAAAAAAGAAATAAAGCTTAAAAGAATCAGCTCCCTCGATCTCATTAGGCCTTGTGATTGAATAAATTTATCAGCTCATTTATCTATATACCCCACCAATTGCTTTTTCTTTTTAAAGAAAAAGAAAAAGGGGGTTTTGATGTTTAACTCTTCCAAGTGATAAGTATTGAGTTAATTAGTTGAAAACATTATAATTAAGATTCTGATGCTTTCTCATTCCATTTGCAAGTACAGTTCTGCAAATATATGTATTTTATCAAGTAAATGCAATAAATGTGGCATAGATTACATTAACTGTATTATATTTTTAAGTCAAACAATGCCTTTGGATTCTATGAGTTGTACTGAGTTACATCAATATTCTAACTTTCTGATAGTTGCCCTTTTAATATTATAATGAAAATTGGCAAATGAAAAATGGTATATTCTATAGTATTCTCTTTTCCCTCTCTAGGCTTTTGTGTATGACTGTGCATCTGACATGGGTCTGTTATAAGAGGTTCTACAGTAGACATGTGAATCCTACCCAGTCTTTCTGTGCGTCAATGTAAGGGTTTTTTGCAATTGAAGAGAGGGAAGGATTAAAAAAGTAGAGTTTTTCAAGGTTTGATTAGATGATCTTGGTTTGAGTTTCAATCCTCCATACAAAAGTCTTCTGCAAAAGAACAGATGAGAATTGGGTACCAAAGATGGTCTGAAGAGGATTTGAAGGGGATTCAGTTGAGAAAGAGTAGAGAAATGTTAGTGAGCAATGCCTGTTTTCCCATCTGCATCAAAGCTTTGATTGATTAGGATCCTAATCATGGTAGGGTTCTTGGTAAAAATATGGCTTAGTAACAATATTAATCAATAGAATAATTATTCTGTCTTGGATTCTTGTGTTTAATTTCCTTTATTATAATCATAATATTATTATTTCTATTTGTTGGAGGCAAAGTGCCATGTGGAGAGCTCAGATGTAAGCACATGGCTTCTCAAATATCCAGGCTCTGAGACTGTAAATCAAAGTGGAAAAACCTGAGGTTTTGGTTTTTTCAAGAGAATCAGTTGCAGAGGAACACCATCTGATTGGTGCTAGATAAGAAATATACCCTTATTTTTAGGAGCAAGAGGAGGCATGCACTTGGAAACCGTGATTCTTTTCTTTGATGTGAAAAAGAGAAACTAC
The DNA here is from genome assembly GCF_019578655.1 of Ricinus communis. Taxonomy (NCBI): domain Eukaryota; kingdom Viridiplantae; phylum Streptophyta; class Magnoliopsida; order Malpighiales; family Euphorbiaceae; genus Ricinus; species Ricinus communis. Next base: position 23,151,715 of record NC_063262.1, read on the forward strand.
CTGGTAATTCATTTTAGGGCGCAATCAGTCCACTAGTACAAGAAGCCAAAATAGTTTTATCTTCTTTGTGAACCAGCTAGTTAAAGGTATTATCTGCTTCTGAAATCTACAAGCACATAACATCATCAACAACTTCACTATCGTTATCCATTCTTCTTGTTTGTTCTTTCTTTAGTAGTCATTCCTATTTATGTAACTCTCTCTCTCTGTACCCCATATGCAAAACCTTCCATTTTTTGCCGTCTGTATAAATTTGATGTCTGAACAAGAACAAACATCAGGATTTCGGGATAATCGTGCTCTTGTAGATTTTGCATATATTCTTCAATCTCTATTTCAGTAACACCTTTGCTCTTTCTTCCTTCCTTTATTTTCCCCTCTTTTCTGTTTATCATATTGGAGCAAGAATAGATAAGAAGCTCACTTTCAATCTTTTCTTCCTTCATTTTTTCATAAACCAATGTTCTTAATATTATTCTCATTTGCAGATCTTACATTTCACTAAAATATAAAATCACCTTCTTTGTTCTTACATTTTATCCTGGTTTTTTCTTGCAAATAAAATAGACTCGAGGAACAAATGTCTTCTGTTTCTTGTTTTTTGAAAAACCCTTTTTCATGGATGTCCAGTTTTCTTGGCTATGGATCCTCATCCATCCTTTTCACATCAGTACTATTAGCTTTAGCAACTCTTTTTTTCAAGTTCTCAAAGAAAAAACCAAGAGGTCAGGTTGAAAAACTACTTGAAGATGATTTTATTCTCACACCTGATCAAGAAATTTCACCTCAGCCTAAAGATAATATTATATCTAAACCCCCAGTACAAGTTCTTGAAGATGAATACATCACAGACGAGAAAGAAGCTCGAGAAAATGATGAAGAAGAAGAAGACAGGAGCCAGATTGGTGAGTACTTAATTAGATCTTCACCAATAATGTTATCAGAAAGTGAGTGTCTGGGTCGATCATCAACAACAAGTGAGGATTCTGAAGTGAATTACTGGCAGTTTCAGGACCACATGTTACAGAGCCCGGATTTCTCGGATGGATCTATTTCTGACGAAGATAGTCTCATCGAAATTGCACTTCCAAGTGGACATTATATTGGTCATAAAGAAACAGAAGAAGATCAAGATCTCAAGTCTAGTTCACAAAAGAAATTGCAAGATTTTGTTCCCGGGTCATTTTTTAAGCAACATGGTCTAATGGAGCTTTTAGCAGAACTAAATGACATGAATATTGAAGAGGAAAACTTGATTGAAATCGACATATCAATGGGCTCCATCAAGTGTCCAAGGTTTGAGATTGAAGCTTAATTATAATTAAGTAACTAATTAGTCCCTTTTAGTAGTTACATTAATTATATACTGATTAACTAATTAAGTTTTTTATCCTTCTGGATTTGGAATGCAGTTAGGGGTTACATTAAGAGTTTTAATTATCATTTTGATACTTTTTGTTGTTTTCTTTCTCTTGCTAAATGTTGTTGTAAAATGTGAAGCTTCTGATGTGCAATTTTGCAAAACTTTGGATACCCATTAAAGCACTTGTACTACTACAGTTTGGCCTGTTTTTCTCTTAATTAATGCTCAATAAAGTATTAAAGGTTGAGGTTGGGAGGCCATGGCCAATTGATGAATTTCCACTTCCATTTCTTTGAGTTGAATGAAGATGATAATGATGTTCTAGCTTAATTACTATTGTCAAGAAAGTTATGATTCAGATGATTCATTGTTATTTATATACTAACCATTATCATCTAGGAGAGCAATTCTCAACTGGTTTTCCATTGTTGCTACAGTAAGCTGGCTTGTTCTGCTTATGATTAATTTATTGTTGAACTGGCCATATGGTCACCTGTTTTTGCATTTCATCGCTTAGGAGCATGCTAACTTTTCTGTTGATTATTTATTCAGAGCACGTAACAATAGAATTTTAAGTGATTAATCATATTTGATCATATTTAATAGGGATAAGTATATATATACAAAAGTGATTCATTTACTTATTTGTCTTTGTTATACATAAGAACTTTTATCGGAGAAATATGGGCATTTTGCATCCTCATAAGAATTTCGATTATTTAATTTAAATTTATGCCCCAACGTCCTCTTCTATTTCTGAATGTCCTTTGTCCCCCTTGAACTGGAATCTTTAATCATGCAGCAGTACTTACCAGTTTGAAAATTCATAGTTTCAATTTAGGCTTTTCACGTTCAAAACTTCCACTTTCTCTTCTGAAAAGAGGGGGAAAGAAAGCACTGAAAAAGTCCTCAACTTGAATATAATTAATCAAGTTTCACTAAAATATATGCACACCATCATAATTAACTTTTCTTCTTTCTTTTTAATTAAAAAATGATTGATCCAATAATTCAATCACATGAATGGTATTTTGTTAACTAATTAAAGATCTATAAAATATTAAAATCAGTGATTCAATTGATGACCTAATTTATAAAAATAATTATTTAAGAAGTTATTACATAAGTATTCATATTATAATTTATAATAGTTACCATATGAATTTTCCTCCACCCTTTAGGTGAGGATTTCTTCTTTTTCAAGCTCCATTTTAATTTATAGAAACATCCATTGTCTTTTTTTTGTTTTTTTATAGGTCTTTTTTTTATTCATTGGCGAGGTATATATGAGCTTCATATATATATATACAATACAGCCATTCATCTATTTACACTCACAATAAGATGATTAATGATAACAATTTAAGGTGCTTTTACCACTTGAGCCTCTGCCTTTCCTTTTTTCTTTTGTAGGGTTTGGTTGTAGTTAAGATCACGAAGCTGGTAGAGTTTGATTGGTGACTGACAACAGGCAAGTTTCTTTGTTTAGACATGCATGCTTATACCTGTAGGTTATGTGCCATTCCTCTGATTCAACTTTCTGAGGATGTCAAAGCACTTCTTTTAGGTTTAGATAGTGCTCGAAGATTGATTTTTATACTCAAAAAGTTGTTCAACAAAACCCCATAAGTTTGCAATCAAGAATGAAGATTGTTATGTATAACTTATCTTTGATTACAACTTACAACCACGAAATCAGTATTTGGTTGAAATTCATAAGAGAATTTGTTTCATTTGAGAAAAAGACATGAAAGAGAAAATAAAATGGAAATGATAAAGTTGAAAGAAATATTTTTGTATTATGGAATGTATTGATTTACTAATATAGAATCCATTCAAAATTTCTACTTATTTTATTAGAATTTAATTTAGCAAGCTATAACTAATTTCACACAAATTTAATTATGCAGAATACTAAATTAACTCTTACTCTGTTTAAAATATTTAAATTTTAAATTTCATTAATGAATTCCGTAAATTTTATAGAATTCAACAAAACACTATAAAAATGATAAATTTTTCACTGTTATGATTTCATTTGAATATCAGTTGAGATTTTTCCTATTAATAATTTTTCTTTTTAACTCAAAAGAAATTTCCTTTTCTTCTCTTATTTAACCACCTAATAAAGCTTGTAAATTTGTTTAGTTAGATTAAGTTTTCTTCACAAGTTGCAAGAACTTTATACTTTAACCCGTCGAAGAAATATACCAAAACCTGAAACTGTTGAATGAGATTTCAAAAATATATACTCATGCATTGTATTTGAAGCATAAATAGACATAGGTTTGTTTTATTTTATATTAAATTTTAATTTATAAAAAAAAGAAACCTTAGAAATTAAACTCCCGAATTTCTTAGTTATAAATTTTAAATACTATTTCAAAAACCCATGCAATCAAAAGTTAAGATTATGAAACGATATTCTAAGAAGCGTTTTCATATATATATTGCTTAAGGAACTGTTATATTCTGAACTGATATGTATATTATATTTTATATCTAAGATTAAAAGAAAATATGTGTAGATATGCGGATCACGCAATTCTACTTTTCTTATTTCTTTTTCTTTCAACATTTTTCTTTTCTTTTTATTCTTTTCTTTTGTCTACTTTCATTATTAATTTTAATACTTGTCTCCTTATTATTTATTATATTATTATTAATAATTTATTCTTACTTTTTATTTTTATTTTATATATTTTATTACAGCACTAATTTCTTTTACTGATATATTATTATTTTATAAAAAATATAGTATATTAAAATTAACATTTTATATACATGAAACTTTATTAACGATTCATTTTCTATGAAAGTATAAAGTCTAATTACACTTCAGTATATATTTATATTTTATATGATTTCATCTTATTTTTCAAAATTTAAATTTAAATTATTTTATAATAATACATTAATCTCTTAGAATTTAATAATAACAAAGAGACATTAAAATTAATAATTTCATATTCATAATTATAAATTGTAAAACATAATTATAGGTTACGAAGACAAATATATCAGTAAAAACTATAAACATCAATTATAAAACTACAGATTCGTTACAAATAATAGGTACATGAATTATAAGCTATAGGTTCATTATATGTATGCTTAAGGTTTATGTATTATGATCTATAAATACATAAAAAAAAGTACATGTTCATAAATTAAAGACAAAGAGTCAAACAAAATTATAAATTATAGGTTTAGTAAAGTATACCTAAAATTCATAGATTATTATTCAAAAATTTAAAAATTAAAAATAGATTCATATGTTAACTGATGAACTTGGAGTTTATAAATGGTGAATCTATTCCATATTATTGATGAAGCTATAAATAATAGTTAATGATTTTGTTGCCTATAATTATATTTAACAATGAATTTTCTTATGAACCTACATCGCATTACTGATAAACCTATAATTTATATTAAATGAACTTACAACTCACTACAAAAAGACAACAATTTATAGACTACTTTTAACTACCACACCAAAGTGGTTCCTATTTAGATATCACATAGCTGCCACTTTGCTTCCACTTGGAAACCAAATTTTTTTTTTTAAATTTGCAACCACATTGCAATCATATAGCAACCACCAGATGTGGTCTCTAAGTGGTCGCTAACTTCCCGCCAAAAAATGATAGGGACAATAGCGACCACTTTAGAGACCATGTGCATGGTCTCTAATCTGAGCGCCAATTAATAGTGGAGAAAATAGCGACCATTTTAAAGACCACTATCGTGGTTTCTGAGTTAGAAATCATGGGCTGTGATTGCTAAACTGGGTGTCAATCAATAGCTTGAATTGTTAGCTATCACATAGACACCAGATGTGTGGTCTCTCAGTTAGAGACCAACAATGTGGTCTCTATTTTAATTTTTAGAATTATATTATAATAATATTAATGTAATAAGATTAACTAAATTGAGAATAATAATAAAATAATTTAGTAAATAATAAAATTTAATAGGAATAATTAAATTAAGTTATCATCATATTATTTAGATTAATTATAATATTTACTATATTGTATTTATTTTTATTATATATTTTTTATTAATAAATTTTATTAGTCATTAAATATATTTATTTATATTTATTGATTTAATTTTTATTTATATTATTTGAATTTTATAATTATTTATATGAAATATAATATATAAGTATTAAATTAATAAATATAAATAATTAAAATTAATATATAAATAAATAAATATTTAAATTAAAATATTAATACACTTAAAGTAATAATATAAATTAAAATAATAATTAAATAATTTTGTTAATCATATGACAACTTGGCTTAGAGAAATAGTTTGATGAGGGCGAAAAGTGGACACCGGGGTAAGGATAGGATATTTGGACAATGAGCGGCTTTTGGAAGGCTTCTAGGATGGCAGCACGCTATTGTATGGGGATACATGAATGAACCGAATTGCACATTGAAATAGGAACGAAAAAGATTGATACATATATGTAAACAATTAGAACTAATCGCATTAGGCGCCTTTTAGTTCTTTGGCTGTGGAGTTATAGGAACTCCAAAATTAAATGTGCTTGGTTTGGGAAAATTTCAAGATGGGTGACCTTCTAGGAAGCTCTTGAATCCATTAAGGGGATAAAATCGTGAGGCTAGTAGGGGCCAAAGTGGACAAAACACTTATGTGATCTGATTTTTGCATCGTTACAAATGGTATCAAAGCAGGACCTCTTTAGTAGATGTGTGGTTCGAGGACAAACCAGGCGGAAACTGGTAGGCATTTGACAACGTGGCCTAGAAAAGCGGTCCGATGAGGGTGAAAAGTGGATGTCAGAGCAAGGATAGGATGCTTGGATAAGGAGCGACTTCTAGCAGACTTCTAGGATGGCAGTACTCTAAGGTACAGAGGTACATGAATGAATCGAATTGCACATCAAAATGAGGTGGAAAATAGTTGAAGCATATATATAAAGAGTTGGAACTAATCATAAATGGACACCGGGGCAAAGATAGGATTCTTAGACAATGAGCAGCTTCTGACAGGCTTCTAGGATGGCAGCACTCTAAGGTACGAAGGTACATGAATGAATCGAATTGCACATCAAAATGAGATGGAGAATGGTTGAAGCATATATAGAAAGAGTTGAAACTAATCATATATGAGGTGTTGTTTGGTTGTTTGGTTATTTAGCTGTGGTGTTATAAAAACTCTAAAGTCAAAACGTGCTTGATTCGGAAAAATTTCAAGATGGGGACAAAACTGTGAGGCTTGTAGAGGCCAAAGCAGACAATATCTCATGTTATCTGATTATGGGTCATTACAAATTTAATATATGGTCTCTAAATAGCGACCACTTATGTGTGGTCTCTAAATAGCTACCACTTTAGCGACCACACACAAGCAGTCTTTACTAGCTACTACTTTCGAGGTAGCTGATTAGCGACCCCTTGTGGTCACTAGTTTTAGAGACCACTCTGATTTTCCGGTCGCTATTTTCATTACTGACGAAGATTTTAGCAACCACCGTCTATGGTCTCTAAGTGGTCGCTATTTGGATTTAGCGACCACTTAGATAGCACAACTAGTGGTATCTAAACTGCTGTTTTTTTTGCAGTGACTTATTATATGCAACATACATGACAGTGAAGATTCAATGTACAATAAAATATTTTTATAGTCATACACTTGGGATCAAATAAAATTTATGACTATGAAGAGGTTATAACTTAATAATTTTTTGAATACTAAAAAATTTTCTTTAACTTAATACTTAATCTTGTTGGTGAAATGATAACAACCAGCAATAAAATACGTTAATATCTTGTTATTTTATATAAATAAGATTGATGAGACAAAATAATAATACAGTATGACAAAACATAGCATCATATATATTTATTAAAATTATATATACAAATATTACTATATAAAGGAATAATTTCTTAAAATTTGACTTAAAAAACTTATAATTTATTGCAATAGAGAATTTATTCCTATTTATAATTGATCTAAATTTATACCTAAGTTTTTATATTTATGTAAATTTTATTTCTATATAGAATATCATTTTAAAGATGTTTGACAGTATATAAAAAATAAATATGATATTTTATCAAAATATAAAATTATCCTTATAAGATATTGAAAAGAATCACCTATAAATAAAAATTATTATTAAATAATTTTAAACAAAGTAAAAATTTAAATCTTTACTTCTTCTATCGATATTCATGATATTAAAATAATATTAAAGAAATTAAATAAATATAAAATCTATACTGTTAATGTAGTTTTTCTTAAAGAAATTAATATAATTTTAATTAGAAAAACTAAATAAATAAAAATATAACCATTAATGTAATCTTCTAGAGAAATTAATATAGTTTTTGTTATCTTTTAAATATTGAATAATAAAATAAAATAAATATAATTTTAATCATAAGTATTACAAACAAATAAAAAGATAAAAGAATCTGATTTAAAAAAACCTCGGTCCCCTTTCTTAACATTTGTTAGAAGTTTATATATAATTAAGGACACTTTAGTGTATTTATAATATATAAAAAAGAAAAAGAAGACTTGTATACTAAATATATTATATTGATAATACAAAATAACAGATTATTCCCTCTCAAAATGACATGATAGCAGAGAAAGGCAAAGGTTTGGGCTTTACTGCGCTCAATGGATTAAAAAAAAAAAAAAAGTGCAATTATATTTGTTGAGTACATAAGAGGAGGACCAATTTAACAGAATAGCCACAACCAAAGAGGAAGAGCAAAAAAAGATATGGCTAAGAGAAGATGACATAAACTCTTTCAATGCTGAACTCATTAGAAAGTGAGATTGAAGACTTGACAGTTCATTGTTTTGCTAACTACTTTTCTTTTTTCTTTTTCGTTCGGGTCAAGATAATTTGTCAAGAATTTATGACAGTACTCGTGCTTTCTCTGTTGGGGTGATCTACATCATACTTTTATTGATTATTTCACAGAATCTAGTTATGTTTATGGAAGTAAAACAAATGCATCCTCAAAAACAGCAAATGGTTTTCAGGGCTAATATCTTAGTGCAGTGCTTGGCAATTTGATCAAACCTTAACAAGTTTGGATGTTGTTACTCCTAATTAAGGAGCTATGTGTTCGGATGTTGTAGATTTCTTTGGAAAGTTACCAACTACGGCTTTTGTCTTGGTAACTTCTTCTTGCTCTAGGAAGGACACTTCCTAAAAAGATTATAGAGATGGTCGTCAAAATAACGGTGAGAGTAAGGGAAGGTGATAGCATCCATAGTATATGTTGTTATTGTTAGGAGACAAGCAATTGCTCTGTCATCAAAATTTGCTCGAGCTGCTAGGAAAAGGTATTACCTGCACCAAGTCTGTCTCTAGTTTCAGCTTCCAGCCTCGTTCCTACACCAGGTCATACTCCAATTTCATATTCACAGTAGTCTACCTTTCTCCCATGTCCCTCCTAGTGCAAACAATTAATGCGTATGTTTCTACCATTTCAAGCATCTGGGTTATTGACTCATATGACTGAAATACACAGGTATTCTTTTTTCTATGGATGTTGAATAAAGTAAGATGTCTAGATAAGGAGCAGCTTCTGGTAGATTTTTTAAGATGACAGCACTATTAAAGGTTTGAGCAATTCTAAAGTTAAATGTGCTGGTTTTGGAAAAGTTTCATAATAGGTGATTTTCTTTGAAGTTCTTAATTCACCGAGGAGATATAACCAGTTAGTGAGGGCTAGAATGGGCAATTATTCATATAATTTGGATCCAGGTTATTAGAGTAGAACATCTTTAATAGATGTGTGATTTAAAGAGTAACTAGACAAAAACTAGTGGATATGTACTAGTCTAGCCTAAAGAAGTGGTTCAACGAGGATGAAGAGTGAATATAAAGGCAAGGCAAGATGTGTGGATAAAAAGCGGCTTCTAACAAATTTTTAAGATGATAGCACTTTAGAATATGAGAATGCATAAATTAATCCAATCTCATATTAAAACAACATATGAAATTGTTGATAACACACAATTAAAGAATTAAACCAATCATATGATGTGTTTTTTGATAGTTTTGTTGTAAAGTTAGAAAAACTTAAAAATTAAATATGCTAAATTCAAAAAAATTTGAAAAAGTGTGACCTCCTGAAAAGTTCTCAAATCTATCGAGATGATAACATCGCCTGGCCAATGTAACCAAACAGACTTTTCTCACATAATTTAGATCTGAATCCTTACAAATAATGCTAAGGAGTACTTCTTTACTTTCAACAATTTCTTATCTCAAATTGCTATCATTCTCAATCCTTTTTTTTTTTATACTACAATAGAATAGAATGGTGATACTAAACATAAAATTGTTAGAAATAATAAAGTTGAAAGAGATATTTTAATATTATAAAATATATTAATAATTTACGATATGTGAAATTCATTTGAAAATTCTACGTATTTTTTTAGAATTTAATTTAGCTATAACTAATTTTACAAATTTAATTATATAAAATTTTAAATTAATTTTATTTTAATTAAAATATATAAATTTATTTATAAATAAATCTTATAATTTTTAATGAATTTCAGAGTGGTAATATGAAGGTTACAAAGTGCTCTCCTTTTCAAGTTGGTAAGGTTTTTGGAGGATATGCTATCTCAACTCCCTGTTACTTGATTAATTGCATGCATATTCTTTTGTTTTTTCATGACCAGCTTCCTCTTCCATCTCATCCTTTATTTGATCTTTCCCATCAGCCCATGTATTTTGTTGAGGATGTTTACCCTCAGGTGTCCAAACTTGACCCTCATTATCTCAAGTGTATTTTTTTATTTATGATTCCGATGAATAAATGTTTATTTTGTGATAAAAAAATATAAAAATTGAGCTTGGTATTTGAACAATTAAATTTATATATACAAAAAATTAAAGCGAATAACTTAACCATCGGACGGAGTATATTTTTTATCGGTTTATAATATATAATTAGTTTTTTAATATTATTAATAAGTTTAGAAAAACATCTCATTTTAATTATAGAAAATATTTGTATATATTCATTTATTGTGGTTAATTTCTAGATTTTGAATCAAGCATTCCAGGAATGAAAATTTTAATATTTTCTCTGAAAAATCGTTGCGGGTAAAGTTGAAAAAATATTATTTTTTTTCTTGGAGAAGAAATATGAATATTCTTGATATAAAAAAAAAATTACTTATAAAATCTAAATCAAATTAAACTTGAAAAGAATACGTCAGAATTACATAAGAACCTGATTTGGGAGATTGTCGGTGGAGGAATCTGCTGAAGTGTCACCATCAAACTTGTCTCCATCCACGTGGCCGTCTCTGAGACGCCAACTTTGCCAGTTTGCCTCTCGCATTTGTACGTTGCTACCGACACTTGTGGCCCCCACCATTTCTTTTCCCTTTAATTTACAAATCCAGGGACATGGCTATATATTGTTATGTTTGCATAAGCAAAATTAAACTTGATAATGCTTAAGAGATTAGAAAGAAAAAGAAATTAACCTGACTATCTAAATCTTTTCAAAAAAATATTAATAATATCATTACTGTCTGTAATTAGGTTATTTTTCATTTTAGTTATTATAAGAAAATTGATAGGATTTTATTGACTATTTAGTTAGTTTAGTATAATAATTTACTAATTTAATTTAATATTTAATAATATTAATAATTCATCTAGTGTGTAAGTTTAATCTAAATCTTTTAAAAACTTTTAATTACTAAGTATAATTAAGTCTAATTCTAAAAATTTAATTTTATTAATATTCTGTAAGTAAAATTTTTATAAACATAAATCTATTTTATCTTTTTTGTACTTAGTTTATATCTGAAATTAGAATTTTAACATTGGATTTTCACACTCATAGAAATATGATTAATTAGTTATATTATCAGCTGTAATTTTCGAGCAGGATTGTTTGGAGAGCATTACCATGATAAATGCCAATGCTGTGTCTTATAGTTGCCAGACATTCTTAGACTTTCTGTTTATTTTTCTTCAGTTAGTTTTGTTTAGGTACTGTAAATTTGTAAAACTGTGGCACATTCTTTGGCAGGTTTGGATTGGGTGTTGATGGTGAATAGGTTTGGTTTGCGGGCAAATCCCCGTAATGGACTCGGCATCTTTTATTGGTAGATATGCTATAGTTGCATTGCTTGTTTGTTTGGCCGTAGGGCAATATGGTGAGTCCTCTTCTTTCTTTTACAGACTTTTCCATTTTCTATTGGGTTTACTTGAAAGGTTTTTAAAGATTGAGTTGTTATATTTTGGATTCCGGGTATATATTACATATAACATTATATATTCAAGATTATTTATATATGTGCTCCACATATTTTGAAATTACATTGAATTTAATTGACCACAATCAAAATAGAAAAATTATCAGCTCAATACATAATTTTTTTCTTTAACCAAAACACACATTTGTCTTCTCCAATATTAAAATATCAATTCTTTTATTTTTCTGCATTTTTATTTTACACACTCTCGTATTCTTAAAATTACAATTTTTACAATTTTGTTGGCTTTTAATTTTAATCTTTCAAGATTTAAAATTTCTGTAAATTTTATTATTTTGTAAGCATATTCATATTCATTTGAAATGATATTTCAATACAATCATATAAATTTACTTGCAAAATATTAAAGAATCTACAGTTTAAATTTTATGAAACTTAAGTTTATAACTTAAAAGTTTAATATTTTATATAGATTTTATTATTGATCAATAATATTTATTTATTTTATATAAAAATATATTCTTTTAAAACATCTTTTATATATATGATGAACTTCTTGATTATAAACTATACTTAATGAATTTCTGTTATATATTTGATGAAATTCAAGTGATACATTGATGAACCTATTACTAATAGATGATGAACTTGTTGATTATAACTTTACGAATAATAAATCTATACTATAAAACTATTGTTTGTAGATAATGGATCCGTTCATTATTAATCCATGAATACTGATTTAATTGTATGCATATATGACATGTTCATTACGTAAAACTTTTATATTCATTTATTAATGATATAAGGTTTATTATACTATATAATGAACCTATTCCATTTCAAAAATAAATTTATTTTTAAAATTATAAACAACATAATAATCTTATAATTCATATATAATAAATTTATAGTGATACTTTAATGAAACTATTGTTTGTAGATAATGAATATGTTTATTATAACTCATGAATACTGATTCATTTTTATGCACATATGATATTGTCATTACCTAAAATTTTTATATTCATCTATTAGTGATAAAAATAACCTTATTTCATTTCAAAAATAAATTTATTTTTAAAATTATGAATAACATGATAAACATATAGTTCATATATAATGAACATGTTGTTTGTAGATAATGAACTCGTTCATTATAACTCATGAATACTGATTTATATTTATGTACATATGACATGGTTATTATATAAACAATTTATATTCATTTGTTAATAATATAAGATGAACTTATTCCATTTTAAAAATAAATTAATTTTCAGAATTATAAATAACATGATGAACTTGTAGTTTATATATAATAAACCTCAAGTAATACTTTAATAATTTGTAATTTGTAGATAATGAACCCGTCCATTATAACTCATTAATACTGATTTATTTGTATATGTAGTATTGTTTATTGTGTAAAACTTTTATATTCATTTGTTAATTATATAAGATTCATTGTACTACAAAATGGAGTTATTTCATTTTAATTTTTTTTTTTTAAATTGTAAAGAACATATGATGAATCTATAGTTCATATATAATGAACCTCAAGGGATACTTTAATGAACCTGTTATTTGTAGATAATGAATATGTTCTTTATAACTCATGAATATTGATTTATTTTTATGCACATATGGCATATGTTCATTACGTAAAACTTTTATATTCATTTGTTAGTAATATAATGTTTATTGTACTACAAAATAAATTTATTTCATTTTAAAAATAAATTTATTTTTAAAATTATGACCAAGATGATGAATTTGTAATTCATGTATAATGAACATGTAGTTCATATATAATGAACCTCAATGTTCTACATAGTAAACCGATTATTTTTCAGCAATGAAACCATTATCATATTTTAAAAGAAATGATTAAAACTTGTGGAATCTGATTTGAAGGTTTGAAGAATATAGAGAAAATGAAGAATGTCAACTTGTTGAAAATAAGTTTTTAGAATATGCAAATATGTATTATCCATGTATGAGAACAAAAAAGAAAGAAAAAAATAAAAATAAGAATATTATGTAGCAAAGATAAAAAAGAAATAAAAGAATGAAGAACAACAGCTTATATAATCTATTTTAAAGCTTTAAATGATGGAGAATGGAGAAAACAAAATCTGTTGAAAGAAAACTTGCGATTTTATTTTAAATTGGCAACAATAGGTAGGCGTTATATTTAAAATGAAACTCTCCTACACATGTGTTTTAAAATTCAGTTCCCTCATTTAAATGAAACGGTTGTGTTTTAGACACCAGGTACATAATGCGCAGTATATCCGGAACCAGGATATAATTTACCTTCTTTTGTTAATACAAGCATCTTTTTTCTAAAAGAAAATCCAAAGTAATTTATAGTTAAATGAACCATTAATAAATAGATAAAGAATCAAATGTCCTTCGAAACTTGTAACTCATGACTAAATAAGTCTAATTTTAATTATTTTAATAAATAGTTCTATAACTTCTATTTAAGAGCCAAATAAATTCAGACCATAAAAAATTATGAACATGTCTATCACACTCATTATTTAAATTATTTAAATACAATAAAATTTAAATAAATACTAATTTTCAAGATTCAAAATAAAATTTAAATTTAGATTTTTTAAAGTTTATATATTAAATTTTTATGTTTTCTGTTTTTTTTGTTTATATTTGGTTTATCTTTTACTACAAGACAACATTTTTGTTTCAAAATATACAGATTTTAGTTTATTTTTTATTATGCTATAATTTATCTTTAAGTATGTTATTTTTAATTTATTTTTGCAATAACTTAACATTTTTAGTTTATTTTCATAAAAAACTAGCCTCTTTAGTTTATTTCCTATCATGCTATAATTTATAAAAAATTTAGCATTTTGATTTATTTTACAACAAATCAATATTTTTTATTATAAAGTATTTATTCTTTTGGTTATTCTTTTATTATGTTACAATTTACCTTCAACTATATTATTTTTTATTTATTTTTGCGATAAATTATTTTTTTTATTTCATCAATCTATTTATATTTTAGTGGATTTGTGTTGATTTATTTTTTACTTTTTAGGTTTTACATTTTGTTTCAAAAAATAGGTATTTTTTATGTTATTTTTAAAAATTTTGATATTTTTGATATTATTTTCAAAATTTTAGTATTTTTATAATGAATTTTGAGACACCATAATTTTTATAACATATTGCATCATTTCCTATATTTGTGTAAATTTTCCTTAAAAATAACTTTTCAGTTTGAACTGTAGTAAAATCTTATGCCTTATCAGATAGTCTTTTAATTATTTTAATTTTTCTTAAAAATAATTTTTTTAGTTTGAACTGTAGTAAAATTTTATGCCTTATTAGACAGTCTTTTAATTATTTTATTGTATTCTAAAATGTCTTGTAAAAAACTCGTTGAAAAAAAAAACTATATTTGTAACTTTTTTCTGACCATTTTAGTTTAATCATCAAATGATTACATCAGAGTTACTATATATTATAAAAGAAAAACATGGAGCCAGCAAAAAAAATTACAAAACTTTATGTTAAATCTATGAGCAATGAGGTAAATTAGAAAATAATGTAAATATTTTTTGAAAATATATTTTTATATAAATTTTAACACATTAAAAATCAAACTAAATAATTATATTTTTCAACCATGGTTATTGATTTAGTTTGGTTGATCAATTTATCAATTTTTATTACAAACTCTGTTATTCCAGATAGAGTGAGCAATTACCGTTTTAATTCTGTTTGATTTTGACGAAAAATTGGACAGTGAGATTGAACTGAAATATTATGGATATCCAAATTAAGTTGAGATAAAAAAATTTAATTAATTAGTTTAAACTTCTTAAACTCTTTTAAAATATAAACTATAAAAATTTATATTATAAAATCTTTGTAAGCATCAACAATCATAAAAAAAAGTATTTAAATATAAGAACAATTCGATTTAATTTTTCAGTTTTTATTCGGTTAATTACTCACTAAAGCTACGGGTAACTTAAATATTTAAAAAAATAAAAGAAAGAGGGAAAAAGATATTATTGGAAGTTAGAGAAAAAGCCCCAATTCAAATTGGAACACGATCCTAATTATTGATCTCATGACAATGAAAGTATGCATTACAGCTAACACATGATATTTATTGGGTGGATAATTGTCTTCTATCTCGCCCTTTTAACTTCCTGACGTGGGCGGTCCCATTACATATTCAATATATATATTTATAATCTGTCTTGTTGCTAAATTTTGGGCAAAACACCTACTAAATATTGACTCTAAAACAGTTGTATTCTAACAAGTACGCATGTATAAGGAAAAAATAAAATAATTATATTCAAATTTTTTAAATATTATTATTCATAAAAGTTTCTATCGAATATATTTTAAATTAGTTTTACATCATATATAAAAAAAATTTAACTATATTTTAGTTTTTGTTTTTTGCTGATAACACTTCTGAAGTCATGCAAAATATTTTTATTTTTTTAAGAATATATTATATTTTCTTTAAGATTTAGTTTAAAATATTATTTCACTTTTTATCAAAATTTAGATAAATATTTGGTGAGTAAAAAATATATTAATATTAAAATACTTCTAAAACATATTACTAATCTCACATCAATTATAATATAAATATAGTAATAGATTCTCATATTCTAATTTGAGGTTAAGATATTTTTATTTTTACTACAAATATATAAAATAGTCAAATTATATAAGGAAGTAAAGTATATTCAATATAATTTTCTTAAAAGTTCTTTGTAAGAAAATTATGTTTAATATTACTCTGCAATTTATTAAACTATTAAATTATCTAGTAACATTTAATTTCATAATTATAATATTCAAATCATTAACAAAGTCCCAAGTATTTTTCTTTTTGTAAATTTCATATACAACATTAGATATGACTTTTATTTAGTTTAACATTAAATTACCGTAATTCTAAAAAATTAATTATTCTAATTCTTTAAATTTCATAAATATATATTTTTAATAAAATAAAATAAAAATAATAAAATTAGAATCATAAAATGCTTTTTAAACTACAAATGGCAATAAACATAATTTTTTTAAGAATCATAATTAAGTTATCATTAATCTATAATATATTTTAAATATATAATACAAGTCTTACAAATTGTTTTTTAAAAATTTTAAACTTGATATTCAGTAACCTTAATATAACTCAGAAAGGCATAACGATTTTAGTATAACTGGTACGTATAGTAATTTATGCTTTCAAAATTATTCTCTTTGTTCTGTTTAATAGATTGTCTTGATGAAAAGATAAAGAAATATATTAAACTAAATGTCACGGAGTTATAAAATATTACTAGGAAAATAATAAATCAACTTAAAATTATAATAATGTTTTAAATAAAAGTAAATTTTATATAATTATAAGAATTTCAATATTAATTTGAGCTAATTGTATTAGAATCATAATAGATTATAATTTTTTTAAAATTTCGTTTAAAAAGATATATTTTAGATAGTAATATTTATAATTATATTTTAAAAAAATTTATACTATTATCTATCTTACAATATTATTTTTTATCCCTTTCTATTTATATACTATAGTAAAATATTAAAAGAAAATTTGTAATTGTTATTATTATATAATAATATTAATTATTAAACTATTATTTTTATAATTATAGATTTTATTTAATTTTAAGTGCATGAGTGCAAGAGAGACTTCACCGTATTTTCTATTTATATACATAAGCCGGGGTGTAAGCAAAAGTTTTGCACTTGATTAATTAGTAACGGCATAGTGGCCGTTAAAGTTCTCTTCAAACGTTAAACAAAGTATATACATGTCTTGTGGGAATGACTCAATAATGTGGGCTCCATCCATACCTATTGCCAATCTGTCATCCTCAGGAAAAAACAAATAACATGAAAACATTAAAAAATAAAAATAATTAACAAAAAGAAAAAACAACTCTACAACTCTGTGCTCTACTCTGTGCTTAATAACACCCACACGGCGCCATTCCCTCTTCCCATCTCTCTCTCTTACTCGTCTAGATCTCCACCTCTCTCCGCCCCGCCGCCGCCATTGCCACAATGTCACAGCCGCGGCCGTCACTGACCACAGCTCTCCTCCTCACCCTCTCTCTCCTCCTCCTTACCTCCACCACCTCTAACGCCCACAACATCACACGCATACTCGCCAAACACCCTTCCTTCTCCACCTTCAACCACTATCTCACAGTCACTCATCTCGCTGCAGAAATCAACCGTCGCCAAACTATTACTGTGCTCGCCCTTGACAATGCTGCCATGTCGTCCTTGTTATCTAAAGGACTCTCTGTTTACACTTTAAGAAACGTGCTTTCTCTTCATGTTCTCGTTGATTACTTCGGCGCCAAGAAACTTCACCAGATTACTGATGGTAGTACCTTGACTTCTTCCATGTTTCAAGCTACTGGTGCTGCTGCTGGCACTTCTGGTTACGTCAATATTACTGATCTTAAAGGCGGTAAAGTCGCGTTTGGTGCTGAAGATAATGATGGCAAACTCGATGCTATGTATGTTAAATCACTTGAAGAAATTCCATATAACATTTCCATTTTGCAAATCAGTGAGGTAAAATTTTATTTTTTATCTTTTTATTTTCTTATTTAATATTCTCGATCCCAAATAATATTTTAAAAATTGACTTAATTAATTTATAAAAGAGCAGGCTCTGAATTCAGCTGAAGCTGAAGCACCGACAGCGGCGCCATCGTTAAATCTGACGGAAATCATGTCGAAGCAAGGCTGCAAAGCCTTCACAGATTTGTTGAAAGCGTCAGGAGCTCAATCTACATTTGAAGAAACTGTTGACGGAGGGCTAACGGTGTTTTGCCCCACCGACCCTATCATTAAGGGCTTTATGCCAAAGTACAAGAACTTAACGGCTGCACAAAAAGTTTCGTTACTGTTATATCACGGAGTTCCTGTGTACCAGTCGTTACAGATGTTGAAATCAAATAACGGAATCATGAACACGTTAGCTACAGACGGTGCTAATAAGTATGATTTCACGGTGCAAGATGACGGCGAGGATATAAAGCTGGAAACTAAAGTTGTGACGGCAACGATAACGGGGACAGTAAAAGATGAGGAGCCATTGGTTGTTTATAAGATTGATAAAGTATTGTTGCCTAGGGAATTGTTCAAGGGGGCACCGGAGCCGGAGTCGGCACCGGCACCAAAGTCAGCGAAGAAGAAGACGACCAAAAAGGGAAAGGAGGAGGCGGACGCACCAGAAGCTGATGCACCGACAGATGATTATTCGGAGGATGCAACGGCGGATGATGATAACAACGGAGTCAGTAAAATGGAGGGTGGGAGATTAGTTATGGCGTTGATGAGCTTGTGTTTAGGAGTGGTATTATTTATTTAATCTCAATACAAGTATGATTTGTAATTTTAAATTTCAGTGTATGGATTGCACATGGGGTTTGATACATTTGATTCTGTGAATTATACTCTTTTGTAGAAAAAGAAAAAACAAATAATGGGCCCCACTTGTTTGGGATTTTCTTTTTTTCTTTTGTGGTTTTCAGATTTTACTTTTATTTGAAATTATTTTGTAGAATTTGTGGTATTTTGATTCAAAATGTTTGCGCCATTTATTTGTTGTTTGTTTCCTGTTATAGCGTTTTACATTACTTTATTTGTTTGTATAAGATAGCCTCTTAGAGTATCCAATTTTCCACTTGAATATAATAGCGCCAAATTTTCCATAATTTTTCAAAGTAGTTCCCAATTTTTAAAAAATATATTTTTCTTAAGCAAAAGAGAGATAATAACTTAAAAATTTAGAATTTTTCTTAATATAAAAAGTCCGATGATTTTTAATATTAATAATTTGAGTCTAAATTTATTAATATTACTAATAGTTTGAGCAATAAAATTCTAAACAAACATCAATTTTT
The DNA here is from genome assembly GCF_019578655.1 of Ricinus communis. Classification (NCBI taxonomy): domain Eukaryota; kingdom Viridiplantae; phylum Streptophyta; class Magnoliopsida; order Malpighiales; family Euphorbiaceae; genus Ricinus; species Ricinus communis. The sequence continues at coordinate 23,171,299 of NC_063262.1, forward strand.
ATCAAATTAATTTTTATCAAATTATTTAAAATTTACCAAAATTAACTCAAATTTTTTAGAAAAAAGTTGTGAGACTATTTTTTCTTTCGATTTTTTTTAAATTCTAAGAAAATTAATATAAATAATTTTAAACAAAAACTAAAAATTAGTAGTAAATAAAATAATTTTAAAATCTGAAACAATTACAACTACTGAAAATGAATAGAATTAGTGAATTTAGATATAATTATTATTTTTAATAAAATTAAATGAAAATTGTTGACAATATTAAAGTGTAAAGAAAATTACATAATGGTTGTTGAATCCATTATTGTTTTAACAAACTTGGATGGAAAGTCTACCGTCAGTGCATGTGGACGTGGATCCAGTACATCAAATTAATTGTTAGTTTATTATCAGATTTACAAGTCCTGATAATTTCTAGCTGCCCTGGGGTTAAGTAGGAAGATAAGAATAAGAGAGGGATTTGGTCGGTGCATTTCCCACTATCCATTTTTTACTTCTTCTTTAAAATTATGAACAAATTTGTTTCAAAACGCTTTTATTATATTTTTCAACTTTTATTTGACACTTTTAAAATTTTTTGTATTTTTATTGTCTTACAAATTAATATATTTATAATTTTATAATTTAATATTAGCAATAGTTATTTTTAATAATAAATAATTTAGCATATAACTAAATAAATCAAATTCATATTTAATAAATTAGTATATTTTTAAAAAATTTATTGAAAATACAATGAAATAATTTTTAAAATAAAATTAAAATATCTTTAAGTATATCATAGTTAATTTGATGGTAAATTACTTATAAAATAATTCTATTATTAAAAATAAATATTAGAATAATACTAAATCATAAGAATCTAAAGATATTAATTTGTAAAGTAGTAAAAATATAAGATGTGTTTTTGTAATTTTCTCTAGATTAAATTAGTTTCTCAAGGCCCTTTATGCATACATCACCTGCAAATTACACCTATCTACACAAAAAGATTAAAAAACAAATTGCAGGGAAAATTATCAACTGGGAAAATAAAATCAATGGTAGAAAATTCAGTATCCTGATGATTCAAGAGTCATCGCCGAATTCGCCCCAGCGAATACTATGCTTAGCTGCAAGATAGTGCACACCAACTGGACCATTACTGCCATATGAGTAGAGCTCTGGCGCAATTTTTTTCTCTTCTAATTCTTTCAGTAATGGTCTGAATACTCTCCAAGCTGCATCAAGCTCATCACTCCTTAGAAACAGCCTTGGCTCTCCTTCTATAGCATCTAATAGTAGCCTTTCGTATGTATCAGGAATCTCTTTCGGATACCTTTCATGATAGGAAGCGAAAATTAGAAATGATACAATCTTAAGCGCTTGTATTTTCTTGCCAAGATCAGGTATATATATATATGATGAAATAGTTTTTGCTTACCTTGATTTGTATAGCAAATTCAGGTCACTTAAATCTAATCTCATTCCAAGGCCTGGAACCTTGCTGTTGATCTTCAGGTAAATGGCTTCATCAGGTTGTACTCGAAGCACAAGCTCATTCGTGGTCTTATCTAAATCGGTTCCGAAGTTCCGGTCGTACAAGTTTCCGGGCACATGTCTGAATTGAACTCTGATCTCCGCTCTGGATGTGAATCGCAATATTTTCAGTTAATTGATCCACTTCTCAGATTTATCAAAATACAGGTCAGGTTGATCTTAATGAGCAAGAAAAATATGTACATACTGCGTTGATTGAAGGGCCTTGCCTGCAACCATCAAGAAAGGAACTCCATCCCAACGAGCATTATCAATGAAGAGTGTTGCAGCAGCAAAAGTTGGTGTCAGGCTATTCTTTGACACAGTTGGATCATCAATATATGCAAGATTTATTGCATTTCCTATGCCTTGGCCGCCCTTATACTGACCAACGACTACATCTTCTAGCTGAACAGGTCTCAATGAGCGCAAAACCTTGACCTGATTCAAGGCCAAATTGTTGTGAAAATGTGTTGCAGTTACGTTTCAGTGTCATTCTAAAGAGAAATCCTTTCATACCTTCTCATTCCTGATGTCCTCTGCATCTAAACTGACAGGCGTCTCCATTGCGAATAGTGCTAGTATTTGCAGGAGATGATTTTGCATAATATCCCGGATGATTCCATAGTTATCAAAGTATCTATAAACCAGAAAAAAAACAAGAACGTTCAGTTAAGCATTGTCTGATAATGCAGAATACCTTCGGGATAAAAAGAAATTTGTACTTACCTGCCTCTTCTCTCTGTCCCAGAATCTTCCGAAAATATAAACTGAACATTGCGAATGTAGTTCCGGGACCACAAAGGCTGGAAAATAAGGTTAGAGAAGCGAAGCACTAACAGATTGTCCACGAGCTCCTCGCCCATGTGATGATCAATTCTATGAAAAGGATTGCCAAGGTTAAAGGCTTCTATGGTGCAAGCACTGAAATGTCTTTGTCATAAAAAAGAAGCAATACCTGAAGATTTGGTCCTCAGTCAGATATTGCTTTAAGCATCTTGTCATCTCCCTTGACGAGTCTACATCTCTACCAAAAGGTTTCTCAACAATGACTCTTGTCCATCCATCCTCTGAAGAAGCTCGGCGTTGGGCACATCTCACCACATCAATAAACATACTTGGAGGTATTGCTAAGTAAAACAACCTATTGGACTGTCTTCCTGACTGAAAAGGTAGTATTCAAGAAATCAATGAATTTTCATTGCCCCTAAGATTGACAATATAAATTTTATCGCAACTCAACTATGTTAAAGATAATTCAGTGGAATAACCATTATAGTACAGAACTTAATTTGTCGATTTAAATAGATTTTAGGTAGTAGTACCTCTTTCTCTTTGATCTTCTGGTCTAACTCCAAAAAGTGCTCCTCAGAACTGTACTGACCCGAATGGTAAAAACATCTCTGTAGAAATTGATCCATCTTTTCTTCACAGTTTTCGCTGAAAATCATTAAGATGCGTTAACACTTGCTCAATAAAAAACTTTTCTAGTCTTGATGATAATGTATACCTATTGTCTATTCTACAAGTCAAACTCGTGCTAATCAAGTTCCTCAGCTCCTCATTGGTCATTGTACTCCTTGCATAGCCGAAAATTGTGATATTCTGTGCACAACCAGTTAAAGAAGTAAAAATTCAATCATGAATCTACCTACCTTAAATAAGAGAATCTTGAAACTTGCAAATGCTGCTATAGTTACCTTAGGTAGGCGATTTCCGCAGAAAAGAGCAAACAGAGCTGGAAAGATCTTGTTCCTGGCAAGCTCCCCTGATGCTCCAACAACAATAATACTGAGATCAGCAGACTTTGATTTTTCTGTTTCTAAAAGTTTTTAGCTGGAGTTTCGACATCTTCTATGGCCGGAGAACTTGCGCATACACCTATTCCATAAACCCAGATTCAACTTAACAATACTAACAAAGTACAAGGAAATAGCTAAGGACAGTGTGCTTAAGCAGGAAGGAAAAACCCTATAAATGGAAGGATATCAGTATGCAGTGTGATCTGAAGAAGGAATTAAACACAATTAGGAAGAGAGAAATGAGAAGTTACCGGCTCGCAAAGATGCAGCATTTAATGGCTGAACATTTGATGCTTTTATCTGAAAATGCCTGTTTTGTTGAATTTTTGAGTAATTCTTAGAATTCCAGGAGGAGAAGCAAACTCTTGCAGGAATTGCCTCAAGACTAGCAGAATATATTGCAGAAAAGGCACTCGAGGAGGAAGAAGAACAGGAATTTATACGAATAGCCATTTATGGCTGGCAGGCAGGCAGAAAGCAGATGCTCCCTTGAAAAGCAAAATATAATCAATCAGAAACCATACATGGCAGAAGAGATCAAAGCCAGTATGATTGCTTATTGATTTAATAAGTCCACATACAAATCTCTAGACAAATCCAAGCATTTCTTTGATTGGAATGTCGTCCTTTACATGTCCATGTCCATGACTACTGGAAGACCAAACCTTAAAACGACCAAACCCTTTTCATGAACTCAAAATAACAACTACTTTTCCATTTATGACTTTCGGATGTTATGCTGTTGAAGTTCACCAGCACCAAACCTCTTTATACTTGTACTTCTAACTGACAAAGGGACCTAAAATTCTTGTTCCCGGAGGTGGTACAAGTAGAAATTTTAATTAACAAAAAAATTATTAAACAAGTAGAAATTTTAATTTGTGCTACGAAACACATTCTGTTCTTATTTAAACAAAAATTCAACTTGTGTAGCTACCAGAAACTTAATCCACAAATCATTGAAGTCTTATTATCATGCAATTTGTTTTAATATCTTTTTTGTTAAAAAGAAATTTAATAGATTGGTGGACGGATAAATTAAGAAAAATGAATTATAATTAATGTCTTTAATTTGATAATGGTGAAGATGAAATTATTAATAAACTATTTACCATCCGCATCGTTGTAATACAATAAAATCTCTTTATAGTGATATTTTATATAGCAATAATCTTTAGACAGTGATAAAAATTACAGTCTTAATTTGAGCCAGTTATAAATAGAAATAAAGTCTCTAATATAATAAGTTATATATTTTTTAAGTCTTACTTTAAAAAAATATCCTTATATATATATAGTAATATTTATATATATAATTTTGGAAAATATATTTTATACTATTGTAGTATTGTAGTATTATTTTGTCTCGTTAATCCTGTTTATATAATATGACAAAATATTTACATATTTTATTTCTAATTTCTGATATTTCACCAACAATATTAAATATAAAGTTTAAAGAAAAATTTTCCTATTTAAATCTTCAATAAGTTATAATTTCCTCATAATTATAAATTTTATTTAGTTTTAAAAATATAACTATAGAAAATTTTTGCTGTATATTTTTTGAAATAGTGATTATTATTCCCACCCACTTATGGTCTTAATTTTGTGCAGTTTAAGATTATCCGAGTGATTTTAAATAATTTAATAGAGTTGTAAAACTCGTTAGCCTTAAAAGTACTCTATACTTAATTGAGTGGGACAAAATTTCATTATGGGAGCAAACAGATTTATAACTCTTTCGTTATTCTATGTGAAATTAGGTTGATAATCTTAGAAGGTTGTGTTTGTAAAGTTGCCATTAAAATAAAATAATACTAGTTGATTATTCATTAACTGTTATTATTATTTTAATTATAAAATTAAGCAAATAGATCTAATTTAATTAAAAAATTTAACTTTTAATATTAATTTATAATATCTTAAAAAATAATAGCAAACTAACTATTTTTAATTTTTTAAAATTTATTAGTAAAATAATATAAAAATTATTTTGATAATATTTATTAATTAATTTTAGTATTATGTAACTTAATATTATAATTAATATTACTATTTTTATAATTAAAATTTTATTATATAATTAAAAATTAATTTATTATTAAATATAATATTAGAAATATAATCTAAAATATTATTTTATAAAATTAAAATTATTATCTAATTAAAAGACTAATTTATTAGTTAATATACATTAAAATATAATTAATATGCTATTTTTTATGATAGAATTAGTATTATTATCTGATTAGAAAACTATTTATTAGTTAATATAATATTAAAATATAATTAATATATTATTTTTTAGGATAGAATTAGTATCACTATTTGATTTGAAAACTATTTATTAGTTAAATATAATATTTAAATATAATAAATATATTATTTCTTAGGATTAGAATTAGAATGAGTGTTTAATTAGAGATATAACTTATTAATCAATAAATTAATAAAAAAACCTATAAAATTATACATAAACTTGAATTATATGTGTCAAAAATAATACACATATCAAAATAAAATTCTACGTGCCAAAAATTAAACATATGAGTCAAAAAGATTTTAGATTTCAGAAATTAATAAATATACATAGATTACAAATTTTCGTAGGTTAAAATCAATGAAATCTGAAATGGCGTCAGATGAGTTATTACGACACATTTATTATCTCAATAATTTTTATTTATATTATATATATATATATATATAATATTTTAAATTAAAAAATATATTTAATTTAATAAATAAATAGAGAAATACATCTAAAAAAAATAAGCATATTAATTTTGGCTGGAAAAGAAGTTCTAAGGCTTCATGTTGGTAGAACTGGATATCAAATAATTAGGGCAACTTTTTATAAATGTCCTAAAATTAATAAAAATAAATACTGTTTTTAATTTTTTAACTGTATAATTTGTTTTAAAATATTATTTTTAACTTTTTAAAATATGGTGTAGTTATTTTTTAATTATTTTTTGATTGTTTTATCAAAAATAATTAAAGAAAAATTAAAAACAACAATACCATATTTAAAAAAATGATATTTTTGTTATTTTTCAATAATTAATCCTGGTATTGGGATCTAATGCTACACCAATTTGATAGCTGATATCATACCATTGTTAAGCTAGGTGGACTTGGATTCATGGGCTTTCTTTTATTTTAGAATTTTAAATGTCAATGTAAGATCTCAAAAGTTTCAAAACAATAATAATGAAACAAAAAGTCTCTCTCTTAATGGCTGAATTTGATATAGGTTTAATTGAAAAGAGGAAGTTGCATCTTTTAATTGTAATAAAATCTAATACAAATTTCAGCATCAAATTTTAACTTTAATTTTAATTTAGCCTTCAGTAAAATTATCAAATAAATTTATTAATATAATATAAACTCTAGACACACAAAAAAAAAGTTAACACTTTAATTATTAAGTATATAAAATTTATAAAACTCTAAAATAAAAAAAAATTAATACTATCAACTTAAATGATAATATTTTAGTAATGAAATGAGTAAGTATCTCTAATACTAACTCAATTCATATTTTATTAACGTTGGAATTCACGCTACATTAGTAAATTTAATGAATTTTTTTGTTGAATATTAAAATTGGAATTAATATTAAAATATATTATTAAAATTAAAAATTTACAATTAAGTCTTTCATACATGGTATGATAGTAATTGGGTTACAAACTTATCATTCCTACATTACTAGGGAAGAATTTATCCTATTGGGCTTCAATTCTTTAGAAGTATAGTATAAAGAAGAAACAATATTTCAGCTATCAACAAGCGAAATGGACTCAATTATCAATGACCAAACTCTTTCCTTTGATCTACTATCAGGAGCTCCATGGTCATCTCCATGCCGGTAAATGCATTGGGGAATCCTAGCAACATTAATTGCTGCTTCTATAAAAGGTTCTCCAAAATGAGTAGCTCCAATATGATATTCATTCATCTTTGTCCAAGCTTTGTCTATCAATTTATTTATCTGTTCACGAGCTTGCTCCTCTGAAACTCTATTTTCAAACATGTAGCAAGATATTGAATTTGCAGTTTCTCCTCTATTTAACTCATCCTGAAAATTAGATTCCACATGAAATAATAAGTAATGTTAATGATTCAGAATTTGTAAACAGGTAATGGTAAAAATATCCAGATCTATGTGATTTTTAGTAATTTTGGTTAATCCTTTTAATTTTAGTGGTTGAAATTACAAAATTATTTGTGAAATCAGTCAATTTCTAATTTTGAGTCAAAATTGGATAAGTTCAATCCTGAAATGGTTTATCTATGTTATATTATCTCATATAACACGTTATCTAATTTTGACTAAAATTAAAATTTAGCCAAAATTTTAATAATTTTGCAATTCTAATCATTTTTGCTAAAACTGATTTTGCAATTCAACCATTTTTACTAAAATTAAAACGATGGATCAAAATTGCCAAAATTCATTAGGGCATTTATCCATTAGTGCAAGTACAGAGAAATATATGCATACCGATGAAGTAGCCAAATCATTGCAAAGTCGAAAAACAACAGATGGCCATCGCAAAATATCATGGTAGTTTAGTAAAGAATCAAGTGCCTGCTTTGAGTTGTGGCCTAGTAAGAAATATGCATGGACGAGTATAACATTTCCTGATGCAGATCGCCACCCATTTTCGACATAGTCATCGAATGACGGTATGCATTTACTGTGGCTCCACCTCGCTTCTTGTAAGAATGCTTTGCATAAATCAGCCCACTGAAAATCAAACATAGTTCACAAAGTAAACTAGGTCAATGAAACTTGCAGAGATCTTAATTTGTTTTATTGGCAACAAGAAACTAAGGATGAAATGAAACATACTGCTTTTGTCAGGTAAGGAATGATGTGTTCTCCTTGTTCCTTGAGAGTTTCATAAGCCATTTCATTGATAGTGTTATATAAAGCAAGAAATGATAATTGCATACAGTTTGGTAGATCTCTCACTGCATTGACATCCCATCTGAAAAAATTAATAGAAAATTTCGTTAATATTCTTATTAATAAACTTTACAAAAAAAAAAAAAAAAAAACTGTAAGCTTTAAGTTATTGGGTAAGTAATTTTTCATCATGACGGCATATGCCTAGACCTCTCACATGTTAGGGTGGATCCAAGGTACAATATAATGCATATCACTGAGTGGCTCAAGGTTTTGGATTCAAATTCTAGAAATGACTTTTTTAGGATATTTCATGACAAGTGTTCAAAGCTTCATTTTGATTGAATCTGTCTGCTGGGTTTCAAGATTGGTATTGTAGATCCGATCTAAACTAGCTAGAGTTCTACAAACATTTCTCAAATGAAAAGAGCCTATGTACTTAATCTTCTTTTTGTTATTAGAAAATAAAAAGTGATAGACTTGATTTATGGATCAGTCAATTCGTACAAACCTTTCAACAGCATCTGTAAACACCTCCAGTTCATCAAGAGTACCATATACATCGTACACATCATCAATGGTGGTAATTAGTGAAGTGACTTTTGTTAGCCCTTTCCGGCAGGAACTAAATTGAGGCTCAAAGGCCATTCCAATTGTCCAGAAGAAGCATTCCATCAATCTGTCTCTGCTGAAGCTCAGCTTGTTTGCCAAACCCAAATTGTTCCACCATCTATAATTACATCAAATAACATTGTTCCCAAGTCAAATTCTCTTCTATGTAAAATGATAACAAGCCCAAATGGACTCATTACCATTTGGATATACTTAATTACAAATGTAATCCTATGTATTCCTGATTAATTTGTTTATTAACATTTAACTAAATAAAGTCATACATTTTATACAGTTCGTTATACTTACTATTTAACATCTATTTAATTATAAGTTTTTTATTTTTTATTTTAAATTAAAGATAGGAATTAAACTAAATTGCAATATAAAAAATGTAAAGAACTTACTTTTTAACTTAATTTTTTTATTAGATTATTCAATAATTTATAATATTCAAATTAATTATTTCATTAAATAATTCAAAAATCCACAAAGAAGTATTTTTAAAAAAATATTAGAGACTTGGATTTAAAAATAAAAAATATTTCTAGGTTAAAATAATATAAATTAAGAAAACTAACACTAAAACGTATATATATATGATAACTAGTATTATTTGTCACTCGTGGTACGCATATAAATTATTATTATAAAAATCATAATATAAAAAATATTTAATAAATTAATATTAATATAATATATATTAAAAATATTTAACTAGTTTATGTGTATTTTTTTTGCCATATAGTAGTAACTCATGTGTTATTATATACTTTACAAACTAATAAATAACTATAAATAAATTTTATGTAAAATCATATCAACACTAAAAATTTTACAAACTAATAAATAACTATAAATTTTCTTTGATTTATGACTCAATATCAACACTAAGCTTTATATGTTTATTTTATCAAGTTATTTTTTATTAAAATTATTATTTATCAAAAATAATTTATTTTCATTGAATAGTTTTCTTATTTATCTTCTTAAAATAATTTGATTATATTATTTAATAAAAGATATTGAAATAAATTCTCCATGTTAATAAAGAAAAAAAATGCAAAAGTTCAATTTTCTTAGTTTTAATAATTTCTTTAAAAATTTTATTTATAATATAATACATTTAATTGTAATATTATTATAATTAAATAAAATACTTTTTTTAAATAGGAAAAAAAATAAGAAGAAATGAATTTTAAATTTTCATGATAAAAGGGAGCAAAAACATTAACGAAAAATATTAAATAGTAAATAATCTTAGGAATGAAATATTATAATAATAACGAACACATGAATTAATATGTTAACAAATAAAATTAAAACTATGATACATATTTTTTTCTGATTTTTGTCTTCAATTTTTGCAAAAATTTATACTGGGTTATTTGAATTTCATCATAGGTATATATATAGTGCGATATCGTAATTCATCAATTTCTTATAGGATTAGGAATGTATATAAAATCTTTATAGGATTATGATTGAATTAGATTAATCACGAATTAATTTTATTAAGGATAAAAAATTAAATTAATTACATTTAGAATTATGATAGAATTAATAATTATTAATTAATCGTAAGGGTATTTTAGTTAGTTCTAAAAAGAAATTATTTCATGCTTCTATATATATATTATAAATTATAGATTAAAAGTCACTAAAAATATTATATTATCTCACTAAAAAATTATGTTTCGAGTCATTTCGGTTTCTAAATTGAGTATGTATCAGTTATAAATTCTAGTAGTATCGGATCTTGGATCGTGTCAGTTTTAGATTTTGAACTATTTTGGGTCGGATCGTTTTTTGTTTTTAACAATATCAAGATTGATTCAATCTCGGGTTGGTGGGGATATTTTGGTCTCACTTCGAAAATGAATTATTTCGGATTCAAACAATTATGTTCTCATATTATTTTAGATTTGGGGTGTAAATTTATATTAAAATTTGAGTTTTCTGCTTGTTTATTTTGAAAAAAGTTGAATCAGATTTCTACGTTGGGATCATACTCTTGCAAGTTAGTATAGTTTTCTAAAGAATATTATATTAGTTTGCTTAGCTATACCTCGACATGTCTTTGAGGTCTCTTTGGAGTATAGATTGCGCCATGTTAAAATTCAGCTTAGCAAGTTCAAGCAGGGTATAATTTGAATCCTCTCTTTTGTTGTATGCTTCAATATACCATCGTGCTTCCAACATAACCATTCTCCTACACAGGGGAAGCTCCAACGCATGGCTAATACTTTCTACAGTATCTGATTTGGAGTTTCTCTGCAGATCATTTAGATACACTTTTGTCTCTGTCTTTGCCTTTTCCAAAAGATCTTCTCCTTCTAAGTTACAAAATGAAGCTTCATAGAAACTCAATATTCCTTGCACATCCTTCTTGAAGCATTTTAAAAGTTCACCCTTTTGATCCATAAAATCCTTAAAGTCATCTGAGTGTCAGAAAAGGAAATTTGTTGATTACTAAAATAAATGAGTATAAAATCTTTTGAAGAAAACATCAAATGATAGTGGTCCATTAAATCGTATAGAGTTGAAATAAATTCAGTATGACTGTACCTTGGTACACCTCATAACCATGTTGCCTAAGGAGCCTGAAGCTAAGAGCAATAGCATGAAGAGATTTTCTGGGTAGTACATGACATCCTCCCATAGAAACAAATCTGTCAAGAGCTCCCTTTGTGTCCTTCTCAAAAAGGTAAGCCAAACCTAACCTTTGGATGCCGTCAATCAATTCAAGTGTTGTTAACATCTCCTGACTTTCATTATTAATCAAACGTCTTACTTCCTCCTCTAGCTTCCTTGCCTTTTCTTTGTACAATACATCCTGCAATAGTAAAAAGAAAAGAAAAATGAATATAATTGATCAACAGAAAATTTCAAGAAACAGTTTACCATGCCAAAAAAAGATCGAAAGCTTTATTAAGAGGTCTCGTATCCAAAATTTTACTCTATTACAAATATATTGTATTTCCGATATGTGTGTGTGTGTTTATATAAACTTACTGCATTATGATTGTTTAAGGACTGCACAAAATTGTAAGTCCAAATGGTTGGTGGGTAATTGGCAGAGCGTCTCTTAATTACAGGTCGTAAATGAGGAAGCTCTGCCTTGGCTGAACAACTGACTGATTGCAAGTTAACGTTAGGAACTGGTACATGTGGAGAGACATAAGATCTCATGGTGTAAAAATTGGACACTTTGAAGAGATTGATTGCCATTGCCGTTTTCTGTCTCTAGTCTTTGTTTGAAGGAGAACACAATACTATCTCAGGGGAATACGATAGCTAAGAATCTTAATGCAGTTATATATATAGGGTTTTATTTAATGGCTTAAAACAAAGTCTAGTAATTCGTGTATACTGTATCTTCCTACATAGTATATGTTCTTGATCAGGATCACGTTTTGCACATGTGAATGAATAGGAGAAAATGAACAATGATCTTAAAGCATTAATATATTATCAGGTTTACCTAACTGATCCTGTGTCAGCAACGACAGGTGTACAGAACCCGTATGGCATAAAGAAAATTGCAGTCCTAGATAGATCAAATCCATTTAAGACCTTTATGTAAATTAATCATTCAGCTTATTTCTTACAAAAAGTGTCTACGTGCTTTTACATTTCAGTGGTATAGCTTTAGAGCTTGGAGAGATAAGGATACCATTTTGAGAGATAAGGAAGCAGCTTAAGATATAGTTTCCATTAATCATGAGAGCAATCTTTTCTACCAAATCAGTCAAGTAACGGCACAAAAGATCAGCAGAATATGGGACTCAAATCTGGAGAATAATTCTTTCTTTTTATGTACATCTTTTGGTTCTTGTAAAGTGCCTATAAATATAATGAAATTCAGTCATCTCACGTTGAATGAGAAGTTTTTCTAAAAATCTTGGTTAGTTTGTCTTTACTCTCAACTAATATCAATATATTTATATAATCTTAGTTTAATATAGTACGAATTTTTATTAAGTAATTTAATATTATGGAAAATAAAATTAATATGTAATTTTAATTTTATGAGAAATAATATATAATAATTTTAAAAATAAATTTATAATATTTTATGAATATTATGTTAGTCTGTTGATAGTAAGTCACTTAGAAAATGATTTTGTTATTGAAAATTAATGTTCATATCATGAAAAAATAACACCATTAGTTGGGAGGGTATATAATTAAAAAAAAATGAAAACATAAACTCCAAAATAATAAGAAAAGAAAATCACAAATTCTCAAGTGAAGATCGTGTATAAAATGATGCATTTTTTTATATTTCTTTTAACAGAAGTGTCTTATAAGAAACTAGTCTATAACTTCATTAAGAAAACTATAAATTTGTAGAGTCAGCAGAACCTCATTAATTAAACTTCCTACCTATAAAATAAAGAGATAAGTACAAAAGAAATATTATATGATCTTATTTTTGATAATTTATATATATGTTTTGATTTTAGATAAAAAAATTTATATAATTACAAATTATGATAAAATAAGTATTTCATAATTAAAAGCTTTTATTTCATGGATTTTACCGTTTTCGTTCCGATGAACTATTTTTATTATATTACTCATCTATAATAATATAATTTTAGAATTTAATAACTACTAATTTTATTATTTAACTATTATATTGTGATAAAAACTTGAGGGGACCGATTCAAAGCCGATTCTCTTTGGTTGGAACTGAAATTGGTGGTTATGGTTTCAATCCATGAAAAGAAATTATTTATAAATCTTTTTCTATTTAAATATATAATTCATTTATTCTCTTTATGTAGAATTACTTTCTAGAATTATTTATTATTATTTCTCTATCCTAAAAAATAGCATTTTAATTATAGGTTAGTATTATATTAATTAATACATTAATTTTTAAATAGATAATAATTTTAATTTTAGAAAATAATATTTTAAAAATATATATTTAATAATAAATTAATTTTAAAAAATAATAATCAATTGTATTGATTTTTAATTTATATAATACTAAAATTAATTAATACATAATTTTAAAATAATGTATATGTTATTATACAAATAAAATTTTGAAATATTAAAAATTAAAAAATATTTAAATATAGTTAGTTTATTATTAAAATATTATAGATAAATATTAAATATAAAAAATTATTAAATTATATTTATTAAATTAATTTTATAATTAAAATAATAATGATGATCATGCAACGAATACACTGCTAATTCTAATAATAAATATCATGGACTGCGTTGGATTTTTGTGCTTTTGGACTTTCTGAATAATTGATAAGGTACACCCGTGATTTCATTTTTAGTTGATGAATATCTTCTCTCCAATTATTATATGGTTCTGCTCCTCTATTTATCTTTTTGTATTGCCTTCCTTTTGCATAATTAGTACCAATCCTTGATTCCATTATTATCGTCAATCAGTTATTCTTTCCACTATTTTTTCAGATATAATTATTGCTTAAGATTATTGACGTTTCTCCAAGTCGAGGCTGACCATTGCATAGGCAAACCCCAATGGTTTTAATTTTCTCAAGTATCTTCAAATAAATAGCATATTTTGATTGGATGATGCTTATTTATATAGTTTATGCTTTTCGGACTCTAAATCATTTTTTTTTTAATTGCACAAATTTTTAAAAAGAGAAAAAGATAATATTGTAAAAGCGAATTCATATAAATAAAGATTTAAAATGGAAAAAAGAAAAAAAAATAAAATAAAAAATAACAGACATTGAAACACCGAGAATTGAGTGGAGTGTGGAGAGAGTAGATAATTTTTCATACAAATCTTTTAACACAATTTTATTCTTATTAATATTATATGTTAGTTTCTATATTATCACTTATATTTTTTAACACTCTTTCTTTCTTTTTTTTTATACTGTTAGAATAGTCAGAACAAGGAATTAGAACCGATTGATTTCAAACTGATCCGAAACCACACAAGAGGCTGTTCGGTGCCGATCCCATGTGCCATGGAACTGTGAACCAATTGGAATCACCGGTTGACAAACCGTATATAGGCCAACAATAAAGGATGAGGAGAGGAACTCAACATAGAAGCCAAATTAAAACAATATGAAAGAAAATGCGTTTTAAAATACATATGGGAATGAGGAGCTTGAATCCCTCTTCCATAGCAAATGCCTCGACTTGTTCAGCAACCACAATATAAGACAAACTAACAGATAAAGCACCACATACAGATTTTCCTTATTAAAAAGCATGACCCCAATGCCACCATGATTTATTGCAGCATGAAAAGAAGCATCAACACACACTTCATGACCCAGCAAATCTAACGATCATGTTAATTTTGGAACACGGGAACCATGATCCTGACGTGCATTTGGTCCATTCCACCTCAAACTTCACATTTTTTGGCTTACCACCATGAATGGCATTTGTTTGGATCAATTATCCCATCAATCACTTAATTTAATACTTAGTTTCAATTTAGTCAATAAAATTCATTTTATTTTATTTCAATTATTTAATTTTAATTGCATAATGATTTAGTTATTTTTGTCGATAAAATATGGATACGTTGCAAAAATAATCGATAATGAAAGAGTAATCGGGAAAGAATAATACAACATATTAATCAATAAAAAACGAATGTGATTAAACTATAATAAAAATTAAATTAAAATAATTAAAATAAAATAAATTAAAAAATTTATAAATAAATTAAAATTAAATGTAAAATCTCGTAAAAATTAGTATAATTAATAGCGCTTCCATAAATTATTTTAGAATACATCCTACTAAGTAAAGGAAACTTGAACACTAACTTCTGTTTTCAAAAGATTAATTTTTATTGACGTTTCTATAATGGGCAAAGCTTTGTGGTGGAACCACCATTTTGTAACCATTCACTCTGAGGCCAGTCTCGCCAATAGTTCTTCTCAATATCGCCAAGCTGACTCAAGCTTAATAATGTCTTCCAAATTATCGTCAAGATCGTCATCTCTTTGCAAGGACTCGAGCTGTTTACACATAAAATCAATTCTGCACAACCTTATGAACCTTGTACTTAGGCATCCTTTCTGAAGAGTATCAACTATTAATTATATTTATAACTTTGCCGACATTCACAATCAGATCAGAATAAGAAGCACTGTCAATCATTATATAACTTAATCTTATTTCTTTTCTTTAATACTCAATACAAAATATATTATTTTTAAAAGTCCAAGATTTCTAAAATAATAACTCAAAGCCATCCAAAGGTGTGAAAGGATCATTCAAAATTGCAGTCAGTGGGCTGTTTTTTAAAAAAAAAATTTGTATATATAAATAGTGAATGAGAAACATGGGGACTAGTGGCGTTCGTCCTCACCCTACTTCCCACCCTACATATCTATAATTTAATGTATATATTAAACCTTGGGTTAGGCTCTTGGAACCGCCGGTGAATCCTGATTCTCACAATACCTATTCTCTAATTAATTTTAAGAAAAGTTAAAAGGAAATAATTTTATTGAAATCAATGGACCGATCCTCTTTCAGTTCCATTCATATTCAAATTCAATTTAATTTTAATAAATTTTTTATTAGATTATAAAAACGTGAATCGATCTATATCTAAATCTATAGATTATATTATTATTAACAAGGATAAAAAGTAAAATAAATTTTACTAACATTAGAATATAAATCAAAAAATTTAACTAAAAATCTTAGCTATTGGGATAATTTATTGATTTACGTTTTTTAAGCTTTTCTCATAGATTGTTGTATCCATTAATAATAAATATACATTAGAGAAGAAATAAATCAAGAAACAATAAAAAAAACTTACAAAAGGAAAAAAAATAATCAAAGATGTTAAGAGAGAAATATAAGATTTTCAAAAGAATTGAACGTTTTCAGAAAAGAATTTTGGAGCTGAAAATTTCTGCTGCTTTATTCAGTTTTTTGAGGTCACAAAAATGAGATAAGTCGTCATAGATTCGGATCCATGATTAGTGGCATGGTCCCCACCAAATTGCACGTGCATAAATTTAATTAAAGTACTTTACTATTTTATTGTAATTTACGTTAATGGTTGCTTCCAAATATCCTTGGCTGAATGTACTTTTATAATTTCATCATTATGTATAATCCACTACCGATTTTATTTTATTTTATTTTCTTAAATCAACCCTATGGTGTTTATCATAAAGATAAGTTCTTTTGTTATTAGAAAAAGTTTTTTTCTTTTTTAAATAATTTGGCCCTACAAATGTACCGAATCACTAAACATATTTAAATATTTAAAAATCCCTTTCTTTTGATTATTAATATTTTAGAATTCCTTTCTTTTAATTAGTCAATAAATTAATAATAACAATAATAATAATAATAATAATATAATTAGTAAACTATTTTTTTAAAATTAAAATTATTATTCAATTAAAAAATTATCAATTAATATTATTAATTATATTATACAAATCATAAAACCATATAATATATAAAAAAGTGCGCAAACAAGGAACAAATAAATTTAATCAGAAAGGCTTTATCAATTGTTTAGTTAACTAAATTAATTTAGTAATTTATTAATAATAACTAAATCCTAAAATTATAATTCTTATAATTATCAAGTGTCAAAATAACATATTATAAGACTTAAGAACCCACCCCATGAGGAGCCCTACATCATCTAAACTTTCATTCTTTGCGCTTTCAATAAAACTCCCAACAAAAATGGAACTAACACTAAGGAAGTAATATCCATTTCTTCTCACAAAAAAGTCCTATACACCCAGGTTGACATTTCCAAGTAATTAGTTATCTTTTTAACTTATCCTATAAATTTTAGTTAATATATAAAAAAAATTATGTAATTTAATTACTATATTAGTTCAAACTAAATTTATAATTATTAGAAACCTTATAATAAGCAAATTTAGAAAAGTGCAGCTCAGTAAACTTATTATATAAGTATTTTCAAGTTTATAATTATTAAATAATTACTAAACAATAACAATTATTCACGTTATAAATATCTTAAAGCTAATTAATAATATTAATTATTCATTTAGTTTAATAATTTATAATAAGTTTTTCAGTATAAAGTTTCTTAATTTGGTTACCCATTTATCAAAACTGTGTATATAGATATTTAGTAATTAGTATTTAAAATATTGTTATTTGAGAATTTGCAAATTTGAAAACTAATTTTTTTAATTTCAATTAATCATAAAATACACATTTTATAATTTATTTATAGAAGAGCAAAATCAGATCCTTGAATTAATTACCGGTGAATGAATATAATTATCTCTATAATATTAATTTTTGAAAACTTCTATAAATCCAACGAAAGAAAGTTAGATGAACATTATAAATGATTTAAAGATTATGCTAAGTTTTCAACACTGAAAATATTTATGATGTTTTTATTTTAATAATTATTTATTTTTATAAATAATAACGAGTCTAATTATTTTACATATATATAAAAGTGGAAAGGAGAAAAAGATAACTTTATTTACCAAAAAATTCCTTATATATAATATTTTATTGAGATTGGTTAAATATTTAGTTACTAATTGACTCAATTGATGATTAATCTTTTTATAATTGGATATTATTTACTAATTTTTGTTAATTAAAATATTTTTACAGGTAGAGACCTTTTAGCTAAAATCCTAACTCAATTGGGATTTTATAGTTAACTAACAAAAATGAGAATAAAGAAAAATAAAAAAATGATTATATAGGAACGTCGGATAAAACTATTAGGAAATAATATGATTCTATTATATAGGAGAAGAACATATTTTTAGCAGATCATTGTTTAATAGATTAGGATTTATAAATAATAAATTAAATAGCAGAGAAAGTGAATACAAAGAAATATAAACCATAAACATTACTATAAAGAACAACCAAAAAAATATTGCATTAGAAGAATATTTCTATTGATATGGTGAAATTCTACTAAATATAATGAATTATATTTAAATAGACATTTACAATATATTAATAAAAATTAGAGCTATTATAGATATTTAATATAATTTATTTATTAACTTATTAAATAGATTAGCATACTAATTAATTATTTTATTTATTAAATAATATAATAACGAGCTAAATTATTAAAATTTATGTGTAATGCAAATTAATAAAAAACTATATATATTATAAAATTGAAATAAAAAATTTTATTTTTTTGGTATATAAAACCGAGAATTTCTAAAAAAATCAAAACCGAAACCGTCAATTTAATTAATCTATTTTTTCGGCTTGATTTTTCGGTTTTGGACCCATTTTTCTTTTATTTCTTTGATTTTTTTTATCATTCCTAATTATGCTTATGGGATTTATATGAATGAATTTTACCATTATCATTATTGTATTATATTTTCGAAATAATCATTACTTTATTATAAATAAAATTAATCCAAAAAATTACAGTTTATATAAATGAATTTACTCACCAGATCAACTTGGAAGGGATCTGGAACAAAAAGTTTCTAATCAAATGACCATTGTTACAATTTGCAGAGACAAGAAGGATAAAACCTGCTATTTCCATATTATATGGAATTGGCCAAATATTTTTGTGTGGCAATTCAAATATCAAGCTTTTGATTGATTTAGTTAATAATTGCAATGCTTGTATGCATTAGTGAAATAGGGAAACACTCTCTAATTTTGTTACTGCATTAGCTTGGGTTTCCAGGGATTTTGTTCATCCTCTTACTAATTCATCTGAAACATGAGCTTACAGATATAGACATTAAACTAAAGAATATGTTAAACTAAAGAATATGGAGTGGTTGAATGTTGCTTAAAAAAATAAAGTAACAGATATTATGTTATTAAAATTATTTATTTAAAAAGTCTGTTTCTATTTTAAATATCTATCTCATTTGATTATGATAAATACATTTTTTTAGAGCTGTTTTAGTTTTATTTAATTAAAATTAAATATCTAGAATTATATTAATCTAAATACTTGTAATAATATCTTTATAAAATTAAATTGTATATTGTCCCGCATAACATGGAGGTCAATATCTAGTCATTATCTATGTGAACATGAATATAATAATTTTTCACTTGTGTCTATAAGTCTACAACTATTACTCTATTTAATGAAATTTTTTGAATTGATTTAGTTGATTGAGTAGTTTTGCTAATCAATTATTCAATTTTAATTTTAATTATAATATAGTCACCTTACTATAAGAAATTGACATATCAATTTTTTTAATTATTTTTTATTAATTATTTATACTAAATGTCAATGCTTCATTTATAAAATGACTAAATCGAAATAAAATTAAAATTAAATAATTAAAATAAAACAAGTTAAAATTTGTGATCAAAAGAAAACTAAATACAAAATTTAGTAACTATTTATATAATTATTCTTGTTATTCAAACTATTTTCTATTGATTTTTGCCTTTGTAGTTTCTTTCAATTATGTTATGAAATTATAAAGTCGATTAAATTACTTTATAGTTATTAATAGTTAAGAATAGATTTGGCAAAGAATAGTTAGTAATAGATTAATAAGTAATAATATAAGACTTTTTTTTTTTACATCCTATGTAATTTAATTTAGTTAATTGACTATGTCAAATAGTTGTTTTAGATTAGGCTTAAATATTAACATTGAAATAGATTTGTCGATTTATTATATTATGCTTTTTTTTTTTTTCCAAATACTCCATAACCTTACAAATTATGCAAAATTATTAAATTATCAACTTATACAATTGTCTAAATTTATTTCACCCCACCGAAGTAGATTGGGGATGAACTATTTTTTTTTTTTCAATCTTGAGATAAATTCGTTCTCTGCATGTGAACTTCTTTCTCATTTAGTTCTTCACAATCCTAACATTTTAAATTCTTGGGTGTACATTCATATAAGTTTTAAATTAATTATAGTACTATTAAAAGGTGCAATAGTAATGGCGTATAATAGGCCTAATTACTTTAAAATACCTAAATTTTTAACATTTAATAATTATATCGTGTATTATAAAATTTTAATGGTAAATGCTTAATCTTTTATTTTTTAACTAAAATAGAATTTGGCCACTGAAAATATTCGAGTTCGGTGGTTCCTTAACTGACGTGTTATAATTACACTCCTAGCAATTCTTAATAGAAAGATTCCCGAAAGTAATTTGCTTCTTCGTATTTAGACAGGATGAAGGATCAATTTGTTCACCAAATTTATATTCAAAACTTAAATATATTTAATTTAAATTTTTTCAGTAAATGATCTTTTAAATTATGTTTAACAGTCAAATATATCCAATTTAAACTTTTTCAACAAATAATTCTCTGAGTCTGTGTCTATATATCACATGCACCCATTTAAACTTTTTTAAAAAGTGAAATAACATTAAACTTATAGGTATTAATTGAATTATAAAAACTTAAAATAATATTATTTTATTAATTTACTGATACAATATCTAATGACGTGCTATACAATAGCGTATTTGGTAAATTTTAATATTTGAATTTAATTGATCAAAAAATGCTAAAATTTAACTTATTTAATCCTTAAAAATTAAAATTTGATCTGTTTAATAATAGTCAGTTTTAGATCAATTAAATATAAATTTTAATTTTTTTCAAACACACATTTATATATATATATATATATATAATGCGTTACTAGATATTGTATCAATAAATTAATAAAATAATATTATTTTTTTATTTTATAATTCAATTAAAATTTAAAAATCTAATATTATTTCACTTTTTAAAACAGTTCAAACTAGAATATTTGACTCATGGATTCAGGAACCAAATTGACCATTTCTCCCATTTAGATATTCTGTTGCCTCTTCCACAATTTCCCATCCTAGTACAGCTCCTCTGCGTAAAAGGCATTTCAAACTCAATCCCGATTCTGATGAGTTCACTACATCACCATTAGGTTCCACTAAGTTAAAGAATGCATTTAATGTGTCTAGGATGAGTTCTTTTTTTTTTCTTTTTTCTTTTTTTTTTTTTTGTTGGTAAATATAACAAGTTAGCTAAGGAACCACCGTTCTCGAGTATTTCTGGCGGAATAGTATTTTAATTCAAAAAAAATGGAAATTATGCATTTGTTAGCAAAATCTTATAGTACATGATACAGTTGTTAAAATGTTAAAAATTTTAGGTATTTTGAGATAATTAGGTTTGTTTACTTGTTTTGTTTTTTCATTGAAAAAAAAAAATCATCTTAGAGCGTTAGTCTAACACATCATCTTTTTATAGATATATTTGGACAATATTTAACCCTTCATGTGTGCTAGTATTCAGAATGTGCCAGAGGCGAATTACTTCAATATTAATGTGTTTAATAAAAAATAAATTGATTGCGTCAATCTAACTTCTATCAGAACGATTATATGAAAGGACCTAAAGGATCTAAAATTTTCTTGATTCTTAACTCCACTCCTAAAAATTGTATTAAATCTAAGTGAAATTACTGTTCTAAGATAATTAAAAAAACTACAACTAAAAGCTAAGAAAATAAAATTAATAAAATTAAAAGCTGAAGAAATTATATTAAGAAAATAGTATTTTGTGAATACTAAAATAAATCTAAGCTAAGAGAATTAAATAACTGAAAGAAAATATGAATAAGTAAAAAAGCTACTACATAGAAAATATTGATAAGTATTGCTGATTTGTCAATATGATTTTTGTTGAAATGATTATTGATTCTGATTATGAAGTGAGCTCCTCAATTTATAGACTTTCTCAGCTTGGTGATCGCGTCTTTAACAACTGCTTCAACCCACATTCTTAATGAAGCAACTTCTTCAAGCAATTATGCACATGATATATCTTTGAAGAAATGGTGTCATCAATTCTCCCACTTTCTCAAAAGTTGAATATGAAGTTGTTATCTAGAAGATGGTGCAGTAGAAGTCTCCAACTCTCTATTACATAACAATTCTTCTTTATATTTTCTCTTAAGACATCTCTCTACTACCTTTGACTTCTTAAACCAATTAACTCCTTCTCATTCTCCATATTTTACACGTGATGATTTAATAAAATCTCGGTATCAAGATTTTCAAATATTAGAATATGTGAAATAAATAATCCCGCATAGTGGCCCTACACTGCACCACCTTGGATATTTAAGTCAGCAAAATAATTACTGCACCGCCTTAAGTGTCTAGGTTAGTAAAATAATTATTAGACTGCACCGCTTCAATTGCACTGCCTCAACTTGCTAAATCAGTACAGTAAATAATGTGGACTTAACAATATCTCTACATAATGACTCTTTATTGCACCATTTTAGATATTTAATTCAATAAAATAATTCGCACCACCTCAAGTGTTTAAGTCAATATAGTAATTATTATTTTATACCGCATCAACTAGCTAAGTTAGTGGAATAATTATTGCATCGCCTCAAATATCTGAAATCAATAAAATAATCATTATACTGCATTATTTCAACTATTCGTATCGGTGCAATAATTAAACTGTATCAAGTATTATGTAAATGAGATTAGTTTTAGAAAATATATCAAATTTAATGGCCTGAGCCAAAAAATATTTGAAGTTTTGTTTCATAGATTCGAATTTTAATTTTAAAATTTTATGATTTTTATTTACCAAACAAAAAGAATTCCAAATTGATATTCTTTTTTCTAAAATAACCACTATCATTATTGTTGAGAAAGTGACTCTTATTTTTTACTTATTATAGCTTCATGTCTAGTTATTAAATTTAAAATTATAATACTTTTATAACAATAAGTTGTACATAGATTGATTCTCTTATGGTTCAAACTCTATCATATTCAACCCAAATCTACTTCACAAATTTTAATTATTGAACTCATAATTTATATCATAAAAATTATAAATTAATTGATCCCTTTATGGTTCAAATTCGATTACATATATTCCTAATCCACGTAATTAACTACTGGATATAGAACTTGTAGATTTAAGTATATTTTTCCCTTTTTTCTACTTAAATACTTTAATTAATTAATTACATTGACGGCCTCTTCTGAGAACTAAAAGTTTAAGGACGAATGAATATTTAGTATAATAAACAAATAGATTAACTCCCTAGTATAATATGGTAAATCTCAAAGAAAAAATAATCATTTCTCTTTTTATTTTTTATTTCAATTAATTAAAAGATACTTTTATCCTTTTACTAAAATTTGTAGAAAATTACTAAATAAAATTAATAAAATAGAGAATTGGAATATTATTATTACAAACAGAACTAGAATATTATTACTACAACCTATAAGAAGAATTCAGTATTATATTAAAAATTTACAAACTAGCACTATAAAAGTTTATGCATTTAACGACGGATTCTAGCATCTATCACTAAATACTGACAGAATAACAACATCATAGAGATGGAAAAAGTAAAAGAAAGACCTTTGAACTTTATCGACGATTTAGCTACGAAATAACAACGTCACTTAGCAATGACCAAAATCTTTGGATGAGTTAACGTTAAATTTGGCGCTATACTTTAGTCCCAACTTTAGTGGCAAATTTACAATGGATTTTACCGACGGAATTGAAATCTGTAGTTGAAATATTGCTACTTGATTTTTTAGCCAATTTTAGCAGTGGATTTTAAATCCGTCGCCAGAAGTGATTTAACGACAGATTTTAACATATTAGCAACATATAGTTACAGATTTAGCTATAGATTAGTGACTGATTTTTAAATTTTTATTTTTTACTCATTTTTTTTGAATTTAGTGACGGATCTTTAAATTTTATAATTTCCTGCATTTTTTTCATTTCTCGCTTATTTTTCTTAATTTTAACGAAGAATTAGCAACAACTTAGTAACAGATTTTTGAATTTTTTAATCACTACACTTTTTGTAATTCTCACTATTTTTGTTGAATTTAGCGACGAATATTTCCATCGCTAATTTTAACCCATTATAAATCACTTCTCTTCCTTTATCCTTTCATTTTATCTCTGTCACATATTCTCTATTTCTTTCTTTCTCCTTTTATTTATTATCACTATCATTTTTTCTTTTCTTATTCTCTATCTATATATATTCTTTTATTACCAATTTTTTTCTTTTTCTTCTTTTTGTTCCTTTTCTTTTCATTCTTACTCTCTATATTTCCTTTCATTATCTCTCTTTTCTTCCATTTCTTACTTTTTTCTATATTCTTTTTTCTTCTCATTTTTTCCTTTATCCTTTTTCTTTGATATTTCTCCTTCAAATTTCTTTATTCTCTTTTCTTCTATTTTTTTAATTATTTTTTATTATCTTCTCTCTCTTTATTGTTTTTCTCTATTTTTCATTCACAATTATTTTGATTCTTACTTTTATTTAATTAATTTCTCCTCTCATCTATCTCTTTTTCATTTTTCTCTTCTTTTTCTTCTTCTTTTATATTATTATTATTATGATTATTATTATTATTATTATTATAAATCAATTGGACATATAAAATTTAAAAATATCCAAAATTAATTTATACAAAAATTAGACATTAAAACAAAAACTATACAAAGAGTTTAATAATATCTAAAATTACTTTTTAAATATATTAATTTTTAGCAACAGATTTTAAAAATAAAAATAAAAAAATTGTTAATTTAGCAATGAATATCATTAAATTTAGCTACGGATTACAGGGCATAGGTATTTAGCTATGGATTTTTCATAGTTAATCCATAGCTAAATTTGGCAACAGATAATTTTTTCGTCATAAAGAAATAACGATAAATGAAATGACTATGGATGACATCCATGCCTATTTTGATTTAGCAATGGAATACTCATAAATTTATCCGTCGCTAAAACACATGTTTTTTTTTTTCTTTTTGTAGTGCAGAAACTATTCTAATTTTGGCAATTTAATTTCAAATAAATGAAAGTCAAGATCTGATTTCAATAATACATCCTTGTTCAAAAATGAATAGACACAATTAAAAGCCATCACGTTTACTATATCTAGAAACTTTCTCAGCTCCGAGTCTAACACTTCCTGAGATTATTTATCAACAGTATCTTTCTTTTATCTTTTATCTTTGTTTCTTCCTTTTATGAGAAGCATCAATAATGTCTTTCCTTCCCTTCAAGACAAAAAAGAAGAAAAAGAAATACACATCTACGCGTTTAAACTCTTGAATTTATATTCTGTAAAATATTAAGTGTATGTTAGATTAAGTTAAAAGTTAAAAATTTTAAGATATCAAAAAAATTTTAAATACATATTAGATTTAACCGAAAGTTAAAGTGTTAAACTGATTAATTGATACAAGTTTAGAGATATAAATATATATTTAACCAAAAAAAATATCTTTAAATATAAAATATTAGGTACTTTTATATATTTTACGTGTATATATTAAAATCAATAAGTATATATATATATATATATATATATACTTTAAATTTAGATAATATATATAAAATTATTTAAACTATTAAATAGTTAAACTACTAAATATATGTTATTTGTCTAATGTTTTTCCTGTAAAAGCATGACGTAGACCTAATATTTTCTTAAAATTTTATACTGGAAGATTTGACAATATTAGAAAAGATGCTATATAGGTAGAAAAAATTAATAATTAATCATTATTTAAATAGTATTTTAATAACTAAAGAAATATTTATAAAATAAAAATACAATAAACTAATTTTTAAAAAATTATTTAATTAAATATTACATCACTATTTATGTAATTACATCCACCATCCTCCATATAAGTACGACTATAGAACAGATAAGGAAAAAGAATTATTTGGTTAGTGGACCACTTGAGATGGAGCTAAAGCAGCCAGTATCTGTTTCTAGACAAAGTCTAAAACCAGTACTACATTTTAGAAAGAAGTCAATTTTGCCGGCATCAAATATTATATATATATCTTATTTTATATTCTTCTCATAATAATGTGCATTATCAGTGTTCAAAAAAAATCGATAGCAGAGTCTCATGCTCTCTACTCTCAACTGTGTAGTTCAGTAGCTTACTCTAACTAAAAATCGATTCCGCCTTTGCTACTTCCAACAGGTGTAGCTAGCTAGATTTTTTCTTTTATAATAAAATTTCTAATTGTTTTCTTTTGACATGTTTCTTGGGGTGTGCAATAGGTTTAGTTAGTTCTCATTGTTTCTTTTTAGTTTTGCGAAATTGCTTATAGATATTCCTACTGTATTAAATTAATTGTCTATGTCAATGGAAATGGTTTCTTTTTCTTCAATGAAATAAAACAACGTATTATATTATATGTGCAAGGCCTGTGCATGTAGAGTTACCTGCAACGTTGAAGAAGTTTACAAGCAAGGAAGCAATGGAAGTTCCCCAAGTTCTTCACATGAATGGGGGAGAAGGAACAAATAGCTATTACAGAAACTCATTATTTCAGGTCTAGTCTCCCTCTTTAAAACATGATACGTCAATTTTATATTAGCTTTTGATGTTTCTTTAAGAAAGAATTTATTTCTTTTTTTTTTTCCCTTTTCTTTAATGCAGAAGAAAGTGATTTTGAAAGCCAAGCCTATATTAGATGAGAGCATAGCAGAGCTGTGTCGCGCAAACTTGCCGAAGTGCCTCACCATGGTGGAAATGGGATGCTCATCAGGACCTAATGCACTATTACCCCTTTGGGAAATAATAGAAAGAATTGATTCAACTTGTAATGAGATGAAAAAGAAACCTCCGATGTTGCAGGTTTTCTTAAATGATCTTCCAGGAACTGATTTCAACACCATTTTTAGGTCATCAGTGCCCAACTTCCAGGAAAAAGTAGTGCAAGAAAAGGGTAACAAGTTTGGGCCGATTTTCATATCTGCATGTCCTGGCAGTTTCTATGGAAGGCTATTTCCACCACAATCCTTGCACCTTGTTCACTCTTCTTGCAGTGTCCATTGGTGTTCTCAGGTCCAAAATATAGAACTTTAATTGATCTGCATTCACTTCATTCATTCTATTATATTAGATTGATCCTAACAAATTCCAAGCTTAAAAGCTTTTACAAGTCAGGTACCTGAAGGGCTTGTAACTGAATCGGGAATTGCAATGAACAAAGGTAACATTTGCATAGCCGAAACAAGTCCCCCGAGTGTTCATAAAGCATATTCGGATCAATTCGAAAGGGATTTCACAACACTTCTAAAGCTACGTTCAGAAGAGATTGTTCCTGGAGGTCATATGATCTTGACCATCACAGCAAAGAATAATGACAATCCCTATTGCAAATATGGTTCTGAATTTTGGCCATTAATTGGGATGACCCTTAATGATATGGTTGAAGAGGTATTGATTTGTTCATTTAAGTTTTATATGGATAAATAACAATTATATTAGAAAAAGCATTATGCATGAATAATAGATAATAGAGATATATCCACTCAGCAAAAGGTCACATCTCAATGTACCAAAGAAAACAAAATAAAAATAAAAAGCAGCCAACAATTTCCATCGCGCTGTATGTCATAATTAACTGTTGTAACACCTGGTGATAATTGTTTTTCATTTCACCCACGTACCCTGACTTAATAGTTTAATGGAAAATAGTTCAATTATGAAATTTCATTGTTAAATAAAAAACCTTTTACTCTTCAAAAATGTTAACATATATGTTTGATGCAGGGACTAGTTCAAAGATCAAAGTTGGATTCATGGAATATTCCATTATATTATCCATCTGCAGAGGAAGTAACAGATCTGATTCAGAAGGAAAATTCGTTTACCATTTCACGAGTGGAAGAGTTCGTGCAGAGTTGGGATGATAATATTGAGGATGGTAACAGTAATTTAGTGTTTGATAAGTGGGAGAGAGGGAAGCATGTCGCCAACTATATGAGAGCAGCTGCTGAATCCATGCTTGTAACTCAATTTGGAAATGCCATTATTGATGATTTATTCAATAGATTATCCGCCAAGGCAGCATACTACCTGGAAAATGGGATGGGTTTGTTCAATCATCTTGTCATTTCCATGACTAGAAAATGAAGACATTATGTATGCTGAGATTCCGGCCATTTGCCTATCAATATATGCTGGGTTCTCCTTTCCAATTTAACTTTGGAACTTTTTTTTTTTCCTTTTAAAATTTAGGTTTTCTATTTTATCTTCCTTTGAGAATAAGAAGAGGACAATATTTAGGTACTTTATTTACCAGTAATAATAGCTGTAACAGCTCATTATGACATATTAAATAATAATTTCTTTTGTGGGACATGTAATCATTCTAATTATGCTGTTATTATATATTTTGTAGATACCTATGTCTGAAGTTTAAAATTTAAAATACTTTTAACATATACTATTATTTTAAAATAGATTTTTTTCTGATAAAGAATAAATTTCCCTGAATTTTTATTTAGAATCAAATACATCTGATTTAAATTATTTCAATAAATAGATTCATAAACTTAAGTTCAAGAGTCAAATATATTAATTTTAGATTTTTTTAGTAAATAGACTATAAATTTATGTACAATAATCAAATACATCAAATTTAAACTTTTTAAAAAAATTATTAAGTTTTAATTAAATTATAAAAATTTTAAAAAATAATATTTATTTTATTAATTTACTGATACAATATCTATCGACGCACGAGCGTATTTGAATTTTAGATTTTAAATTTAATTGACCCAAGAATGACAAATATTAAATAAGTCAAAATTTTAACTTTCTTAATAAATGGGCTTATAACTTTTTTTTTTGGACAATTAAAATACTGATTTTAAATTTTACTAAATTCATTATTGTATAATGCTACATTATTATATTGTATTAGTAAATTAATAAAATAAATTTAATTAAAATATAAAAGTCTAATGTTATTTTATCTTTTACAAAAATTAAATTGGGTGTATTTGATCCTTTAACACAAGTTCAAGGGGCTATTTAGTAAGAAAAATTAAATTAGATGTATTTAACCTTTAAATATAAGATC
Source organism: Ricinus communis (assembly GCF_019578655.1). Classification (NCBI taxonomy): domain Eukaryota; kingdom Viridiplantae; phylum Streptophyta; class Magnoliopsida; order Malpighiales; family Euphorbiaceae; genus Ricinus; species Ricinus communis. The sequence goes on from NC_063262.1 coordinate 23,201,070, forward strand.
AAAGGTTTTTTACTAAAAATTTTAAATTAGATATATTTAATCCTTGAACACAAGTTCATGAAACAAATTAACCCTTTATCCTAGATTTATTTGATACGGACATCTATTTTGAATATATAAATTGTTTTAATATGTACACTTATTTTTAATATATAGATATGATGTTGGTATATAATTTTTATATTTTATTATATAATTAATATATTAATTAAATATCTTTTTTTAATTAAATAATAATTCTGATACTATAAATAGTAGTGTAATTATATTATTAATATTACTACTAATTTAGTATCCTAATAATTCTGTAATTATATTATTAATATTGTATTACTACTAGTGTAGTATCCTAATTATAATAATTTTTAATCATAAAAATAGCATTTACTAATAATATTTGTGGTATTTCATATATAAGTAATAAATTAATTAATAAGATTTTAAAATAGCTTTTCTATTTATTATATTAACAGAATCTTTAAAATATTAAAATTTTATTAAGAAGGACACTTAAGAATATTCTAAACTATTATTATTTTTATAAAATATGATAAATAATTATAAAATATTTAAAATTTATGTATAAATTTATTTTATATTATTATTTATAATTAAAATAACAATAATAATAACTGTACAACGTGCACAAAATAAACAACTAGTTTCGTCACAATATTATTCATATAACAAATTATTATATTCATTTTCTTTTTTTAAAATAAGATATTGCACTGGCTAACAAATTTGACTCTAAATATTCATTTTCCTTCTTATAGTTTGGATTCATGGCTAAGGGACATGGTTTCAAGAAGTGATGATAGCCAATTGGAGTTGTTCTTTGGAGTTTTATGGGCAATATGGCGTGCGAGAAATGTGCATTATTTCCAACATCAATTTCTGTCTGAAGGTCAGATCCTCTCAATGGCTACCAGGGTCTTGAACGATTATAAAGATACTCAAATTGGGATCCCAATTCCTGATGCTGTTCCGATCAGTCAGCAATTGACGATCTGTTTTGTTGCTCGTGATAACAAGGGTTCTTAATTAGCTATTGGGTGCAGGCGTATTGATTACCTTATTCCTGTTGATGAAGCGGAAGCAGAGGCTGCAAAATTTGGTCTTCAGTTTGCAAAATCCTAACATTACCAAAGCTTGGTCCTGGAAAGTGATTCCCAATCGGTGGTAAAATGCTTCAATCTTAATATAAATTTCAAATCTTAATACTTGGAAGATTTTTTAGGGAATCAAATGTTAAATTGAATTAAAATATTTCAGAATAAAACAAGTTAAAAATAAATTTCTAGTCATTGGTTGGTTTGATATTTAGGTTGAAAAACCTCAATTTCGTTTGATTCATGAAAAATATCTTTTTAGAAAATAATTTATTTTTCTATATTTGGCTGCAATTCTGAAAATCATTAAAGATAGGGAAAGAGTGAAGGAAATTTTTTTTTTTTTTGTAAAAGAGAAAATCATTTTTATTCTAAAGACGTAATAGAAAAGATTTCCTTTTAATCATTCTAAACACAGAAAAATTAAAAATTATTTTCCTGACAAATATTTTTCATGAAACAAATAGAATTATTTTATTTTTATGTATTTTCAGAATTATTTTCTGAAAAAAGTAGATAAAAATCAATACTGTTCTTAAAAGTGAATTTGAGAAAAGCAACCAGATAGTGTATTTGTCCTTAGAGATTAGAAGTTCAATAATTTGACAATCTTGTTAAGATTTTTGTGAAACTTATGTCTTCATGATGGAGCTTAGAATTTTACATTCCGACATACTATCTTAGAGATTTCCGGAAAAGGCAGAGTCATGGAGACGCCAGCAAATGGACCCTAGTTATGCAACGAACTTGGAGGAAGAATTGTTTAATGCAAGCATGGAAATTTCAAGGAATATTGGGAAGTCACTTCTGTAAACCTTTTTTTGTTGAGACAATCGTGCAGCTGCTTCTTCCTCCTAAATCCAATTGATTTTTCTTGCAAAGGGCCAAAGTTTATATTAAGATGGAAAGAGGGAAATGATAATTTATATCCAAACTTCTCTTCTTCTACATCTATTTCCTTTTCTACAAGTTGGGTGATTCCCAAAGGTCAGATCCTCTCTATGTTCAAATGGATAGTCACCTCGGCACTAGAATTCTTGATCTCGATCTGTTCTTTATCTAATGCGTTTGTTGCTTTTAGTTTTGTACTTGCTAGCAGTTCTCTAAATGCTTTAGGTCACTCAGTTGCTAAGCTAGCTTTATCCAAATCTTCTGATTTTATTCGTTGGACAAATGTTTTTCCTCCAGACTTAGTTCAACTCGTTAATTAGTCGTGATAACTCGGTCAACAAGGGTGAGCTATCAATAAAGATCTTCGAAGGTTGACTTTAATCTCTGAAATACTAATAAGGATAGTTAGAAAGAGCTAAACAAGATTGCCTGATTACTTACTCCGATGATAAAATCAGTAATTTATAAGAGAGTAGCAAAAGTGTATAAGAGTGTAAAATAGCATCTACCTGTGACGTGTTATCTCCATTCCATATATAGATATTGATAGTCTTCATGTCCTACTAGAAGTAGAACTCAATAGATGTAAGTCAGCTTAGTTATAATATGACTTATTCTCTTAGTTTTCTAAAGGATTCTAGGTCGAGTCGGACTCTCTCACTAGAGTCCGCCCATGACACGATCTCTTAGACTTTTTGTTATAGTGGAATACAAGCTTTTGGTTAACACTTGCTCAATAAAAAACTTTTCTAGTCTTGATGATAATGTATACCTATTGTCTATTCTACAAGTCAAACTCGTGCTAATCAAGTTCCTCAGCTCCTCATTGGTCATTGTACTCCTTGCATAGCCGAAAATTGTGATATTCTGTGCACAACCAGTTAAAGAAGTAAAAATTCAATCATGAATCTACCTACCTTAAATAAGAGAATCTTGAAACTTGCAAATGCTGCTATAGTTACCTTAGGTAGGCGATTTCCGCAGAAAAGAGCAAACAGAGCTGGAAAGATCTTGTTCCTGGCAAGCTCCCCTGATGCTCCAACAACAATAATACTGAGATCAGCAGACTTTGATTTTTCTGTTTCTAAAAGTTTTTTAGCTGGAGTTTCGACATCTTCTATGGCCGGAGAACTTGCGCATACACCTATTCCATAAACCCAGATTCAACTTAACAATACTAACAAAGTACAAGGAAATAGCTAAGGACAGTGTGCTTAAGCAGGAAGGAAAAACCCTATAAATGGAAGGATATCAGTATGCAGTGTGATCTGAAGAAGGAATTAAACACAATTAGGAAGAGAGAAATGAGAAGTTACCGGCTCGCAAAGATGCAGCATTTAATGGCTGAACATTTGATGCTTTTATCTGAAAATGCCTGTTTTGTTGAATTTTTGAGTAATTCTTAGAATTCCAGGAGGAGAAGCAAACTCTTGCAGGAATTGCCTCAAGACTAGCAGAATATATTGCAGAAAAGGCACTCGAGGAGGAAGAAGAACAGGAATTTATACGAATAGCCATTTATGGCTGGCAGGCAGGCAGAAAGCAGATGCTCCCTTGAAAAGCAAAATATAATCAATCAGAAACCATACATGGCAGAAGAGATCAAAGCCAGTATGATTGCTTATTGATTTAATAAGTCCACATACAAATCTCTAGACAAATCCAAGCATTTCTTTGATTGGAATGTCGTCCTTTACATGTCCATGTCCATGACTACTGGAAGACCAAACCTTAAAACGACCAAACCCTTTTCATGAACTCAAAATAACAACTACTTTTCCATTTATGACTTTCGGATGTTATGCTGTTGAAGTTCACCAGCACCAAACCTCTTTATACTTGTACTTCTAACTGACAAAGGGACCTAAAATTCTTGTTCCCGGAGGTGGTACAAGTAGAAATTTTAATTAACAAAAAAATTATTAAACAAGTAGAAATTTTAATTTGTGCTACGAAACACATTCTGTTCTTATTTAAACAAAAATTCAACTTGTGTAGCTACCAGAAACTTAATCCACAAATCATTGAAGTCTTATTATCATGCAATTTGTTTTAATATCTTTTTTGTTAAAAAGAAATTTAATAGATTGGTGGACGGATAAATTAAGAAAAATGAATTATAATTAATGTCTTTAATTTGATAATGGTGAAGATGAAATTATTAATAAACTATTTACCATCCGCATCGTTGTAATACAATAAAATCTCTTTATAGTGATATTTTATATAGCAATAATCTTTAGACGTTGATAAAAATTACAGTCTTAATTTGAGCCGATTATAAATAGAAATAAAGTCTCTAATATAATAAGTTATATATTTTTTAAGTCTTACTTTAAAAAAATATCCTTATATATATATAGTAATATTTATATATATAATTTTGGAAAATATATTTTATACTATTGTAGTATTGTAGTATTATTTTGTCTCGTTAATCCTGTTTATATAATATGACAAAATATTTACATATTTTATTTCTAATTTCTGATATTTCACCAACAATATTAAATATAAAGTTTAAAGAAAAATTTTCCTATTTAAATCTTCAATAAGTTATAATTTCCTCATAATTATAAATTTTATTTAGTTTTAAAAATATAACTATAGAAAATTTTTGCTGTATATTTTTTGAAATAGTGATTATTATTCCCACCCACTTATGGTCTTAATTTTGTGCAGTTTAAGATTATCCGAGTGATTTTAAATAATTTAATAGAGTTGTAAAACTCGTTAGCCTTAAAAGTACTCTATACTTAATTGAGTGGGACAAAATTTCATTATGGGAGCAAACAGATTTATAACTCTTTCGTTATTCTATGTGAAATTAGGTTGATAATCTTAGAAGGTTGTGTTTGTAAAGTTGCCATTAAAATAAAATAATACTAGTTGATTATTCATTAACTGTTATTATTATTTTAATTATAAAATTAAGCAAATAGATCTAATTTAATTAAAAAATTTAACTTTTAATATTAATTTATAATATCTTAAAAAATAATAGCAAACTAACTATTTTTAATTTTTTAAAATTTATTAGTAAAATAATATAAAAATTATTTTGATAATATTTATTAATTAATTTTAGTATTATGTAACTTAATATTATAATTAATATTACTATTTTTATAATTAAAATTTTATTATATAATTAAAAATTAATTTATTATTAAATATAATATTAGAAATATAATCTAAAATATTATTTTATAAAATTAAAATTATTATCTAATTAAAAGACTAATTTATTAGTTAATATACATTAAAATATAATTAATATGCTATTTTTTATGATAGAATTAGTATTATTATCTGATTAGAAAACTATTTATTAGTTAATATAATATTAAAATATAATTAATATATTATTTTTTAGGATAGAATTAGTATCACTATTTGATTTGAAAACTATTTATTAGTTAAATATAATATTTAAATATAATAAATATATTATTTCTTAGGATTAGAATTAGAATGAGTGTTTAATTAGAGATATAACTTATTAATCAATAAATTAATAAAAAAACCTATAAAATTATACATAAACTTGAATTATATGTGTCAAAAATAATACACATATCAAAATAAAATTCTACGTGCCAAAAATTAAACATATGAGTCAAAAAGATTTTAGATTTCAGAAATTAATAAATATACATAGATTACAAATTTTCGTAGGTTAAAATCAATGAAATCTGAAATGGCGTCAGATGAGTTATTACGACACATTTATTATCTCAATAATTTTTATTTATATTATATATATATATATATATATAATATTTTAAATTAAAAAATATATTTAATTTAATAAATAAATAGAGAAATACATCTAAAAAAAATAAGCATATTAATTTTGGCTGGAAAAGAAGTTCTAAGGCTTCATGTTGGTAGAACTGGATATCAAATAATTAGGGCAACTTTTTTATAAATGTCCTAAAATTAATAAAAATAAATACTGTTTTTAATTTTTTAACTGTATAATTTGTTTTAAAATATTATTTTTAACTTTTTAAAATATGGTGTAGTTATTTTTTAATTATTTTTTTGATTGTTTTATCAAAAAATAATTAAAGAAAAATTAAAAAACAACAATACCATATTTAAAAAAAATGATATTTTTGTTATTTTTTCAATAATTAATCCTGGTATTGGGATCTAATGCTACACCAATTTGATAGCTGATATCATACCATTGTTAAGCTAGGTGGACTTGGATTCATGGGCTTTCTTTTATTTTAGAATTTTAAATGTCAATGTAAGATCTCAAAAGTTTCAAAACAATAATAATGAAACAAAAAGTCTCTCTCTTAATGGCTGAATTTGATATAGGTTTAATTGAAAAGAGGAAGTTGCATCTTTTAATTGTAATAAAATCTAATACAAATTTCAGCATCAAATTTTAACTTTAATTTTAATTTAGCCTTCAGTAAAATTATCAAATAAATTTATTAATATAATATAAACTCTAGACACACAAAAAAAAAAGTTAACACTTTAATTATTAAGTATATAAAATTTATAAAACTCTAAAATAAAAAAAAATTAATACTATCAACTTAAATGATAATATTTTAGTAATGAAATGAGTAAGTATCTCTAATACTAACTCAATTCATATTTTATTAACGTTGGAATTCACGCTACATTAGTAAATTTAATGAATTTTTTTGTTGAATATTAAAATTGGAATTAATATTAAAATATATTATTAAAATTAAAAATTTACAATTAAGTCTTTCATACATGGTATGATAGTAATTGGGTTACAAACTTATCATTCCTACATTACTAGGGAAGAATTTATCCTATTGGGCTTCAATTCTTTAGAAGTATAGTATAAAGAAGAAACAATATTTCAGCTATCAACAAGCGAAATGGACTCAATTATCAATGACCAAACTCTTTCCTTTGATCTACTATCAGGAGCTCCATGGTCATCTCCATGCCGGTAAATGCATTGGGGAATCCTAGCAACATTAATTGCTGCTTCTATAAAAGGTTCTCCAAAATGAGTAGCTCCAATATGATATTCATTCATCTTTGTCCAAGCTTTGTCTATCAATTTATTTATCTGTTCACGAGCTTGCTCCTCTGAAACTCTATTTTCAAACATGTAGCAAGATATTGAATTTGCAGTTTCTCCTCTATTTAACTCATCCTGAAAATTAGATTCCACATGAAATAATAAGTAATGTTAATGATTCAGAATTTGTAAACAGGTAATGGTAAAAATATCCAGATCTATGTGATTTTTAGTAATTTTGGTTAATCCTTTTAATTTTAGTGGTTGAAATTACAAAATTATTTGTGAAATCAGTCAATTTCTAATTTTGAGTCAAAATTGGATAAGTTCAATCCTGAAATGGTTTATCTATGTTATATTATCTCATATAACACGTTATCTAATTTTGACTAAAATTAAAATTTAGCCAAAATTTTAATAATTTTGCAATTCTAATCATTTTTGCTAAAACTGATTTTGCAATTCAACCATTTTTACTAAAATTAAAACGATGGATCAAAATTGCCAAAATTCATTAGGGCATTTATCCATTAGTGCAAGTACAGAGAAATATATGCATACCGATGAAGTAGCCAAATCATTGCAAAGTCGAAAAACAACAGATGGCCATCGCAAAATATCATGGTAGTTTAGTAAAGAATCAAGTGCCTGCTTTGAGTTGTGGCCTAGTAAGAAATATGCATGGACGAGTATAACATTTCCTGATGCAGATCGCCACCCATTTTCGACATAGTCATCGAATGACGGTATGCATTTACTGTGGCTCCACCTCGCTTCTTGTAAGAATGCTTTGCATAAATCAGCCCACTGAAAATCAAACATAGTTCACAAAGTAAACTAGGTCAATGAAACTTGCAGAGATCTTAATTTGTTTTATTGGCAACAAGAAACTAAGGATGAAATGAAACATACTGCTTTTGTCAGGTAAGGAATGATGTGTTCTCCTTGTTCCTTGAGAGTTTCATAAGCCATTTCATTGATAGTGTTATATAAAGCAAGAAATGATAATTGCATACAGTTTGGTAGATCTCTCACTGCATTGACATCCCATCTGAAAAATTAATAGAAAATTTCGTTAATATTCTTATTAATAAACTTTACAAAAAAAAAAAAAAAAAAACTGTAAGCTTTAAGTTATTGGGTAAGTAATTTTTCATCATGACGGCATATGCCTAGACCTCTCACATGTTAGGGTGGATCCAAGGTACAATATAATGCATATCACTGAGTGGCTCAAGGTTTTGGATTCAAATTCTAGAAATGACTTTTTAGGATATTTCATGACAAGTGTTCAAAGCTTCATTTTGATTGAATCTGTCTGCTGGGTTTCAAGATTGGTATTGTAGATCCGATCTAAACTAGCTAGAGTTCTACAAACATTTCTCAAATGAAAAGAGCCTATGTACTTAATCTTCTTTTTGTTATTAGAAAATAAAAAGTGATAGACTTGATTTATGGATCAGTCAATTCGTACAAACCTTTCAACAGCATCTGTAAACACCTCCAGTTCATCAAGAGTACCATATACATCGTACACATCATCAATGGTGGTAATTAGTGAAGTGACTTTTGTTAGCCCTTTCCGGCAGGAACTAAATTGAGGCTCAAAGGCCATTCCAATTGTCCAGAAGAAGCATTCCATCAATCTGTCTCTGCTGAAGCTCAGCTTGTTTGCCAAACCCAAATTGTTCCACCATCTATAATTACATCAAATAACATTGTTCCCAAGTCAAATTCTCTTCTATGTAAAATGATAACAAGCCCAAATGGACTCATTACCATTTGGATATACTTAATTACAAATGTAATCCTATGTATTCCTGATTAATTTGTTTATTAACATTTAACTAAATAAAGTCATACATTTTATACAGTTCGTTATACTTACTATTTAACATCTATTTAATTATAAGTTTTTTATTTTTTATTTTAAATTAAAGATAGGAATTAAACTAAATTGCAATATAAAAAATGTAAAGAACTTACTTTTTAACTTAATTTTTTTATTAGATTATTCAATAATTTATAATATTCAAATTAATTATTTCATTAAATAATTCAAAAATCCACAAAGAAGTATTTTTAAAAAAAATATTAGAGACTTGGATTTAAAAATAAAAAATATTTCTAGGTTAAAATAATATAAATTAAGAAAACTAACACTAAAACGTATATATATATGATAACTAGTATTATTTGTCACTCGTGGTACGCATATAAATTATTATTATAAAAATCATAATATAAAAAATATTTAATAAATTAATATTAATATAATATATATTAAAAATATTTAACTAGTTTATGTGTATTTTTTTTGCCATATAGTAGTAACTCATGTGTTATTATATACTTTACAAACTAATAAATAACTATAAATAAATTTTATGTAAAATCATATCAACACTAAAAATTTTACAAACTAATAAATAACTATAAATTTTCTTTGATTTATGACTCAATATCAACACTAAGCTTTATATGTTTATTTTATCAAGTTATTTTTATTAAAATTATTATTTATCAAAAATAATTTATTTTCATTGAATAGTTTTCTTATTTATCTTCTTAAAATAATTTGATTATATTATTTAATAAAAGATATTGAAATAAATTCTCCATGTTAATAAAGAAAAAAATGCAAAAGTTCAATTTTCTTAGTTTTAATAATTTCTTTAAAAATTTTATTTATAATATAATACATTTAATTGTAATATTATTATAATTAAATAAAATACTTTTTTTTAAATAGGAAAAAAAATAAGAAGAAATGAATTTTAAATTTTCATGATAAAAGGGAGCAAAAACATTAACGAAAAATATTAAATAGTAAATAATCTTAGGAATGAAATATTATAATAATAACGAACACATGAATTAATATGTTAACAAATAAAATTAAAACTATGATACATATTTTTTTTCTGATTTTTTGTCTTCAATTTTTGCAAAAATTTATACTGGGTTATTTGAATTTCATCATAGGTATATATATAGTGCGATATCGTAATTCATCAATTTCTTATAGGATTAGGAATGTATATAAAATCTTTATAGGATTATGATTGAATTAGATTAATCACGAATTAATTTTATTAAGGATAAAAAATTAAATTAATTACATTTAGAATTATGATAGAATTAATAATTATTAATTAATCGTAAGGGTATTTTAGTTAGTTCTAAAAAGAAATTATTTCATGCTTCTATATATATATTATAAATTATAGATTAAAAGTCACTAAAAATATTATATTATCTCACTAAAAAATTATGTTTCGAGTCATTTCGGTTTCTAAATTGAGTATGTATCAGTTTATAAATTCTAGTAGTATCGGATCTTGGATCGTGTCAGTTTTAGATTTTGAACTATTTTGGGTCGGATCGTTTTTTGTTTTTAACAATATCAAGATTGATTCAATCTCGGGTTGGTGGGGATATTTTGGTCTCACTTCGAAAATGAATTATTTCGGATTCAAACAATTATGTTCTCATATTATTTTAGATTTGGGGTGTAAATTTATATTAAAATTTGAGTTTTCTGCTTGTTTATTTTGAAAAAAGTTGAATCAGATTTCTACGTTGGGATCATACTCTTGCAAGTTAGTATAGTTTTCTAAAGAATATTATATTAGTTTGCTTAGCTATACCTCGACATGTCTTTGAGGTCTCTTTGGAGTATAGATTGCGCCATGTTAAAATTCAGCTTAGCAAGTTCAAGCAGGGTATAATTTGAATCCTCTCTTTTGTTGTATGCTTCAATATACCATCGTGCTTCCAACATAACCATTCTCCTACACAGGGGAAGCTCCAACGCATGGCTAATACTTTCTACAGTATCTGATTTGGAGTTTCTCTGCAGATCATTTAGATACACTTTTGTCTCTGTCTTTGCCTTTTCCAAAAGATCTTCTCCTTCTAAGTTACAAAATGAAGCTTCATAGAAACTCAATATTCCTTGCACATCCTTCTTGAAGCATTTTAAAAGTTCACCCTTTTGATCCATAAAATCCTTAAAGTCATCTGAGTGTCAGAAAAAGGAAATTTGTTGATTACTAAAATAAATGAGTATAAAATCTTTTGAAGAAAACATCAAATGATAGTGGTCCATTAAATCGTATAGAGTTGAAATAAATTCAGTATGACTGTACCTTGGTACACCTCATAACCATGTTGCCTAAGGAGCCTGAAGCTAAGAGCAATAGCATGAAGAGATTTTCTGGGTAGTACATGACATCCTCCCATAGAAACAAATCTGTCAAGAGCTCCCTTTGTGTCCTTCTCAAAAAGGTAAGCCAAACCTAACCTTTGGATGCCGTCAATCAATTCAAGTGTTGTTAACATCTCCTGACTTTCATTATTAATCAAACGTCTTACTTCCTCCTCTAGCTTCCTTGCCTTTTCTTTGTACAATACATCCTGCAATAGTAAAAGAAAAGAAAAATGAATATAATTGATCAACAGAAAATTTCAAGAAACAGTTTACCATGCCAAAAAAAGATCGAAAGCTTTATTAAGAGGTCTCGTATCCAAAATTTTACTCTATTACAAATATATTGTATTTCCGATATGTGTGTGTGTGTTTATATAAACTTACTGCATTATGATTGTTTAAGGACTGCACAAAATTGTAAGTCCAAATGGTTGGTGGGTAATTGGCAGAGCGTCTCTTAATTACAGGTCGTAAATGAGGAAGCTCTGCCTTGGCTGAACAACTGACTGATTGCAAGTTAACGTTAGGAACTGGTACATGTGGAGAGACATAAGATCTCATGGTGTAAAAATTGGACACTTTGAAGAGATTGATTGCCATTGCCGTTTTCTGTCTCTAGTCTTTGTTTGAAGGAGAACACAATACTATCTCAGGGGAATACGATAGCTAAGAATCTTAATGCAGTTATATATATAGGGTTTTATTTAATGGCTTAAAACAAAGTCTAGTAATTCGTGTATACTGTATCTTCCTACATAGTATATGTTCTTGATCAGGATCACGTTTTGCACATGTGAATGAATAGGAGAAAATGAACAATGATCTTAAAGCATTAATATATTATCAGGTTTACCTAACTGATCCTGTGTCAGCAACGACAGGTGTACAGAACCCGTATGGCATAAAGAAAATTGCAGTCCTAGATAGATCAAATCCATTTAAGACCTTTATGTAAATTAATCATTCAGCTTATTTCTTACAAAAAGTGTCTACGTGCTTTTACATTTCAGTGGTATAGCTTTAGAGCTTGGAGAGATAAGGATACCATTTTGAGAGATAAGGAAGCAGCTTAAGATATAGTTTCCATTAATCATGAGAGCAATCTTTTCTACCAAATCAGTCAAGTAACGGCACAAAAGATCAGCAGAATATGGGACTCAAATCTGGAGAATAATTCTTTCTTTTTATGTACATCTTTTGGTTCTTGTAAAGTGCCTATAAATATAATGAAATTCAGTCATCTCACGTTGAATGAGAAGTTTTTCTAAAAATCTTGGTTAGTTTGTCTTTACTCTCAACTAATATCAATATATTTATATAATCTTAGTTTAATATAGTACGAATTTTTATTAAGTAATTTAATATTATGGAAAATAAAATTAATATGTAATTTTAATTTTATGAGAAATAATATATAATAATTTTAAAAATAAATTTATAATATTTTATGAATATTATGTTAGTCTGTTGATAGTAAGTCACTTAGAAAATGATTTTGTTATTGAAAATTAATGTTCATATCATGAAAAATAACACCATTAGTTGGGAGGGTATATAATTAAAAAAAATGAAAACATAAACTCCAAAATAATAAGAAAAGAAAATCACAAATTCTCAAGTGAAGATCGTGTATAAAATGATGCATTTTTTTATATTTCTTTTAACAGAAGTGTCTTATAAGAAACTAGTCTATAACTTCATTAAGAAAACTATAAATTTGTAGAGTCAGCAGAACCTCATTAATTAAACTTCCTACCTATAAAATAAAGAGATAAGTACAAAAGAAATATTATATGATCTTATTTTTGATAATTTATATATATGTTTTGATTTTAGATAAAAAAATTTATATAATTATAAATTATGATAAAATAAGTATTTCATAATTAAAAGCTTTTATTTCATGGATTTTACCGTTTTCGTTCCGATGAACTATTTTTATTATATTACTCATCTATAATAATATAATTTTAGAATTTAATAACTACTAATTTTATTATTTAACTATTATATTGTGATAAAAACTTGAGGGGACCGATTCAAAGCCGATTCTCTTTGGTTGGAACTGAAATTGGTGGTTATGGTTTCAATCCATGAAAAGAAATTATTTATAAATCTTTTTCTATTTAAATATATAATTCATTTATTCTCTTTATGTAGAATTACTTTCTAGAATTATTTATTATTATTTCTCTATCCTAAAAAATAGCATTTTAATTATAGGTTAGTATTATATTAATTAATACATTAATTTTTAAATAGATAATAATTTTAATTTTAGAAAATAATATTTTAAAAATATATATTTAATAATAAATTAATTTTAAAAATAATAATCAATTGTATTGATTTTTAATTTATATAATACTAAAATTAATTAATACATAATTTTAAAATAATGTATATGTTATTATACAAATAAAATTTTGAAATATTAAAAAATTAAAAAAATATTTAAATATAGTTAGTTTATTATTAAAATATTATAGATAAATATTAAATATAAAAAATTATTAAATTATATTTATTAAATTAATTTTATAATTAAAATAATAATGATGATCATGCAACGAATACACTGCTAATTCTAATAATAAATATCATGGACTGCGTTGGATTTTTGTGCTTTTGGACTTTCTGAATAATTGATAAGGTACACCCGTGATTTCATTTTTAGTTGATGAATATCTTCTCTCCAATTATTATATGGTTCTGCTCCTCTATTTATCTTTTTGTATTGCCTTCCTTTTGCATAATTAGTACCAATCCTTGATTCCATTATTATCGTCAATCAGTTATTCTTTCCACTATTTTTCAGATATAATTATTGCTTAAGATTATTGACGTTTCTCCAAGTCGAGGCTGACCATTGCATAGGCAAACCCCAATGGTTTTAATTTTCTCAAGTATCTTCAAATAAATAGCATATTTTGATTGGATGATGCTTATTTATATAGTTTATGCTTTTCGGACTCTAAATCATTTTTTTTTTAATTGCACAAATTTTTAAAAAGAGAAAAAGATAATATTGTAAAAGCGAATTCATATAAATAAAGATTTAAAATGGAAAAAGAAAAAAAATAAAATAAAAAATAACAGACATTGAAACACCGAGAATTGAGTGGAGTGTGGAGAGAGTAGATAATTTTCATACAAATCTTTTAACACAATTTTATTCTTATTAATATTATATGTTAGTTTCTATATTATCACTTATATTTTTTAACACTCTTTCTTTCTTTTTTTTTTATACTGTTAGAATAGTCAGAACAAGGAATTAGAACCGATTGATTTCAAACTGATCCGAAACCACACAAGAGGCTGTTCGGTGCCGATCCCATGTGCCATGGAACTGTGAACCAATTGGAATCACCGGTTGACAAACCGTATATAGGCCAACAATAAAGGATGAGGAGAGGAACTCAACATAGAAGCCAAATTAAAACAATATGAAAGAAAATGCGTTTTAAAATACATATGGGAATGAGGAGCTTGAATCCCTCTTCCATAGCAAATGCCTCGACTTGTTCAGCAACCACAATATAAGACAAACTAACAGATAAAGCACCACATACAGATTTTCCTTATTAAAAAGCATGACCCCAATGCCACCATGATTTATTGCAGCATGAAAAGAAGCATCAACACACACTTCATGACCCAGCAAATCTAACGATCATGTTAATTTTGGAACACGGGAACCATGATCCTGACGTGCATTTGGTCCATTCCACCTCAAACTTCACATTTTTGGCTTACCACCATGAATGGCATTTGTTTGGATCAATTATCCCATCAATCACTTAATTTAATACTTAGTTTCAATTTAGTCAATAAAATTCATTTTATTTTATTTCAATTATTTAATTTTAATTGCATAATGATTTAGTTATTTTTGTCGATAAAATATGGATACGTTGCAAAAATAATCGATAATGAAAGAGTAATCGGGAAAGAATAATACAACATATTAATCAATAAAAAACGAATGTGATTAAACTATAATAAAAATTAAATTAAAATAATTAAAATAAAATAAATTAAAAAATTTATAAATAAATTAAAATTAAATGTAAAATCTCGTAAAAATTAGTATAATTAATAGCGCTTCCATAAATTATTTTAGAATACATCCTACTAAGTAAAGGAAACTTGAACACTAACTTCTGTTTTCAAAAGATTAATTTTTATTGACGTTTCTATAATGGGCAAAGCTTTGTGGTGGAACCACCATTTTGTAACCATTCACTCTGAGGCCAGTCTCGCCAATAGTTCTTCTCAATATCGCCAAGCTGACTCAAGCTTAATAATGTCTTCCAAATTATCGTCAAGATCGTCATCTCTTTGCAAGGACTCGAGCTGTTTACACATAAAATCAATTCTGCACAACCTTATGAACCTTGTACTTAGGCATCCTTTCTGAAGAGTATCAACTATTAATTATATTTATAACTTTGCCGACATTCACAATCAGATCAGAATAAGAAGCACTGTCAATCATTATATAACTTAATCTTATTTCTTTTCTTTAATACTCAATACAAAATATATTATTTTTAAAAGTCCAAGATTTCTAAAATAATAACTCAAAGCCATCCAAAGGTGTGAAAGGATCATTCAAAATTGCAGTCAGTGGGCTGTTTTTTAAAAAAAAAATTTGTATATATAAATAGTGAATGAGAAACATGGGGACTAGTGGCGTTCGTCCTCACCCTACTTCCCACCCTACATATCTATAATTTAATGTATATATTAAACCTTGGGTTAGGCTCTTGGAACCGCCGGTGAATCCTGATTCTCACAATACCTATTCTCTAATTAATTTTAAGAAAAGTTAAAAGGAAATAATTTTATTGAAATCAATGGACCGATCCTCTTTCAGTTCCATTCATATTCAAATTCAATTTAATTTTAATAAATTTTTTATTAGATTATAAAAACGTGAATCGATCTATATCTAAATCTATAGATTATATTATTATTAACAAGGATAAAAAGTAAAATAAATTTTACTAACATTAGAATATAAATCAAAAAATTTAACTAAAAATCTTAGCTATTGGGATAATTTATTGATTTACGTTTTTTAAGCTTTTCTCATAGATTGTTGTATCCATTAATAATAAATATACATTAGAGAAGAAATAAATCAAGAAACAATAAAAAAACTTACAAAAGGAAAAAAATAATCAAAGATGTTAAGAGAGAAATATAAGATTTTCAAAAGAATTGAACGTTTTCAGAAAAGAATTTTGGAGCTGAAAATTTCTGCTGCTTTATTCAGTTTTTTGAGGTCACAAAAATGAGATAAGTCGTCATAGATTCGGATCCATGATTAGTGGCATGGTCCCCACCAAATTGCACGTGCATAAATTTAATTAAAGTACTTTACTATTTTATTGTAATTTACGTTAATGGTTGCTTCCAAATATCCTTGGCTGAATGTACTTTTATAATTTCATCATTATGTATAATCCACTACCGATTTTATTTTATTTTATTTTCTTAAATCAACCCTATGGTGTTTATCATAAAGATAAGTTCTTTTGTTATTAGAAAAGTTTTTTCTTTTTAAATAATTTGGCCCTACAAATGTACCGAATCACTAAACATATTTAAATATTTAAAAATCCCTTTCTTTTGATTATTAATATTTTAGAATTCCTTTCTTTTAATTAGTCAATAAATTAATAATAACAATAATAATAATAATAATAATATAATTAGTAAACTATTTTTTAAAATTAAAATTATTATTCAATTAAAAATTATCAATTAATATTATTAATTATATTATACAAATCATAAAACCATATAATATATAAAAAGTGCGCAAACAAGGAACAAATAAATTTAATCAGAAAGGCTTTATCAATTGTTTAGTTAACTAAATTAATTTAGTAATTTATTAATAATAACTAAATCCTAAAATTATAATTCTTATAATTATCAAGTGTCAAAATAACATATTATAAGACTTAAGAACCCACCCCATGAGGAGCCCTACATCATCTAAACTTTCATTCTTTGCGCTTTCAATAAAACTCCCAACAAAAATGGAACTAACACTAAGGAAGTAATATCCATTTCTTCTCACAAAAAAGTCCTATACACCCAGGTTGACATTTCCAAGTAATTAGTTATCTTTTTAACTTATCCTATAAATTTTAGTTAATATATAAAAAAAATTATGTAATTTAATTACTATATTAGTTCAAACTAAATTTATAATTATTAGAAACCTTATAATAAGCAAATTTAGAAAAGTGCAGCTCAGTAAACTTATTATATAAGTATTTTCAAGTTTATAATTATTAAATAATTACTAAACAATAACAATTATTCACGTTATAAATATCTTAAAGCTAATTAATAATATTAATTATTCATTTAGTTTAATAATTTATAATAAGTTTTTCAGTATAAAGTTTCTTAATTTGGTTACCCATTTATCAAAACTGTGTATATAGATATTTAGTAATTAGTATTTAAAATATTGTTATTTGAGAATTTGCAAATTTGAAAACTAATTTTTTAATTTCAATTAATCATAAAATACACATTTTATAATTTATTTATAGAAGAGCAAAATCAGATCCTTGAATTAATTACCGGTGAATGAATATAATTATCTCTATAATATTAATTTTTGAAAACTTCTATAAATCCAACGAAAGAAAGTTAGATGAACATTATAAATGATTTAAAGATTATGCTAAGTTTTCAACACTGAAAATATTTATGATGTTTTTATTTTAATAATTATTTATTTTTATAAATAATAACGAGTCTAATTATTTTACATATATATAAAAGTGGAAAGGAGAAAAAGATAACTTTATTTACCAAAAAATTCCTTATATATAATATTTTATTGAGATTGGTTAAATATTTAGTTACTAATTGACTCAATTGATGATTAATCTTTTTATAATTGGATATTATTTACTAATTTTTGTTAATTAAAATATTTTTACAGGTAGAGACCTTTTAGCTAAAATCCTAACTCAATTGGGATTTTATAGTTAACTAGCAAAAATGAGAATAAAGAAAAATAAAAAAATGATTATATAGGAACGTCGGATAAAACTATTAGGAAATAATATGATTCTATTATATAGGAGAAGAACATATTTTTAGCAGATCATTGTTTAATAGATTAGGATTTATAAATAATAAATTAAATAGCAGAGAAAGTGAATACAAAGAAATATAAACCATAAACATTACTATAAAGAACAACCAAAAAAATATTGCATTAGAAGAATATTTCTATTGATATGGTGAAATTCTACTAAATATAATGAATTATATTTAAATAGACATTTACAATATATTAATAAAAATTAGAGCTATTATAGATATTTAATATAATTTATTTATTAACTTATTAAATAGATTAGCATACTAATTAATTATTTTATTTATTAAATAATATAATAACGAGCTAAATTATTAAAATTTATGTGTAATGCAAATTAATAAAAAACTATATATATTATAAAATTGAAATAAAAAATTTTATTTTTTTGGTATATAAAACCGAGAATTTCTAAAAAAATCAAAACCGAAACCGTCAATTTAATTAATCTATTTTTTCGGCTTGATTTTTCGGTTTTGGACCCATTTTTCTTTTATTTCTTTGATTTTTTTTATCATTCCTAATTATGCTTATGGGATTTATATGAATGAATTTTACCATTATCATTATTGTATTATATTTTCGAAATAATCATTACTTTATTATAAATAAAATTAATCCAAAAAATTACAGTTTATATAAATGAATTTACTCACCAGATCAACTTGGAAGGGATCTGGAACAAAAAGTTTCTAATCAAATGACCATTGTTACAATTTGCAGAGACAAGAAGGATAAAACCTGCTATTTCCATATTATATGGAATTGGCCAAATATTTTTGTGTGGCAATTCAAATATCAAGCTTTTGATTGATTTAGTTAATAATTGCAATGCTTGTATGCATTAGTGAAATAGGGAAACACTCTCTAATTTTGTTACTGCATTAGCTTGGGTTTCCAGGGATTTTGTTCATCCTCTTACTAATTCATCTGAAACATGAGCTTACAGATATAGACATTAAACTAAAGAATATGTTAAACTAAAGAATATGGAGTGGTTGAATGTTGCTTAAAAAAATAAAGTAACAGATATTATGTTATTAAAATTATTTATTTAAAAAGTCTGTTTCTATTTTAAATATCTATCTCATTTGATTATGATAAATACATTTTTTTAGAGCTGTTTTAGTTTTATTTAATTAAAATTAAATATCTAGAATTATATTAATCTAAATACTTGTAATAATATCTTTATAAAATTAAATTGTATATTGTCCCGCATAACATGGAGGTCAATATCTAGTCATTATCTATGTGAACATGAATATAATAATTTTTCACTTGTGTCTATAAGTCTACAACTATTACTCTATTTAATGAAATTTTTTGAATTGATTTAGTTGATTGAGTAGTTTTGCTAATCAATTATTCAATTTTAATTTTAATTATAATATAGTCACCTTACTATAAGAAATTGACATATCAATTTTTTTAATTATTTTTTATTAATTATTTATACTAAATGTCAATGCTTCATTTATAAAATGACTAAATCGAAATAAAATTAAAATTAAATAATTAAAATAAAACAAGTTAAAATTTGTGATCAAAAGAAAACTAAATACAAAATTTAGTAACTATTTATATAATTATTCTTGTTATTCAAACTATTTTCTATTGATTTTTGCCTTTGTAGTTTCTTTCAATTATGTTATGAAATTATAAAGTCGATTAAATTACTTTATAGTTATTAATAGTTAAGAATAGATTTGGCAAAGAATAGTTAGTAATAGATTAATAAGTAATAATATAAGACTTTTTTTTTTTACATCCTATGTAATTTAATTTAGTTAATTGACTATGTCAAATAGTTGTTTTAGATTAGGCTTAAATATTAACATTGAAATAGATTTGTCGATTTATTATATTATGCTTTTTTTTTTTTTCCAAATACTCCATAACCTTACAAATTATGCAAAATTATTAAATTATCAACTTATACAATTGTCTAAATTTATTTCACCCCACCGAAGTAGATTGGGGATGAACTATTTTTTTTTTTTCAATCTTGAGATAAATTCGTTCTCTGCATGTGAACTTCTTTCTCATTTAGTTCTTCACAATCCTAACATTTTAAATTCTTGGGTGTACATTCATATAAGTTTTAAATTAATTATAGTACTATTAAAAGGTGCAATAGTAATGGCGTATAATAGGCCTAATTACTTTAAAATACCTAAATTTTTAACATTTAATAATTATATCGTGTATTATAAAATTTTAATGGTAAATGCTTAATCTTTTATTTTTTAACTAAAATAGAATTTGGCCACTGAAAATATTCGAGTTCGGTGGTTCCTTAACTGACGTGTTATAATTACACTCCTAGCAATTCTTAATAGAAAGATTCCCGAAAGTAATTTGCTTCTTCGTATTTAGACAGGATGAAGGATCAATTTGTTCACCAAATTTATATTCAAAACTTAAATATATTTAATTTAAATTTTTTCAGTAAATGATCTTTTAAATTATGTTTAACAGTCAAATATATCCAATTTAAACTTTTTCAACAAATAATTCTCTGAGTCTGTGTCTATATATCACATGCACCCATTTAAACTTTTTTAAAAAGTGAAATAACATTAAACTTATAGGTATTAATTGAATTATAAAAACTTAAAATAATATTATTTTATTAATTTACTGATACAATATCTAATGACGTGCTATACAATAGCGTATTTGGTAAATTTTAATATTTGAATTTAATTGATCAAAAAATGCTAAAATTTAACTTATTTAATCCTTAAAAATTAAAATTTGATCTGTTTAATAATAGTCATTTTTAGATCAATTAAATATAAATTTTAATTTTTTCAAACACACATTTATATATATATATATATATATATAATGCGTTACTAGATATTGTATCAATAAATTAATAAAATAATATTATTTTTTATTTTATAATTCAATTAAAATTCTAAAAATCTAATATTATTTCACTTTTTAAAACAGTTCAAACTAGAATATTTGACTCATGGATTCAGGAACCAAATTGACCATTTCTCCCATTTAGATATTCTGTTGCCTCTTCCACAATTTCCCATCCTAGTACAGCTCCTCTGCGTAAAAGGCATTTCAAACTCAATCCCGATTCTGATGAGTTCACTACATCACCATTAGGTTCCACTAAGTTAAAGAATGCATTTAATGTGTCTAGGATGAGTTCTTTTTTTTTTCTTTTTTCTTTTTTTTTTTTGTTGGTAAATATAACAAGTTAGCTAAGGAACCACCGTTCTCGAGTATTTCTGGCGGAATAGTATTTTAATTCAAAAAAAATGGAAATTATGCATTTGTTAGCAAAATCTTATAGTACATGATACAGTTGTTAAAATGTTAAAAATTTTAGGTATTTTGAGATAATTAGGTTTGTTTACTTGTTTTGTTTTTTCATTGAAAAAAAAAAATCATCTTAGAGCGTTAGTCTAACACATCATCTTTTTATAGATATATTTGGACAATATTTAACCCTTCATGTGTGCTAGTATTCAGAATGTGCCAGAGGCGAATTACTTCAATATTAATGTGTTTAATAAAAATAAATTGATTGCGTCAATCTAACTTCTATCAGAACGATTATATGAAAGGACCTAAAGGATCTAAAATTTTCTTGATTCTTAACTCCACTCCTAAAAATTGTATTAAATCTAAGTGAAATTACTGTTCTAAGATAATTAAAAAAACTACAACTAAAAGCTAAGAAAATAAAATTAATAAAATTAAAAGCTGAAGAAATTATATTAAGAAAATAGTATTTTGTGAATACTAAAATAAATCTAAGCTAAGAGAATTAAATAAACTGAAAGAAAATATGAATAAGTAAAAAGCTACTACATAGAAAATATTGATAAGTATTGCTGATTTGTCAATATGATTTTTGTTGAAATGATTATTGATTCTGATTATGAAGTGAGCTCCTCAATTTATAGACTTTCTCGAGCTTGGTGATCGCGTCTTTAACAACTGCTTCAACCCACATTCTTAATGAAGCAACTTCTTCAAGCAATTATGCACATGATATATCTTTGAAGAAATGGTGTCATCAATTCTCCCACTTTCTCAAAAGTTGAATATGAAGTTGTTATCTAGAAGATGGTGCAGTAGAAGTCTCCAACTCTCTATTACATAACAATTCTTCTTTATATTTTCTCTTAAGACATCTCTCTACTACCTTTGACTTCTTAAACCAATTAACTCCTTCTCATTCTCCATATTTTACACGTGATGATTTAATAAAATCTCGGTATCAAGATTTTCAAATATTAGAATATGTGAAATAAATAATCCCGCATAGTGGCCCTACACTGCACCACCTTGGATATTTAAGTCAGCAAAATAATTACTGCACCGCCTTAAGTGTCTAGGTTAGTAAAATAATTATTAGACTGCACCGCTTCAATTGCACTGCCTCAACTTGCTAAATCAGTACAGTAAATAATGTGGACTTAACAATATCTCTACATAATGACTCTTTATTGCACCATTTTAGATATTTAATTCAATAAAATAATTACTGCACCACCTCAAGTGTTTAAGTCAATATAGTAATTATTATTTTATACTGCATCAACTAGCTAAGTTAGTGGAATAATTATTGCATCGCCTCAAATATCTGAAATCAATAAAATAATCATTATACTGCATTATTTCAACTATTCGTATCAGTGCAATAATTAAACTGTATCAAGTATTATGTAAATGAGATTAGTTTTAGAAAATATATCAAATTTAATGGCCTGAGCCAAAAAATATTTGAAGTTTTGTTTCATAGATTCGAATTTTAATTTTAAAATTTTATGATTTTTATTTACCAAACAAAAAGAATTCCAAATTGATATTCTTTTTTCTAAAATAACCACTATCATTATTGTTGAGAAAGTGACTCTTATTTTTTACTTATTATAGCTTCATGTCTAGTTATTAAATTTAAAATTATAATACTTTTATAACAATAAGTTGTACATAGATTGATTCTCTTATGGTTCAAACTCTATCATATTCAACCCAAATCTACTTCACAAATTTTAATTATTGAACTCATAATTTATATCATAAAAATTATAAATTAATTGATCCCTTTATGGTTCAAATTCGATTACATATATTCCTAATCCACGTAATTAACTACTGGATATAGAACTTGTAGATTTAAGTATATTTTTCCCTTTTTTCTACTTAAATACTTTAATTAATTAATTACATTGACGGCCTCTTCTGAGAACTAAAAGTTTAAGGACGAATGAATATTTAGTATAATAAACAAATAGATTAACTCCCTAGTATAATATGGTAAATCTCAAAGAAAAATAATCATTTCTCTTTTTATTTTTTATTTCAATTAATTAAAAGATACTTTTATCCTTTTACTAAAATTTGTAGAAAATTACTAAATAAAATTAATAAAATAGAGAATTGGAATATTATTATTACAAACAGAACTAGAATATTATTACTACAACCTATAAGAAGAATTCAGTATTATATTAAAAATTTACAAACTAGCACTATAAAAGTTTATGCATTTAACGACGGATTCTAGCATCTATCACTAAATACTGACAGAATAACAACATCATAGAGATGGAAAAAGTAAAAGAAAGACCTTTGAACTTTATCGACGATTTAGCTACGAAATAACAACGTCACTTAGCAATGACCAAAATCTTTGGATGAGTTAACGTTAAATTTGGCGCTATACTTTAGTCCCAACTTTAGTGGCAAATTTACAATGGATTTTACCGACGGAATTGAAATCTGTAGTTGAAATATTGCTACTTGATTTTTTAGCCAATTTTAGCAGTGGATTTTAAATCCGTCGCCAGAAGTGATTTAACGACAGATTTTAACATATTAGCAACATATAGTTACAGATTTAGCTATAGATTAGTGACTGATTTTTAAATTTTTATTTTTTACTCATTTTTTTTGAATTTAGTGACGGATCTTTAAATTTTATAATTTCCTGCATTTTTTTCATTTCTCGCTTATTTTTCTTAATTTTAACGAAGAATTAGCAACAACTTAGTAACAGATTTTTGAATTTTTTAATCACTACACTTTTTGTAATTCTCACTATTTTTGTTGAATTTAGCGACGAATATTTCCATCGCTAATTTTAACCCATTATAAATCACTTCTCTTCCTTTATCCTTTCATTTTATCTCTGTCACATATTCTCTATTTCTTTCTTTCTCCTTTTATTTATTATCACTATCATTTTTTCTTTTCTTATTCTCTATCTATATATATTCTTTTATTACCAATTTTTTTCTTTTTCTTCTTTTTGTTCCTTTTCTTTTCATTCTTACTCTCTATATTTCCTTTCATTATCTCTCTTTTCTTCCATTTCTTACTTTTTCTATATTCTTTTTCTTCTCATTTTTCCTTTATCCTTTTCTTTGATATTTCTCCTTCAAATTTCTTTATTCTCTTTTCTTCTATTTTTTAATTATTTTTTATTATCTTCTCTCTCTTTATTGTTTTTCTCTATTTTTCATTCACAATTATTTTGATTCTTACTTTTATTTAATTAATTTCTCCTCTCATCTATCTCTTTTTCATTTTTCTCTTCTTTTTCTTCTTCTTTTATATTATTATTATTATGATTATTATTATTATTATTATTATAAATCAATTGGACATATAAAATTTAAAAATATCCAAAATTAATTTATACAAAAATTAGACATTAAAACAAAAACTATACAAAGAGTTTAATAATATCTAAAATTACTTTTTAAATATATTAATTTTTAGCAACAGATTTTAAAAATAAAAATAAAAAAATTGTTAATTTAGCAATGAATATCATTAAATTTAGCTACGGATTACAGGGCATAGGTATTTAGCTATGGATTTTCATAGTTAATCCATAGCTAAATTTGGCAACAGATAATTTTTCGTCATAAAGAAATAACGATAAATGAAATGACTATGGATGACATCCATGCCTATTTTGATTTAGCAATGGAATACTCATAAATTTATCCGTCGCTAAAACACATGTTTTTTTTTTTCTTTTTGTAGTGCAGAAACTATTCTAATTTTGGCAATTTAATTTCAAATAAATGAAAGTCAAGATCTGATTTCAATAATACATCCTTGTTCAAAAATGAATAGACACAATTAAAAGCCATCACGTTTACTATATCTAGAAACTTTCTCAGCTCCGAGTCTAACACTTCCTCAGATTATTTATCAACAGTATCTTTCTTTTATCTTTTATCTTTGTTTCTTCCTTTTATGAGAAGCATCAATAATGTCTTTCCTTCCCTTCAAGACAAAAAAGAAGAAAAAGAAATACACATCTACGCGTTTAAACTCTTGAATTTATATTCTGTAAAATATTAAGTGTATGTTAGATTAAGTTAAAAGTTAAAAATTTTAAGATATCAAAAAAATTTTAAATACATATTAGATTTAACCGAAAGTTAAAGTGTTAAACTGATTAATTGATACAAGTTTAGAGATATAAATATATATTTAACCAAAAAAAATATCTTTAAATATAAAATATTAGGTACTTTTATATATTTTACGTGTATATATTAAAATCAATAAGTATATATATATATATATATATATACTTTAAATTTAGATAATATATATAAAATTATTTAAACTATTAAATAGTTAAACTACTAAATATATGTTATTTGTCTAATGTTTTTCCTGTAAAAGCATGACGTAGACCTAATATTTTCTTAAAATTTTATACTGGAAGATTTGACAATATTAGAAAAGATGCTATATAGGTAGAAAAAAATTAATAATTAATCATTATTTAAATAGTATTTTAATAACTAAAGAAATATTTATAAAATAAAAATACAATAAACTAATTTTTAAAAAATTATTTAATTAAATATTACATCACTATTTATGTAATTACATCCACCATCCTCCATATAAGTACGACTATAGAACAGATAAGGAAAAAGAATTATTTGGTTAGTGGACCACTTGAGATGGAGCTAAAGCAGCCAGTATCTGTTTCTAGACAAAGTCTAAAACCAGTACTACATTTTAGAAAGAAGTCAATTTTGCCGGCATCAAATATTATATATATATCTTATTTTATATTCTTCTCATAATAATGTGCATTATCAGTGTTCAAAAAAAATCGATAGCAGAGTCTCATGCTCTCTACTCTCAACTGTGTAGTTCAGTAGCTTACTCTAACTAAAAATCGATTCCGCCTTTGCTACTTCCAACAGGTGTAGCTAGCTAGATTTTTCTTTTATAATAAAATTTCTAATTGTTTTCTTTTGACATGTTTCTTGGGGTGTGCAATAGGTTTAGTTAGTTCTCATTGTTTCTTTTTAGTTTTGCGAAATTGCTTATAGATATTCCTACTGTATTAAATTAATTGTCTATGTCAATGGAAATGGTTTCTTTTTCTTCAATGAAATAAAACAACGTATTATATTATATGTGCAAGGCCTGTGCATGTAGAGTTACCTGCAACGTTGAAGAAGTTTACAAGCAAGGAAGCAATGGAAGTTCCCAAGTTCTTCACATGAATGGGGGAGAAGGAACAAATAGCTATTACAGAAACTCATTATTTCAGGTCTAGTCTCCCTCTTTAAAACATGATACGTCAATTTTATATTAGCTTTTGATGTTTCTTTAAGAAAGAATTTATTTCTTTTTTTTTTTCCCTTTTCTTTAATGCAGAAGAAAGTGATTTTGAAAGCCAAGCCTATATTAGATGAGAGCATAGCAGAGCTGTGTCGCGCAAACTTGCCGAAGTGCCTCACCATGGTGGAAATGGGATGCTCATCAGGACCTAATGCACTATTACCCCTTTGGGAAATAATAGAAAGAATTGATTCAACTTGTAATGAGATGAAAAAGAAACCTCCGATGTTGCAGGTTTTCTTAAATGATCTTCCAGGAACTGATTTCAACACCATTTTTAGGTCATCAGTGCCCAACTTCCAGGAAAAGTAGTGCAAGAAAAGGGTAACAAGTTTGGGCCGATTTTCATATCTGCATGTCCTGGCAGTTTCTATGGAAGGCTATTTCCACCACAATCCTTGCACCTTGTTCACTCTTCTTGCAGTGTCCATTGGTGTTCTCAGGTCCAAAATATAGAACTTTAATTGATCTGCATTCACTTCATTCATTCTATTATATTAGATTGATCCTAACAAATTCCAAGCTTAAAAGCTTTTACAAGTCAGGTACCTGAAGGGCTTGTAACTGAATCGGGAATTGCAATGAACAAAGGTAACATTTGCATAGCCGAAACAAGTCCCCCGAGTGTTCATAAAGCATATTCGGATCAATTCGAAAGGGATTTCACAACACTTCTAAAGCTACGTTCAGAAGAGATTGTTCCTGGAGGTCATATGATCTTGACCATCACAGCAAAGAATAATGACAATCCCTATTGCAAATATGGTTCTGAATTTTGGCCATTAATTGGGATGACCCTTAATGATATGGTTGAAGAGGTATTGATTTGTTCATTTAAGTTTTATATGGATAAATAACAATTATATTAGAAAAAGCATTATGCATGAATAATAGATAATAGAGATATATCCACTCAGCAAAAGGTCACATCTCAATGTACCAAAGAAAACAAAATAAAAATAAAAAGCAGCCAACAATTTCCATCGCGCTGTATGTCATAATTAACTGTTGTAACACCTGGTGATAATTGTTTTTCATTTCACCCACGTACCCTGACTTAATAGTTTAATGGAAAATAGTTCAATTATGAAATTTCATTGTTAAATAAAAACCTTTTACTCTTCAAAAATGTTAACATATATGTTTGATGCAGGGACTAGTTCAAAGATCAAAGTTGGATTCATGGAATATTCCATTATATTATCCATCTGCAGAGGAAGTAACAGATCTGATTCAGAAGGAAAATTCGTTTACCATTTCACGAGTGGAAGAGTTCGTGCAGAGTTGGGATGATAATATTGAGGATGGTAACAGTAATTTAGTGTTTGATAAGTGGGAGAGAGGGAAGCATGTCGCCAACTATATGAGAGCAGCTGCTGAATCCATGCTTGTAACTCAATTTGGAAATGCCATTATTGATGATTTATTCAATAGATTATCCGCCAAGGCAGCATACTACCTGGAAAATGGGATGGGTTTGTTCAATCATCTTGTCATTTCCATGACTAGAAAATGAAGACATTATGTATGCTGAGATTCCGGCCATTTGCCTATCAATATATGCTGGGTTCTCCTTTCCAATTTAACTTTGGAACTTTTTTTTTTCCTTTTAAAATTTAGGTTTTCTATTTTATCTTCCTTTGAGAATAAGAAGAGGACAATATTTAGGTACTTTATTTACCAGTAATAATAGCTGTAACAGCTCATTATGACATATTAAATAATAATTTCTTTTGTGGGACATGTAATCATTCTAATTATGCTGTTATTATATATTTTGTAGATACCTATGTCTGAAGTTTAAAATTTAAAATACTTTTAACATATACTATTATTTTAAAATAGATTTTTTTCTGATAAAGAATAAATTTCCCTGAATTTTTATTTAGAATCAAATACATCTGATTTAAATTATTTCAATAAATAGATTCATAAACTTAAGTTCAAGAGTCAAATATATTAATTTTAGATTTTTTTAGTAAATAGACTATAAATTTATGTACAATAATCAAATACATCAAATTTAAACTTTTTAAAAAAATTATTAAGTTTTAATTAAATTATAAAAATTTTAAAAAATAATATTTATTTTATTAATTTACCGATACAATATCTATCGGCGCGTATTTGAATTTTAGATTTTAAATTTAATTGACCCAAGAATGACAAATATTAAATAAGTCAAAATTTTAACTTTCTTAATAAATGGGCTTATAACTTTTTTTTTGGACAATTAAAATACTGATTTTAAATTTTACTAAATTCATTATTGTATAATGCTACATTATTATATTGTATTAGTAAATTAATAAAATAAATTTAATTAAAATATAAAAGTCTAATGTTATTTTATCTTTTACAAAAATTAAATTGGGTGTATTTGATCCTTTAACACAAGTTCAAGGGGCTATTTAGTAAGAAAAATTAAATTAGATGTATTTAACCTTTAAATATAAGATCAAAGGTTTTTTACTAAAAATTTTAAATTAGATATATTTAATCCTTGAACACAAGTTCATGAAACAAATTAACCCTTTATCCTAGATTTATTTGATACGGACATCTATTTTGAATATATAAATTGTTTTAATATGTACACTTATTTTTAATATATAGATATGATGTTGGTATATAATTTTTATATTTTATTATATAATTAATATATTAATTAAATATCTTTTTTTAATTAAATAATAATTCTGATACTATAAATAGTAGTGTAATTATATTATTAATATTACTACTAATTTAGTATCCTAATAATTCTGTAATTATATTATTAATATTGTATTACTACTAGTGTAGTATCCTAATTATAATAATTTTTAATCATAAAAATAGCATTTACTAATAATATTTGTGGTATTTCATATATAAGTAATAAATTAATTAATAAGATTTTAAAATAGCTTTTCTATTTATTATATTAACAGAATCTTTAAAATATTAAAATTTTATTAAGAAGGACACTTAAGAATATTCTAAACTATTATTATTTTTATAAAATATGATAAATAATTATAAAATATTTAAAATTTATGTATAAATTTATTTTATATTATTATTTATAATTAAAATAACAATAATAATAACTGTACAACGTGCACAAAATAAACAACTAGTTTCGTCACAATATTATTCATATAACAAATTATTATATTCATTTTCTTTTTTTAAAATAAGATATTGCACTGGCTAACAAATTTGACTCTAAATATTCATTTTCCTTCTTATAGTTTGGATTCATGGCTAAGGGACATGGTTTCAAGAAGTGATGATAGCCAATTGGAGTTGTTCTTTGGAGTTTTATGGGCAATATGGCGTGCGAGAAATGTGCATTATTTCCAACATCAATTTCTGTCTGAAGGTCAGATCCTCTCAATGGCTACCAGGGTCTTGAACGATTATAAAGATACTCAAATTGGGATCCCAATTCCTGATGCTGTTCCGATCAGTCAGCAATTGACGATCTGTTTTGTTGCTCGTGATAACAAGGGTTCTTAATTAGCTATTGGGTGCAGGCGTATTGATTACCTTATTCCTGTTGATGAAGCGGAAGCAGAGGCTGCAAAATTTGGTCTTCAGTTTGCAAAATCCTAACATTACCAAAGCTTGGTCCTGGAAAGTGATTCCCAATCGGTGGTAAAATGCTTCAATCTTAATATAAATTTCAAATCTTAATACTTGGAAGATTTTTTAGGGAATCAAATGTTAAATTGAATTAAAATATTTCAGAATAAAACAAGTTAAAAATAAATTTCTAGTCATTGGTTGGTTTGATATTTAGGTTGAAAAACCTCAATTTCGTTTGATTCATGAAAAATATCTTTTTAGAAAATAATTTATTTTTCTATATTTGGCTGCAATTCTGAAAATCATTAAAGATAGGGAAAGAGTGAAGGAAATTTTTTTTTTTTTTGTAAAAGAGAAAATCATTTTTATTCTAAAGACGTAATAGAAAAGATTTCCTTTTAATCATTCTAAACACAGAAAAATTAAAAATTATTTTCCTGACAAATATTTTTCATGAAACAAATAGAATTATTTTATTTTTATGTATTTTCAGAATTATTTTCTGAAAAAAGTAGATAAAAATCAATACTGTTCTTAAAAGTGAATTTGAGAAAAGCAACCAGATAGTGTATTTGTCCTTAGAGATTAGAAGTTCAATAATTTGACAATCTTGTTAAGATTTTTGTGAAACTTATGTCTTCATGATGGAGCTTAGAATTTTACATTCCGACATACTATCTTAGAGATTTCGGGAAAGGCGAGTCATGGAGACGCCAGCAAATGGACCCTAGTTATGCAACGAACTTGGAGGAAGAATTGTTTAATGCAAGCATGGAAATTTCAAGGAATATTGGGAAGTCACTTCTGTAAACCTTTTTTGTTGAGACAATCGTGCAGCTGCTTCTTCCTCCTAAATCCAATTGATTTTTCTTGCAAAGGGCCAAAGTTTATATTAAGATGGAAAGAGGGAAATGATAATTTATATCCAAACTTCTCTTCTTCTACATCTATTTCCTTTTCTACAAGTTGGGTGATTCCCGAAAGGTCGGATCCTCTCTATGTTCAAATGGATAGTCACCTCGTACTAGAATTCTTGATCTCGATCATTTCTTTATCTAATGCGTTTGTTGCTTTTAGTTTTGTACTTGCTAGCAGTTCTCTAAATGCTTTAGGTCACTCGATTGCTAAGCTAGCTTTATCCAAATCTTCCGATTTTATTCGTTGGACAAATGTTTTTCCTCCAGGACTTAGTTCAACTCGTTAATTAGTCGTGATAACTCGGTCAACAAGGGTGAGCTATCAATAAAGATCTTGAAGGTTGACTTTAATCTCCGAAATACTAATAAGGATAGTTAGAAAGAGCTAAACAAGATTGCACGATTACTTACTCCGATGATAAAGTCAGTAATTTATAAGAGAGTAGCAAAAGTGTATAAGAGTGTAAAATAGCATCTACCTGTGACGTGTTATCTCCATTCCATATATAGATATTGATAGTCTTCATGTCCTACTAGAAGTAGAACTCAATAGATGTAAGTCAGCTTAGTTATAATATGACTTATTCTCTTAGTTTTCTAAAGGATTCTAGGTCGAGTCGGACTCTCTCACTAGAGTCCGCCCATGACACGATCTCTTAGACTTTTTGTTATAGTGGAATACAAGCTTTTGGTCAACTCCGTCTTTTTCGGGTAGAATAAGTTGGCTTACAATGCTCAATTATCATTAGTCATCTCCTTTTGTCTAAGAGTATTTATGCTTGGTATGTTTTTCATGCTCGTATTCAGCTAATTTAGCTATATGGCAAGCTTGATGTTCATCTGACAAGATGTTCACTTTGTTCTTGATCATATCGTTAGTAAGAGGTAAGCTCAGTTGTGTCCTCTGAATTTCAAACGTCTATGATGTCTGACATGCTTACTGACATTTCGTACATCAAGTCTATCATAATGAGAACCGCTTTTCATTTATATCTTGTCGAAAGACAGTTACGTCCTTACATTCTGTAATGTTTCTTCAATGATACTGAGGGCTATCTTCAGCATCTAGCATCAATATAAATTTGGAATTTTTCCTTTCTAAAACACTTTCTGCCATTGTCGAATTTCTTAGTGCTTTTCTTGCATCCTCTTCTTCAGAGTATTTTGATACTTAAAATTGTCTCTTGCCTGCAAGTCCCAGTTTTTCATTAGTAAGTGCCTTTAATCTCTTTTGGATCTTCTTCCTTCTTCTT
This sequence comes from Ricinus communis, assembly GCF_019578655.1. Lineage (NCBI taxonomy): Eukaryota > Viridiplantae > Streptophyta > Magnoliopsida > Malpighiales > Euphorbiaceae > Ricinus > Ricinus communis. Next base: position 23,233,842 of record NC_063262.1, read on the forward strand.
TGCTGTAGATTTTTGCATATTGTCTATAGGCTTTTTATTTCTTTGCTATTACTGTAACGATCCGGAATCAGATCACATGAGATACTGTCCTCTTTAGCCCCCACTGGCCTCACGATTTTGTCCTTTTGGCGGGTTCGAGAACTTCTCAGGAGGTCTCCCATCCTGGAATTTCTCTGAACCAAGCACATTTAACTTTGGAGTTCCTACAACTCCAAAACCAAACAACCAAAAGGCGCCTCATGTGATTTATTCCAACTCTTTATATATATATATATATATATATATATATATATATATATATTGTCAACCATTTCCGCCCCATTTTGATATGTAATTCGATTCACTCATGTACCCCCGTATCTTAGAGTGCTGCCATATAAGCTTGCCAGAAGCCGCTCCTTGTCCAGGCATCCTATCCTTGCCCTAGCGTCCACTTCCTGCCCTCGTCGGACCACTTCTCTAGGCTAGGCTGTCACAATTATGGAGTCATCCCAACCTTCCTCTCTCTATCCAAAATTTGGGCCCATTCATGGAGATGGGATTGTAGAAACTCATTTTCAAAACCTTCTTGATCATCAGCCATTCCTCAACAAGAAGAGGTGGAGAGTCTTGAATGTTCCTCCGAGGATGGTGAAAACAGTCACCATCTCGACCATTCTAAAATGGACCTGACCCAACTTGGGCATATTCAAGATCGGTAAAATTCCAAACCTTTTATACTTTGAAAGAGGTCTCGAAAGATTTCTTTAGGAAATAGCATCCTTGAGGCTAGTCATATAGTCTTATACGAAGAGCTTCTTAAAGCCGATTTAGATCCTTATATCCATGCACTTCATATTTGCTTCCTTTAGATCTTTTTAATAGATCTGTCATTCTTGATATGAATGTATCCGTAGTTCAGCTACATCCAAACTCAATCGGTCTTCTTGTTACTTTTAAGCAACTTTGTAAACATTCTAATATAGTTCCGACTTCTATTTTTTTAGTTTTTATTTAGTTGTTCGGGCTTCTAAGTATTCTTTAATATACTTGAGGGCCCGAGCTAGATCCAAGCTTTTAGATGGTCTCATTTCTTCTGTCCATAACTAGCATGACTATTTATTCTTAGTCGTCCATATCGAGGAGATGACATATTCTTCCTCTTAAAAAAACTGACTAAACTTACCCTGCAGATAAACTTTATAAATAGGCGAACTTCAATGAATATCCAAAAAAAGAGACTGCATTGCCTGTAACTCCTTTAATCAAGTAATACCATTCTAAGCTCAACTCCATCGAACAAGGACACGAGCTAGGTGTCAACGCTTTAGGTATACATACTCTGTATTTCTTGTTCGATACTTTTTACTTTATCTCTGTCTTATTGATAACTCGGTCAACAAAGGTGAGCTATCAACAAAGATCTAGAAGGCTGACCTTAATCTCCAGAATAGTTGCAAGAATGATTAGAAAGCGCCGAAGGGGATTACCCGACCACTTACTCCAATGATAAAATCTGTAATTTGTAAGAGGGTGGCTAAAGTGTATAAGTGTATAAAATAGCATCTACCTGTAACATGGTATCTCCATTCCTTATATAAATGTTGATAGTTTTTATGTCCTACTAAAAGTAGAACTTCGTAGATATATGTCGGCTTAGTTATAATAGGACTTGTTCTTTTAGTTGTCTGAAAGATTCTAGGTCGGGTCAGACTCTCTGATTAGAGTCTGTCCATAAAACAATCTCTTAAAATTTTTGTTATAATGGAATACAAGTTTTGGTCAATTTGTCTTTTCCGAATGAGATAAATTGACTTATAGTCCTCAGTTATCAAGTAGGCTCCTATTTAATTTCTTCATGAAATTCTATCTTTTCTCAAAAAAAAAAAAAAAAAAAACTGAAGTGATGCACTTCTTCTAAATGTCCTTATTAACCTATGTTTGGACTCAGTCGAGTATTAATTGCATAATTTTTATTTTTGGTATTCATAGGAAATTAAGGAGTAGGAAACTTGGATCCTTTTAAACTAAAGTTAACTGAAATTCTTGTTTTTTCAGAAATATAAATTGAAAGCCAAAACAATAATATATGAGTTCAGACAATTTCTTAAAAAGGTAATTTATAATGAGCTAATAAAAAAGAAGCTAAGGAATTAGAAAAGGCTGGAGACTTAACTAATTAACGATAACATAAATTAGAAATTAATAACTTGAGGCTTTGATTGATGAAAATAGACTGCACAACATGTTGAACTAAGAATAAAGGGTTCAACAGAAAGATTGAGCTAAGAATTTAAGTAATTGAAAGCTTTTTTTTCTTTTTTATTGAGAAAGAAGTAACTGAAAGCTACTATAAGAGGTTAAGAACTTTAGGAAAAGTTAAGAATTTTGTAATGAGTATTTGCAGAATTTTGTTGTTATTGATTTTGTTTGGGTCATGCATCAAATATATGGATCATAGGCTACGGAATTGGGCCATGAGCTTTTATGGATTTTGAATAAAATTAAGAAAAAATATCAGAAATACTTTTTTTAAAATTTTTTTATCAAATTTATGATCTTTTATTTCTACTGTCTTAAAATATTAAAAATACATTTTTTTTATTTTTTCAAAATTACAGTTATTGCTGTCTTTGATTGCTTTTGGATAAAACAACAAAAAAAAAAAAATTGAAAGAAGAAAATAAAAAGAATAACTGAAAAATAATCAATACCGTAAATTTAAAAAAAAAAATTAAAATAGTATAATTGAACAAAAAAATTAAACAGTAAAAAATATTTTTTTATTAATTTTAAAATATTTTATTAAAAGTTTCCTAAAATTAAATATTTTTTTAAATATGACTTGCAATTTAATTGGGCTTGGGACGAAATTAAATTTTAATGTAAATAGAGGTACATCCAAAGAGATAAGGTCCATTCAAAAAAAATCACCATAAATTGTGTAGTACATATTTTAAGCTGAACTTTGTTATGTTGTAGGCTCATATGTCTAATCCGTATAAGAAAAGGAATAAAGGCATTTGAATAATTGTAACCAGAGATTGCAGCATAGGTGTATTACAGTCAGGTTGTCCTATAGCAATAAATGCCAGACCCACTTGCATGAATATGACCATAATTGTCAACATAGATTCCTAATCAAGTATTTGTTATATTTTAAGTCCTCAACACTTTTTTTCTATTTTCAGAAAAGGGTCCTCAACACATTGCAAAGGTTATTAACATGAAAGGTGAGATAAGCATCAATTGAATTCTGTTGTTATATGTATAATTGAATTGTATTACGAGTATTTAATAATTAAGACAAGCTTGATTTATCATATTTGTGATGGGATCTCAGTCATGAGAATAAAATAATAAGATTTGAATTTTATGTGGTCATGTAATTCTAGATTCATGCTGAATATGAGATAAAAAGTAAATTGTTTTACATGTAAATGAATATATTATTAATTGATTATGTTTATACACAGTTTAATATAAGTCAAATGAGGATTATATGTCAGCTGATCATTTATTATACAAATTGCATTCCAATCAAAAGGACGTTATGACCAGCTTTTCAAACACTTGCAAATCACTTAGCATATGGATCGAAAGATTAAATTATAAACTAAATACCAAAGTTCAAATAAAATCATATGATTTATATGTTTATGTTGGTTAGTAAAAGTTAAATATTACGTGATTTATTTGAATTTTGGGAGCAACGTTTATCTACTTGATCACGACGAAATCAAATAAACCATTAAATTGCATTAATGAAGTCTTACGATAATATTGTGCCCTAGTGCGAACTGATTGTTTGATGGTAACAATAAGATTTAGTGGTTATTTATATTCGACCAAATTGCAATAATTTTTTTGTAAAATTGTGAAGTTTAAAGTTTGAACATTTTGAAGTATAAAAGCACTGTAGACAGAGATATAGAGCATAGGACTCACCATTCGGATCCTCATCATCTCTCTCTCTTCGTATTATGAGCATATATTTAAATTAGAAAAATATTGTATACTCATATATTTACATACAGAATATTTAGTTCAGAAGTTTAATGCAGCTGATAGCTGTTTTTTACTTAATAATTATATTAAAATGTTTAGTGAAGACTTAAAAAAAGCAATTGATAGCTGATTTAATCCATATCAGCTCTATTTTAGAGTTTTTTTATTAGCTAATAGGTGATTTAATTTATTTATTTATTTAGATAATATTATCTTTATTAAAATTTATTAATAATATTTTACTATAATCTTAAATTTTTATATTTTGTAATAAATAATTATTATTTTAAAATTATTCTTAATAGTTAAATAATTATAATATTTATAATTATGGTATTTGAAATTATAAATTTTTATTAGCGAATTTAAATTTAAATTTTTATTTTTAAAATAACTTTTATAAATTTTTTAATAATAAATAAATTGAGCTACAGAAAACTAACTATAATATTTTTAATTATTATAATTTTTTTATTAATTTGTATAATTGAATATAATATAATAAGATAAAATATATTTAATGATAAATTATACTCTCAATGGTCATTTAATATACCAACAACAATCGCTAATAAGATTTTTCCAAGGTCTTCCCACTTAAATTTAAATTTTAATTAGAGGAAGAAGGTAATTTTGTAAACCAATAATAAAAGATATAAAATTATTTTATTAATTCTATTGATTCGCATGTATTATGCATCAATTTGATCCTTTAAGGATTTTAAAAATATATATATATATATATATATATATATATTTATGTCTTTTATTTCATGATTCAATTTTAAAATTTAAAATACCATTCACATAGGAGAATGGTTATTATTCTATGATAGTTCTCATTTACATATAATCTACGGGCATGTTTGATTCAGTTGATTAGTGCGGTACGATAGTTGATAAATTAAACCAGATAATAATACTAATTCTATTCTAAAAAAAAGCATATTAATTTATTTTAATATTATGTTAACTAATCAAATAATGATACTAATTCTATCCTAAAAAATAGCATATTGATTATATTTTAATATTATATTAATAAATAAATTAGTTTTTAATTAGATAATAATTCTAATTTTAGAAAATAACATCTTAAATTATATTTTTAATATTATATTTAATAATAAACTATTTTTTCCACAAGAAGATCATCAATCTACTTGAATGTCATTCTACACAAGATCATAAAGACAAAAGCAAAATAGCTTTTAGGTTTAACAACCAATTATCATTCAAATTCAACTTAATTCTATTCATCAAAATCCGTACTATTAGAAAACCCAAAACTTAACTATTAAGGATTTACATCCCATCTAGAATAAATGTAACCTTCCTAACTAAAAGAGATAACTAAAATTAAAATATATCATTAAAGCTTTAAAATACCCTTAAATATTTATACATAATTTAGACCGATCAAATACCCCCATACTTAAACTTTTACTTGTCCTCAAGTAAATAGCAACTGAGAATTAACTTTTGCAAAAAATCATAAAGAACATCCATACTCAGCTTAAAGATATTATTCAAAAGAATCTTATTAATGCAAAGATCATGTCAACCCAAGAATACTTGAGGCATAATAATTTTCTTTAAGAATATAAACTCAATCATTGTTAATCAAAAGACTCAAGCATCAAATCCTTCACACCTGTTTCACAACAAATAGTCTAACTCATCTTCAAAGGATACAACTATGATGCATAATCCAAATTATCATAACTCTATTAAAAAAAAAAAGCAAAACCTTCATTCAAAAACAAGAGATCAATAGGCATTTATTACTTGCTTTTGAAGCTCTTATACTTTTTCTTTTCTTTTCTTTATACCCTTTGGATTTTGATTTTTGATACTTGGGGTATTTGTTTCTTTCTTAAGATGTTATGTCTTTTTACGTAAATACAAACATGGGTGATGAATGCACCTAGTTACTCAACAAAACATATAACAAGATGCTTTGCATACTCATAATCTTAACTGCGTTTTTACGCGAAAATCAATATTGATCATGAAGATCCCCGGTTACTAAGCAATTAAATTTAGCGGAGTAGAGTTATTAAACTTAGAGCTTTAAACTTGCCCATATCATATCTCACAAACTTAGGCAAGCCAATTTAATAACAAGAAAATGATAATCTAAATCATACACTTCCAATCATACCCATGTTGAATGTTGCTAAACTATTTATCATGTCCATATACAAAAGATGAACATTTGATCATTTAAGTGCAAATAACTCATGAGTTCACATTTATACATGTTAAAAACTAACTCAAGAGTTCAAGAATCTTAACATAATAGCATTCTTTCATCGACTCTTATATAGAACAATAAGAAAAAGCTAAGTGAAAAAATTTAAAATTTTACAAAAGATTAACCAAAGTTGCTAATTCTCATGGCATATGACGTATAAAGTTTAATCGAAGAAATATTATATTTTCCTCCCCCACACTTAAATTTGACATTGTCCTCAATGTCATTGCATATAGAAAAATAAAGAACAAAAAGAGAGGAAGAAGATAGAATACTTCCCTGAAATTTTGCAATGCATAATAAGCCATGAACTTGAATTTCAATCTCCACCATCCAAACCTTAGAAGCACACTTGAACACACATCATTGATAATTATAAAAGAAATAAAGAAATAAAAATTTAAAAATAATAAATTATCCTAAACATACTAGAAAAATTAAATCCTAAGATAATTAAAAGTTAGGTCCTAATAAATAAATATAAATTCTAGAATAAAATCTAAAATAAAGTCCTAAATCAATGATATGACTATTTATGTGGAAGAGATAGATATATATTTAATTTAAAAAAAAAGAGTATTTTAACTAAAAATAATTCATAATTAATCCCAATTTCTTGGATTTAATTATTTTAATTTTTGCTCAATTTTTTGACCATCGCTGTGGGCACATTAGTTCGTGCTGCGTGCTATCTTTGCCGTTCGTGTCTTTGTCGATGTTGCGGGCCGTGCGTGCATCTTTGCTGCCTCTCTGCTGGTCCGCGAGGTCGCGGCCTCCTCGCGAAGCACTGCGCCTCACGGCAGACTACCTGCAGCCCTCCACGCCTCGGCGGCTTTCTTCTCGCGGGAGGCCCTGCGACCCATGGCTACTTGGGCTGCTGCAGTGTGTTGTCTCTGCCATTACGGGCCCGTGTGAAAATTCTTTGCCCTTGATGTGGCTCGCTCAAATTTTTTTTGGAGCTTTAATTGCTTCTCATGGAGACATATTGCCTTTTGGGAATCAAATACAAGCCTACAAAATAAACATAAAATAAATAAAAAATAAAAAATAAATTTAAAATAATAATAATAATAATAACTTTAAATGCATAAAAATACAATTGCTAAGTTTATTGTCTATAGCTAGACATTCCTGATTATGCTCATAGTGGGTGTTCGTCCGCGCACTCCACCTTTTCGTCATAAGCCGTTCCTTTCAAGTATGGCTTCATACTATTTATGCGAACATCTAAAGTGTCATGAAAACTCTTGTCAATTAAGAATGGAATATCATCATATAATTGTTCATAAACAAGAGAATCTAAATAATTATATGAACACTTATCAATAGTAGATTTAGGAGATAAAGTTAGAGAGTCAAACACTTTAAGTTCCACAGTTTCTCCTAAAACTGTCATGGTAAGTTTTCCATCATGCACATCAATCACAGTTTTTGTAGTTGCCATGAAAGGTCTACCAATGACTATGGTTTGCTTTTTATCCCTTGTTGGCGTATTTTCCATGTCAAGTACTACATAATCAATTGGAATTATTAACTTACCTACTTGCACTAGCAAGTCTTCTACTATACCTCTAAGGTATTTTATCGATCTGTTTGCAAATTGTAGAGACATGGTGGTAGGCTTCAACTCTCCCAAGCCAAGTAGTTTATACATCGAATACGGCATCAAGTTGATGCTTGCTCCCAAATCTAACATGACTTTTGTATCCTTTTTGGCACCTATTGTAATATTAATGGTGAAGCTACCAGGATCCTTCATCTTAAGGGGCAATTGATGTTGAAGCATTACACTTGCTACTTGTATTTTTTCGTTGTTCGCATATCGCCTTTTGTTGGTGTTCAACTCTTCAAAGAATTTTGCATAAGCTGGTTTTTTCCTGATAACATTCAACAAAGGTAAGTTAGCATTAACTTTAGAGAGCATCTCAATACTTTCAAAAAAAAATTCATCATTTTTGCTCTCTTTGGGTTGGTTTAGAAAAGGAGTAGGGGGTCTATAAGGCTGAGCTGCCTTATGAAATTCAGGTCCAGAAAATACTTCCTTTTCTTTCTTCTCCAGCCTAAGATTAGGCTATATTTTTTCTTCCTTTTGTATGCTTTCCTCATTGCTTTGCACTAATCCATCATTTTCAGGTGTACCTGCATAAGAAGAAAAATTCCTTTCAATTTCCATAGCAATATTATCGACAACCTCACCTCTTCTAATAGTAGTAATGGAATTGGCTTGTTCAGGTTGACTTGATAGTTCCTCTTTATTGAGCTCTTCAACAATTTGTTCTATTTGAGCTTCTAAACGTTTTAGTGAAGCCTCAATGGAATCTGTCTTTTTCTCATTCCTCTCCATCCTATCATGAGAAGCCATCATAAATGATTGAAGTGTTTCTTCCAAACTTGGCTTCCTTTGTTCATTAGATCGAAGAGTTTGTTCTTGATCTTGAAAGAAAGGATTGGAGTTCCTTTGGAATTGAGAATATTGGTCTTGGTAATGAGGTTGATTTTGATTTCTCAATAATTATGGTGAGTTTTGGTCATTGTATTTTCAAGAAAAATTTGGATGGTTTCTCCAAACTGTATTATATGTGTTGGAATAAGGGTCATTCATAGGATGCATAGGTTGGTAAGAATCCATCAAATTTGTTTGGTCATACATATTTTCTCTGTAATTATCAAAAGATGAACAAACATTAGCACTATGACTATAAATACCACAAATACCACATACCTCATTATTTGGTGAGTTTTTTTTATTGAAGTAAGCATATTAACTTGCTTAGTCAATTCAGCCAATTGCATGGCCATCTCACTATTAGCTACCACTTCATTTACTTCTATTCTTTTTGTCCTCACACTTTTTTATTGAGAATTGGCTCCTAACATCTCAAAGATGTTATAAACCTCATCA